>NC_091187.1:24950487-25567987 GCF_040958095.1 Procambarus clarkii
GTCTATCATGTTACAGCATATTTTCGGTTTTATTTAGTTTAGTTTAATTAGTATAATAAAAAGCTATTAAAACACTGGTTTTAGAAATTATTTATTAATATGAAACTTTCAAAAGTCATGGGTCACTGAACTATGACGACACACAGACGAAAGTGAATGAAACCTCGCTGTAAAGTGAGGTTTACAGTATAGTATTCTCTTATCTGTCCACCCTCACTCATCTTGTTTCATCACAGAAAATGTCTATAAGGAGATTTTACCACATGTAGCTAGGTAATCACGCTTCATCCTTTAAATTAATGTACAAAGATACGTGTGCCCCAAATCAGTGAACGAAAATCATGGAAACTCAGTTGTTCACTTGTGTGGATCACTCTGGCTGGTGTTTGTGTGGACCATTTTGGCTGGTGTTTGTGTGGACCATTTTGGCTGGTGTTTGGTTCATATGGTTCACTTGTGTGATCCAACTTCTTATGAAGGAATTATTAATTGTAATCTGTGATAGAATGAGAAAGTTTTCCACCACTCTGTGAACTCTGTCCCAAAATCGTAAGCTTGTGGACCACTTGTGGTCCACATGTGTGGTCCATTTGTGTGGTCCACTTGTGTGATCCACTTGTGTGATCCAACTTGTCATATGAGAGAATTATTAATTGTAATCTGTTATAGAATGGGAAAGTTTTCCACCAGTCTGTGAACTCTGTCTGGACATCGTAAGCAAATCCGAACATCCCTCGCTTCGGCGAACCATTGTTCGTCGAACCGGGTGAGTAAATTCGGCCTGAAAAGTGTGCGAACTAGCCGGAGATTCGTTGAATCGGGGTACGTTGAATCGAGGTTGTACTGTATTGATATCTACAGATGGAATTCTAATCACCTGTTATTAGGTGTTATCTCGCCGCGTGACGCGCAATCACCCCGCTATTATTAAACCTGTAAATGATGCATCAAATAAAGGGTACTTAGCTGTGGGCACTGCATAAGTATTAAAATTGCCGTAATTTCGCATCCCAGGCTCCGGTGAACCTATCCTGGATTGATGCGTTTCAAGCTGGCTGATCACGTGTCGTCAGGAACCAAGTCTAGGGTCCCTCTTTTAACACCAGCACTAGTTGAAGATATTATCTGCAAGGTCGTTCACGCCTCACAGTGGCGGCTTTCATCTGCGGATGAATAACACCTGCCCGATTTGCTGGGCAATGGCGTCGTTTATGAGTACGGTAAGTACAGTTCTGCCTCCTTCCGGCTCTGCACGTGTCCGCGTACCGACTGAGGATGGCGTCCCCCAACCCACGCCGAGTCGACGTTCATAACACAAATTATTGTCTTGAACATTAATATTTCTCGCATTCGCGCTTGAAACTCTAAAGACTGGACGGGTTTATTATTTAGAGGAACGAAATATTATTATTTAACTATTTAAGAATAGTAAATATATAAGGGAGAGGAATTAATGTCTCCCCATGGCATTCATTGATGACGTTAACACTATCGCGAGGTAGACGGTATAATTCTAACGCTCTATTCGGCTTTTAGTTAGAGAACAATTCGTCTGCAATCAGTTGTCATACAGAATGCTTTAATTATGGAGAATCGTATTTAATTCTCACACAAATTGAATATAATGTGCTTTACTGTAAAGAAATCTGACACAATACTGGCGTCAGGTGACGTGAGAATTCTAGCCTAATGCACAGATGAATTATTAGTACAGGAGAATTCTACGAGTTGTTAATTTTACTTACTACAATATTAAGTATGGTTAGTAATAAGTAATGAGAATACAACAATGCTGTATTCGATGTTGGAAATATCCAACAGCCACTCCCTCCCTCCCTCACCTCACCTGACTTGCCACCATTCTCCACCCACCATACTGTTTTTGCTTTTATATACAGACGTTATATATAAGTATTTACATGTTTTATTCACCATAACTGTACATCTAAGCTTGTATGGTGAGTAAAGGCACAAAGACGTAGGACCTCACACAGTCAGCTGGCTGCCGCTCTCAAGGCCAGACGCACTAATATTTCTCCTCCAACAATACTGTTTGTGGTGTTATTATGCTATATACACACATTATATATAAATATCTACCTGTTTTATTCACCATTCTTGTACAAGTAAGCTGGTATGGTGCCCAAAGACCATCGTGCTCACCAGTAAACATGATAAATCATGCAGACGACGCCACCGCCCTCGCCAAAATGGCGGCTCCCAACCTACTCCTCTTGCTGTTTATACCCTTTATACACACGTTATATATAAGTATCTACATTTGTGTTCACCATAGCGAATCACTAAGCTAGTATGGTGAGTGCACTCAATAAAAGGTGGCAACACACAGTCAGAAAACAACGCCACCACTCTCTCTCCCACAGCATTACTCCTCCCTCCATGCAGCACAGCGCTAAATATCACCACAATCCTGCTATTATCAGAACCCTGGTCAGTTTTATCACAGTCAGGGGCCTTTTGTAATAATATCATCACTACATAATAGCATGAACAAGTATATTATGGCATTTTTAGGCGATGCTGTGGTCACAAGCTGAACAGCAGTGCTGTTAGCTCATGCTGCGTTCATCAGGCTTGGTAGCTCACTCAATACTGAGGCCCCTAACACCCGGGAATTTGGCCCATGATTTTTTTTAAAATGGCGTCTGTTTACAAGAGCCCTGATGAAGGTGTGGTGAACCCCGTGTATCCACAGGCCGTTTAAATCTTGCGTAGTACTCCAAAGCATCATGTGATGCGATGCACAATTTTCTGCAAGTTGGTCAAAGCATCATATGATGCGATGCGCAATTTAAGGGTTAATAAGTATCTACATGTTTTGTTCACCATTACTGTTCAACTAAGCTGGTATAGTGCCCAAAGAGTATAGTGGCCACCCAAACATAGCATGACAAGTCATGCAGATGACGCTACCTCCCTCACCGAAATGGCTTCTCCTAACACTCCTTTTGCTGTTATTATGTTATACACGTTATATACAAACATCTGCATTTGTGTTCACCATAACAAACCACTAAGTTAATATGCTCAAAAAGCCAAAAGTCAAAAAGCAGCGAAGAATGGCCGCCACACCAGCCGTCCAGCAAGCCACAGGCCCGCCAGTCCCTCCCTAACCTCACCTCACTCGCCAGCATTCTCCTCCCACCATATTGTTTTTGCTTTTTATTCACTGTATACTGATGGTATATATAAGTATAGTGGCACCTCGACATACGATTGCCCCTACTTATGATAATTTCGAGTTACGATGTAAATTTCATCGAAAAATGTGACTCGACATCTGATGGTGTCGTCGACTTCCAATATTTGTTGGTACACAATCGGGTCGACCAAGCGCGTGGTTCCCTGCCTCACGGCCGACCTGCCTCAGTTTACTACAGCTGCTCGCTTAGTGACGATCGCGTCTATAAGAAATTCCGCTTTTGTGGTGATTTTTTGCATTTTGAACATTAAGTTATTATTATATAATACGCCATGAGTCCCAGGAAAGTCAGTGGTAAGGCTCAACATATGAAAACCTATGTAAGGATGACCATAGAGCAGAAACAAGAGTACAGAATGTCTCTTCCTCAACAATTAAGAAAATGTGTGCAGCATGGGAAGAATTGCAAACCTTTGCTGAAACGACTCACCCAAATCAAGGTGCAGTAGGTCGTTGCCTTAACCTATTCAATGACAGTGATGCATCATTACAGACAAATGTTAAAATGAAGGGAAAAGCAAATGTCTCTTGACAAGTTTGTAGTGAGACAAACAAGCACTGAACCACAACCAGGTCCTAGTGGTATTCAGGCAAAACGTAGGAGAGAGAGTACCCCAGAGAAAACATCACTGCCTGATGTGATAATGGAAGGGGGACTCCCCTTCCAAACAGGAACAACTCTCCTCCTCCCCCCTCATCACTATCTTCCATACACCATCAAGAGCCCTCCATAAAGGTAAGAAACACTTTGGTACTGTATTGTAGTTAGAAAAAAACATTGTATTCAGTATAAAATGTATTTGTATGTTAATATTTTGGAGGGTGGGGAATGGATTAATTCAATTCCCTTTAATTCTTATGGGAAAAATCGCTTCGACTTACGATCCGCCTCTGGGAACGGATTAGCATTGTAAGTCGAGGCCCCATTGTATCTGCATGTTTTGTTCACCATAGCGAACCGCTAAGCTGGTTTAGTAAGAGCAGACAGCAACAGGTGGCCACACAGATTTGGCAGACGACGCTACCACCCTCCCTCCCTCAACATTACTCCTCCCGCAACACAGCCTAAATTTTCACAACAATCCTGCTATTATCAGGATCCTGGCCATTTTTATCACAGACAGGGGTCTTCTGTAATAGTATCATCGCTAAATAATACCAGTTACATATATTTTTTGTATGTAACTTAGGCAATGCTATGGTCACAAACTGAACAGCAGTGCTGTGAGCTCTTGCTGGGAATGTTGCCAGCCTTGGTGGCTCACTCAATATTTAGACCCTCCTCACACCTGGGAATGTTGCCCACGATTTAAAAAAAAAAAAAAATGGTGTCCATTTACAAGAGCCCCTAGTAAGCTGGTGTGAACCCCATGTAGCCGCGGGTCATTTAAATTTTGCTCGACACTCCAAAAGTCATATGAAGGGGTGCACACTTTTGCGTCAGTTACTCAACACGTCATATGAAGTGTTGCACAGTTTTAAGTGTTAGGAAAATGTGTGCAGCATGGGAAGAACTGCAAACGGGAATCAATAAATTTGATAGTGAAGAATTCCTGAGACCTGGAACTTTAAGAACAAGAGGTCATTGATTTAATAACTAAACAAAGCTGCCAAAGAAATATAAGAAAATTCACTTTTGCAAAGTGATAAATGGTTGGAACAAGTTAGATGAGAAGGTGGAGGTGGCCAAAAACATCAGTAATTTCTATGCGTTATATGACAAAGAGTGCTGGGAAGAAAGGACACCAAAAGTGTAGCTCTCATCCTGTAACTACATTTAGGTAATTATACGTAGGTAATTACTACCACCTCTCCTCCTTCCCCCCCCCCTCCCTTCTCAACATCTTCCATATGCCAACAAGTCATCAATAAAGGCAAGATATAATGTAAGATAAAATATTTGTAGTATTATATGAAATGTATTTTGAAGTTAATATTTTTGGGAGTGTGGAATGGATTAATTCAATTTACAATATTTCTTACTGGGAAAATTCGTTTCAGTTTACAACCCGTCTCTGGGAATGGATTATATTAGAAAACGAAGGGGGCCCACTGTATAACGTGTGTATACAGTACAACCTCCATTTAACGTACTATATGGGACCAACCCCAGTGCGTTGGAGCGTTGGATGCATTGCAAGAAGTGACCTTTAGGAGGCGTTTGTGTCAGTGTCTTTTTTTGTACACAATAAAAATGCATTATCATATTATATACTGTACCTATATATTATTACCATACTAAAAAATACTGTGCTACATTTTTTATTTACCTTATTGTTGGAGTTATGTCCAGCTTGAAGTCTTACGGAGTTGTGAATGCTGTACAGTAAATACATACTGTAGTGTATTATGCCGTTAGCACTGTGTTGATTAAGTAGTTCTGCTGTATGTTGAGTACTACAATACAGTTTATGAAAACTATTGTACACTAAAATTACTGCAACTTTAATTTTATTAAACTATTAAACTAATTTTATTATTTTAATTTTTATGCAACTTTTATTTTAACACTTAACACTTTCGCGCTCTCGGCGCTCAAAAAAAAACAATACCCCAGATGCTTTCGGCACTTCGCGCGCCTACGCGGTAAGACCGAAAAGTGTACACTCTTTTGACTGTCCTGACAATAATTGAAGGCGCACGTATTTAAATTTGGTATCACTGTGTTCGCAATGAAATTGTCTATAAGAGCATACCTATAAAATGCCGCCCAAGCATAAGGAGTATCAACACCAAATAAAAAACTATGCAGATCACTCGCCGAGAGCGCCAAACAGCAATAAAATGTTTCCACTCTCTTAATGGTTGCGAAACCTACAGTTGTCCTACATCGCTAATTTTGGTATCATTGGAATCGCAATAAAATTCTCTACACGGACATATGCATATGAATGTTTAATATAGGTAATTGCCCACCCGCAAGAGTGTGTGAAGTGGAGAGTAGTTAGCCGCGAGCGCACTGGCGAAAACACAGGGGGGAAATCATGCTTGGAAAGTTTATACGTTTCCTGACCCTATTTTTCTATGTACGTATTTCTTTTTTATACCAATGTGTTCGCAATAAAATTTTCTATAAGATGAACTGTATAACATTTGTACAAAGCATGTATAAGAGAAGCGCCAAATATAGAACCACGTCGCTCAGTATGTGTTCGCGGCAGAAACGAACGCATTGTTTTCGTTCGTTTGATGTTTGTCATGTTTATACTTGTTGAAACATTTTATAATTTGTATGACAGTGATCGCAGTAAAATTCCCTACACAGACATATACATAACACATACAAATATTTCCCACGTGTTGGATATATCAACGGCTAAAGGGAACCCACTGCCACACGCTCGCCACACCCCCAAACATACTTTGTGTATTTTTTTTTTACTCATAGAAGTTTATGTGATATAATATTCATTCTGGTACCAAAACATTCGCAAATAAATTCCCTACAAAACAAAAGTATCCCCATCCATTTCGGTTAAAAAATGGAATTTATAGAAATATTTTTTTGATGGACGAGAAAACTCGGCTGTTATGCGGAATCGTAAGAGAAAACGGCGACGAGTTATCTCTAATCTAAAGCGCGAAAGTGTTAAAACTCGTGCTGGGTACGGCTGTGCTCGTGCTGGATACAGCTGTTCTCGTGCCGGGTACGGCTGTTCTTGTGCTGGTTGATTTTCTGCTACTAGTTCTTGCAAAATATTACTTCATTTTTGGCATTAATAAGGCACTATTAGTAAATCCCTGAGACATTTTGTTGTATATCAATACAGCTGTAGACAAAAAATGGTAAATTCCATGATTATACTTCCACTGGCAGTGAAATACTGTACGTCAATCGCAGACAAAGCTAAGGGCACTGGGTGCATATTGTACGAACGCAGACTAGGTCTATACGTACACCCTACAGTAGGCTGGTGTTTAAGCCAGATCCAGTAACATAAATTTCTCTCAAATATTGGATTTACATCAAATTATATATTTTTGGGTTATATATTTAGTTTAGCAACATTATTACGATAATAAGAGCTATAAAAAATTCTTATTTTAGAACTGATTTAATAATTTCATCATTTCGAAGCCGTAGGTCACTGAACTGTGGTGACGAAATCAAACAAAACAAGCATGGTGTTGTGTTCAATTTCCAGTAACAAATTTCTCTCAAATATTGGATTTACATCAAATTATATATTCAGTTTAGCAACATTATTACGATATTAAGAGCTTTAAAAATACTTATTTTGGAACTGATTTATTAATTTTACTATTTCGAAGCCGTAAGTCACTGAACTATGGAGACAAAATCGAACAAAACAACCATGGTGTTGTGTGCATACGGATTAGACCTGTCCACTCGTGCTGGATGTGTGAGCCGCCAATAACATGAATAATTTCTCAAATAGCAGATATCTATCATATTGCAGTATATTTTTGGTTTTACTTAGTTTAGTTTAATTATGATAATTAAGAGATTTAAAAATGATATATTAATCTGAATTGTTCAAAGTCATGGGTCATTGAACTATTGACCTATTATTCACTGAACTATTATTATCTATTCTATTATTACTATTCACTGAACTATTATTATCGAATAGCCTCTTGGGAATATGACTTCATTTATTATATTTCCTTCAAGTTTCGTCTCTGATAATGCGACAATATCTGGGACCCTAAGCTGGATTATATCTTGCAACTCCAAAGTTTTTGACCTCACTCCATCTATGTTGGTATATACAATTTTCAGGAACATGTTCCCTTTTCCTTTGCCCTTTACTCCCCCTTCCACTACTGATCTTGTTGCTTTGTTTTTATGTACCATTTCACAAGCTTTCCAGTCCCTGTCACTTTGTAGAAAAAAGAATTTCTGTCTTCTTCATTTCTATCTCCATTTAGATGTTTTGCCTCAATTAGGTTCATTTTCAGCTTTTCTCTGTCTTCCTTGTGTGAAGGTTTGTCGGCTTGTAGTAAGCTTTAGTCTCCAGTCTGCGTGTTTCCGGGTTTACGTAGATCGTTGTGTCTAGGAAATTTAGTTCCCTGGTATTCCGCTCTATCGTAAACTGCAGGTTGGGGTGGACAGTGTTCGCCCATGTATAGAAGGCGTCTAGGTTTCTGCCTGGTCCCAACATGATGCCGAAAATGTCATCTATGTACCTGAAATATATTCTAGGTCCGACCTGTAGGTTTCATCTCTGTGATTCAAAGACCTCATGGACAAATATTTCAACGATGGCCACACTGCTTGATGCTCCTATTGCCATTCTTTTGACCTGCCTATAGGTTGTGCCTTTAAATGTCAGGATAGTATCCGTCATGACATGCAGAATCACCTCGGTCAGGAGGTTTTTCGACGGTAGCCTATACAGGGGTACCTCAGTTTAAGAGTTTAATTCGTTCCTGGAGACGGCTCGTATTCCGAAAACTCGTATTCCGAAGCTAATTTCCCCCATAAGAAATAATGGGAAATGAATTAATCCGTTCCTGACTACCCCAAAAACCCCACATCAAACTAAATTTTTATACCTAATTCATCTAAATAAACCTACAAAACTATGTTCAAGTTATTACCTACCCTTGCTGAGGACTGCTGTTGGTGTATGGAAGATGTGAGGAGGAGGAGGGAGGAGGAGAGATGTTACTGTTTGGAAGGGGAGTCTCCTTCCATTATAACATTAGGCAGTGAGGACTTCACTGGTATGCACACACTGACACATTTTGCCTGCATACCACTAGGACTTGCTTGTTTTACTAAGAATCTGTCTAAAGAAACTTGTTTTTCCCTACATTTTAACACTTGTCTGTAGTAAGACATCACATTATCATTTAAAAGGTCAATGCAACGGCCTGCTACAGCTTTATCTGGGTGAGTTTTTTAAACAAGACTTTGCAGTTCTTCCCATATTTCACACATTTTCTTAATCAAGAAGGGACATCCTCTACTGCCTCTACTCACAGCTATTTTCTTAGGTTGAACCTTATCAATGGCTTTCTTGAGACCCATGGTGAGATATATAATGACAACTTTTATGCTCAAATGGCCAAAAAAACGACAAAAAACTGTAAATCCTTGTGAAGAATTCAGGTGGGATAGTCACTGGGCGCGAGACACTGGTAAACTGAGGCCCGATCGCCGTGCCACCATGCGCTAGTCGGCCAGTACACGTATCAACAAACTCGTGTTCTGAGGTAACCCTCGCCTTCCGAGACACATTTTCCGAGGAAATCCTGCTCGTATTCCGAAAAACTTGCATACAGGGACACTCGTGTTCCGAGGTACCACTGTATATTCCTGCGTCCCTCAGGTCTCTACTGATCCTGTGGGCATTTCTGTCAAAGTATTCTGCTACTAGAGTTGCTGCTTCCCTCTGAGGTATGCTAGGGTAGAGGGACACTATGTCTAGGAAGAATAATGTCGCCTCTACCGGGACTGGGCCCTACTCCTCGTTCGTTTTGCTAAGTTTAATCGGGAGGTCAGTGGTGTCCACTAACCTCTCCTCCAGTAGCTGTAGAAGGGGGTTCAGCAGAGCTGTACAGATTCTGCCAATAGGTCTAGTTGGTGCTCTACACCCACTCAGAACTGGGCGTCCCGGCCAGGTCCCCGTTATTGGGTCCACTCCTTTATGTATTTTAGGCAGTAGATAAATATTTGGTAATTCAGATTTGAAAGCCAGGAAAACATCCCTTGCTGTTGCCTTCAGGATGCCTCTTCTACCTTCGTTCCTGAAGAACGAGAGTATCAGAGATCTGCTTCTGATCTGGGCATTTCTGAGTGCTGTGTCCCCATTTGACACACCTGTTGGTAGGTTGTTATATCCATCAGGTGTCTCCCCATTTCTCTGCAGTAGTTTTCTTTTTCCCAGAGGACTACTGTCCCACCTTTGTCGGCCGGTTTTATAACTATGTCCTGCCTTTCTTCCAAGTTTCGCAGGGCTGAGCGAAGCTCCGGCTGGAGGTTGTATTGTCGCCGCTCATTTACCTGTGTTGCAAGGGAGAGGGGTCAAGTGGTCCACTTGGTCATGTAGGCCATTGAGTTTAAAAGGTGTAGGGGTTATCTGGGGGGGAGGGTTCATGTATTTTGCTGAGAGTGACCTAGGTGTCCCTCGTTTGTTTACCCGGGAGGGGGTGGATGTACCCGTAGCTAGTTCTGTCACCCTAAGCGAAGACCAGGTTTTGTTTACCTGGTCTTCCAAAGACCCCATTGTTGCTTTTACCAACTCCAGACGTTTATGTCTTGGAGGGGGGCCAGGGACAAAGGTGAGGCCTTTGCCTAGGAGTTCCCTCTCATGGATCGAGATGCGGACCTCGGAGACTACTGAGCGTCTCATTAGCTCCTTCCGTTTTCGTTCCTTTCTCCGCTTCTTGATCTGCTCTTCCCACCACCTTTCCACCCTTTCCCTTTTCCTCCGTTTTTTTGAGGACGATTAGCGGGTGAACCTTTCCCGCTCTGTTTCCCGCCGTTTGATTGGGGGGGGGGCGTCCCAGGTTTTTTATCTCTCCCACCTTGTTTACCCTTTGTTTGGGGGCGACCTCTGCTAGGTGTGCGGGAGTGCTCTTTCGAGCGTGGAGGTTTTTGTCTGCGTGAGCTGTGTGTACTTCCCTCGCTGGTGGGTGGGTCATCCCTGGGTGGTGTTCTGTCTGTGTCTCCCCCTGGTATTTTTACTTTTTTGGGTTTTTTGTTAGGTTTATTTTTTGGGTGGTTTAATGGGTTCTTTCCCCTGCTTCTCAACCGTTGGCGGCGGTCTTGCCCCAGTGCTTTCACTGTGTTGGGCTGAAGTAGCTGTGGTTTTGTTATGGAGTCATCTGTGTCCGGGGTCAGGTCCCAGACTGAGGGGTTCGAGATCCCCTCACCAATTCTAATAATCTCCCCCCTGGGGAGATTATTTTCATTACTTTTTCCCTTAGTTCTGTCCGGGTATCTGTCTGGGGGGGTTTTCTGAATTCAGAATATGGGATTATTTTCTTATTGGTTTTAACTAAGATTTTCCCTGAGAATGGGTCTGGGGGCGTGGAACAGGTTGATTTTGTTCTCCTGTTGTACGCGGACCACAGGATTGCTCCTATTCTCTCATCAGGGTAACCCTCTTCCAGTAAGCACATGACTATCTCCTCAATCCGCGTGTGCTCCCTTGTTATGGAGCCCTTCAGAATGAGGGTAAATAGGGCTGCCGACTCCCTTGCGTGCCTCTCGTAGAATACTTCCATGTATTTTTCGAGGGCTGGGGGGAGGAGCATGTCTACAGAGAAGAAAGGGTAGGTGGGTGCAGGGGTCAGGTAAGCTGGAGCTTTGTCCCAGTTCGCAGTCCTCTGAACTTGGCGCAGTCTCTCTCTCAGGTGGTCGAGTGTAGAGAAGACCGGCCGTAGAATTTCTGATACCCCCCTCTCCCTATCTGTCAGTTCGATGTCTGAAAATGGTCGTTCTGACGAGAACAGTATTCTTATCTTCTCTGTTATATTGGATTCTTTGGACAGAAGGTCCATTTTTGGTTTTGCAAAGGGTAGGTCTTGTAGTATTTTCTCTCCTGCTCCTCCCCATACTCGGGCTGCTGACCAGAGGCTTGGTAGAGCTGCCAATGGTGGGGTGACAGTGGGTTCTCTCTCCAGAGCTTTTGTTAAGTCTGACCAGGCATCCACCGGCTGTGCTGATAAATCATCCACCAGGCCATTCAGTGAGATTTCAGCCTGGGGTGTCTGCTGCTCGGCTTGTGCTTGGTTCTGGACCTGAGTCTGCTCTTGTGGGGGGTGGAGGTTGTCTGTCCCGAGGTAGGGAGGAAAGGAGTCAGGGAGGAGGGGATGGTTGTGTCGAGGGGAGGGGCTAGTCCCGTTTGTTCCCTATTCATAGCCGTTGTGGTCTTGGGTATGGATTCATTGTTGGATCTATACAAAAACCCTGGGAAATGGGTACCTCGTTTGCTTGTTTTTGCAAACAAGTGTGACTGATGAGCCACACTCATCAGTCATCGGACTGATGAGTGTGGCTCCCACGGTCCGCGTACAACAGGAGAAGAAAATCAACCTGTTCCATGCCCCCAGACCCATTCTCGGAAAATCTTAGTTAAAACCAATAAGAAAATAATCCCATATTCTGAATTCAGAAAACCCCCCCAGACAGATACCCGGACAGAACTAAGGGAAAAAGTAATGAAAATAATCGCCCCAGGGGCTATACCGATGATGATACTTTTCAAAACGCTTGTGCTCTCTAGAGTGGAGTACTGCTGCACAATGACAGCCCCTTTCAAAGCTGGAGAAATTGCTGACCTGGAGAGCATGCAGAGATCCTTTACTGCTAGAATCCACTCAGTAAAACATCTAAATTACTGGGACCGACTAAAGAGCCTAAATCTGTACTCCGTTGAGCGCAGGCGGGAGAGATACATAATAATTTATACGTGGAAAATAATTGAGGGGCTGGTCCCAAACCTGCACACAGAAATAACATCACATGAGACCAGGAGGCATGGCAGAATGTGCAGAATACCCCCGTTGAAAAGCAGAGGTGCAACAGGTACTCTGAGAGAGAACTCTTATCAACATCAGAGGCCCGAGACTGTTCAATACGCTTCCACTACACATAAGGGGCATAACTGGCCGACCCCTCACAGTGTTCAAGAGAGAACTGGATAAGCACCTCCAAAGGATACCTGATCA
Source organism: Procambarus clarkii (assembly GCF_040958095.1). Lineage (NCBI taxonomy): Eukaryota > Metazoa > Arthropoda > Malacostraca > Decapoda > Cambaridae > Procambarus > Procambarus clarkii. The sequence goes on from NC_091187.1 coordinate 24,963,356, forward strand.
ACCAGGCTGTGACTCATACGTCAGGCTGAGAGCAGCCGCGACCTAACAGCCTGGTTGATCAGTCCAGCAACCAGGAGGCCTGGTCGATGACCGGGCCGCGGGGACACTAAGCCCTGGAAGCACCCCAAGGTAACCTCAAGGTAACCTCAAGGGGGTCCCAGAATTGGTGAGGGGATCTCGAACCCCTCAGTCTGGGACCTGACCCCGGACACAGATGACTCCATAACAAAACCACAGCTACCTCAGCCCAACACAGTGTAAGCACTGGGGCAAGACCGCCGCCAACGGTCGAGAAGCAGGGGAAAGAACCCATTAAACTACCCCAAAAAAACCCTAACAAAAAACCCAAAAAAGTAAAAATACCAGGGGGAGACACAGACAGAACACCACCCAGGGATGACCCACCCACCAGCGAGGGAAGTACACGCAGCCCACGCAGACAAAAACCTCCACGCTCGAAAGAGCACTCCCGCACACCTAGCAGAGGTCGCCCCCAATCAAAGGGTAAACAAGGTGGGAGAGATAAAAAACCTGGGACGCCCCCCCCCCCCCCCCGATCAAACGGCGGGAAACAGAGCGGGAAAGGTTCACCCGCTAATCGTCCTCAAAAAAACGGAGGAAAAGGGAAAGGGTGGAAAGGTGGTGGGAAGAGCAGATCAAGAAGCGGAGAAAGGAACGAAGACGGAAGGAGCTAATTAGACGCTCAGTAGTCTCCGAGGTCCGCATCTCGATCCATGAGAGGGAACTCCTAGGCAAAGGCCTCACCTTTGTCCCTGGCCCCCCTCCAAGACATAAACGTCTGGAGTTGGTAAAAGCAACAATGGGGTCTTTGGAAGACCAGGTAAACAAAACCTGGTCTTCGCTTAGGGTGACAGAACTAGCTACGGGTACATCCACCCCCTCCCGGGTAAACAAACGAGGGACATCTAGGTCACACTCAGCAAAATACATGAACCCTCCCCCCCAGATAACCCCTACACCTTTTAAACTCAATGGCCTACATGACCAAGTGGACCGCTTGACCCTCACCCTTGCAGCACAGGTAAATGAGCGGCGACAATACAACCTCCAGCCGGAGCTTCGCTCAGCCCTGCGAAACTTGGAAGAAAGGCAGGACATAGTTATAAAACCGGCCGACAAAGGTGGGACAGTAGCCCTCTGGGAAAAAGAAAACTACTGCAGAGAAATGGGGAGACACCTGATGGATATAACAACCTACCAACAGGTGTGTCAAATGGGGACACAGCACTCAGAAATGCCCAGATCAGAAGCAGATCTCTGATACTCTCGTTCTTCAGGAACGAAGGTAGAAGAGGCATCCTGAAGGCAACAGCAAGGGATGCTTTCCTGGCTTTCAAATCTGAATTACCAAATATTTATCTACTGCCTAAAATACATAAAGGAGTGGACCCAATAACGGGGACCTGGCCGGGACGCCCAGTTCTGAGTGGGTGTAGAGCACCAACTAGACCTATTGACAGAATCTGCACAGCTCTGCTGAACCCCCTTCTACAGCTACTGGAGGAGAGGTTAGTGGACACCACTGACCTCCCGATTAAACTTAGCAAAACGAACGAGGAGTAGGGCCCAGTCCCGGTAGAGGCGACATTATTCTTCCTAGACATAGTGTCCCTCTACCCTAGCATACCTCAGAAGGAAGCAGCAACTCTAGTGGCAGAATACTTTGACAGAAATGCCCACAGGATCAGGTAGAGACCTGAGGGACACAGGAATATATAGGCTACCGTCGAAAAACCTCCTGACCAAGGCGATTCTGCATGTCATGAGGGATACTATCCTGACATTTAAAGGCACAACCTATAGGCAGGTCAAAGGAACGGCAATAGGAGCATCAAGCAGTGTGGCCATCGCTGAAATATTTGTCCATGAGGTCTTTGAATCACAGAGACGAAACCTACAGGTCGGACCTAGAATATATTTCAGGTACATAGATGACATTTTCGGCATCATGTTGGGACCAGGCAGAAACCTAGACGCCTTCTATACATGGGCGAACACTGTCCACCCCAACCTGCAGTTTACGATAGAGCGGAATACCAGGGAACTAAATTTCATAGACACAACGATCTACGTAAACCCGGAAACACGCAGACTGGAGACTAAAGCTTACTACAAGCCGACAAACCTCCACACATACCTGCAGTATGACTCAAGCCACCCGAAGACACTAAAAAACTCACTCCCGTACTCCCTAGGCCTGAGACTGAAAAGAATAAACAGCAACCCTGGGTCCCTACATGAACAACTAGAAGACCTATGGGAATTTTTCAGAGACGGACTACCCAGAGGAAGTACTAAAGGCAGCCGAAAGGAAACTGGGGCAAAAAACGAGGGAACAACTAACTCAAAAAATGGAGGAAAACCAGGATAGGGATTTCCTGGTAACAACCTTCTTCGAAGGGTTTGAAAAACCTCTAAAAAACACAATGAGCCAATTGTGGACCTGGCTAGAAGAGAGGTTTGGAGACAACCCATCATGGGAATGTTTCCCAAAAGACCCACCTATGCTAGCCTGGAAGAGGAACAAATCCCTTAAAGATAAATTAGTCTCGGCAGCATTGAAAGACACAAAAATCAACAAGGGAACAGAGTAGGAGAGGCAATTGAAAAACTAGTCCTGGCACAACTAGAAAGCCATCCCAACGACGAGGAAACTAACCGCACACCAGAGAACCCAGTAGCAAAGGTAATTAAAAACACATTACCCTCGCACTCCTGGGGATAGGAAGGTAACGGCAGCACACAATGGATTAAGAAAAGGTAGACAAGGGGGAACAAAGTGGTAACATGACACGAGGTTGGGTAGAGATTCATCAATAAAAAGCATGTGCTGACTCAGCCTGGGTCCCAGGCGGTCTGTTGCTCGCCAGCTGTCAGGCCGGAGTTGCCACAAAGAGATAATTACCTAATTATTTTAATGTCTCTGATTGATTTTTCATAGTTTTTTTTCTGTAATATTGTTCAATAGTGTGTAGTGTGATATATTTATATAATAAAATGAGTGAATCATCGCTGTACTCAAAAATATGGTGTGCATATTGTTGATTCAATTATGTTCATCAAACAGTGAACAAATACTTTGTCGGTTATTACACTATATACACAGGTTATATATAAGTATCTGCATGTTTTGTTCACCATAACGAACCACTAAGTTGCTATTATGAGTCAAAAAGTAACGAGGAGTGACCGCCGTGTACCAGCCAGCCACTCACTCCTTCCCTCCCTCAACACCTCACTCACCCACATTCTCCTCCTGCCATACTGTTTTTGCTTTTATTCACTATATACAGACATTATATATAAGTATCTACATTCGTGTTCACCATAACAAACCACTAAGTTGGCATGCTGAGTGGCAGCCCGCCACTGGCTGCCACTCCCTCCCTCCCTCAAGTCACCTGACTCACCCACATTCTCCTCCCACAATACTGTTTTTGTTTTTATTCACTATATACAGACGTTATATATAAGTATCTACATTCGTGTTCACCATAACGAACCACTAAGTTGGTATACTGAGTGGCAGTGGCAGCCCGCCACTGGCTGCCACTCCCTCCCTTACTCACCTGACTTGCCACCATTCTCCTCCCACCATACTTTTTTGCTTTTATATACAGACGTTATATATAAGTATTTACATGTTTTGTTCACCATAACTGTACATCTAAGCTTGTATGGTGAGTAAAGGCACAAAGACGTAGGACCTCACACAGTCAGCTGGCTGCTGCTCTCAAGGCCAGACACACTAATATTTGTCCTCCAACAATACTGTTTGTGGTGTTATTACGCTATATACACAAATTATATATAAATATCTACCTGTTTTATTCACCATACTTGTACAAGTAAACTGGTATGGTGCCCAAAGACCATCGTGGTCACTGGTAAACAACATGATAAATCGTGCAGACGACGCCACCGCCCTCACCAAAATGGCGGCTCCCAACCTACTCCTCTTGCTGTTTATACCCTCTATACACACGTTATATATAAGTATCTACATTTGTGTTCACCATAGCGAACCACTAAGCTGGTATGGTGAGTGCAGTCAATAAAAGGTGGCCACACACAGTCATAAGACAACGCCATTACCCTCCCTCCCACAGCATTACTCCTCCCTCCATGGAGCACAGGGCTAAATATCACCACAATCCTGCTATTATCAGAACCCTGGTCAGTTTTATCAGTCAGGGGTCTTCTGTAATAATATCATCGCTACATAATAGCATGAACAAGTATATTATGGCATTTTTAGGCTATGCTGTGGTCACAAGCTGAACAGCAGTGCTGTGAGCTCATGCTGCATGCGTCAGGCTTGGTAGCTCACTCAATACTGAGGCCCCTAACATCCGGGAATTTAGCCCACGATTTTTTTTTTTAAATGGCGCCTGTTTACAAGAGCCCTGATGAAGGTGTGGTGAACCCCGTGTATCCGCAGGCCGTTTATATCATGCGTAGTTCTCCAAAGCATCATATGATGCAATGCGCAATTTACTGTAAGTCGGTCAAAGCATCATATGATGCGATGCGCAATTTAAGGGTTAATAGTGTTCATATTAATTTAATTATTAGGGTTCCACTGCACTTTTAATAAGGTTTTACTGTTCAGAATTTTATGTGCAACAATTATGTAGCTTAGGCCTATGAATTTAATTTGTTTTACAGTTTTGAAAGTTCCCAGTATTTGTGGGGAAGTTTCCTCGCACACCTTCTTGTCACAATATTAAACACAAGTATTTCTCATCAGAGACGATCAAAGATGAATGTTGGGATGAGAGTGACAGCTACTGCAGTGTCTTCATTAAACAAGAGGAGGAATCAGAAGACCCTCTCCAACTTAGTAATGACCCAACAGACTTGCCATGCAAGACCTTCAACTCAAGTCAGGTGAGAAAATTGTAAATTGGTGATTTTGTTTTGGTTGCACATCTGTGAAATAAACTTATAACAATGAATTAATTGGTGATGGCTTTCTTAAACCTTAACCACTGCACTGCACAAAGATCCTTAACCACTGCACTGCACAAAGTGCCTTAACCACTGCACTGCACAAAGTGCCTTAACCACTGCACTGCACAAAGCAGCTTAACCACTGCACTGCTCTGCCTTAAAATATGACAAACACATGGTGCGCCAAAAATAAATTCTTTGTAAACAATTATTTGTCCTTTCAAAAGTATTAAATACCCTTCCCTGATCACATCTATGTTGAAAATATTGCACAAATGTTTGTACTTTGGCCACAGTGGTGTCCAGAAAATGCCACTGAATGTACGGATAGGTGGTCTCTTGCCAGATTTCACAAGATACACATTAACCCTTAAACCGTGCAAATCATATATATATGATTTCAGTGACAAAACCAAAACCGCGCACATCATATATATATATGATTTCGTGTCTAGCGCTATAATTTAAACACCCCACCTGGGATAGGGGCATAACGTACAGTCACGACTGATAGTTGCCAGATGCCACCTAGAAAAAAATCCAGGCCAACATTCTTGGGTGTAAGAGCTTCAGTATTGAGCAAGCCACCAAGGCTGGCGCACGCAGCACGAGCTCACAGCACCGCTGTTCAGCTTGTGACCACAGCATCGTCTACAAATGCCATAATATACATGATACTGCTATTATTTAGCGATGATAGTATTACAGAAGACCCCTTACTGTGATAAAACTGACCAGTATTCTGATAATAGCAGGATTGTGGTGATATTTAGTGCTGTGCTCCATGGAGGGAGGAGTAATGCTGTGGGAGGGAGGGTTGTGGTGTCGTCTTCTGACTGTGTGTGGCCACCCTTTATTGACTGCACTCACCATACCAGCGTAGTGGTTCGCTATGGTGAACACAAATGTAGATACTTATATATAATGTGTGTATAAAGTGTAATAAGAGCAAGAGGAATAGGTTGGAAGACACCATTTTGGTGAGGGAGGTGCGTCATCTGCACGACTTGTCATGTTGTTTACTGGTGGCCACTATGGTCTTTGGGCACCATACCAGCTTATTTGCACAGGTATGGTGAATAAAACAGGTAGATACTTATATATAATGTGTGTATATAGTGTAATAACACCACAAACAATATTGTTGAAGGAGAAATATTAGTGCGTCTGGCCTTGAGGGCGGCCGCCACCAGCCGACTGTGTGAGTAGCTACGTCTTTGTGCCTTTACTTACCATACAAGCTTAGATGTACAGTTATGGTGAACAATACATGTAAATACTTATATATAACGTGTGTGTGTATAGTGAATAAATGCAAAAACAGTATTGTGGGAGGAGAATGAGGTGTTGTTGAGGGAGGGAGTGGCAGCGAGTGGCTGGCTGGTGTGTGGCGGTCACTCCTCGTTACATTTTGACTCACAATGCAACTTAGTGGTTCATTATGGTGAGCAAAACATGCAGATACTTATATATAACCTGTGTATATAGTGTAATAAGAGCAAAACTATTTGTTTATTTTTTATGAATACCCCTGTATAATAATTGAATCACTAATATGCACACCATAATTTTGAGTACAGCGATGGTTCACACATTTTATTATATATCACAATTCACTGTATTGAATAATATTGCTGCAAAAAACAAAGAAAAAATCACTCAGAGACATTGAAATAATTAGGTAATAACATATTTGTGGCAACTGCCGCATGACAGCTCGGGCGGAGTAGACCTCGTCTGGCGAAGGCTCTGTCTTTTTTGCCAGACTTCCCTACCCTATTGCGGCTAAAATATGCCACCAACGATTTTTTTGTTATTTTTTCAGTGATCAGGGAACAAAAATGAACACTTCTATAAGACGAAAGAATTTTTTTTTTTTTTCACCTGTGGGTGTTAAATCCATTTGGACCCCTATCGGTTTGAGGGTTAAAACACTTCAGCACCGCAACCTCAATGAGGTGAAAAAAGAATTTCTTTGTCCATTTCACAGATTTTGGCATGCACTCAATGGCACCAATCAATATGTCACATTTATCTACTAACCGCGTATTCACATTGTAGTCAGTAACACAATCAGGTTTGGCAACCTTGTTGAGAAGTTCACTTTGCCGGTGTCCAAAATGTCACCGGTGTGAATATTGGTGAATGTGATTGTGAATATCAGCAAAATCCCACACAATACCCGGGGCAAGACGGGAAGCCCAAGACCCCCGACAGAACCTAAAGGTGTGAACAACGGCGAACGATGAAACCCACAAACGCGAGTGAGACCTGAATGTCCCCAGGGTAGAGAACTCCTGACACACAAGGGAAGTACTTACCGGGCACCTAGGGAAAATAGCCCTAGGCGCATGCTGCCCAGTGTACCAAAGAATGACATGTTGGAAAGACACAACTAGTGTTCATCATGCTGCCTATTGGGTCAGAGACATCTATGACCCTGAGTCTTGCGTGATATATTCTCTGCTTGTTACTCGCTTCCCAACTCCATACGTGATTGTAAATAATTGTGAATAACAACTATTCACACCAGTGCCATTTTGGATATTCGCCTCGCATCTGTCCCTCCAGTGCACAGATAACATTTGATCACACTTTCTTAGCTGGAATTCACCCACTGCAATTCCATTGCCAAACACTGGTATTTCCCTCCTGTGGGCCTTGACAGTGCCACATACGCCGGTGGTGTGGTCAAAGAGGAATCTGGTCAGCAAGGGGCTGGTATAGTAGTTTTCCGTAAACAGGATATGAACCTTGTTCAGCAATGGTTCCATGAGTGTTTTCATGACACTGCCTGAGAACCCATGTGGATCTTGACCTGGTATGTCAGTGTACCTGAATACATTATCACGTTCTTGACAATACCAGTCACATAGCACGAAGAACTTTATTCCAAACCTGTGCCTCTTTTAACCCTTAACCCTTACACTGCTCAGGGGTCCTTGGGACATTTACACTCCTGTGCGCAAGAAAAAAAAAATTCAAATTTTTTTTTTCGTCTTCTAAACATGTTAATTTGTGTCCCCTGAGCACGGAAAAAATAAAAAAAAAATCGTAGGCGACATATTTTGGGCGCAATTGACCGAGGAAGTCTGGCAAAAAGTGGGCGTTGACAGAGCGGTTGTCAGACCCGGTCAGCGTCACCCGCGTTGACAGATGGGAGTTGCCACAAAGATATTATTACCTAATTGTTTCAATGTCCCCGATTGATTTTTTCTTAGTTTTTTTGCAGTAATATTATTCAATAGTGTGTATTGTAATATATTTATATAATAAAAGTGGTTAATAATCGCTATACTCAAAAGTATGATGTGCATATTAGTGATTCAATTATTATGTTTATAAAACAATAAACATAGTTTTGCTGCTATTACACTCTATACACAGGTTATATATAAGTATTGGCATGTTTTGGTCACTATAACGAACCACTAAGTTGGTATTGAGAGTCGAAAAGCAACGAGGAGTTACCGCCACACACCAGCCAGCCACTCGCTGCCACTCCCTCAACACACGCACTAAACTTTCTCCCCCAACAATACCAGTTGTGGTGTTATTACACTATATACAGACGTTATATATAAGTATGTGTATATTTTGTTCACCACAACTGTACAGCTAAGCTGATATAGTTAGTTCAGGCACTAAGAGTCGTCGCTATACACAGATGGCGGCTGGCGGCTCCCTCACTCTTTCAAGGTCACACGCACTAAACTTTCTCCCCCAACAATACCTTTTGCAGTGTTATTACCCTATATACACATATTATATATAAATATCTACATGTTGTATGCACCGTAACTGTACACCTAAGCTTGTAGTGCGCTCAAAGAGCATAATGGCCACCCTCTAAACAGCTAGACAAATCGTGCAGACGACGTCACCTCCGTCACCCATATGGCTCCTCCCAGCATAATCCTTTTGCTGTTATTATACTAATACACACATTATATATAAGTATTTACATTTGTGTTCACCATAGAGAACCACTGACCTGGTATGCTGAATGCAAACAATAACAGGTGGCCACACAGTCAGTAAACGATGCTGTCTCCCTCCGTCTCTCAGCATCACTCCTCCCACAGCGCTAATTATTACAACAATCCTGCTATTATCACAACCCTGGTTATTTATATCACAGTCATTGGTCATCTGTAATATTGTCATCGCTAAATAATAACAATTATATATTTATTTTGACATTTTTCGGCGATGCTGTGGTCACAAGCTGAACATCAATGCTGTTCGCTCATGCTGCATGCGCCGGCCTTGGTTGCTCCAACAGTACTGTGCCTCTCACACCTGAGAATGTTGCCCACGATTTTTTTTTTAAATGTCATCTGTTTACAAGAGCCCTGAGGAAGCTACTGTGAACCCCGTGTAGCCGCGGGCCATTTGAATCAGGCCTGGCACCCTATGGCGTATATATACGCCATGCGCACCATGGGACATGTTACTCAGGGCGTATATATACGCCATGCGCAGTTTAAGGGTTAAACTGCGCAACGCGCCTGCAGGCTCACGTCTGGTTTGCGCAACGCACCTCCGGGTATTTGTATTTTTCACGTTCCATTCAAAACTCCCGCGGCTACATGGGGTTCACATCAGCTTCTTCAGGGCTCTTGTAAACAGACGCCATCTTTAAAAAAAATCGTGGTCCACATTCCCGGGTGTGGGAGCCTCAGTAGTGTGTGAGCAACCAAGGCTGGCGCTCGCAGCATGAGCGCACAGCACTGCTGTTCAGCATGTGACCACAGCATCGCCTAATAATGTCAAAATATATATATAACTTGTATTATTTAGCTATGATAGTGTTATATTAGAGCCTGAGTGTGATAATGACTGGGTACAATGTTCAAATATCAGTGATTCAATGCTGTTCACGATGTTCACAGCGCTAGCCACAGCACCACAGCATTATTTCGTTCATCTAGGAATCTTCAAATGATTTCTTAGGTTCCTTTTCAAAATAAACGTGTGGTCAATTATTCATTTACAGGAATTAGTGACCAGGATTGTGATAATAGCAGGATTGTGGTTATAATTAGCGTTGTGCGTAGTATTGTGGAAGGAGGAATTTTGATGAGGGAAGGAGGGCGAGAATTGAGGTAGCCTCATTGTGTGTGTGTGGCTGCCACTCTTGTTTTGCTCACCATACTAGTTAGTGGTTTCCTATGGGCAACACATATGTACATGGGTATATATAGTGTGTGTGTATATAGTGTAAGAACAGCAACAGGAGAATGTTGAGAGGAGCTATTTTGGTGAGGGAGGTAATGTAATCGTAGCGTCGTCTGCTGTGTGATTTTTCATGCAGTGTATGGTGGCCACTGTACTGTTTGGACACAATATTGGCTTACTTGCATAGTTCTGGTACATAAAACATGTAGATAGGTATATAGAACATGTGTAATAAGAACTATAACAATATGGTGGGAGGAGCAATGTTGGCGAGTAAGATGTTGGAGTGAGGGAGACTGGCTGGGTGTGGCTGCTCTCACTCGAGGTGTTCTGAATGTGTTCATGGCCAAATGCTCCTATTGGCCCATACGAGGCAGCTGCTATAGGCCCATACGAGGCAGCTGCTATAGGCCCATACGAGGCAGCTGCTATAGGCCCATACGAGGCAGCTGCTATTGGTCCATACTAGGCAGCTGCTATTGACCCATACTAGGCAGCTACTATTGGCCCATACGAGGCAGCTGCTATTAGCCCATACGAGGCAGCTCCTATTGGCCCATACGAGGCAGCTGCTATTGGCCCATACGAGGCAGCTGCTATTGGCATATACGAGGCAGCTGCTATTGGCATATACGAGGCAGCTGCTATTGGCCCATACGAGGCAGCTGCTATTGGCATATACGAGGCAGCTGCTATTGGCCCATACGAGGCAGCTGCTATTGGCCCATACGAGGCAGCTGCTATTGGCCCATACGAGGCAGTTGCTATTGGCCCATACGAGGCAGTTGCTATTGGCCCATACGAGGCAGTTGCTATTGGCCCATACGAGGCAGCTGCTATTGGCCCATACGAGGCAGCTGCTATTGGCCCATATGCGGCAGCTGCTATTGGCCCATACGCGGCAGCTGCTATTGGCCCATACGCGGCAGCTCCTATTGGCCCATACGAGGCAGCTGCTATTGGCCCATATGAAGCAGCTGATATTGGCCCATACGGGGCAGCTGCTATTGGCCCATACGAGGCAGCTGCTATTGGCCCATATGAGGCAGCTCATATTGGCCCATACGAGGCAGCTGCTATTGGCATATACGAGGCAGCTGCTATTGGCCCATACTAGGCAGCTGCTATTGGCTCATACGAGGCAGCTGCTATTGGCTCATACGAGGCTGCTGCTATTGGCATATATATGAGGCAGCTGCTATTGGCCCATACTAGGCAGCTGCTATTGGCCCATACGAGGCAGCTGCTATTGGCATATATGAGGCAGCTGCTATTGGCCCATATGAGTCAGCTGCTATTGGCCCATACGAGGCAGCTCCTATTGGCCCACACGAGGCAGCTGCTATTGGCCCATACGAGGCAGCTGCTATTGGCCCATATGCGGCAGCTGCTATTGGCCCATACGAGGCAGCTGCTATTGGCCCATACGAAGCAGCTGCTACGCGGTGTTCTGAATGTGTTGATGGTGAATGTATATAGTGTGTGACAGTGTATAGTGTGTAAATAGATTGTATATATACACAAATTAGCATGATACATAGTAACTATGTGCTGCATATGTGTACACAAGTTTCATGCACGTAACACAGTGTCTACGGACAGTACGGATGTTGTACTGCGATATTATAGTGTACGTGTTCATTATACATTGGATTGGCACATCAAAACAATGAAAATGTATTTGGAAAGGTACGCAAAAAATGAACGAAAATATATTCTCAACAACTCGCGCGCCCCGCCCCGAGCACCCCACCGTCCCCGAGAGCTTACGGCACGGACGCACGGGGAATGATGACGTCATGCCCCAAGTTCCGGACCCCATAGCAGCCAAAGTAAGTACAATTTCGACTTTTTTTTTACATACCCATACTGAGGGAAGGGTTTTTGACACTTTAAAAAGAAAAAAGAATTTTTTCCAAAGAATTTATTTCCTGCGCACTGCAGGGGTGTCACATTTGGAGGCAACGCAGTTAAGGGGTTAATGGAATGTACTTTATAATCCTGGATCACATGTTTATCTGAATTGATAACTAGTCGCCTGAATTGATAACTAGTCGAATTGAGACGCTAGTCGTCTCTTAAAGAGGACTAGCAATTCATCTATCACGACATTCTGTGCTGATACAAAATAGTCTTGGAACTTTTTTCTCAAATCATTAAATACCTTCCCCATTTTCCAGTCTGTAGTGTATGTCTTCATTAGCATTATTCTCAAAGTGCAGGCACCCGAGAAGCAGCACAAACCTATTATGTGACACGTACCTGTTGAACATAGAGAATGGAACAAGGCTGTCTCTGCTCCAGTAATCCTGGATCACGTGTTTATCTGAATGCCTCATCATCATCATGCAAAACGCTAGAAACACAAACATTTCCTCACTACTCGTGTCTTTTCAACATGTCACTCTTTGGTACAGTGGGCAGCATGTGCCTAGGGCTATTTTCCTTAGGTGTCCGGTAAGTACTTCCCTTGTGTGTTGGGGTTCTCTTCCCTGGAGACGTTCAGGTCTCATTCTCGTTTGTGGGCTTCATCGCTTGCCATTGTTCACGCCCTTAGGTTCTGTCGGGAGTCTTGGGCTTCCCGTCTTGCCCTGGGTACCTTGCCTTGAGGTTACCTTGAGGTGCTTCCAGGGCTTAGCGTCCCCGCAGCCCGGTCGTCGACCAGGCCTCCTGGTTGCTGGACTGATCAACCAGGCTGTTGAACGCGGCTGCTCGCAGCCTGACGTATGAGTCACAGCCTGGTTGATCAGGTATCCTTTGGAGGTGCTTATCCAGTTCTCTCTTGATCACTGTGAGGGGTTTTCCAGTTATGCCTCTTATGTGTAGCGGAAGCGTGTTGAACAGTCTCGGGCCTCTGATGATAGAGTTCTCTCTCAGAGTACCTGTTGCACCTCTGCTTTTCAACGGGGGTATTCTGCACATCCTGCCATGTCTTCTGGTCTCATGTGATGTTATTTCTGTGTGCAGGTTTGGGACCAGCCCCTCTAATATTTTCCACGTGTAAATTATTATCTCTCTCTCCCGCCTGCGCTCAAGGGAATACAGATTTAGGCTCTTTAGTCGGTCCCAATAGTTTAGAAGTTTTACTGAGTGGATTCTAGCAGTAAAGGATCTCTGCATGCTCTCCAGGTCAGCAATTTCTCCAGCTTTGAAAGGGGGTGTCATTGTGCAGCAGTACTTTACTCTAGAGAGCACAAGCGTTTTGAAAAGTATCATCATCGGTATAGCATCTCTAGTGTGAAAAGTTCTTGTTATCCAACCTGTCATTTTTCTTGCAGTTGTGACGGCTACTTTATTGTGTTCTTTAAAGGTAAGGTCTTCTAACATGAGTACTATAAAAACAGGAAAAAATAACAGAACTGCTTATGCAGACATGAATTTCCCGTCAAAGAAGGAATAATTTAAATAGGGAGATTGAAGAAATCGAGCGGAAATTGAAACACTCATATCAAACTGAAGAAAGGCAGTTAGAACAGAAAGCAATTCAGGAAATAAAGAAAAATCCAAAATATTTTTTAACATATGCAAAATTAAAAGCAAAAACCACTGCCAGTATTGGACCTATTCGTACAAGTGAAGGTTCATACATGGAGGATGACAAAGAAATTAGTGAAATCCTAAAAAAGCAGTATGAGGACATGTTTAGCACTCCAGTAGACAACATGAAAGTGGAAGATCCAGACAATTTCTTTATGCGGGATATTCAAACCCCTGTAAATATAACTGATATCAACACAAGCGCACTAAATTTTGAAAGAGAAATTGAAAACATGCCCATGCACTCGGCCTCAGGTCTAGACTCATGGAACTCAATATTTATAAAGAAATGCAAAGTGCCTGTAGCACAGGCACTCAGTATAGTGTGGAGGAAGAGCTTGGACACAGGGAAGATACCAGATGCACTTAAAGTAGCAGACATAGCCCCTCTACACAATGGAGGGAGCAAAGCATTGGCAAAGAATTATAGACCAGTTGCACTAACATCGCACATCATAAAAGTATTTGAGAGTGATTAGGAGTCAGGTCACCAATTTCATGGAGACCAATGACCTTCACAACCCAGGCCAACATGGATTTCGAGCGGGAAGATCGTGCTTCTCACAGCTACTTGAGCACTACGACAAAGTCACTGAGGCATTAGAAGAAAAACAGAATGCTGATGTGATATACAAGGACTTCGCAAAGACTTTCGATAAATGTGACCATGGCGTGATAGCACACAAAATGAAGTCAATGGGAATAACTAGTAAAGTAGGATGCTGGATACTCAGTTTTCTGTCAAACAGGACTCAGCGAGTAACGGTCAACCATATAAAATCTAGTCCAAGTGCAGTTAAAAGCTCTGTACCTCAGGGTACAGTCCTTGCACCGCTGCTTTTCCTTATTCTCATATCAGATATAAACAAAAATACAAGTCACAGCTTCGTATCATCCTTTGCAGATGACACAAAAATCAGTATGAAAATTATCTCGGCTGTAGACACTGAAAAACTTCAAGCTGATATTAATAAAGTTTTTAACTGGGCATCAGAAAATAACAGTGATAATTCCAGGTACTTAGGTATGGTAAAAATGAGGACCTTAAATATAATATAGAGTACAAAACACAATCAAATGTACCCATAGTAGGAAAACAGCATGTAAAGGATTTGGGAATAATAATTTCTGACGACCTAACGTTTAAGAAGCATAACCAAGCAAATATTGCGACAGCCAGAAAAATGATAGGATGGATTACGAGAACTTTCAAATCCAGGGAGCCCATCACAATGGTTGTACTCTTCAAGTCACTTGCGTTGTCCCGTCTTGATTACTGCTCAGCACTCACTTCCCCCTTTAGAGCAGGAGAGATTGCTGAAATAGAGGGAATACAGAGAACATATATGGCACGCATAGACGCAATAAAGCACCTAAATTATTGGGATCGTCTCAAAGCCCTCCAAATGTACTCACTAGAAAGAAGACGAGAGAGATATCAAATAATATACACCTGGAAGATACTGGAGGGCCAAGTACGAAATCTACACGGTAAAATAACAACGTACTGGAGTGAACGATATGGAAGAAAATGCAGAATAGAACCAGTGAAGAGCAGAGGTGCCATAGGCACAATCAGAGAACACTGTATAAACATCAGAGGTCCACGGTTGTTCAACGTCCTCCCAGCAAGCATAAGAAATATTGCCGGAACAACCGTGGACATCTTCAAGAGGAAACTAGATTTATTCCTCCAAGGAGTGCCGGACCAACCGGGCTGTGGTGGGTATGTGGGCCTGCGGGTCGCTCCAAGCAACAGCCTAGTGGACCAAACTCTCACAAGTCAAGCCTGGCCTCAGGCCGGGCTTGGGGAGTAGAAGAACTCCCAGAACCCCATCAACCAGGTATCAACCAGGTACACCCAGATCCTTTACATTTCCTTTTCGTTCTATGTTATGATTTGCCTGAGTTTTGTACGTGGTTTCCGTTTTTATATTTTCATTTTTTCCATAGCGCATGAGCTTGAACTTATCTTCGTTAAACACCATATTATTTTCTGTAGTCCATAGAAAGACCTGATCTACATCTGATTGGAGGTTTGCCATGTCCTCTATGTTGCCTACTCTGCTAATGTTGTTCATTAGCATTAGATTTTTGCTAATGAATGTTCATTAGCATTGGATTTTTGCTGGATGGGACGCACTGTGGTTGGCGCAGCCTGCATACAGCGACAGCCGACATTTCTCTCTGGGGACTGGTTTGTTTGTTTGTTGCTTTGGGGCTTTTTGTTTTGTTTTGTTTTCTTTGTGCATATTCACTTCCTTTTGGCAAATCAGGTCTACCTAGCTGTCTATTATGCTAGCCTAGGTTGTGTTGGTGGTCTTCCTCTGTTGCTTCGAGGTTTCACAATGACCTCCGGTTGTCAGTTGGCCTCCAATAGACAGTGGTTACAGGCTTAGCTGGCCACAGTGCCTGGGCTTACTGTCGGGCTAAAGTACCCAATGAAATCCCTGTTGGGCTTAGGGGTACCATGGATGTGTCTTCCGAGCCCTGTCTCACCTTGTACAATGCTGAGGGTTGTTTGTTGCCTTTGCTTCGTGGCGACAATCATCCATCTTACTTTCGTCATGCTGCCTTTTGGGTCAGAGACATCTGTGACCCTGAGTCTTCCGAGGTATGTTCTCTGCTTGTTATTCAGTTTCCCAATTCCTTGTCTGAGGATGTTCTGGATCAGGAAGTGGCTTTGTTGTGTAACAGTAGAACTGTTAACATAGAAGGCAATAGAGTCTTTGAACCCGTCAAGTTGAGCGCTCCAGGGATAGTATTATTTTCTAAAGGGCTAAGAGCTTTTCTAAGTAACGTAATATATACCCCTTCCCTCCTCCCACTTTCCCTATCCCGCTCAACCCCAAATGCTCTCCTCTACTCCCTTATCCCCCACGTTCCCTACTCCTCACTCCTCACCTCCCCTACACTACCCTATTCCCCTACCTACCCTCCCAGTGTTGCGTCCCAGGATGCTGCTTGTAAAAGAAGTAAGCAGGCGTCTGGTAGATGCGGTATTATTAATAAAGTGTGTTGGAATTGTTATGGCCAAGGCTATTTTCGGGAGTCTTGTCGTAACATAAGGATTACGGTAGACCCGGGAAAGATCGCCCCTAGTGATGGTAGGCCTACCTTTGAAGTGAAGGTGGAAGGTGTGAGATTGACAGTTTTGTGGACATCGGAAGTCAAGCAACTCTAATTAAAAAGTCAGCCTTCGGCAAATTTATACTGATTGACTGATTGATTGTCAATATACTGATTGACACCCACAGGTGAAAAAAAAAAAAAAAAATAAGTCGTGTTCCCTGATCACGGGGGGGGGGGGGGGAATCAATTGTACTTACCGGCGATGTAATTGATCCGAGAATATGGATGATGACGTCACAGTTTGTATGTTCGCTCATGCACGGTGCATCCCGGAGGCGTTGCGTGCGGTCTTCAAGCAGCCACAGTTGCCATGAATTTATTTTCGCGTCATTATTTACAGTGTTTACGCATGTATTCTTTGCAATATTAGTCACTAATTATGTTGCACATAATGTCACTTGACAGTTATTGTCAATATATGTTGCACACATCGAGTATACACATGCGCACACATACGTTTTCCATTATGGCATTATATTATGTACAGTAATCACAATGATCATTATTTTATATGTACACACTAGCACGCACTATGTACAGGTTTTTGCACTATTATTGCACATTTAGAAGTCTTGGAGTGTGTGGTAGTGCAGTCGACAGCACACAATGCCACTCCACACCTTTCACACCATGTTTGCACCATTTTACGTTTTTGCTCTCTTCGTTTTGTTGTTTTACATACTACGCGTGCACGTTGGCCTATTGCACACTTTCCACCTGCTGGCAAATTCTTTATTCTGTGTTGCTGAAACGCATCTATGTGAGCGAGCCTGGGTGTTGCATCATGCTGCACCACTGGGTTCATGATTGGTCTTCGTATGCCAGGGGCTTCTTGACCAAACTTTGCTAATAACTGTGTTGCAAGTGTAAAAGCAAATGTACGTAAAATAGGTTTACGTCCAGTTTTCACCAGGTACAAATTATAGCAGTTCAACATGCTCATGTCAACAAGACGGAAAAACACTTTTTTCGTCCACCTTAATGTTTCCGCACACACTCGATAGTGCCAATCATCATGTCAGCCGTATCAATCAAACGCATGTTGATATTGTAGTCAAGAACACAATCTGGCTTATATACTGGTTCTCTCATTACACGGTGCACCTTGCCACTGTTCAACATTGTACCATCATGAACGGTTGTCAGCAGGTTCACTTCTCTCTTGTCTTTCCACTGTACTGAGAGAATTTCATCACATTTCCGTACCTGGCACTCACCAACTGCAAGTCCATCGACAAACACTGGCATTTCCCGTCTTCATGGCTTTACTGTGCCAACCAACCCAGTTCTATTTTCAATCAAGAACTTGGCTAGCAATGGACTTGTATAGTAATTATCTGTGTATAGGATGTGGCCCTTGTTCATCCATGGTGCCATCAGTGACTTCACCACACTACCCGAAAATCCATATTCGTCATTACCGGGAATGTCTACATCGCTAGCTGAATACAGAATCATGTGTAACCCGTATCCTGTTTCACAGTCACATAGTACAAAGAATTTCAACCCAGATCTGTTTCGTTTTGAGGGAATATACTGTTTAAATGAAACACGTCCTTTGAATAGTATAAGGGATTCGTCAATCACCAGCTTCTGTGCTGGTACGTAAAAATCTCTGAATTTTCCAATCACCTCATTCATATAGTGCCTCACTCGCCAAAGTCTATCCTCCTCAGTCCGGTCCTCATTAGTTGCAAAATGCACACACCTGAGGAGCATCTGAAATCTGTCTCTGGACATATATTTCCTGAAGAAAGGTGTTGGAATAGTCAGATCTTTGCTCCAGTAATCTGTGATAGTGTGTTTGACACAGTGTTTCATCAACATAAATATTGCAAGAAACACATACATTTCACCTATATTGGTGTTTTTCCAACATTGCAAGCATGAAAATTCTGATATATCTTTTCTAATGAGATGAGCCGCATGAAGGTTCGTTTGGTGTACAATATATTCCATGAGCGACTCATCATAGAATGCGGTAAAATAATCACATTCACTCATATCATCACCATTATCAGGGAAAAGATCTGTAATCCCAACGTCTTTATCGTCAAAGGCAGGAATTCGGGGAATAAAACCAGCACCATCACTCCACACTAGTACACCTGGTGTCCTGTGAGACGCAGGGGACGCAGCAGAGGCACTACGGCGAGGAAGCGATGCACCCCGTGGACCAGGAGCTGAAGCCCTGCTACGCACAGTACAGCCGCTACCTGCACGTGAGATAGAGGCACGTGCACATGAGGTAGAGGCACGTGCACGTGAGGTAGAGGCACGTGCACGTGAGGTAGAGGCACGTGCACATGAGGTAGAGGCACGTGCACATGAGGTAGAGGCACGTGCACGTGAAGTAGAGGCATGTGCACGTGAGGTAGAGGCACGTGCATGTGAGGTAGAGGCACGTGAACATGAGGCTCTTGGTGCCACATGTTGTTCCATGCGGTGGCGCTTGGCTGGGCGAGATGCGACAAAATCTCGCCCAGTAACACCACTGGTACTGGCACCAGGCTCGGTAACACTATGTTCTGATTCCACTTCACTAAAACCAGAAAAAGAGTCACCTTCCTCTGACTTGTCACCGAAAGTATCCTCAGACTCTAAATAATCACAGGAACTGTGTGGCCGAGGGAGAATTGGGGTAGACACTGGGCAAGACGGCATGGGTGAGCTTATAGGTCTCGCCATGGGAGGCGGCTGTATCTCATATTCACTGTCCGTGCTATCAACATCGGTCAATTGTGTGTAGTCTTTATCAATATCAGAGTCATCAAAGTCACTTTCCTCACCATCAGAAAATAATTCACTGGTTATTTGCTCTTGGGTGAGTGATTGCGTGGGGCGTGCCCGGGAAGCGTTCAGCCGTGCGCTCGACATGGTGGCTGCTGGGTAACTGAGGCCTCCCAAGCGATGGTAGCGTGAGCTGGATTTTATTCAAAATGGCGGCTGTTTTCTATAGCCCCTGGCCAGCGTATGGGGACCCCCTATACCCCGCGGGCCTTTCAAATCGTGCGCGGTACACCCGCGCATCATATAATGCGATGCGCAATTTACTGCAAGTCGGGCAAAGCATCATATGATGCGATGCGCAATTGAAGGGTTAAGCGTAGTGAGAAAAAATTAACAGCAGTAAATAAGGAAAAAATTTACATCTTGGGTCAAGGTACCATGAACTTTGAAATTAATGGGGAATTGCAACCTCATACATGTACGATCGTTGAGAATCTTGATTTTCCTGGGAACATACTCATGGGTACAGATTTTTTGTATAGGTTTCATTACTCCTTGTCTGCACTAAAAGGGGCAAGGAACTGCAGATTGCAGTTGGGACAGATTTCCTACCCAGTGGAGATGATCGACCATCCCCCAGTTGTAGCTTCAATTACGAGGAAGCAGAAATAGAACACAAACTCCCCTAAATTGCTTTTTAAGTCTCTTCCAGACAGACACAGTTAAGAGGTCATGTGGGTTACATGCATTGACCAAGCAAAGTTGCCTACCACATTCTATTAAATTTATTAAAGTGTGGAAAAAATAAGCTCAGTAGCACTAGAAATATGTTCAAACCGCATACCCCTAAGAAAAAAGAGAAAGAGATGCAGATTGGAACGGGAACATCGTTCCCTATATAGGCGAAGAAAACGAATCGCGGAACAACTTGAGAGTCGCACCCTATCTCAAGAACGGCGAAGAAGGTTAGGTAGAGAAATAGAAACAATTGAACTCAAGCTACAAGAATCATACAAAACCCAGGAGAGGCAAAGAGAGCAAAAGGCCATCAGTGAAATAGAGAGAAATCCGAAATATTTTTTCTCCTATGCAAAATCAAGATCAAAAACCACATCTAGTATCGGGCCCCTGCGAAAGGGAGATGGAACTTTCACCGATGACAACAAAGAAATGAGCGAGTTACTGAGGAAGCAGTACGACTCTGTTTTCAGCGAGCCATTAACCCTTAAAGTGCGCATCACTTCATATGAAGTGTAAATCGTTTTACCAGTCAACTGCGCTTCACTTCATATGAAGTGTATGGGTACCGCGCACGATTTGAATGGCCCGCGGTGTAGCTGGGGGTCCCATACGCTGCCCAGGGGCTCTAGTAAACAGCGGCCATTTTGAAAAAAAATCCAGCTCACGATTCGATGGCATGGGAGGCCTCAGTTTAGCGAGAGTCACCATGGCGAGCGCACGGTCAAACGCCTCACGGGCACGCACCACTCAGTCCCTCACCCCAGAGCAAATAGCCCACGAATTATTCTCTGAAGGTGAAGAAAGTGTGTTTGACGATTCAGACAACGATGAGGATTATACACAGTTGTCGGGTGATAGTAGCAGCAGCAGTGAAAGTGAGAATGACCGCCATGCCATGGCGAGGCCTATACGCTCTCCCATGCCTCCTCGCCCATTTTCTACCCCAATTCTACCACGACCTCACAGTTCCTGTGGATATTTTCTGTTTGAGGGTGACGAGTCAGAGGGAGGTGACTCCTTTTCTGGGTTTAGTGACTCAGATCAAAGTTTTATTGAGCCTGTGGCTGGTACCAGTGGTGTAACTGGGCGAGAAATTGTCGCGTCAGCAGCATCTCGCCCGGCCAAGCGCCACCGCATGGCACCACATGAGGGACCAAGACCCTCGTGTTCACGTGCACCCACCTCACGTGCACCCACCTCACGTGCACGTAGCCGCCGTGCTTCTCGCAGACGGTATTCAGCTCCTGGTCGCCGGTATGCATCGCTTCCTCGCCGTCTTTCCTCTGCATCTCGCAGGACGCCTGGTGTACTTGAGTGGAGTGATGGTGACAATTTTATTCCTAATATTCCTCACTTTGACGATAAAGATGTAGGGATTACAAACCTTTTCCCTAATCAAGGTGAGGACATGGCTGAGATGGAATATTTTACAGCATTCTATGATGAACCACTCATGGAATACATTGTACACCAAACGAACCTGCATGCTGCTTACCTGATTGAGAGGGAAATCACAGAATTTTCACGACTGCAGCGTTGGAAAAATACCACAGTGGCGGAAATGTATGTGTTTTTGGCACTCTGTTGATGAAGCACTGTCACAAACATGCAATAAATGAATATTGGAGCAAGGACAAGACAATACCAACACCTTTATTCGGGAAATATATGTCACGAGACAGGTTTCAGATACTCCTCAGGTGTCTACATTTTGGAAGTGTTCAGGACCGAACACCTGATGATAGACTGTGGCGAGTGAGGCACTACATGAACGATGTTATTGGAAAATTCAGAGATTTTTACGTACCAGCACAGAAGCTGGTGGTTGATGAATCTCTCATACTTTTCAAGGGACGTGTTCCATTCAAACAGTACATTCCCTCAAAACGAAACCGATTTGGCCTGAAATTTTTTGTTCTTTGTGATTGTGAGACAGGATACGTGTTACACATGATTCTGTACTCGGCTAGTGATGTAGACATTCCCGGTAACGACGAACATGGATTCTCGGGGAGTGTAGTGAAGACCATCATGGCTCCGTGGATGAACAAGGGACACATTTTATACACAGATAATTACTATACAAGTCCCTTGCTAGCTCGGTTCTTGCTAGAAAATAGAACCGGATTGGTTGGTACAGTAAAGCCACAACGAAGGGAAATGCCTGTGTTTGACAACGACATTGCAGTTGGTGAGTGTCAGAGAAGGAAAAGTGATAACATTCTGTCAGTTCGGTGGAAAGACAAAAGAGAGGTGAACTTGTTGACAACAATTCATGATGGAACAATGGTGAACAGTGGGAAAGTGAGCCATAAAACAAACGCACCACTATATAAGCCAGACTGTGTTTTAGACTATAATATCAACATGCGGTTGATTGATAAATCAGACATGATGATTGGCACTGCAGAGTGTGTGCGGAAGACATGTAGGTGGACGAAAAAAGTGTTCTTCCATCTTGTGGACATGAGCATGCTGAACTGTTTCAACATGTACCTTGTGAGAACTGGACGTAAGCCCACTTTCCGTGACTTTGTATTTGATGCTGCAATACAGTTATTAGGAAAGTTTGCAAAAGATGTCCCAGGTATTCAGCGGCCCATCATAAACCCACTGTTGCAGCATGCTGGTACTCCTCGCCTCACTCACACTGAAGGCTTCCTAGCACACAAACTTAAGTATTTGCCACCTGGTGTGAAGCGTGCAATAGCCCAACGTGATTGCTTGGTGTGTAAAACAACGACACGTAGAGACAAGAAACGGAAGCTTGTGCAAACATGGTGTGAAACGTGTGGTATCCCATTATGTGCTGTCGACTGCTTCAATGACTACCACAGTCTAGAAATCTTCTAAGTGTGCTTCAAAGTGTGTATAGCGTGTGGGAGTGTGTAAATATGTAAACATATAAGCAGATAGCGTGTGCGTGTGTGTAAATATATACAAATATAAGCAGAACATACAATATAATAGACTGTAATGACATATTATATTGCCGTAATTGAAAACATTTGTGTGCGCCTGTGTATACTCAAATATGCAACAATTATTGATACAAAATATGTTCAAACAGTATTTGAAACACAATTAGTGAAAAAAAATTAGATAAAATGCGCTTAGACATTGTAAATAAATAGCGCGAAAATATATTTGTGGCAACTCTGGCTGTTTGAGGACCGCGCGCAACATCTCCCGGGCGTGTACTGCATGAGCGAACATGCAGATTGTGACGTCATCACCGAGCTTCTCGGCTCTATTGCAACAAAAGTAAGTACAATAGAATTTTTTTTTTATTTTTCCCGTGATCTGTGAACAGAACTTAACAGATTAGCAAAAAAAAAAAAATTTTTTTTTTTTTCAAAATGACATGCGCCTGTGTGGATAGCAGGATATTAGACCCCGAGCATGTTAAGGATTAAACGCACTAAAGATTGATAACCCAAATGAATTTTTCATGGATATGATACCAACATCAAATCATATATCAGACGTCGCCCTATCCCCACTAGATTTTGAAGAATCCATAAACAGTATGCCTATGCACTCTGCACCAGGCCTGGATTCTTGGAACTCCATAGTCATCAAGAACTGTAAAAAATCACTATCGCAGGCCCTTCACATTCTGTGGAAACAAAGCCTAGATACTGGCGCTATCCCTGACATACTAAAAACAGCAGAGATAGCACCACTCCATAAAGGAGGAAATAAGGCAGAGGCAAAAAATTACAGACCGATAGCACTAACATCGCACATCATAAAAAATTTTGAGAGAGTGATAAGAAGTAAGATCACAAAATACATGGAATCACAGCATCTCCATAACCCCGGACAACATGGTTTCAGAACAGGGCGCTCTTGCCTGTCGCAGTTGCTGGACCACTATGATATGGCATTAGATGCTATGGAAGACAAACAAAATGCTGATGTAATATACACAGATTTCGCAAAAGCCTTTGATAAATGTGACCATGGTGTTATTGCACATAAAATGCATTCAAAAGGAATTACCGGGAAAATAGGCAGATGGATCTACAATTTCCTGACTAACAGAACCCAATGTGTAATAGTCAACAAAATAAAATCCAGCCCATCAACCGTGAAGAGCTCAGTCCCCCAGGGTACTGTGCTTGCTCCAGTACTTTTTCTCATCCTCATATCGGACATAGACCAGAACACAACCTATAGCACTGTATCATCCTTTGCAGATGACACTAGGATTTTCATGAGAGTTGGCAACATAGAGGACACGGCAAACCTCCAATCAGATGTAGATCAGGTCTTTCTATGGGCTACAGAAAATAATATGGTGTTTAACGAGGATAAGTTCCAGCTCATGAGCTACGGAAAAATTCAAAATATAAAAACAGAAACCACGTACAAAACTCAGGCAAATCATAACATAGAACGAAAAGGTAATGTAAAGGATCTGGGTGTACTCATGTCGGAAGACCTTACCTTTAAAGAACACAATAAAGTAGCCGTCACAACTGCAAGAAAAATGACAGGTTGGATAACAAGAACTTTTCACACTAGAGATGCTATACCGATGATGATACTTTTCAAAACGCTTGTGCTCTCTAGAGTGGAGTACTGCTGCACAATGACAGCCCCTTTCAAAGCTGGAGAAATTGCTGACCTGGAGAGCATGCAGAGATCCTTTACTGCTAGAATCCACTCAGTAAAACATCTAAATTACTGGGACCGACTAAAGAGCCTAAATCTGTACTCCCTTGAGCGCAGGCGGGAGAGATACATAATAATTTACACGTGGAAAATAATTGAGGGGCTGGTCCCAAACCTGCACACAGAAATAACATCACATGAGACCAGGAGGCATGGCAGGATGTGCAGAATACCCCCGTTGAAAAGCAGAGGTGCAACAGGTACTCTGAGAGAGAACTCTATCAACATCAGAGGCCCGAGACTGTTCAATACGCTTCCACTACACATAAGGGGCATAACTGGCCGACCCCTCACAGTGTTCAAGAGAGAACTGGATAAGCACCTCCAAAGGATACCTGATCAACCAGGTATCAGCCTGATGTATGTGACTCATACGTCAGGCTGCGAGCAGCCGCGTCCAACAGCCTGGTTGATCAGTCCAGCAACCAGGAGGCCTGGTCGACGAACGGGCCGCGGGGACACTAAGCCCCGGAAGCACCTCAAGGTAACCTCAAGGTAGGTCCGTGGGACATTACATCCTACCAGGTACCACCCTTCAGGTGGCTGGAAGATGTGCCCATCTAATTGTGGTGCTTGATAAAGGTGCACTCATTCCAGTCGTTAATCTCTCACATAAGATCTTTCGCTTCAGGGTGGGTGATAGGGTATCTCAGGGTACTATGGTGAATGACAGAAATTTTTCACCATGAGTCAGCTGAGATGCCAACTGGCACAGCACAATGTAGTGCTTTAAATGTGATAGACAACAATAAACCATCAAAGATAAAGAATGAGATGTTTCGAGTAACATACTGGATATAGATAAGTTGATCTAGGCACTTGATTTGCAACATGTTCTGCAGACTGATAGAAAACTGCTGAGGGGGATATTACAAAAATTCCCAAAATTGTTTGTAACCAAGGATGACCAGATTGATCTCCTTGATAGGATAGAGCACACCATTCCAACAGGTGATAACGTGCCTGTTGATACAAGGCAGTGGAGGTTGCCGGAACGAGCTAAGAAAACTATCAGGGATGAGTGCCAGAAAATGTTGAGATAGGACATGATAGAGCCTAGTACGTCACCGTGGCCGTCTCCTGTTGTGTTATTTCGTAAACCAGATGGTAGTTATTGCTTTTATGTGGACTACCAGAAGGTAAACGAAATAACTGAGGGTGTTGTGTATCCTTTACCCCGAATTCAGGAGATACTAGATCAGTTTGGAACTGCTAAGTATTTTTCCTCTCTCGATGCTAAGTCGGCATATTGGGCAATAATGGTGGCTGAAAAAGACGGAGAAAACAGCATTCTCTGATGGCAGGCACACCTACCAATTTTGTAGGATGCCTTTTGGCTTTAAGACAGCCTCTTCGTCATTACAGAGGGCCATTAACTTTATCCTCAGCCCAGTTTTGGGAAAGCACATGTTAGCATACCTGGATGATGTGGTATTCTTTTCCAGGACGTTTGATGAGCACTTACGAGACTTGACTGAGACTTTGACCCTGTTAGATCAGGCGGGTTTTAAATTAGTGTGCAGAAGTGCACTCTGGCAGCTAAGAAATTCAAATTTCTGGGGTTCCAGGTGAGCGCACAAACGGTATCAGGCCTGACTCTGACTCTTGCCACGCTATTGCTGATATGCCAACTCCGAGAACAGCAAATAACGTAATTACCCAAGTGTAATTACCTAAGTGTAGTTACAGGATGAGAGCTATGCACGTGGTGTCCCATCTTCCCAGCACTCTTTGTCATATAACGCTTTGAAACTACTGACGGTCTTGGCCTCCACCACCTAACTTGTTCCAACCGTCTACCACTCTGTTTGCGAAAGTGAATTTTCTTATATTTCTTCGGCATCTGTGTTTAGCTAGTTTATATCTATGACCTCTTGTTCTTAAAGTTCCAGGTCTCAGGAAATCTTCCCTATCGATTTCATCAATTACTGTTACAGAGCACCACTTGGTTTCCGAACCCCTTGGGGACGAGATCCGTCGGTTATCGTGTAAGTTCGTAAACGAGAAATGGAGGAAAATGGACAGAGAATTTTTTTTTTAAATTTAAAAAAAAATTCTAAGGGAAAAAATTGATAGATTCATAGAATAAATGCAACAAATGAAATAAAGTTCGTTGTGTAATTGCGTTCACTCACCCCCACCCTTCCCTCCCTCACTGCTTCTGTCTCTCACTGCATCTCCCCCTCACTGCCTCCCCCCCTCACTGCCTCCCCCCCTCACTGCCTCTCCCCCTCATTGCTTCTCCCCCTCATTGCTTCTTCCCCTCACTGCCTTTCCCCCCTTCACTGCCTTTTTCCCCTTCACTGCCTTTCCCCCCCTCACTGCCTTTCCCCCCCTCACTACCTTTCCCCCCCTCACTGCCTTTCCCCCCCTCACTGCCTTTCCCACCCTCAATGCCTGCCATCCATCCCTCACTGCCTTCCTCATAAGATGAGAACAGCAGGCTATGGAGGAGCTACTAACGGGGTGGAGGCTGTGTAGAGGCGGACATGTCTGTCAGCGCCTGCTCACAGATGCCAACTGTGCATAATTCATAAATAAAACTATATTTGTTTAATTAATAAATAGGAAATCATATAACATGTTAATGATTAATAATGTATATTAATAAATGAAAATTAACATTTTGGCATAAATATTTTACAACTAATATTAAAATTTGTAATACAATATGGGCGATAAGTTTGGCAACCATCGCCTGGTCAGCAAATCCTTCCTTACTGCCTCCCTCACCACTCCATCAACAGAGGGGGGGGGGGGGAGAATTAGTGAGAGGAGAAATAGTGGGAGAGGGGGAGAATTAGTGAGAAAGGGAGGGAGGGGAAGGTAGGGAGAGGTTCTAGGAGGGAGAATGGGAGAATTAGGGAGGGAGGGAGGGAAAGGCAGTCAGGCAGCCTGCCTGCCTGCCTGCCTGTCTGCCTGCCTGCCAGCCTGCCTGCCAGCCAGCCAGCCAGCCAGCCAGCCAGCCAGCCAGCCAGCCTGCCTGCCTGCCTGCCTGCCTGTCAGCCAGCCAGCCTGCCAGCCAGCCTGCCAGCCAGCCTGCCTGCCTGCCTGCCTGCCTGCCTGCCTGCCTGCCTGCCAGCCAGTCAGCCAGCCAGCCAGCCAGCCAGCCAGCCAGCCTGCCTGCCTGCCTGCCTGGCTTTCAGTCTGCCTGCCAGCCTGCTTGCTAGCCTGCCTGCCTCCTAGCCTGCCTGCCTGCCAGCCAGTCTGCCTGCTGGCCTGCCTGCCTGCCTGCCTGCCTGCCAGCCAGCCAGCCAGCCAGCCAGCCAGCCAGCCTGCCTGCCTGCCTGCCTGCCAGCCAGCCTGCCTGCCTGCCAGCCTGCTTGCCTGCCTGCCAGCCAATCTGCCTGCTAGCCTGCCTGCCTGCCAGCCAGCCTGACCGCCAGCCAGCCAGCCTCTCTGCCTGCCTTTCCCTCCCTCCCTAATTCTCCCATCCCCCCTTCACTACTTCCTTCGTGCCTACCTCCCCCTCCCTTTCTCACTAATTCTCCCTCTCTCTCTAATTCTCCCCCTCCCTCTCTCATACTGCCTTCCATCTAAGCTCCCCCATCCACCCACCAGTCAGCAATCACTGACGCAATGCGTGCATTTGGAGCCGACATGGTGCACTTATGTTTCTCGATTGTGCAGATATGTAAAGCAAAATTACAGAATGAACTCTCCAGCCTCGTGACAAATCAAAATAATAGGAATAATAGGCTGTGAATCTGTGAAATCACAGGGTAGAAGGCAGCAAACTGGACCATCTCCCACCCATCACCAAGGGTCGGCGCGACGCTTGGCGGACCGATTCCTACCCGAACTTTGTTCATGTAGCATGACTCCCCAACCCCAATCGGGAAACTAGAAGTTTCGGATAACTAAAGTTCAGAAACCAAGTGGTGCTCTGTACTATTTTGTATGTAGTGATCATATCACCTCTTTTTCTTCTGTCTTCTAGTTTTGGCATATTTAATGCCTCTAACCTCTCCTCGTAGCACTTGCCCTTCAGTTCTGGTAGCCACTTAGTAGCATGTCTTTGCACCTTTTCCAATTTGTTGTGCTTCTTAACCCTTAACATGCTCGGGGTCTAATATCCTGCCATCCGCACAGGCGCATGTCATTTTGAAAAAAAAAAAATTTTTTTTTTTGCTAATCTGTTAAGTTCTGTTCACTGATCACGGGAAAAATAAAAAAAAAATTCTATTGTACTTACTTTTGTTGCAATAGAGCCGAGAAGCTCGGTGATGACGTCACAATCTGCATGTTCGCTCATGCAGTACACGCCCGGGAGATGTTGCGCGCGGTCCTCAAACAGCCAGAGTTGCCACAAATATATTTTCGCGCTATTTATTTACAATGTCTAAGCGCATTTTATCTAATTTTTTTTCACTAATTGTGTTTCAAATACTGTTTGAACATATTTTGTATCAATAATTGTTGCATATTTGAGTATACACAGGCGCACACAAATGTTTTCAATTACGGCAATATAATATGTCATTACAGTCTATTATATTGTATGTTCTGCTTATATTTGTATATATTTACACACACGCACACGCTATCTGCTTATATGTTTACATATTTACACACTCGCACACGCAATACACACTTTGAAGCACACTTAGAAGATTTCTAGACTGTGGTAGTCATAGAAGCAGTCGACAGCACATAATGGGATACCACACGTTTCACACCATGCTTGCACAAGCTTCCGTTTCTTGTCTCTACGTGTCGTTGTTTTACACACCAAGTAATCACGTTGGGCTATTGCACGCTTCACACCAGGTGGCAAATACTTAAGTTTGTGTGCTAGGAAGCCTTCAGTGTGAGCGAGGCGTGGAGTACCAGCATGCTGCAACAGTGGGTTTATGATGGGCCGCTGAATACCTGGGACATCTTTTGCAAACTTTCCTAATAACTGTATTGCAGCATCAAATACAAAGTCACGGAAAGTGGGCTTACATCCAGTTCTCACAAGGTACATGTTGAAACAGTTCAGCATGCTCATGTCCACAAGATGGAAGAACACTTTTTTCGTCCACCTACATGTCTTCCGCACACACTCTGCAGTGCCAATCATCATGTCTGATTTATCAATCAACCGCATGTTGATATTATAGTCTAAAACACAGTCTGGCTTATATAGTGGTGCGTTTGTTTTATGGCTCACTTTCCCACTGTTCACCATTGTTCCATCATGAATTGTTGTCAACAAGTTCACCTCTCTTTTGTCTTTCCACCGAACTGACAGAATGTTATCACTTTTCCTTCTCTGACACTCACCAACTGCAATGTCGTTGTCAAACACAGGCATTTCCCTTCGTTGTGGCTTTACTGTACCAACCAATCCGGTTCTATTTTCTAGCAAGAACCGAGCTAGCAAGGGACTTGTATAGTAATTATCTGTGTATAAAATGTGTCCCTTGTTCATCCACGGAGCCATGATGGTCTTCACTACACTCCCCGAGAATCCATGTTCGTCGTTACCGGGAATGTCTACATCACTAGCCGAGTACAGAATCATGTGTAACACGTATCCTGTCTCACAATCACAAAGAACAAAAAATTTCAGGGCAAATCGGTTTCGTTTTGAGGGAATGTACTGTTTGAATGGAACACGTCCCTTGAAAAGTATGAGAGATTCATCAACCACCAGCTTCTGTGCTGGTACGTAAAAATCTCTGAATTTTCCAATAACATCGTTCATGTAGTGCCTCACTCGCCACAGTCTATCATCAGGTGTTCGGTCCTGAACACTTCCAAAATGTAGACACCTGAGGAGTATCTGAAACCTGACTCGTGACATATATTTCCCGAATAAAGGTGTTGGTATTGTCTTGTCCTTGCTCCAATAGTCATTTATTGCATGTTTGTGACAGTGCTTCATCAACAAACAGAGTGCCAAAAACACATACATTTCCGCCACTGTGGTATTTTTCCAACGCTGCAGTCGTGAAAATTCTGTGATTTCCCTCTCAATCAGGTAAGCAGCATGCAGGTTCGTTTGGTGTACAATGTATTCCATGAGTGGTTCATCATAGAATGCTGTAAAATATTCCATCTCAGCCATGTCCTCACCTTGATTAGGGAAAAGGTTTGTAATCCCTACATCTTTATCGTCAAAGTGAGGAATATTAGGAATAAAATTGTCACCATCACTCCACTCAAGTACACCAGGCGTCCTGCGAGATGCAGAGGAAAGACGGCGAGGAAGCGATGCATACCGGCGACCAGGAGCTGAATACCGTCTGCGAGAAGCACGGCGGCTACGTGCACGTGAGGTGGGTGCACGTGAGGTGGGTGCACGTGAGGTGGATGCACTTGAGGTGGATGCACTTGAGGTGGATGCACGTGAGGTGGATGCACGTGAGGTGGATGCACGTGAGCACGAGGGTCTTGGTCCCTCATGTGGTGCCATGCGGTGGCGCTTGGCCGGGCGAGATGCTGCTGACGCGACAATTTCTCGCCCAGTTACACCACTGGTACCAGCCACAGGCTCAATAAAACTTTGATCTGAGTCACTAAACCCAGAAAAGGAGTCACCTCCCTCTGACTCGTCACCCTCAAACAGAAAATATCCACAGGAACTGTGAGGTCGTGGTAGAATTGGGGTAGAAAATGGGCGAGGAGGCATGGGAGAGCGTATAGGCCTCGCCATGGCATGGCGGTCATTCTCACTTTCACTGCTGCTGCTACTATCACCCGACAACTGTGTATAATCCTCATCGTTGTCTGAATCGTCAAACACACTTTCTTCACCTTCAGAGAATAATTCGTGGGCTATTTGCTCTGGGGTGAGGGACTGAGTGGTGCGTGCCCGTGAGGTGTTTGACCGTGCGCTCGCCATGGTGACTCTCGCTAAACTGAGGCCTCCCATGCCTTCGGATCGTGAGCGGGAATTTTTTTCAAAATGGCCGCTGTTTACTAGAGCCCCTGGGCAGCGTATGGGACCCCCAGCTACACCGCGGGCCATTCAAATCGTGCGCGGTACCCATACACATTATATGAAGTGAAGCGCAGTTGACTGGTAAAACGATTTACACTTCATATGAAGTGATGCGCACTTTAAGGGTTAAGATATGGGCACCACACATCTGCTGCATATTCTAGCTTTGGCCTAAGAAAAGTCGTGAACAATTTCTTTAGTATATCGCCATCCATGTATTTAAAAGCAATTCTGAAGTTAGAAAGCATGGCATAGGCTCCTCGCACAATATTCTTTATGTGGTCTTCAGGTGATAGATAGTTTTCTATCTAGAACCACCCCTAGATCTCTTTCTTTATCAGAATTCTTTAAAGATTTCTCACATAATATATAGGTTGTGTGGGGTCTATGTTCTCCTGTTCCACATTCCATAACATGGCATTTATTAACACTTTCGCGCTTTAGATTAGAGATAACTCGTCACTGTTTTTTCTTACGATTCCGCATAACAGACTACTTTTCTCGTCCATCGAAAAAATATTTCTATAAATTCCATTTTTTAACCGAAATGGATGGGGATACTCTCAGATTGGCCTTAGCCTTGTGACTCAGCCTTATTGGCGTGGAACAGCGAGGAATGGCCAACAACAACAAGCATACCACATGTTCCCGACATAGATGCCAGCGCAGCTCCTCCTGCTGACGCGGCAGTTTCAACACCCGGCACATCTGGTGCGAGGCGTCCTCTGTTCACCTCAACACCTCAAGCCCACTCATCAACCACAAATTCTGAAATGGACATTGAGGACATAGAACCACTTGATGTTTCTGATTTCATAGAAGATTCTACTACAAGTTTGGTGGTTCCTGTAGAAGGGAATATTCCTCCAGTGCATCCAAGAAATACAAGAATTATAGATTCAGAACAACGTCTCAACTACAAGTTGACGCATGAACTCGTACACTTGGCTAAAAAAAAGAAGATGCCGTGTTTGTTTCAAGTCTGGCAAAAGGAGGGACGTGATATATGGATGTAAAACTTGTGATGTGGCACTGTGCGCTGCGCCTTGCTACACAAGGTACCACCGAAGAAAGATATTTTGGGTGGAGAAAAAATAACCACCGGCAACAGCTTCACTCCACCTAAGAAACATCAGATGAGCAACTTCAGGATCAGAAGCCTGAAGATGGTGGAGTGAAGAAAAAATGCTCAACTGTTGATCTTCAATCAACATAGACAGGGTAAGCACACCTATTTGGAATTTTTTATCATCTATAAGAAGTTATATTATATACGTTTTGTAGAGAATTTATTTGCGAATTGTTTGGTACCAGAATGAATATTATATCACATAAACTTCTATGAGTAAAAAAAAAAAACACAAAGTATGTTTGGGGGTGTGGCTCTGGGTGTGGCGGCTGTATGGTAGTGGGTTCCCTTTAGCCATTGATATATCCGACACGTGGGAAATATTTGTATGTGTTATGTATATGTCTGTGTAGGGAATTTTACTGCGATCACTGTCATACAAATTATAAAATGTTTCAACAAGTATAAACATGACAAACATCAAGAACGAAAACAATGCGTTCGTTTCTGCCGCGAACGCATACTGAGCGACGTGGTTCTATATTTGGCGCTTCTCTTACACATGCTTTGTACAAATGTTATACATTTCATCTTATAGAAAATTTTATTGCGAACACATTGGTATAAAAAAGAAATACGTACATAGAAAAGTAGGGTCAGGAAACGTATAAATGTATAAACTTTCCAAGCATGATTTCCCCCCTGTGTTTTCGCCAGTGCGGTCGCGGCTAACTACTCTCCACTTCACACACTCTTGCGGGTGGGCAATTACCTATATTAAACATTCATATGCATATGTCCGTGTAGAGAATTTTATTGCGATTCCAATGATACCAAAATTAGCGATGTAGGACAACTGTAGGCTTTGCAACCATTAAGAGAGTGGAAACATTTTGTTGCTGTTTGGCGCTCTCGGCAAGTGATTTGCATAGTTTTTTATTTGGTGTTGATACTCCTTATGGTTGGGCGGCATTTTATAGGTATGCTCTTATAGACAATTTCATTGCGAACACAGTGATACCAAATTTAAATACGTGCGCCTTCAATTATTGTCAGGACAGTCAAAAGAGTGTACACTTTTTCGGTCTTACCGCGTAGGCGCGCGAAGTGCCGAAAGCATCTGGGGTATTGATTTTTTTTGAGCGCCGAGAGCGCGAAAGTGTTAACATTAAATTCCATTTGCCAAGTGGTGCTCCATATATTTATTTTGTTCAGGTCATCTTGAAGGGTATGACAATCATCCAAGTTTCTTATCATTCCTATTACCTTAGCATCATCAGCAAACATGTTTATATAATTCTGTATACCAACTGGTAGATCATTTATGTAGACAATAAACATCACTGGTGCAAGAACTGAACCCTGTGGTACTCCACTTGTGACATTTCTCCAGTCCGATATATTGCCTCTGATAACTGCCCTCATTTTTCTATCAGTCAGAAAATTTTTCATCCATGTTAGAAGCTTGCCTGCCACCCCTCCAATATTTTCCAGTTTCCAGAACAGCCTCTTATGTGGAACTCTGTCGAAAGCCTTTTTTAGGTCCAGATAGATGCAATCAACCCAACCATGTCTTTCCTGTAATATCTCTGTTGCTCGATCACAGAAACTAAGTAAATTCGATACACAGGATCTTCCAGATCAAAAACCATACTGTCTGTCTGATATTATATAATTTTTCTCCAGGTGTTCTACCATTTAGTTTTAAATAATTTTTCCAATATTTTGACTATTACACTTGTCAATGATACCGGTCTATAATTAACCCTTAAACTGCGCAACGCGCCTGCAGGCTCACGTCTGGTTTGCGCAACGCGCCTCCGGGTATTTGTATTTTTCACGTTCCATTCAAAACTCCCGTGGCTACATGGGGTTCACATCAGCTTCCTCAGGGCTCTTGTAAACAGACGCCATCTTTAAAAAAAATCGTGGTCCACATTCCCGGGTGTGGGAGCCTCAGTAGTGTGTGAGCAACCAAGGCTGGCGCTCGCAGCATGAGCGCACAGCACTGCTGTTCAGCATGTGACCACAGCATCGCCTAATAATGTCAATATATATATATAATTTGTATTATTTACCTATGATAGTGTTATATTAGAGCCTGAGTGTGATAATGACTGGGTACAATGTTCAAATATCAGTGATTCAATGCTGTTCACGATGTTCACAGTGCTAGCCACAGCACCACAGCATTATTTCGTTCATCTAGGAATCTTCAAATGATTTCTTAGGTTCCTTTGCAAAATAAACGTTTGGTCAATTATTCATTTACAGGAATTAGTGACCAGGATTGTGATAATAGCAGGATTGTGGTTATAATTAGCGTTGTGCGTAGTATTGTGGAAGGAGGAATTTTGATGAGGGAGGGAGGGCGAGAATTGAGGTAGCCTCATTGTGTGTGTGTGGCTGCCACTCTTGTTTTGCTCACCATACTAGCTTAGTGGTTCGCTATGGGCAACACATATGTACATGGGTATATATAGTGTGTGTATATAGTGTAAGAACAGCAACAGGAGAATGTTGAGAGGAGCTATTTTGGTGAGGGAGGTGACGTAATCGTAGCGTCGTCTGCTGTCAGCTGTGTGATTTTTCATGCAGTGTATGGTGGCCACTGTACTGTTTGGACACAATACCGGCTTACTTGCATAGTTCTGGTAAATAAAACATGTAGATAGGTATATAGAACATGTGTAATAAGAACTATAACAATATGGTGGGAGGAGCAATGTTGGCGAGTAAGATGTTGGAGTGAGGGAGACTGGCTGGGTGTGGCTGCTCTCACTCGAGGTGTTCTGAATGTGTTCATGGCCAAATGCTCCTATTGGCCCATACGAGGCAGCTGCTATTAGCCCATACGAGGCAGCTGCTATTAGCCCATACGAGGCAGCTGCTATTGGCCCATATGAGGCAGCTGCTATTGGCTCATACGAGGCAGCTGCTATTGGTCCATACGAGGCAGCTGCTATTGGCCCATACGAGGCAGCTCCTATTGGCCCATACGAGGCAGCTGCTATTGGCTCATACGAGGCAGCTGCTATTGGCTCATACGAGGCAGCTGCTATTGGCTCATACGAGGCAGCTGCTATTGGCCCATACGAGGCAGCTGCTATTGGCTCATACGAGGCAGCTGCTATTGGCCCATACGAGGCAGCTCCTATTGGCCCATACGAGGCAGCTGCTATTGGCTCATACGAGGCAGCTGCTATTGGCTCATACGAGGCAGCTGCTATTGGCCTATACGAGGCAGCTGCTATTGGCCAATACGAGGCAGCTCCTATTGGCCCATACGAGGCAGCTGCTATTGGCCCATACGAGGCAGCTGCTATTGGCCAATACGAGGCAGCTCCTATTGGCCCATACGAAGCAGCTGCTACGCGATATTCTGAATGTGTTGATGGTAAATGTATATAGTGTGTGACAGTGTATAGTGAGTACATATGTTGTAAATATACATAAATGAACATGAAACATTGGTGTGAATAACTGTATGATGGGAGGGGCAAAGTTGGGGAATACAATGTTGGAGAAGTGAGGGAGGGCTGGCTGGGTGTGGCAGCTCTCACTCGCGGTGTTCTGAATGTGTTGATGGTGAATGTATATAGTGTGTGGCAGTGTATAGTGTGTAAATAGATTGTATATATACACAAATTAGCACGATACATAGTAAATATGTGCTGCATATGTGTTCACAAGTTTCATGCACGTAACACAGTGTCTACGGACAGTACGGATGTTGTACTGCGATATTATAGTGTACGTGTTCATTATACATTGGATTGGCACATAAAAACAATGAAAATGTATTTGGAAAGGTGCGCAAAAAATGAACGAAAATATATTTGCGGCAACTCGCGTGCCCCGCCCCGAGCGCCCCACCGCCCCCGAGAACTTACGGCACGGGCGCACGGGGAATGATGACGTCACGCCCCAACTTCCGAACCCCATAGCAACCAAAGTAAGTACAATTTCGACTTTTTTTTTACATACCCATACTGAGGGAAGGGTTTTTGACACTTTAAAAAGAAAAAAGAATTTTTTCCAGAGAATTTATTTCCTGCGCACTGCGGGGGTGTCACATTTGGAGGCAACGCAGTTAAGGGGTTAAGGGGGTCTTCCCTGCTTCTACTTTTGTTGATTTGAACTATGTTAGCCTTTTTCCACACATCAGCTACAACTCCTGTAAACAGGGATGCCTGAAAAATCAGTTGAAGTGGAATGCTGAGCTCAGATGCACATTCTCTCAGAACCCATGGTGAAACTCCATCTGGACCAACTGCTTTGTTCTTATTTAGCTCCTTGAGCATTTTTTCCACTTCGTCTCTAGACACCTCTATGTGCTCTATGTTGTTCTCTGGAATTCTTATTGTATCTGGTTCCCTGAAGATTTCATTTTGTACAAACACACTTTGGAACTTTTCGTTTAATGTTTCACACATTTCATTTTCATTTTCCGTGAATCTATTTCCCATTTTCAACCTCTGAATATTATCCTTTACCTGCAATTTGTTGTTTATGAATTTATAGAATAGACCTGGTTCTGTTTTACATTTGTCTGCAATCCCTTTTTCAAAATTTCTTTCTGCCTCTCTCCTCACTGCCGTGTAGTTATTTCTCGCATCCTTGTATCGCTGGTATGTTTGGGGGTTTGGCCTCTTCCTGTATTGATTCCATTTTTGTGTCTTTTGGTCTCTGGCCATCTCACAATTTCTGTTGAACCAATCATGTTTCCTAGTTCTGCATCTCTGTTTTGGTATAAATTTTTTTGTGCCTTTATCATATATTTCACAAAACTTGACATACATCTCATTCACTTCCTTGCCTAGCAACAAGTGTGTTTCTGGGTTTTGTCCGCAGGTTTCTGGGTGCAGTTGGATACTTCTGTCGCCACATTGAAGGTTCTGCGAGAACATTAGCACCCCAGACAGGTTTAACAAGGAAAAATGTAAAGTTTATTTAAAAGTCCGAACATGATGTAGCTTATGCACAAATGAAAAGTCAACTCAGTACAACACCAGTATTGGCAGTGCGTGATTTTGATAAAGAGTGGGAAGTACATATAGATGCCAGTGGTATAGTTATTGGTGGATGTTTGATGCAACGAGATAATGAAAATTTTCCCCATCTAGTGGCCTATTTCAGTAGGAAGGTCAAGGGACCAGAGGTCCGCGATTTGGCCACGGATTGGGAGGCGCTCGCAGTGGTTGAGTCAGTTAGATATTTTGAACCTTATCTCTTTCAATGCATTTTGTAATCTACACTAATCACAGAGCATTAACACACATTTTTAAGAAATGTACACGGATGTCTCGCTGGTCTCATCAATTGTCTACACACTCTTTCCAGATCCCTTACAAGCCTGGACCG
Source organism: Procambarus clarkii (assembly GCF_040958095.1). NCBI lineage: Eukaryota > Metazoa > Arthropoda > Malacostraca > Decapoda > Cambaridae > Procambarus > Procambarus clarkii. The sequence continues at coordinate 25,001,695 of NC_091187.1, forward strand.
TCACATGTGGTGCCGGATACTTTAACACTTTTGCACTCTTCTAAGCGTTAGAAATTTTTCTCCGAAGTCCAAGTTGGTAACGTAAGCGGCGTCCACATTTTAAAATACAGTATTTGTTAAATACTTAAATTTTATCCGATCAATCTGAGAGTGATTTTAAAATGACCGCCTTTAGAGTGCATACAATTTGATACCAAAATGAAAGACGTAACACAAAAATTGATGTCAGAACACTGGAAAGATTATATATATGTTTTTGGTCCAAATTTTAAAATATTTTTTAAAATTCTATTTATTATGCTATTATTATGGGACTAGTTTTAAAATGTGTGCCTTTAGATTGCGAACAATTTGATACCAAAATGAAAGATGTAACATGAAAATTGATGTCAGAACACTGGAAAGATATAAATAATTTTGTGATGTGCATCCAAAATGTAAAATTCTTGTTAAAATTCCATTTATTTCTCTATTATTATGGGACTAGTATTAAAATTCGCGCCTTTATATTGTGAACAATTTGATACCAAAATGAAAGACGTAACACGAAAATTGATGTTATCAAACTGAATGGACAATATATGCATTTACACCTGCAGGGAATTTAATTGTGAACACAATGATAACAAAACGAATGACGTAGCATGAAAATTAAGGTTAGAAAACTGAAACGAGTGTACACATTTTACTGATTTTGTGCGTTCACGGATAACTTTTGCTGACTTTAGGCTTTGCTGTGGGGAGTCACGCCGGTTTTTTGGACGTTATATGCATATACACCTGTAGGGAATTCTATTGCGAACAAAATGATATCAAAACGAATGACGTAGCACAAGAATTGAGGTGAGAAAACTGAAATGAGTATACAGTCTCCACTCAATTTAACGGCCTATATGGGGCTGTTCCCTGGTCGTTATTTCCGGAGCTCCGTTATTTCCGAAGTTAAGTCGGGTTGGGTAATTTTTCAAGTAACATACAGGTAGGATATATATTATACTGTATAACTAAAATTAAATAAAGTTCATTGTGTAATTGCGTTCCAATTTAGTACCATGCCGACGATTAAGCCAGCTGGTGACTGCTGCATGGATGATGTGTGAACACGGTCTGATCAATTCCAGATGGGTGGGAAAAAATTGGTTCATTCCTTTGTATTGCAAAATATTTCATGTATCATTCAGTGATTGTTAATATTTTCTCAATACAATTTTAGAGATGTGTTTTGTTTTACCCTAAACAGTGGAGGTAATGTATTTTTAATGTTATGACACAGGCTGTGGTGGCCAGGCCATACAATGGCGATCGAGCCTTGTCACTGAGAGCTAGCCAAGACGAAATATTTTGAGGTCACCTTTTCTCTGCTAATGATAGAATATACATTTGCAGAGATCAATATGTAGCTTGTGTTGAAAAAAACAATTAATATGTTAAATAAAATGATACATGATAAATGTTTATTCAGGTAAGGTACATACATACAAGAGATTTTACAACAATTGATCGATTTATAGATAGAGCTAGTACATACAATGCCTAAAGCCACTATTACGCAAAGCGTTTCAGGCAGGTGAGTTGTAATATGTTGTAATACTATTATAAAATTGGTAAATTGACTTACATTTAATGAAGCTGAAGATTACGAAGCTGTGAAGATTACGTTATCCTCTGCAGCGCTTGTTTTATATTGTTCAGTACTGTATACAGGGTACATACAGTATGTACACTTATTTTCAGGCATTCACTACACACAACAGCTAGCCTTACTACTAATTCACATGAGTTCTAATTCTAATTCACAATTGAAAATTATTTCTGCTGTATATTTACACTGTACAGTATCTTTTTGTCAAGGCTTAAATAATCATTAACACTTACAATACTGTACTCTATCAACACTTTTTACACTAATTTCTGGGGGGAGCCCCGTTGGCTCCCCGGAGCTTTACCGGCTGATATGCTAATGTCAGACTTTGGCATCAGTCATGTGTATGGAGTTCTAGGGCCTACCGGGGACCACGGCCAGAACCTGGCCCCCTCAGAGAGGCAAGGGGAGCAATGGCCTGTAGAAACTCCCGTGTGGTTGGAAGCATTCTATGTCTGCCATCGACCGGGTCAAGCATCCAGAAAGGTAAGCATTCCAAAACAAACCCCTATTCTGGTGAAAATTGCTACCTAAAGCCGAACTAGTGGATAGAACTCTTCAACAGAAAACAAGGAAACTAGTATGACGTCATACGTCACCGCGCCGCTGTCTGCGCAGCTCCCCCCTCCCCGGGAGGGGGAAGGGGGAGCCCCAGACCTCCCACGCCGGCTATCCACCCATCAGTTCTTCGGCTGATGCTATGGGCAACGGTTATGTGCTCCGGCTTCAGTGGTTGTTTCAGCACTGTACCTAGAGTGTGGTGTCTGTTTTCTAGGTGGTGCGTGAGCCGGGAGTGATTCTCCAGTACTCGGGCTGCATGCGCCTAGGGTTCCCTTCCCTAGGTGCCCTGTAAGTACTGCCCTTGGGGCTTGGGGCCACCTTCCACAAGTTCCTTGGGTTCTGCCCCTGCTTGGCCGTTTACTGCTTGGTTTTCGGCCGCTCTTTGTGTGCTCGGGTGTTCTGTCTCCCTTGTTCGCCTTAGAGTTAGGGGCAGTTTTTGCACTGGTGGGGCGCAGGGTACTGTGCAGCTTGTCTTTACCAATCATAGCGGTCGGCTCTGTTCCGCTTGGGTACGCTGCCCTCTTGCGGGGTTTTCTTTTTCTTTTTGTTTATCTACCTGGTGGGGGGTCTGCCTTCATTCTTGCCCCTTGTGTCCCTTGTGTTCTGAGTATTTTCTGGTGGTACCCCCTTCTAGGTCCCCGTGAGTGTACACGTCCCAGGGGTTCAGCTCTTAGAAAGTTGTTTGGTAGCTTTGGGTGCCGGTTAGCAGTACCCTGCCTGGGATTACCTGAGCGCGAGTCCTCTTATAGTAAACGCTCGGGACCCTTGGAAACCCCTGGGGGCGCGCGGGTCCGATGGATGTGACCCCAGAGTCCCCCCCTCGCTTCCAGCGAGTTTGAGGGTTGCTCTCACCCTTTGTCTCTGGGTGACTCTGTTTTGCCTCCGTCTGCTGCCTGTGGGCTCGATGACACCTTCGACCCGGAGTCCTGTGAGTTTGGTTGCTCGTTGTGGCTCGGTTACCCAGTTGTGCTAACAAAGCGGGTGCGGGTAGCAGGGGCTTTGCACTTGAGCCTTGGTGGTGGCAACGTTCTCGTGGTTTCCTCCCCGGGAGCCCCGGGGCTGCCCCGTTGTAGTTCGTTTTGGGACTTGGGGGTGTTGGTTGCTTCGGTTCCATCCACGCCCCCTTGTCTTTTCCCTGGATCACCCTTCCTGCCTGCATCCGGTTCCTTACCGTCTGTAGGTTCGGGGCGGGGTTTTTGATGGTGTTGAGACTCGGGCAGTCTCGGGGAATTCCCCTTCCAGGGTTGTGACGGGAGCATTTGAGCCTGTTCCTCCAGCCATGTTGTATGAGTCTGCCAGTGGGCTCCCTTCCTTAGTGTTTTCACGGCTGCCCAGGTTTTCTGGTACGGCCGTGGCTTTGGGGGAACGGCTCGGCCCCGGGGCCTGTCGTGTAGGTTCCCGGGGCTGGGGAGGGGCTGACTTGGGGGGCCTTGGCCCCGTTGGACCCCGTGGGGGTTTTTATCCCCCTCTAGGCGGGGCTTGTGATTACGCGGAGTGGGGTCTTTCCTCCCCACTCGCCGTACGTGCTGTTGGGCGTCGGCCCCTCCCCGGGCTCAGTTCCTTGGCCTTTGAGTCGGTTGGTTCCGTCCTGTGGGTGGATGTTTGCTCCCACCCCTGTTTGGGACGGTGTTTTCGTTATGTTTCCCCGTTCGATGGGGTTCTGCGTGACTTCTGATCTCGGGTGCGCCTGCGCCTTTGTGTGCCTTCGGGACTAGTGTTGGCTTCTGTGTTCTCGAGGGTACGGGAAGGTTTTTCGCTACTTCCCGCATTATTGGAACGTCTGTCGGCTCCTCGTCCTTGTCGCCCTGTTGGGCTACTTGTCGCCCTGTTGGGCTACTTGTCGCCCTGTTGGGCTGCTTGTCGTCCTGTTGGGCTGCTAGTCGCCCTGTTGGGCTGCTTGTCGCCCGGTTGGGCTGCTTGTTGCCCGGTTGGGCTGCTTGTCGCCCGGTTGGGCTGCTTGTCGCCCGGTTGGGTTCCTTTTTGGGCTCTTTGCTTCTTTGGCCGGTTTTATTGTTCCTGCTTTCTCTTTTGGCTACTTTTCTCGTGCAGTAGTCCTGGCTGGCGCCTTCCCGCAGAGAGGGTGTGCGGTTCGGCCAGCGTGTTATGCGCATGCGCTGTGGAGTTTGTTTTGGTCTGGGCGGTGTTTCAGTGCTGGTGTTTTGCGCCCTTTTTGCTACAGTGCTTCGCCTCTCGTTCTTCTCCCTGGCTGCGGTATGTGCCCCTTCGCGCCGGGGGTGTCCTGGTTCCCAGTTGTGGGGAGGACATCGCGGTTTTCCCTGTGTCATGGGTGTGGACCGCCTCCTTCGCCTCTCCCTGCTCTCCTGCGGGTCTGGGAGGGTCCGGCTCTGGCGTCTTCACCTGGCGGTGCTCCCAGGTTCTTCTGGGCACGGTTGAGTCGTGTCAAGTTCGTGCCACCGTTCGCCAGGTGAGTTTCTGCGGTCTGGCGTCTTTTGGCCGGGCGCTGGATGCGGAGTTGTTTATATACCTGTCTTTATTTAGGTATATTTTTGTACGACTGAGACCATTCGCACACCAGTGACTGTTTCAACCCTTCCTGTCCCCCTCATGTGCATGTCCAACCCATGCTGAAGTCATTCAGGGGACCCACCTTTTTAAATGTTGAGGTGTGGGGGTTGTAGGGTTGGTTCTGTACTCACCTGGTTAGGCTCCTGGCTGTGCTTGCAGGATTTGAGCTCTGGCTCTTGGGTCCCGCCTATCTGGTAGAACTTGCAGGATAGTACCAGTGGAGTGCAGTGGTGCTATTGGCACATTTGGGGAACACTGTATTACCATCAGAGGTCTGTGCTTGGTACACGACCTACTTGCGAGCATAAGCCTTCTTGCTGGCTAGTGCGCCCTGGGCTTCCAGGGCGCTCTAGCCTGTTTTCGTATGGCAGTTCCGGCCCGTCCTGGTTGTGGGGGTATGTGGGCCGGTGGACTGCTCCTAGCAGCTGCCTGGTGGGCCACCCTCTGGCCGGTCTAGCCTGGCCTTGGGCCGGGCTTGAGGTGTAAAAGAGCTCCCAGTACCTCATCCAGCAGGTATCGAGCGGGGTTTCTCCGCTGTCGGTCGCCTGGTGCAGGCTTCTGGGCCTGCGGGGTTTTGTCGTGTCTCTGTTGGCCCTGTCTGGGGTCTGCCTGCTCTGTTCTCTACCTTTGCAGAAGGGAGTTGCTATTTACATGTTGCATGTTGCAGTGGTGCCTGTTGCTGCTGCTGCACGTGTGCATTGGTACCGTGTTTCACGGTGGTGTGTCCTTGTTCCTGTGTCCGGTTGTGGAGTGGCACTTTGCTGCCGTTTGGGCTTGGGGATTGCGTGGGGGTTTTTCTGTCCCTGCCTGATTGTCCACCCCTGGTTGTTCTCCTGGGGTTTTTGTGCTTCTGCTCTTTCTTCCTGCCTCCTCTGCAGCAGGGGTGTTCTGCATGTGTTCTTGGGCGTTTGTCAGCCTGTGTCCTGTGATGTGCTTTTTTGTCTCGGTCTATTGCAGTTGTTCGTACCCCTTGGTTCGGGTACTGTTCTGGCGGCGACCCTTCCGCCTTCTTTGGTTTCCTGGCTTGCCCTGCCATTTTTTTTTTTTTTTGGGGGGGGGTCTTGCGATGTCTGGCGTCGGACCCGTCGTTTCTGAACTCCTGGGGGGCTTGCATGCTTTGGGGAGTTTTTCTGTTCGGCGAACGTTCCATCTCCTTGTGCCGCCTGGGTTTCGGTGGTCGCGCCCGAGATCTTCCCACGGCTCCGCCTTTTCCTGGGCTCGGAGGGGCCTTGTCGGGGCTGCTTATGTTCTGCCTCGCGGTCTCGCCTCCGGTTGGTGGTCGGGTGGCTTCGTGGTAGGTGTCCCACCTGCATGCTTCTCTTGGCGGCAGTATGGGGTATTTTGTCGGTCCTTCCTTTTCCTATCCCTTCTTAGGTGGTTACTCTTGTTAGCTTGGTTTACTCTCGGTTTGGTTTTCTGGTGGGGGTTGGGGGCCATCGTCTTGCCACATACTGTCGCCTCTTTTCGTGCGGCGCGGGCGGAGCCGCTTCAGCTTGCTTTCGGTCTTGGTGTTGCTTCTGCACTGTTAGTCAGCTGTCTTGTGCGTCATTTCACCTCCGGCCTGTTCGTGCGCCGCTTGCACCATCCTGGTCTCTGGTCAGCGTGCTCTGTCTTCTCCTCGGTTGGTAGTGCTCCTTTGGTCCCGGTGTGTTTTTTCGTCGGCTCTTTCCTATTGGCCTTTGCCTCTGGGGGTCGAGTTACTGAGTTTTCTTGCTCCTTCGGTTTTAGTGTTTTGGTTGTTCGGTGGCTGCAGTCTCCATCTTTTCTGGCGCGGGTTGGGGCTGCTGCGTTCTGGAGGGGTCCAGGGTTTGTTGGTGCTTCGTTGGTCGGGCCGGAGGTGTGTCGTTTTTTGTGTTCAGTGGCGGCCCTCCACTGTTGTTTGCGTGCTATGGCGTTTGGGTCCGGAGCGCGTTTTGCGTTGATCCAGTTCTGTTCTTCCCGGTTCACGGGTGATAGTGTCCCGGGTGGTCAGCCGTGTTCTTGCGGCTAAGCTGCCTGTGTTCTTCCCTCATGCCTGTGGCGTTCGTGGCTTCGCTGCTCTCGCTGCCATCTAGGCGACGTGGCCTTGCGGTCTTTCGGGCATGGATTTTTGGTGTTCGTGCAGGGGCCTTGCTGCTCGTTCTCGTGTTGTTCCCGGGACTTTTCGGGGCTGTGGCGCCTTGGGTTGGCGTTTGCTGCCAGTTGTCTAGCCTCCTTGGGGGGTGCGTGGTGTCTGCCTCCCGGTTCTGTCCCTTTGACCTTCCTCTGTGGGTAGTTAGCTCCTGGGAGCCGACGGGGCTCCCCCCAGAAAACCAGCGTTGAATGTAATGAAACGCCATTTTCTCGGTGAGACCCGGAGGCTCCCCGGCAACCCTCCCTCCCTTCGGTCGGCGGTTTTTCGCGTGTTTTGACATCCTGCCTCAGAACTGATGGGTGGATAGCCGGCGTGGAGGTCTGGGGCTCCCCCTTCCCCCTCCCGGGGAGGGGGGAGCTGCGCAGACAGTGGCGCGGTGACGTATGACGTCATACTAGTTTCCTTGTTTTCTGTTGAAGAGTTCTATCCACTAGTTCGGCTTTAGGTAGCAATTTTCACCAGAATAGGGGTTTGTTTTGGAATGCTTACCTCTCTGGATGCTTGACCCTGTCGATGGCAGACATAGAATGCTTCCAACCACACGGGGGTTTCTATAGGCCATTGCTCCCCTTGCCTCTCTGGGGGGGCCAGGTTCTGGCCGTGGTCCCCGGTAGGCCCTAGAACTCCATACACATGACTGATGCCAAAGTCTGACATTAGCATATCAGCCGGTAAAGCTCCGGGGAGCCTCCGGGTCTAACCCAGAAAATGGCGTTTCATTACATTCAACGCTGGTTTTATATGCCTTTCAATCATATTTTATATCGTTAGTGGAGGCTACACGACTTTTGATGGGAATTCATCATCGCCAGGTGCATCATGGCTTGCAGAGCATTCATTGCCGGCGGATGCTCCACGACTTGTCAATGAGAATTTAGCATTGGTGGGTGCAGCATTTCCTGCAGAGCATTCGTTGCCGGCAGATGCTCCATGACTTGATGATGGGAATTCAGCATCGGCGGGGTGCAGCATATCTTGCAGAGCATTCGTTGCCGGCGGAGGCTGCACGACTTGTCGATGTGAATTCAGCATCGGCGGGGTGCAGCATAGCTTGCAGAGCATTCGTTGCCGGCGGAGGCTGCATGACTTGTTGATGGGAATTCAGCATCAGCGGGTGCAGCATGGCTTGTAGGGCACTCGTTGCCGGCGGAGGCTGCACGACTTGTTGAATTCCCAGTGGGTGCTTTCACGAACCGTTGAAGTCATGAATTTATCTATTTTTGTCTGAATCTGATTTTCTCTGGCTAATGTTCTGAGACATTGCTTTCAGCCGCGCGAGTTCACAGTAATGTGGTCACATGGCCAGGCACAGTACATTCTAGAGTATCCACTCAATTTAACAGCCTATATGGGGCTGAGCCCAAGTCGTTATTTACGGAGCTCCGTTATTTCCGACGTTAAGTCGGGTCGGGTAATTTTTCAAGTAACATTCAGGTAGGATATATTTTATACTGTATAACTAAAATTAAATAAAGTTCATTGTGTAATTGCATTCCAATTTAGTGCACGGCCGACGATTAAGCCAGTTGCTGGCTGCTGCATGGATGATGTGTGAACACGCTCTGATCAAGTCCAGATGGGTGGGAAAAAATTGATTCATTCCTTTGTATTGAAAAATATTTCATGTATCAATCAGTGAGTTAATATTGTCTTAATAAAATTTTAGAGATGTGTTTTGATTTACCCTGAACAGTGCAGGTAATGTATTTTTAATGTTACGACACAGGCTGTGGCGGCCATGCCATAACAATGGCGATCGAGCCTTGTCACTGAGAGCTAGCCAAGACGAAATATTTTGAGCTCACCTTTTCTCTGCTGACGATAGAATATACATTTGCAGAGACTAATATGTAGCTTTTGTTGAAAAAAAAACAATTAATATCTTGTAATACAATAATAAAATTGGTAAATTTACTTACTTTTAATGAAGCTGAAGATTACGAAGCTGTGATGATTACGTCATCCTCTGCAGCGCTTGTTTTATATTGTTTATATTGTATACAGGGTACATACTGTATGTACAGTACACTTATTTTCAGGCACTCACTTCACACAACAGCTAGCCTTACTACTAATTCACATGAGTTCTAATTCTACTTCACTATTGACAATTATGTTGAATGTTAAACTCTGCTGCTGCTCGTGCATGAGAATATCCTTTATCAAGTTTCTTAATTAACTCCAGCTTCTGTGCAACCGTCAGGCGCTTCCTTTGGGTAACTTTTGGCATTTTGTAAATTAAAAAGATCACAATTACAGTACAGTAATATCCTTCACAATTGAAGCTAGCCGCGCGAGTTCACGGTAAACAATGGGAACACATGGCCCGGCGGAGTACATACTAGGTCCGTGGGAAAAAAAATACCTAGTGCCTATACATACTATAAAAGGTATTTAATAAGAAAACAAAGACTTTTGCTTAATAAAAACTGTTTCAAAATATTTTATTAATAATAATTTACAATTTTCTTCATTAAAGTGAATCATTTTAAAAGAAAATTAAGATGTAATATATGACTGGACGATCCAGGTCGGTGGCGGCCTGGTCGCCATGTGAGGGGACGCTGATGCCACAACAAACCCAATACCGACTGTCGGTAATATCGACCGCAGACCGGTATAGCAGGCTCTAGATACTGGGCTCCCAAACCGGTCGTTAATACCGGCAGATCGGTATAAAAGAGGCCGTTAAATTGAGTGGATACTGTACGTGGGAAAAAAAATACCTATTTCCAATACTATAAAAGGTATTTAATAAGAAAACAAAGATATTTGCTTAATAACAATTGTTTTAAAATATTTTATTAATAATAATTTAGAATTTTCTTCATAAAACTGAATCATTTTAAAAGAAAGTTAAGATTTAATATACCACTCTGGATGATCGAGGTTGGTGGCCTGGTCGCCATGTGAGGGGCTGCCGATGCCAAAACAAACCCAATACCGACCTTTGGTAATATCGACCACCAGACCAGTATACGAGGCTTCAGATACCGATCTCCTAAACCGGTCGTTGTTACCGGCAGATCGGTATAAAAGAGGTCGTTAAATTGAATGGATACCGTACATATTTCGGTGTCACGGCACTCTCGCCCACACGCTCGCCTGCACCGCCAGGGGCACGATGTCAAAGTTTGCGGTGCGCACACCTGGGGCGCGAATGTGTTAATTAACACTTTCGCGCTCTCAGCGCTCAAAAAAAATCAATACCCCAGATGCTTTCGGCACTTCGCGCGCCTACGCGGTAAGACCAAAAAAGTGTACACTCTTTTGACTGTCCTGACAATAATTGAAGGCGCACGTATTTAAATTTGGTATCACTGTGTTCGCAATGAAATTGTCTATAAGAGCATACCTATAAAATGCCGCCCAAGCATAAGGAGTATCAACACCAAATAAAAAACTATGCAGATCACTCGCCGAGAGCGCCAAACAGCAACAAAATGTTTCCACTCTCTTAATGATTGCGAAGCCTACAGTTGTCCTACATCGCTAATTTTGGTATCATTGGAATCGCAATAAAATTCTCTACACGGACATATGCATATGAATGTTTAATATAGGTAATTGCCCACCCGCAAGAGTGTGTGAAGTGGAGAGTAGTTAGCCGCGAGCGCACTGGCGAAAACACAGGGGGGAAATCATGCTTGGAAAGTTTATACATTTATACGTTTCCTGACCCTACTTTTCTATGTACGTATTTCTTTTTTATACCAATGTGTTCGCAATAAAATTTTCTATAAGATGAAATGTATAACATTTGTACAAAGCATGTGTAAGAAAAGCGCCAAATATAGAACCACGTCGCTCAGTATGTGTTCGCGGCAGAAACGAACGCATTGTTTTCGTTCGTTTGATGTTTGTCATGTTTATACTTGTTGAAACATTTTATAATTTGTATGACAGTGATCGCAGTAAAATTGCCTACACAGACATATACATAACACATACAAATATTTCCCACGTGTTGGATATATCAACGGCTAAAGGGAACCCACTGCCACACAGCCGCCACACCCAGAGCCACACCCGCCACACCCCCCAAACATACTTTGTGTTTTTTTTTTTTACCTATAGAAGTTTATGTGATATAATATTCATTCTGGTACCAAAAAATTCGCAAATAAATTCTCTACAAAACGTATACAATATAACTTCTTATAGATGATAAAAAATTCCAAATAGGTGTACTTACCCTGTCTATGTTGATTGAAGATCAACAGTTGAGCATATTTTCTTCACTCCACCATCTTCAGGCTTCTGATCCTGAAGTTGCTCATCTGATGTTTCTTAGGTGGAGTGAAGCTGTTGCCGGTGGTTATTTTTTCTCCACCCAAAATATCTTTCTTCGGTGGTACCTTGTGTAGCAAGGCGCAGCGCACAGTGCCACATCACAAGTTTTACATCCATATATCACGTCCCTCCTTTTGCCAGACTTGAAACAAACACGGCATATTCTTTTTTTAGCCAAGTGCACGAGTTCATGCGTCAACTTGTAGTTGAGACGTTGTTCTGAATCTATAATTCTTGTATTTCTTGGATTCACTGGAGGAATATTGTCTTCTACAGGAACCACCAAACTTGTAGTAGAATCTTCTATGAAATCAGAAACATCAAGTGGTTCTATGTCCTCAATGTCCATTTCAGAATTTGTGGTTGATGAGTGGGCTTGAGGTGTTGAGGTGAACAGAGGACGCCTCGCAACAGATGGGCCGGGTGTTGAAACTGCCGCGTCAGCAAGAGGAGCTGCGCTGGCATCTATGTCGGGAACATGTGGTATGCTTGTTGTTGTTGGCCATTCCTCGCTGTTCCACGCCAATAAGGCTGAGTCATAAGGCTAAGGCCAATCTGAGAGTATCCCCATCCATTTCGGTTAAAAAATGGAATTTATAGAAATATTTTTTCGATGGACGAGAAAAGTAGGCTATTATGCGGAATCGTAAGAAAAAACGGTGACGAGTTATCTCTAATCTAAAGCGCGAAAGTGTTAATGTGTTCAAGGTTGGTTGTGTACGAAATGGACTCTTAGGACCTCCAGTGAGAGGCAGCCATATTGGAAAAAATTCCCAGAATGGCCTAAGGCTGCTGGCTGGGTTAGTACTGAGTGAGCAATCATGGGTGGCACACACGCCTCTAGCTCCCAAACACCTGTCTGACGCAGTGTTGAAAGATCGCGCTTTGTCGGTGAAATTCAAACCCTATTGCTTGAAGAACATAAGGGTCATAATATTGGTGAAGCTAGGCGCAATAAGGACCTAACATAAAGTCAGATGCAAGTGATAAAGCACCTATGACGACGATACAGCGAGCGTATCCAGTTGTAGCTCTGAGCATCACCCTTGGCCACCCATGCTATCTTCAATTTTTTTAGATGATATATAGATGAATCGTTTTCTGCGTTCAGTGATGATGCATCTGATACACGTAGCATAGATGGACAGTGTTAGTGGCTTCCATGGTGGTGTTTTCTATAGATATTTTCAAGAATAGCTGAATCTCTTCCGGACTGACGGACACTCTTTGAGGTTAGCTGAATCTCTTCCTGTAATTTTTTTTACCTAAGTGTAGTTACAGGATGAGAGCTACGCTCGTGGTGTCCCGTCTTCCCAGCACTCTTTGTCATATAACGCTTTGAAACTACTGACAGTCTTGGCCTCCACCACCTTTTCACCTAACTTGTTCCAACCGTCTACCACTCTGTTTGCGAAAGTGAATTTTCTTATATTTCTTCGACATCTGTGTTTAGCTAGTTTATATCTATGACCTCTTGTTCTTAACCCTTTAACTGCGTGGCCTATAAATATGACATTCCCCCAGTGCGCAGGAAATGAAACCTCGGGAAAAAATTCTTTTTTCTTCTGAAAGTGTCAAAAACCCCTCCCTGTATATGGGTATAGCAACGGAAGTTCGAAATTGTACTTACTTTGGCTGCTATGGGGTCTGAAAGGTGGGCCGTGACGTCATCATTCCCCGTGCGCCAGAGCAGTATGCTCTCGGGGCCGGTGGGGCGCCCGGGGCGGGGCGCGCGAGTTGCCGCGAATATATTTTTGTTCATTTTTTGTGCATAGTTCCAAATACATTTTATTTGTTTTTACATGCTAAGCCTATGTATAATGAACACGTACACTGCATTATGGTAGTAAAACATCCGTAATGTCCAAGGACACTGTTACGTGCATGACACTTGTGTACACATATCTGGCACATATTTACCATGTATCATGCTAATTTATGTATATATACAATCTATTTACAGACTATACACTGTCACACACTATATACATTCACCATCAACACATTCAGAACACTGCGAGTGTGAGCAGCCACACCCAGCCAGCCCTCCCTCACTTCGCCAACATTGCCCCTCCCATCATACAGTTATTCACACCAATGTTTCATGTTCATTTATGTATATTTACAACATATGTACACACTATACACTGCCGCACACTACAGTGGTACCTCGGAATGCGAGTGTCCCTGTATGCGAGGTTTTCGGAAGACGAGCAGTATTTACTCCAAAAATTTGTCTCGGAAGGCGAGGGTTACTTCGGGACGCGAGTTTGTTGATACGCGTACAGGCCGACCTAGCGCGTGGTGGTTCGGCGATCGTCGCCCCTCTGCCCCGCCGCCCCTTAGTTTACCATTGTCTCGCGCTCAGTGACTACCCCCACATCAATTCTTCTCGCGGATTTTCAGTGTTTTGTTGGATTTTTGGTGATTTGTCTATACAATTTGTTATTATATATCTCACCATGGGTCCCAAGAAAGCCAGTGGTAAGGATAAAGGCCAGAAAGCTCATGTGAGGATGACAATAGAGGAGAAACAAGAGATCATTCGGAAGCATGAGAACGGTACACGTGTTGTTGAACTTTGTAGGCAGTACCTGTACAACAAAGCCACATCAACAATATGCACTATACTTAAGAAGAAAAATAAAATTATGGGTGCTAAAGTGGCAAAAGGAGTAAGAACATTAACGGCACAAAGACCACAAATACTTGAAGAAGTGGAAAAGTTGTTATTAATTTGGATACACGACAAGGAGTTGAGGGGTGATAGTGTTTCGGAGGCCATTATTTGTGAGAAAGCCAGGGTGTTGCACGAAGACCTTCTAAAGAATACCCCTGCAACGAGTGATGCAGATAAGAAAGAGTTTAAGGCAAGCAGGGGCTGGTTTGAAAAATTTAGAAAGAGAAGTGGTATCCATAGTGTTACAAGGCATGGGGAGGCAGCCAGCTCAGACAAACCAGCCGCTGGACGATTTATTGACGAATTTAAAGAGTTTGCAGAGGCTGAGGGATACCTACCGCAACAAGTGTTTAATTGTGACGAAACAGGACTGTTTTGGAAAAGAATGCCTAAGAGGACATACATTACCAAGGAGGAAAAATCCTTGCCTGGACACAAGCCTATGAAAGATAGGTTTACGCTTGTGCTGTGTGGAAATGCGAGTGGCGATTTGAAAATTAAACCCTTGCTAGTGTATCATTCTGAAAATCCAAGGGTTTTCAAACAGTATAATGTGCAGAAAACCCATTTGTGTGTGATGTGGAAGTCTAATAAAAAAGCATGGGTGACTAGGCTTATTTTTTCGGAGTGGGTGAATGAAGTGCTGTGCCCTGCCATAGAAAAATATCTGCAGGAGAAACAATTGCCACTCAAAGCCGTGCTTCTCCTTGACAATGCTCCTGCTCATCCTCCAGGCTTGGAAGATGATTTGTTGCCTAGATACAATAAATTCCTCACAGTTAAATTCCTCCTAACACCACTCCTCTAATTCAGCCTATGGACCAGAAAATCATAGCGAATTTTAAGAAACTTTATGAAAGGGCACTTTTCCAGAAATGTTTTGAAGTGACTGAAGCCACAAACCTCACCCTCAAAGAGTTCTGGAGAGAGCATTTTAACATTTGTAGTGCTTTAAAACTCGTTGACAAAGCCTGGCAAGAAGTGACTCAAAGAACCCTGATCTCTGGCTGGAGAAAATTGTGGCCTGAAGGTGTGAGAGAACTAGACTTTGAGGGGTTTGAGCCTATAAATGATGCGCCTATTGTTGAGGAAATTGTTAGTCTAGGCCAGCAAATGGGCTTGAAATTGGATGGTGATGATGTGGAGGAGTTGGTGGAAGAACACAACGAAGAACTGACCACCGAAGAACTCCTAGCCCTTCAACAGGAACAGCAAGCCAACGCAGCAGCGAATGATTCTGCAGTGGAGGAGGAGGTGGCAGCAGCACCAGCGAATGTCCCTCCTGCAGTAATTAAGAAGGTGTGTCAGATGTGGGAAGAGATTCAAACAACTATTGAACAGACTCACCCAGAGAAAGCTGTAGTAGGCCGTTGTCTTAATCTTTTCAATGACAATGTGATGCCTTACTACAGAGACAGCTTGCGAAGAAGGGAAAAGCAAGCTTCCATGGACAGATTTGTGGTGAGGAAATCGAGCAGTGAGCCTCAACCAGGACCTAGTGGCACTCAGGTAAAACGTCCCAGGGAGAGCACACCAGAAAGGTCCTCACTGCCTGATGTGATTATGGAAGGGGACTCCCCTTCCAAACAGTAACTCCTCTCCTCCTCCCCCCTCCTCACCATCTTCCATACGCCTACAGCACTCGACAGCAAGGTAAGTAATAACTGGAACATAGTTTTGTAGGTTTATTTAGATGAATTAGGTAAATTAGGTATAAAAATTTAGTTTGATGTGGGGTTTTTGGGGTAGTCAGGAACGGATTAATTCATTTCCCTTTATTTCTTATGGGGAAATTAACTTCGGAATGCGAGTTTTCGGAATGCGAGGCGTCTCCAGGAACGGATTAAACTCGTATTCTGAGGTATGCCTGTATATACATTTACCATCAACACATTCAGAACATCGCGAGTGTGAGCAGCCACACCCACACAGGCCCTCCTACACTCAAACATCTTACTCGCCAACATTGCTCCACCCACCATACTGTCATTGTTTTTATTATACTATTTATACATGTTATATATACTTATCTACATGTTTTATTTACTAGAACTATGCAAGTAAGCCGGTATTGTGTCCAAACAGCACAGTGGCCATCATACACTGCATGAGAAATCACACAGCAGACAGCAGACGACGCTACAATTACGACGTCACATCTCTCACCAAAATAGCTCGTATGGGCCAATAGCAGCTGCCTCGTATGGGCCACCTTACCTTGAGGTGCTTCCGGGGCTTAGTGTCCCCACGGCCCAGTCATCGACCAGGCCTCCTGGTTGCTGGACTGATCAACCAGGCTGTTAGACGCGGCTGCTCGCAGCCTAACGTATGAGTCACAGCCTGGTTGATCAGGTATCCTTTGGAGGTGCTTATCCAGTTCTCTCTTGAACACGGTGAGGGGTTGGCCAGTTATGCCCCTTATGTGTAGTGGAAGCGTGTTGAACAGTCTCGGGCCTCTGATGTTGATAGAGTTCTCTCTCAAAGTACCTGTTGCACCTCTGCTTTTCAACGGGGGTATTCTGCACATCCTGCCATGTCTTCTGGTCTCATCACCTCACTAGCAGCTGCCTCGTTTGGGCCAATAGCAGCTGCCTCGTATGGGTCAATAGCAGCTGCCTCGTATGGGTCAATAGTTCACAAATATTGAACTCAAATACAAAAATCAAATACACAAATTTCCACAATTTCACAAATATTGGGATCAAAGAAGACTTTAAACAACAAACCAACACTCCTTTCCACTAACGATGGTCAGCTTTCAGCCTCAGATTCTGCTATTGAGTTCAATAGGTTCTTCTCTTCCATTGGGTCATCCCTTGCAAATGATATTCCATCTTCCAGTACTGACGTTAAAGACTATCTCACAGGTAACTATCCACAGTCTCTGTACCTAAAGCCTATTAATTCCACTGACGTCAATGAGATAATCCTTTCCCTTAAAACCAAGTCTAGTGCCCTTGAGATACCAACTTTAATTTACAAAAAAGCCTTCAGATCTTTAGCCCCTGCTATTGCATTGCTCTTCAACAAGTCACTATAACTCCAAACCTTTCCAGATGTTCTAAAAAAAGCGAGAGTGACGCCTGTCCACAAATGTGGTGATCTCACAGATGTTAACAACTACAGACCTATATCAATCCTCCCAAACTTGTCAAAAAATTTTGAAAAACTAATCTATAAGCAGCTTTACTCTTATCTAGCCAAACACAATATACTTAGCCCTTGCCAATATGGCTTCAGACCCAAGAAAAGCACTAACGATGCACTTATTAGTGTGCTTAACTCGATTCATACAGCCCTTGATAAAAATGAGTTCCCTGTTGGGATATTTGTGGACCTGCGTAAAGCTTTTGACACTGTCAACCAGCAAAACCTTCTTCTTAAACTACATCATTATGGAGTCAGAGGACACTCCCTGCAATACCTCAAATCCTACCTTACTGACAGGCTCCAGTATGTTTCTGTGAATAATTCAATTTCTCCCACCCTACCCATCAACATTGGTGTTCCTCAGGGCAGCATACTTGGCCCTCTCCTCTTTCTCATCTACATTAATGACCTTCCAAATGCCTCCCAACACCTCAAACCAATTCTATTTGCTGACGACACAACCTTCATTTACTCCAGTCCTGACCCCCTTGCTCTAAATGCCACAGTAAATACTGAGCTAAATAAAGTCCATCTTTGGCTAACTGCCAACAAACTCACCCTTAACATTGACAAAACTTTCTATATTCTGTTTGGCAATAAATCCTCTAATCAAATAAATCTCAAAATAAACAATACCCAAATTTGTAACAAATTAGACGGCAAATTCCTTGGCATTCTCATTGACCACAAACTGAATTTCCAGGGCCACATTCTAAATACAGTGCAACCTCGATTCAACGTACTATATGGGACCAACCCCAGTTCGTTGGAGTGTTGGATTCGTTGCAAGAGGTAACCTTCAGGAGGTGTTTGTGTCAGTGTCTTTTTTTTTCTTGTACACAATAAAAATGCATTATCATATTACATACTCTACCTATATATTACTTCTCTACTAAAAAATACTGTAATTCATAAATTTACCTTATTGTTGAAGTTATGTCTATCTTGAAGTTTCGTGAAGTTGTGAATGCTCTACAGTAAATACATGCTGTAGTGCATTATGCCGTTAGCACTGTGTTGATTAAAAGTAGTTCTGCTGTATGTTGAGTACTACAATACAGTTTATGAAAACTATTGTACACTAAAATTACTGCAACTTTAATTTTAACACTGTGTACACACTTAAATTTAACACTTGTTCTAACTGTTCACGCTGCACACGAGGTTTTTAGATGTTTGCATCAGCTTTGCTGGTGCTCGCTGGTGCTGGCTGTTATACCAGTGCTGGGTACAACTGTGCTTGTGCTGGGTACGGCTGTTGTACCAGTGCTGGGTACAACTGTGCTCATGCTGGGTACGGCTGTTCTCGTGCTGGGTATGGCTGTTCTCGTGCTGGGTACGGCTGTTCTCGTGCTTGGTACAGCTGTTCTCCTGCTGGGTACGGCTGTTCTCGTGCTGGGTACGGCTGTTCTCGTGTTGGGTACGGCTGTTCTCGTGCTGGTTGATTTTCTGCTACTAGTTCTTGCAAAATATTGCTTCATTCTTGGCATTAATAAGGCACTATTAGTAAGCCCCTGAGACGTTTTGTTTTATAACCAAAGAGCTGTAGTAAAAAAATGGTCAATTCCACGATTATTCTTCCACCGGTGGATAAATACTGTACGTCAATCGCAGACAAAGCTAAGGGCACTGGGTGCATACTGTACGAACGCAGACTAAGTCTATACGTACACCCTTCAGTAGGCTGGTGTTTAAGCCTGATCCAGTAACATAAAGTTTTCTTAAATATTCGATTTACATCAAATTATATATTTTTGGGTTATATATTTAGTTTAGCAACATTATTACGATAATAAGAGCTATAAAAAATACTTACTTTGGAACTGATTTATTAATTTTATTATTTCGAAGCCGTAGATCGCTGAACTGTGGCGACGAAATCGAACACAAGAAGCATGGTGTTGTATGGACAGGGATTAGACCTGTCCACTCGTGCTATAGTTGTGCTGCCAATAACGTGAATAATTTCTCAAATAGGAGATATCTATCTTATTACAGTATATTTTTGGTTTTATTTAGTTTAGTTTAATTAGGATAACAAAGTTATTAAAACACCAGTTTTAGAAATGATTTATTAATGTGAAACGTTCAAAGTCATGGGTCACTGAACTATGACAACACAGACGAAAGTGAGTGAAACCTCACTGTAAAGTGAGGTTTACTGTAGAGTATTCCCTTATCTGTCCACCCTCACTCTTCTTGTTTCATCACAGAAAATGTATATAAGAAGATTTCAACATATTAGCTAGCTATTCACGCTTCAGCCTTTAAATTAATTTACAAAGATACGTGTGCCAAAAACCGGTGAACGAAAATAATTGAAACTCAGTCGTTCACTTGTGTGGACGACTCTGGCTGGTGTTTGGTTAATATGCGTCACTTCTTGTGGACCATTCTGGCTGGTGTTTAGTTCATATGATTCACTTGTTGTGTGGTCCACTTGTGTGATCCAACTTGTCTTATGAAGGAATTGTTAATTGTAATCTGTGATAGAATGAAACAGTTTTCCACCACTGTGAACTCTGTCCCAACATCGTAAGCTTGTGGACCACTTGGGGTCCACTTGTGTGGTCCACCTTGTCATATGAAGGAATTATTAATTGTAATCTGTGATGGTATGGTAAAGTTTTCTACCACTGTGAACTCTGTTCCAACATCGTAAGCTTGTGGACCACTTGTGGACCACATGTGCAGTCTACTTGAGTGGTCCACTTGTGTGATCGAACTTGTCATATGAAGGAATTAATAATTGTAATCTGTGATAGAATGTGAAAGTTTTCCACCAGTCTGTGAACTCTGTCTCGACGTCGTAAGCAAATCCGAACATCCCCCGCTTCGGCGAACCTTTGTTCGTCGAACCGGGTGAGTAAATCCGGCCTGAAAAGTGTGCGAACTAGCCGGAGATTCGTTGAATCGGGGTACGTTGAATCGAGGTTGTACTGTATATCAAAAAAAGTTTCAAAAACTGTTGACATTCTTTCTAAGAAGATATTATGCAGTCTCCGTGGTGTAGTGGTAAGACACTCGCCTGGCGTTCCGCGAGCACTATGTCATGGGTTCGTATCCTGGCCGGGGAGGATTTACTGGGCGCAATTCCTTAACTGTAGCCTCTGTTTAACGCAACAGTAAAATGTGTACTTGGATGAAAAAACGATTCTTCGCGGCAGGGGATCGTATTCCAGGGACCATAGGATTAAGGACTTGCCCGAAACGCTACGCGTACTAGTGGCTGTACAAGAATGTAACAACTCTTGTATATATCTCAAAAAAAAAAAAAAAAAAAAAAAAAAAAAATTATGTACCCCGCCCTGCCCTGGTGACTCTCTATTACTCCCTCGACTATCCATATCTCAACTATGGTATTTGTGCTTGGGGTTCTACTACCCAAAATCATTTACGTCCTCTAATTACTCAACACAAAGCTGCTATTAGGACAATATCCAACTCTGGCCCCAGACATCACTCCGTACCCCTACTCAAATCTCTGAATATGTTAGACATGAAGTCACTGCACATTCTTTCATGTGTATTATACATATATAAAACGCTAAACTGTAATGCCAATCCTGACCTCAAAAGCTTCATAGAAGGTTGTAACAGAACCCATGAGCACCACACCAGAAATAAACACAGTTTTGATATTCCTAGAGTATGACTTAATCAAACTAGAAATGCTCTACAAATCAAGGGACCCAGATTGTGGAATGACCTTCCCAACCATGTTAAAGACTGTACCTCTCTCAACCAGTTTAAGATTAAAACAAAGCTATACCTAATAAATTCCCTGTAACCTACCTTACCCCTCTAATGTCATCCAATGTCTGTTTTTTTTTTAAAGAGCGCTGTTTGTCGACAGAATTGTATTTGTGCTGCTTTTTCAGCTATGTTTTCTTTCCATGTTTTCATTTTACTCTTTATGCTCAATTAGTATTAAGCTTTAGTCATTTAAGTTTTTTATGCCCAAAACGCTTTGTGTAATAGTGGCTTTAGGCATTGTATGTTCTAGCCCTAACTATAAATCCACCACTCTTTGTAAAATCTCTTTTATGTATGTACCTTACCTAAATAAAAATAAATAGCAGCTGCCTCGTATGGGTCAATAGCAGCTGCCTCGTATGGGCCAATGGCAGCTGCCTCCTATGGGGCCAATAGCAGCTGCCTCGTATGGGCCAATAGCAGCTGCCTCTTATGAGCCAATAGGAGCTCTGCCTCGTATGGGCCAATAGCAACTGCCTCGTATGGGTCAATAGCAGCTGCCTCGTATGGGCCAATAGCATACGAACATAACATAAGAACAAAGGTAACTGCAGAAGGCCTATTGGCCCATACGAGACAGCTCCTATCTATAACCACCCAATCCCACTCATATATTTGTCCAACCCGCGCTTGAAACAATCGAGGGACCCCACCTCCACCACGTTACTCGGCAATTGGTTCTACAAATCAACAACCCTGTTACTGAACCAGTATTTACCCAAGTCTTTTCTAAATCTAAACTTATCCAATTTATACCCATTGTTTTGTGTTCTGTCTTGTGTTGATATTTTTAATACCCTATTAATATCCCCCCCCTGTTGTCTCCATTCATCCACTTGTAAACCTCTATCATGTCACCCCCTAACTCTTCGCCTTTCCAGTGAATGCAACTTAAGCTTTGTTAATCTTTCTTCATATGAAAGATTTCTAATTTGGGGAATTAACTTAGTCATCCTACGTTGGACACGTTCAAGTGAATTTATATCCATTCTATAATACGGCGACCAAAACTGAACTGCATAATCTAAATGGGGCCTAACTAGAGCAAGATATAGCTTAAGAACCACACCAGGTGTCTTGTTACTAACGCTTCAATTAATAAATCCCAGTGTCCTATTCGCCTTATTACGAACATTCATGCATTGATCCTTTTGTTTTAAATTCTTAAGTATCCACTCAATTTAACAGCTTATATGGGGCTGAGCCCTAGTCGTTATTTACGGAGCTCCGTTATTTCCGAAGTTAAGTCGGGTCGGGTAATTTTTCAAGTAACATTCAGGTAGGATATATTTTATACTGTATAACTAAAATTAAATAAAGTTCATTGTGTAATTGCATTCCAATTTAGTGCCACACCGACGATTAAGCCAGTTGTTGGCTGCTGCATGGATGATGTGTGAACACGGTCTGATCAAGCCCAGATGGGTGGGAAAAAATTGATTCATTCCTTTGTATTGCAAAATATTTCATGTATCAATCAGCAAGTTAATATTTTCTCAGTAATATTTTAGAGATGTTTTGATTTACCCTGAACAGTGCAGGTAATGTATTTTTAATGTTAGAACACAGGCTGTGGCGGCCATGCCATAACAATGGCGATCGAGCCTTGTCACTGAGAGCTAGCCAAGACAAAATATTTTGAGCTCACCTATTCTCTGCTGACGATAGAATATACATTTGCAGAGACTAATATGTAGCTTTTGTTGAAAAAAAACAATTAATATCTTGTAATACTATAATAAAATTGGTAAATTGACTTACTTTTAATGTTACAACACAGGCTGTGGCGGCCATGCCATAACAATGGCGATCGAGCCTTGTCACTGAGAGCTAGCCAAGACGAAATATTTTGAGCTCACCTATTCTCTGCTGACGATAGAATATACATTTGCAGAGACTAATATGTAGCTTTTGTTGAAAAAAAACAATTAATATCTTGTAATACTATAATAAAATTGGTAAATTGACTTACTTTTAATGAAGCTGAAGATTACGAAGCTGTGACAATTACGTCATCCTCTGCAGCGCTTGTTTTATATTGTTTATATTGTATACAGGGTACATACTGTATGAACACTTATTTTCAGGCATATTTTAATAGTATCCTTCTGTTTCTTGATGTCACTTACTGTACTTTTCCCGATGTTAAACTCTGCTGCTGGTCGTGCATGAGAATATCCTTTATCCAACCCGTTCTCACACAAGACAGCACATATATGACTTAATGCTTAAAGTCAATATGTTGAATATGAATTAGTAAATATGTGATATATTCCCAGTTACTTTTTTTTCCAAGGCCCAAACTCTTCCTCACGTACCAACTTGCGTCTCACAGTACCCGTCCGTCAACCTAGATAGCAGAATAGTCGTGATTGGTTCAATTATAAGGAAAATTGTACTTTTCAGGTCCCACATGGGTTGTGAAATTTACCTACTATTGTCCATGCTCTTAGAATATTATAGATCAGCTACTTCCTATTGAAGGTTCGTAGTTTTGTTTTGAGAAATATTAGTTGTTCTTAGTAAATTATAATAAGCACTAAAAATTATTACATAGAATAACAGTCCTTCACCAATCAATATTATATACCATAGTTGGTGCTTTACAAATCTTTAAAGGATGTTTTGTAGGAACGCTAACAGAAAACGATGGTTCATTGGAATGTCTATGGGGTAAACTACTCTAAACAGGATGGTATTGTGTCGACTATACCAACTACAGGATCGGTATATTGTCCACTACCACCTGTTAGGTGAGTAAGGGGTGCAATACCACCCACAGGATGGGTATGAGGGTCACATCCACCCAGAGGATGAGTATGGGGATCACATCCACCCACAGGAAGGGTATGGGGTCCAATTTACAGTCTCCGTGGTGTAGTGGTAAGACACTCGCCTGGCGTTCCGCGAGCGCTATGTCATGGGTTCGTATCCTGGCCGGGGAGGATTTACTGGGCGCAATTCCTTAACTGTAGCCTCTGTTTAACTCAACAGTAAAATGTGTACTTGGATGAAAAAACGATTCTTCGCGGCGGGGATCGTATTCCAGGGACCTGCCCGAAACGCTACGCGTACTAGTGGCTGTACAAGAATGTAACAACTCTTGTATATATCTCAAAAAAAAAAAAAAAAAAAAAAAAAAAAAATACCACCCACAGGATGAGTATGGCGTCCACTACAACCCACAGGGTGGGTATGTGGCTCCAACCACCCATAGAATGGGTATGGGGCTCCAACCACCCATAAAATGGGTATGGGGTCCAATAACACCCACTGGATGTGTATATGGCTTCCATTGCCGCGCGTCGAGCTCGAAAACCGCAGCATTCATCTCAGAACCATGCCTATTTCACGCAGATTCCTTAATAAACGTAAAAGTTTTATATGTCACAAGAAAGATAGAAATATAAGCTTCATTCTAAATACCTTACCATGGGCATATTTAAATTTAAACCGAAGATACGTGTACTTTTATAATAGCCCGACCCCGGACAGATCGATCGACCGAGCAACTCTCTCTCAGAACAATGTTTATTTCACGTGAATTCGTTAGTAAACATATATGTTTTATATGTCTCAAGAAAGACAGACATATAAGCTTCACTTTAAACACTTTACTATAGACATATTTAAATTTCTAATGAAGATTATTGTATTTTAAAAATTACGGAGCTCCCACCCCGTACAGACTGAACGACAGAGCAACTCTCTCTCAGATCAATGTTTATTTCACGTAAATTCGTTAATAAACACAAATGTTTTATAAGTCTTAAGCAAGATAGAAATAAGAGCTTCATTTTAAATACATTACAATAGACATATTTATAGCTCAAGTGAAGATACATATGTTTTTATAGTAGCGCTCAGTAGCTTGTCGGGCATGGAGTGCAGACGCCTACGCACTTGCCGATATATTGTATAATTAACAAAGATACGCTAATAAAGCCTAAAATCTTATATGCCTCCAGAAAGACCGATATATGAACATTATTATAATTGCACCAAATGAAATATATCATGTTCGAGAACAAAGGTATATCAATTTTAAATTAAGTTTCGACTCTCTCTCGGGTGAGAGAGATGGGGCGACTCTCGCCCCATCTATTGGAGATTCTGTGCACTAAATACCCAAAGCTACTCAAACCCTCCTAGCATTATTTAAGTAATGAAGTAATATGGTATATTTACTCACTATAATGTGGGTGCTGAATGCAGAACATGAGAAAACATATATTTACTCCAAACTAATATAATTTCATTATGAAATAAGTAGCATCAAAGGAAGTCGATGGTCCAAGCAGCAATGTTGTGGAGCGACTTATCCAAGATATATCGTTGTTTGGAAAGTGTTTGTTGGCATATCCAGTTGTCGCACTTCTCTGCTCAAATTATCACAAATTTAAATTATAATGTTAACAAGTAGAATACGTATTTTTAATAAAATCTAACATAACTAGCCAGAAAACATTTAACATTAATTAAAAAATATATGTTTGGAAGTTAAATCGACTTCATAGGACAATGGTTTTGTTATATATACTCGTTATTCGTTGACATGCGTTCG
Source organism: Procambarus clarkii (assembly GCF_040958095.1). Lineage (NCBI taxonomy): Eukaryota > Metazoa > Arthropoda > Malacostraca > Decapoda > Cambaridae > Procambarus > Procambarus clarkii. The sequence continues at coordinate 25,026,980 of NC_091187.1, forward strand.
CTACTTAAACTACCATGTACTGTACTTATGTAAAATCTCCCATGTCTCTTCGCTCATCTCACCGAACCCTACAGGCTCTGTGATATATTGTTTAATTAATTGAGATTCACAAATAAAGCTAATAATTGTATATGTTATCAAAAAGGCAGAGCTTAGTTTAGTTCATTTATTATGCACTCCATACCCATCCTATGGACGATAGTGGAGTGTTACAGAGGCACATAATGGGCTCAGGGAATGAGCCCCACAATTCATATAGCCAAGCAAGTTATAATCTTGATAAGCTAGTTACAAAAGTCAATACACATTGTCACATCAACAATGGGCTCGAGACCGACCACAAGTACAGTTTATAATTTAAGCAACTGATTTATATGGAGGGCTAGTGTCACAATTGATATGTTTATCCTACACATAACCCCCTCTCCCCCATCCAATGGGCAGGGGTGGATAGGTTACAATCAAGTTTTTTTTTTTTTGCGTTTTATTCAGAGATTAGGTCTTATTAGGTGAGGAAAGATATTCATATTTTAAAGAAGGTTTCTTGGCTCTCCATTTGTAACAAACTTACACATTGATGGAAAATATACAACCTTTTGAAAATCAATATTAGTTTGATCTAGATATTGTAATTAACGAAAGTATTTATGTCATCAGAAAGGTAGAAATATAGGATACATTTAAAATCCTTTGTCATAAATATAACTGAAGTGAAAACGAAGATATATGCGTTTTGATAGTTACTTGATGGCTTGCTCTGAGAGTGTGAAGCCCTGCACACCAGCCAATAAAATGTATAATTAGTTTCCATATATTTTAATTAATCTTAAAAATCTATATGTCAGAAGAAAGGAAGATGTAGTCGTTAATGTGACAACATTTAAAAATATATATCTCTTAAGTTAAATAAATAATACCACCTTATTGCCGGTGTCCGGACACATGAAAATTACCTAGGTATCAGTATCCAGCCAGGCGGGGATCACAGGCTGCACAATACTGATAAATTATATAATGCACTACTTGTGGTCGATCTCGAACCCATTTATGATTTGACGACTTATAGTGAATTTTGTAACTAGCTCATTAAGATTGTATCTTGCTTAGCTAAATGAATTGTGGGGTTCGGTCCATTCATTTTCTTTCTTTATTATGCACCCCATAATACCCATCCTGTGGGCGGTGGTGTAAAGGATTACAGAGGCACATAATCGGTTCAGGAACTGAACCCTCTAGTTCGTTTAGCTAAGCAAATAACAATCTTTTGACGCTAGTTACAAAATTATTAATGTACACATACTTATGCATACATGTACATATACATACGTATACATATATAAATACACATACATATTTAATCACCCACACAAATACACACATCAGTAATTTTTTGTGTCACAAGTGATTCAACAAGAGGCTCACAACAGTCACTATACAAGGCACTTTACATCTATGAGGAGTCGCACAGTTACTAGTCTAGCTCCACACCCACCCAACTGGGCGGCAGCTTTACAGTCATGTGCTCCACACCCACCCAACTGGGCGGCAGCTTTACAGTTACCTGGTGTTATTCTTCACCTATATCTTTTTCTGGTTAATCCCTATTTACATTATGCAGTTCAGGTTTCGTCGCCATACTATAGTTTTTAGTTTAGTTAATTTATCACATAATGGGTTCAGGGACTGAACACACAATTTATTTATCTAAGCAAGTTACAATCTTGAGGAGCTAGCCACAAAATTCATAACACATCGTCACATCAACAACATGTGCTCGAGATCGACCACAAGTACAGTTTCTAAATTAAGCAAATGCTATATGTGGAGAGCTAGTGTCACAATTGATATGTTTGTCCTGCACATTTCCACAGTAGTTTGCTTGGGTTTGCTTGGGTACATAGACAAGAGACTGAACTTCAGCACCCACATACAACACATAAAGGGATGCTCTGAGAGAGAGAGAGGGAGAGTAAAAATATCCACTGAGGTCAAGTCCTTTTGGGGACCTTAATCATTAGGACGTTCAATGATTAACGCAAAGTGAGGCGTATTCAGATGGTATATTGACAACATTCAGCATATCTCATAATGACCTAGTAGTACTTGGTGCACAAATACCTTTTCCAAAGGAATCGCAAAACATAATTAAACACAACTGTACCGTACAGTGTTATATATTTATTTCAGTTTGAACAATTTTTAACATTAAAGGATAAATCCTTTAATTGGTTGAAATTGGTTTTAATATTCGAAACCTAATTTGTTGATGTTAAATAATATAAGGTTCAAATTTATTAAGATACATACTTTAAAAACTATTTCTATTTGAAATTTAAATAACATTAAAAGAGTACAGAATATAACAAATACCGACTATATAAAAGACCTGATAGTTGCAGCACTTAATTATGCTATTGTAACACATTGAAAGTAATAACATTATTTGATTCAGCAAAGCATTTGGTAAGGTTATAATAATAATAATAATAATAATAATAATAATAATAATAATGTATTAATTAAGTATTTTAAATTATAATTTACAACTTGCTAGTGCACAAGAAACAAATCCACGAATCATCATTATATTCTGTAACACCTACACATGATCCATGGTGCTAAATATTGCAACGGTCACAGCATACCATCAGCTTCAAATCATTTGGCTTTCTGCAAATGCAGTACACTTCCATCGAGCATGACCGGATGATTCGTTTTCTTCTCAGTGTCTGAGCTGCAGGGAATGAGATGAGACACTTTCCTTTAAAGTTCTCTTGAAGATGTTGTCTCATTCTGCATATCATACGAGGTTCACCGGATCTACACCACTTGCAAGTGATGCAGCAAACGTCACAGCATATACCCCACTCATACTTGAGTCCTTGTGTCTGCTGACATTCATTATATTGCATATCAGCTTATCATCCTGGCAATTAGCAAGAGCATACAAGATAACTTCAGTAGATTTGGATGGTAATTTATGCCTGGTGTTGTATATGTTAATTTGTCCAGTTACTCCAATGTTGGAAACGGTGGCCCAGTGACAACCATCAACTTGGATAATTTGAATAAATTCACCAATTGTAACTGGCCAGGAGAGGTCCCGCTACCACGCTGGGTCATGAAGGCCTTCTAGGCTTGGCACAGTTTGTTTGATGAGGTCACATGCAGATTTTATATGAAGGTCAGAGAGCTGTACATTTGTTCCAATGTTCATTATCTCGTCATTTGTTAAATAATTTAACATTGTCGAATGTGAAGCACTGTTATCACTCTCCTTATTGTTGCATTGGTGTGAGGAGTGGCAGTGATTGGTTCAGTTTATTTTTTTTTTTTAAATAGGGACATAAATTTGTACTGCAGATACCAGTACAGTTGCACCGTTTCTTTATATATTTTATACTTGGGTTAGCAAGGCGAGACGCTTCTCTTAACGTGATACTGTTGGTATCAAATAGAAATAGTTTTTAAAGTATGTATCTTAATAAATTTGAACCTTATATTATCAACATCAACATATTATATTATTTAACATCAACAAATTAGATTTCGAATGTTAAAACCAATTTCAACCAATTAAAGGATTTATCCTTTTTAAAGGATTTAATTAAAGGATTTGACACAAAAATCAGTATGAAAATTACCTCGGCTGAGGATATTGAAAAACTTCAAGCTGATATTAATAAAGTTTTCGACTGGGCATCAGAAAATAACATGATGTTTAACGGTGATAAATTCCAGGTACTCAGGTACGGTGAAAATGAGGACCTTAAACATAATACAGAGTACAAAACACAATCAAATGTACCCATAGTAGGAAAACAGCATGTAAAGGATTTGGGAATAATAATGTCTGACGACCTAACGTTTAAGGAGCATAACCAAGCAAATATTGCGACAGCCAGAAAAATGATAGGATAGATTACGAGAACTTTCAAATCCAGGGATCCCATCACAATGGTTGTACTCTTCAAGTCACTTGTGTTGTCCCGTCTTGAGTACTGCTCAGTACTCACTTCCCCCTTCAGAGCAGGAGAGATTGCTGAAATAGAGGGAATACAGAGAACATATACGGCACGCATAGACGCAATAAAGCACCTAAATTATTGGGATCGTCTCAAAGCCCTCCAAATGTACTCACTAGAAAGAAGACGAGAGAGATATCAAATAATATACACCTGGAAGATACTGGAGGGCCAAGTACCAAATCTACACAGTAAAATAACAACGTACTGGAGTGAACGATATGGAAGAAAATGTAGAATAGAACCAGTGAAGAGCAGAGGTGCCATAGGCACAATCAGAGAACACTGTATAAACATCAGAGGTCCGCGGTTGTTCAACGTCCTCCCAGCAAGCATAAGAAATATTGCCGGAACAACCGGGGACATTTTCAAGAGGAAACTAGATTTATTCCTCCAAGGAGTGCCGAACCAACCGGGCTGTGGTGGGTATGTGGGCCTGCGGGCCGCTCCAAGCAACAGCCTAAGTGGACCAAACTCTCACAAGTCAAGCCTGGCCTCGGGCCGGGCTTGGGGAGTAGAAGAACTCCCAGAACCCCATCAACCAGGTATCCTTTAATGTTAAAAATTGTTCAAATTGAAATAAATATATAACACTGTACAGTACAGTTGTGTTTGCCTGCCACAGCCTGCCACAGCCTTGAGAGCACGGAGCCTCTCTCTACATTGGCGACCCAGTCTGGCTAAACAGTGCGGTACAGTAGAACTTCAAGACCAAGGTATTTGTATCTGGTAACTAGTCGAGCAGAGAGCCATCATCCAACTGCATTTTGCGATCGGCCCCACCCCGTCTGGGTGGGTGTCGGTTCAGGATCTTTGTTTTCTCTACTGAGATGACTAAGCATAGTTCCTGACATGTGGACAATACAGAGTTCAGAACATTTTGGGTGTTGGTATACCCATTGGTGTGGATCAGTATATCATCCACATAGCTAATGATGTGTTCGCTGGACCTTCTAGTTACAAAGTTTAAAAGTGCACTGATTAACACATTGAACAGAGTAGGACTGAGGACACCTCCCTGTGGAGTGCCAAGTTCAAAAAATCTCGTTACACTCCTATGCCCATGGAACAGTACTGATGACTTCCTGTTGGATAGATAGCCTCTTATCCACCGTAGAAGCCATCCTCCAACATTTATTTTAGCAAGTTCTCTCAGAATGACGTGTGGGTTAGCAATGTCAAAGGCTGACTTAAGATCTAGGAAAGTGGTGTATGACCTATCAGTATGCAGGGTGAGGAATGTGGTAATACAGTGACGTACACTCTTTCCATGCGTAAAGCCATATATCTGGGGAGACAACATATTAATAATTTTGTAAAGGAGACGGTTGAGAACCATCCTCTCAAGACACTTATAGAGACAACTAGTGAGGGAGATTGGGCGAAAAGCACTCGGCTGGTGAGGTTTAGGAATGGGAATAATAACACTGTTGGTCCATGACTTAGGAAGCTCCCCAGTTACATAGCTCATATTATACAATTGAAGAAAGGTATTCCCTGGAACTAGCAGAAGCATATGCAGTATGCCGTCAGTAACTCCATCCTCCCCGGGTGATGTAGCTTTGCCTTTATGTAGAGCAGAATCTAGTTCGTATTCAGTAAAAGCATGTCACAGTCATCCTCTTGATGACGCATGAAGTCAAGGAGCCTTGCCCTATCAGTATATCTATCATTTAATTCATTCTGTGAGGGTAGAGGAAGACTGTCAAAGCTGGAAGTCGTGGCCCAAGCACCAATAAGCTCATTTGCTCTGTGCAGAGGATTAGGGTACGAGATCTCTGCAGCATTTTTCCCTTTGATCTTGTTGATATCCTTCCATGCCTGACTTAGTGGCGTGTGAGAATTGAGACCACGGACAAAAGTTTCCCAGTCTGTCTGCCTCAGCTCCACCATACGTTCCCTGGCCTTAGCCAGAGCCGCTTGAAAGAGCCGAAGCATTTCAGCAGTGCGGGTCCTTCTACAAGCTAGTCCAATTATTCTGGCAGTGCGTTTTAGTGTCTGCAATTTAGAATCATTATAATAAACATAAGTGCTATGACCAGTGTAATTTGGGTTACGTGGCCTGGACGATGGATCAAGTGATTCTATAAACTGGTTGATAGTACCTGTGAGCTCATTGTTAAAATCTTCAACTGATGAAGGTTCAGATGAACTGCACCAATCTGACACATGAGCAACAAGATTGTCTCGTTGATCGATGGGCACAGCCAGCCTCTTCCGCTTGAACACTCCACCAGGGAGGATAGAGCTGCCAATGTTTACAGTGGCTAATATGGCCAGATGATCAGACGCCATAACTGGCACTATTGACGAGGCGCACACGGTGTGGGAGACGTTGAAACTGAGACATAGATCAGGAATACTCCCGTAGATATGCGTCGGTTCAAGGTCACCCACAATCTGTGCATCATCGTGACTACCTAATAGTGACACTAGTTGCCGTTACGATTACTGAACTGCGAATTACCAATATTCCTATGTCTAGCGTTATAATCACCTTTAATGATGGTAGGCTCAGTCTGAATACAGATAGGAAGGTCAGCATAATTAAAGTTACAAGGAGTCGATTATTTAGTACATAGTTGTTTTTCTCTTAAACTGGATGATAGAGGGGGAGTCTTTAACGTGATTGGGAATACATACATACATACATACATACATACATACATACATACATACATACATACATACATACATACATACATGCATGCGTACATCCATTCATACATACATACATACATACATACATACATGCATGCATACATACATACATACATACATACATACATACATACATGCGTATATAAATACATGCGTATATACATGCGTATATAAATACATACATACATACATACATTACATACATACATACATGTATGCGTACATACATACATCCATCCATCTATCCATACATACATACATACATGCATGCATACATACATACATACATACATACATACATACATACACTTTCTAAGCCAGCATACCAAAGAGCCAACAAGAATGAGAGGAGAAGATGAACCAGCAATGCTTGATTTGATATTTACCCTAAATGAATGGGATATAAGGGAAGTTAAGATGGAAGCGCCCTTGGGAATGAGTGACCACAGTGTATTGAGCTTTGAGTACCTAGTAGAGCTAGGACTTATCTCCCCCCAAAAAGAACTAGGAATCAAAAGGCTGGCATACCGAAAGGGGAATTATGAACAGATGAGAAGTTTCCTAAGTGAAATACCTTGGGACACAGACCTCAGAGACAAGTCTGTACAGGGTATGATGGACTATGTTACCCAAAAGTGTCAGGAGGCAGTAAACAGGTTCATCCCGGCCCAAAGGGAAAAATCCGAGAAGCAACAGAAGAATCCATGGTATAATAGGGCATGTATGGAAGCGAAGAAACTGAACAAAAAGGCGTGGAGGAACTTCCGGAATAACAGAACACCAGAAAGCAGGGAGAGATACCAGAGAACCAGGAATGAGTACGTCAGGGTGAGAAGAGAAGCAGAGAAAAATTTTGAAAATGATATAGCAAACAAAGCCAAGACCGAACCAAAGCTACTCCACAGTCACATCAGAAGGAAAACAACAGTGAAAGAACAGGTATTGAAACTTAGAACAGGCGAGGACAGGTATACAGAGAATGACAGAGAGGTGTGTGAGGAACTCAACAAGAGGTTCCAGGAGGTCTTCACAATAGAACAGGGTGAGGTCACTGTGCTAGGAGAAAGGGAGGTAAACCAGGCGGCCTTGGAGGAGTTCGAAATTACGAGAGAGGAGGTCAAGAGACACCTGCTGGATCTGGATGTTAGAAAGGCGGTTGGTCCAGATGGGATCTCACCATGGGTACTGAAAGAGTGTGCAGAGGCACTTTGCTTGCCACTCTCCATAGTGTATAGTAAATCACTAGAGACGGGAGACCTACCAGAAATATGGAAGACGGCGAATGTGGTCCCAATATACAAAAAGGGCGACAGACAAGAGGCACTGAACTACAGGCCAGTGTCCTTGACTTGTATACCATGCAAGGTGATGGAGAAGATCGTGAGAAAAAACCTGGTAACACATCTGGAGAGAAGGGACTTCGTGACAAATCGCCAACATGGATTCAGGGAGGGTAAATCTTGCCTTACAGGCTTGATAGAATTCTACGATCAGGTGACACAGATTAAGCAAGAAAGAGAGGGCTGGGCGGACTGCATTTTCTTGGATTGTCGGAAAGCCTTTGACACAGTACCGCATAAGAGGCTGGTACATAAGCTGGAGAGACAGGCAGGTGTAGCTGGTAAGGTGCTCCAGTGGATAAGGGAGTATCTAAGCAATAGGAAGCAGAGAGTTACGGTGAGGGGTGAGACCTCCGATTGGCGTGAAGTCACCAGTGGAGTCCCACAGGGCTCTGTACTCGGTCCTATCTTGTTTCTGATATATGTAAATGATCTCCCGGAGGGTATCGATTCATTTCTCTCAATGTTTGCGGACGATGCTAAAATTATGAGAAGGATTAAAACAGAAGAGGACTGTTTGAGGCTTCAAGAAGACCTAGACAAGCTGAAGGAATGGTCGAACAAATGGTTGTTAGAGTTTAACCCAACCAAATGTAATGTAATGAAGATAGGTGTAGGGAGCAGGAGGCCAGATACAAGGTATCATCTGGGAGAGGAAATTCTTCAGGAGTCAGAGAAGGAAAAAGACTTGGGGGTTGATATCACGCCAGACCTGTCTCCTGCAGCACATATCAAGCGGATAACATCAGCGGCATATGCCAGGCTGGCCAACATACGAACGGCATTCAGAAACTTGTGTAAAGAATCATTCAGAACTTTGTATACCACATATGTCAGGCCAATCCTGGAGTATGCAGCCCCAGCATGGAGTCCATATCTAGTCAAGGATAAGACTAAACTGGAAAAGGTTCAAAGGTTTGCCACCAGACTAGTACCCGAGCTGAGAGGTATGAGCTACGAGGAGAGACTACGGGAATTAAACCTCACTTCGCTGGAAGACAGAAGAGTTAGGGGGGACATGATCACCACATTCAAGATTCTGAAGGGGATTGATAGGGTAGATAAAGACAGTCTATTTAACACAAGGGGAACACGCACAAGGGGACACAGGTGGAAACTGAGTGCCCAAATGAGCCACAGAGATATTAGAAGGAACTTTTTTAGTGTCAGAGTGGTTGACAAATGGAATGCATTAGGGGGTGATGTGGTGGAGGCTCACTCCATACACAGTTTCAAGTGTAGATATGACAGAGCCCGATAGGCTCAGGAATCTGTACACCTGTTGATTGACGGTTGAGAGGCGGGACCAAAGAGCCAGAGCTCAACCCCCGCAAACACAACTAGGTGAGTACAACTAGGTGAGTACATACATACATACATGCATGCGTACATACATACATCCATCTATCTATCCATTCATACATGCATACATACATACATACATGCATGCATGCATGCATACATACATACATACATACATACATACATACATACATGCATGCGTACATACATACATCCATCCAGCTATCCATTCATACATGCATACATACATACATACATACATACATACATACATACATACATACATACATACACGTCCAGCCAGCATATAGCTATTTCGGGACAAAATCCAATACAGTTTATATTGGTGAGACGCCAGTGTGATGAGGAGTTGAAATATCACAGGAACTGTAGGTTAATGTGTGACATAGGTGAGGTTAGATGAGGCATCTACAAGCATCAGCTGGAGGCTGATGGAGTGTTGTGGAGGCTGGTGGTACTATGTCCAGATGTTGGAGGGTGGATTTGACTCTCCCACCCTCCCTCCCCCTCCCCCCCCCCACACATTGACCGCAGTACGTCTAAGGTTACTTTCCACTCTCGCTTACCAAGGGTATAACCCCCGCCCCTCCCAACACACACACATGCATCAGATTCTTAACTTACAATATTTATGATTTACCAATTTATGTTACTACACTGACTGTCAATTTCACAATATTGTATAAACTTTGATGAATCGCTCGTCTATGGGTCATCCAATAATGTTAGCAGACTTCTAGATGTTACCACTGCTAGGTTTAGGCTCAGCTACAAGTACCTCTGGAAGTTTGTAACATCTGATGATGTAGATTTGACTAAATGTAAACTCTGTCAGCAGAACTATTTGCATACTTTGCGTCATTATATAATGGAATGTGAAAAATCGCGGAATTTAAAGATAACAACATCAATAGTGTCCATGAAATGTGTAAGTACTTCATTCATAATGATGTGCTGCTCGAAATCTTAGCGAAGTATCCAAAATTTGCTTACTGTAGGTAATGCATACACATGACTGTAAAGCTGCCACCCAGTTGGGTGGGTGTGGAGCACATGACTGTAAAGCTGCCGCCCAGTTGGGTGGGTGTGGAGCACATGACTGTAAAGCTGCCGCCCAGTTGGGTGGGTGTGGAGCACATGACTGTAAAGCACCCGCCCAGTTGGGTGGGTGTGGAGCACATGACTGTAAAGCTGCCGCCCAGTTGGGTGGGTGTGGAGCACATGACTGTAAAGCTGCCGCCCAGTTGGGTGGGTGTGGAGCACATGACTGTAAAGCTGCCGCCCAGTTGGGTGGGTGTGCAGCACATGACTGTAAAGCTGCCGCCCAGTTGGGTGGGTGTGGAGCACATGACTGTAAAGCTGCCGCCCAGTTGGGTGGGTGTGGAGCACATGACTGTAAAGCTGCCGCCCAGTTGGGTGGGTGTGGAGCACATGACTGTAAAGCTGCCGCCCAGTTGGGTGGGTGTGGAGCACATGACTGTAAAGCTGCCGCCCAGTTGGGTGGGTGTGGAGCACATGACTGTAAAGCTGCCGCCCAGTTGGGTGGGTGTGGAGCACATGACTGTAAAGCTGCCGCCCAGTTGGGTGGGTGTGGAGCACATGACTGTAAAGCTGCCGCCCAGTTGGGTGGGTGTGCAGCAAGACTAGTAACTGTGTGACTCACCATAAATGTAAAGTGCCTTGTATAGTGACTGTTGTGAGCCTCTTGTTGAATCACTTGTGACACAAAAAATTACTGATGTGTGTATTTGTGTGGGTGATTAAATATGTATGTGTATTTATATATGTATACGTATGTATATGTACATGTATGCATAAGTATGTGTACATTAATAATTTTGTAACTAGCGTCAAAAGATTGTTATTTGCTTAGCTAAACGAACTAGAGGGTTCAGTTCCTGAACCGATTATGTGCCTCTGTAATCCTTTACACCACCGCCCACAGGATGGGTATTATGGGGTGCATAATAAAGAAAGAAAATGAATGGACCGAACCCCACAATTCATTTAGCTAAGCAAGATACAATCTTAATGAGCTAGTTACAAAATTCACTATAAGTCGTCAAATCATAAATGGGTTCGAGATCGACCACAAGTAGTGCATTATATAATTTATCAGTATTGTGCAGCCTGTGATCCCCGCCTGGCTGGATACTGATACCTAGGTAATTTTCATGTGTCCGGACACCGGCGATAAGGTGGTGTTATTTATTTAACTTAAGAGATATATATTTTTAAATGTTGTCACATTAACGACTACATCTTCCTTTCTTCTGACATATAGATTTTTAAGATTAATTAAAATATATGGAAACTAATTATACAATTTATTGGCTGGTGTGCAGGGCTTCACACTCTCAGAGCAAGCCATCAAGTAACTATCAAAACGCATATATCTTCGTTTTCACTTCAGTTATATTTATGACAAAGGATTTTAAATGTATCCTATATTTCTACCTTTCTGATGACATAAATACTTTCGTTAATTACAATATCTAGATCAAACTAATATTGATTTTCAAAAAGTTGTATATTTTCCATCAATGTGTAAGTTTGTTACAAATGGAGAGCCAAGAAACCTTCTTTAAAATATGAATATCTTTCCTCACCTAATAAGACCTAATCTCTGAATAAAACGCAAAAAAAAAACTTGATTGTAACCTATCCACCCCTGCCCATTGGATGGGGGAGAGGGGGTTATGTGTAGGATAAACATATTAATTGTGACACTAGCCCTCCATATAAATCAGTTGCTTAAATTATAAACTGTACTTGTGGTCGGTCTCGAGCCCATTGTTGATGTGACAATGTGTATTGACTTTTGTAACTAGCTTATCAAGATTATAACTTGCTTGGCTATATGAATTGTGGGGCTCATTCCCTGAGCCCATTATGTGCCTCTGTAACACTCCACTATCGTCCATAGGATGGGTATGGAGTGCATAATAAATGAACTAAACTAAGCTCTGCCTTTTTGATAACATATACAATTATTAGCTTTATTTGTGAATCTCAATTAATTAAACAATATATCACAGAGCCTGTAGGGTTCGGTGAGATGAGCGAAGAGACATGGGAGATTTTACATAAGTACAGTACATGGTAGTTTAAGTAGCGAACGCATGTCAACGAATAACGAGTATATATAACAAAACCATTGTCCTATGAAGTCGATTTAACTTCCAAACATATATTTTTTAATTAATGTTAAATGTTTTCTGGCTAGTTATGTTAGATTTTATTAAAAATACGTATTCTACTTGTTAACATTATAATTTAAATTTGTGATAATTTGAGCAGAGAAGTGCGACAACTGGATATGCCAACAAACACTTTCCAAACAACGATATATCTTGGATAAGTCGCTCCACAACATTGCTGCTTGGACCATCGACTTCCTTTGATGCTACTTATTTCATAATGAAATTATATTAGTTTGGAGTAAATATATGTTTTCTCATGTTCTGCATTCAGCACCCACATTATAGTGAGTAAATATACCATATTACTTCATTACTTAAATAATGCTAGGAGGGTTTGAGTAGCTTTGGGTATTTAGTGCACAGAATCTCCAATAGATGGGGCGAGAGTCGCCCCATCTCTCACCCGAGAGAGAGTCGAAACATAATTTAAAATTGATATATCTTTGTTCTCGAACATGATATATTTCATTTGGTGCAATTATAATAATGTTCATATATCGGTCTTTCTGGAGGCATATAAGATTTTAGGCTTTATTAGCGTATCTTTGTTAATTATACAATATATCGGCAAGTGCGTAGGCGTCTGCACTCCATGCCCGACAAGCTACTGAGCGCTACTATAAAAACATATGTATCTTCACTTGAGCTATAAATATGTCTATTGTAATGTATTTAAAATGAAGCTCTTATTTCTATCTTGCTTAAGACTTATAAAACATTTGTGTTTATTAACGAATTTACGTGAAATAAACATTGATCTGAGAGAGAGTTGCTCTGTCGTTCAGTCTGTACGGGGTGGGAGCTCCGTAATTTTTAAAATACAATAATCTTCATTAGAAATTTAAATATGTCTATAGTAAAGTGTTTAAAGTGAAGCTTATATGTCTGTCTTTCTTGAGACATATAAAACATATATGTTTACTAACGAATTCAAGTGAAATAAACATTGTTCTGAGAGAGAGTTGCTCGGTCGATCGATCTGTCCGGGGTCGGAGCTCGGCTATTATAAAAGTACACGTATCTTCGGTTTAAATTTAAATATGCCCATGGTAAGGTATTTAGAATGAAGCTTATATTTCTATCTTTCTTGTGACATATAAAACTTTTACGTTTATTAAGGAATCTGCGTGAAATAGGCATGGTTCTGAGATGAATGCTGCGGTTTTCGAGCTCAACGCGCGGCAATGGACGCCATATACACATCCAGTGGGTGTTATTGGACCCCATACCCATTTTATGGGTGGTTGGAGCCCCATACCCATTCTATGGGTGGTTGGAGCCCCATACCCATCCTGTGGGTTGTAGTGGACGCCATACTCATCCTGTGGGTGGTATTGGACCCCATACCCTTCCTGTGGGTGGATGTGATCCCCATACTCATCCTCTGGGTGGATGTGACCCTCATACCCATCCTGTGGGTGGTATTGCACCCCTTACTCACCTAACAGGTGGTAGTGGACAATATACCGATCCTGTAGTTGGTATAGTCGACACAATACCATCCTGTTTAGAGTAGTTTACCCCATAGACATTCCAATGAACCATCGTTTTCTGTTAGCGTTCCTACAAAACATCCTTTAAAGATTTGTAAAGCACCAACTATGGTATATAATATTGATTGGTGAAGGACTGTTATTCTATGTAATAATTTTTAGTGCTTATTATAATTTACTAAGAACAACTAATATTTCTCAAAACAAAACTACGAACCTTCAATAGGAAGTAGCTGATCTATAATATTCTAAGAGCATGGACAATAGTAGGTAAATTTCACAACCCATGTGGGACCTGAAAAGTACAATTTTCCTTATAATTGAACCAATCACGACTATTCTGCTATCTAGGTTGACGGACGGGTACTGTGAGACGCAAGTTGGTACGTGAGGAAGAGTTTGGGCCTTGGAAAAAAAAGTAACTGGGAATATATCACATATTTACTAATTCATATTCAACATATTGACTTTAAGCATTAAGTCATATATGTGCTGTCTTGTGTGAGAACGGGTTGCCTTTATCAAGTTTCTTAATTAACTCCAGCTTCTGTGCAACCGTCAGGCGCTTCCTTTGGGTAACTTTTGGCATTTTGTAAATTAAAAAGATCACAATTACAGTACAGTAATATCCTTCACAATTGAAGCTAGCCGCGCGAGTTCACGGTAAACAATGGGAACACATGGCCTGGCGGAGTACATACTAGGTCCGTGGGAAAAAAAATACCTAGTGCCTATACATACTATAAAAGGTATTTAATAAGAAAACAAAGACTTTTGCTTAATAAAAACTGTTTCAAAATATTTTATTAATAATAATTTACAATTTTCTTCATTAAAGTGAATCATTTTAAAAGAAAATTAAGATGTAATATATGACTCTGGACGATCCAGGTCGGTGGCGGCCTGGTCGCCATGTGAGGGGACGCTGATGCCACAACAAACCCAATACCGACTGTCGGTATTATCGACCGCAGACCGGTATAGCAGGCTCCAGATACTGGGCTCCCAAACCGGTCGTTAATACCGGCAGATCGGTATAAAAGAGGCCGTTAAATTGAGTGGATACTGTAATCATAACTTCCAGATCTCTTTCGCAATCCGACTTCGCAATTTCAACACCATCTAGCTCGTATCTTGTAACTCTATCATCATTACCTAGCCTCAGAACTTTACATTTAACAGCATTTAGCAGCTGCCTCGTATGGGCCAATAGCAGCTGCCTCGTATGGGCCAATAGCAGCTGCCTTGTATGGGCCAATAGCAGCTGCCTCGTATGGGCCAATAGCAGCTGCCTCGCATGGGCCAATAGCAGCTGCCTCGTATGGGCCAATAGCAGCTGCCTCGTATGGGCCAATAGCAGCTGCCTCGTATGGGCCAATAGCAGCTGCCTCATATTGGCCAATCTTGGTCACTAATTTCTGTAAATGAATAATTGACCACAAGTTTATTTTGAAAAGGAACCTAAGAAGTCGTTTGAAGATTCCTAGATGGACGAAATAATGCTGTGGTGCTGTAGCTAGCACTGTGAACATCGTGAACAGCATTGAATCACTGATATTTGAACATTGTACCCAGTCATTATCCACTCAGGCTCTTCTGTAATACTATCATGGCTAAATAATACAGGTTATATATATACAGTAGAACCTCTATTAACGAGTTTAATCCGTTCTGGCACCGAGCTCGTTACCTGGAAAACTCGTCTTTGGAAACAAATTTCCCCATTTAAAATAAAGGAAATAAATTTCATCCGTTCCACTCCCAAAAACATCCATACTTGTATGACTTTTTTTTATGTAAATATAATACTGCACATGTAAATATATATGTTTTGTTGTAGTGTTTTAATATTTACTTTACCTTATGAAGAGTAGTTGCTGGCTTGAGGGAGACGATGGAGAGGTGGGAAGGAGGAGAGGGGTTATGGTGTGGAAGGAGAATTCACCTCTGAGTCAGGCGGACTCTCTCTTCTTGGGAATTTCACCCAAATTTCATTTCAAATGTCACACAAGGATGCGTTAGACCAGCACCAAATAAAAAACTACGTTGATTACACTCGTTGTGTCAACAATATAATAGTCTTACCACGAAGATACAATACAATGCCGTTTTCTCAAATAGGCAATGTGGTTATTAAAGAAAACGGAAATTTCATGGCAAACATGTATACAATCCCCAAGTTGATCGGATAAGTATTGGATTTTATAGAAATATTTGCTCAAATGATGCTTGAGCGCGGTGTTTGGGTGCATTCAAGAGAAAAAAAGTGTGTTACGTTCAAGCGACATATACCTGCGAAAGTGATAACACTTTCATAAAGTGTTATCACAAAGTGATAAATTAAGTAAACATTTTCACACACTGGGTTGTCACTGCTTTATCAGGGCAGCTTTTCCAAGAATGCGTTCACCTTTTCAAACATTCCAAACACTTCCCCGATCTCAGTGGAAGAGGCAGCATCCTCCCTTACCTCCTCATTCCCTTACTAATGGTGTAAATTGTTGATGAGGACCTGCCATACTTCCTTGTGAGATCAATCACACAGACACCACACTCATGCTTTGCTATAATTTCCTTCTTGAAATCCATAATAATTGTGTCTTTCTTCCTCTTGAAAACACTATCTTTAGCAAGCAGCTTCTTTGGAGACATGGTGTGTTACAAATTGTAGTCGCAAAACCACTAAAAACCCAAAGAAAAGCTCAAATAAATCCAGAGGGATGCTTGTCGTGTGAGATACAACAACAACACTGGCGTCGGAGGCGTCCGAGAATTTGCGAGAACCCGCGAGATGCTAGGAAGCGCCATGTGGTTTCACTCGTTAATAGAGGCGAGCTCGTCAATAGAGACAAATTTGCTGCGAGTGGCTTGCTCGTTACTGGAAAAACTCGTTAATAGAGCCACTCGTTAATAGAGGTTCCACTGTATTTTGACATTATTAGGCGATGCTGTGGTCACACGCTGAACAGCAGAGCTGTGCGCTCATGCTGCGAGCGCCAGCCTTGGTTGCTCACTCACTACTGAGGCTCTGACACCCGGCAATGTGGACCATGATTTTTTTTAAAGATGGCGTCTGTTTACAAGAGCCCTGAGGAAGCTGATGTGAACCCCATGTATCCGCGGGAGTTTTGAATGGAACGTGAAAAATAAAAACACCTGGAGGCGCGATGCGCACCCGAAGCCTGGGCCTGCAGGCGCGTTGCGCAGTTAAAGGGTTAAAGTTCCAGGTCCCAGGAAATCTTCCCTCTCAATTTTATCAATTCCTGTTACTATTTTGTATGTAGTGATCATATCACCTCTTTTTCTTCTGTCTTCTAGTTTTGGCATATTTAATGCCTCTAACCTCTCCGTCTAACTCTTGCCCTTCAGTTCTGGGAGCCACTTAATAGCATGTCTTTGCACCTTTTCCAGTTGATGTGCTTCTTAAGATATGGGCACCACACAACCACTGCATATTCTAGCTTTGGCTCGCACAATATTCTTTATGTGGTCCTCAGGTGATAGTTTTCTATCTAAAACCACCCCTAGATCTCTTTCTTTATCAGAATTCTTTAAAGATTTCTCACATTATATATAGGTTATGTGGGGTCTATGTTCTCCAATTCCACATTCCATAACATGGCATTTATTAACATTAAAGTCCATTTGCCAAGTGGTGCTCCATATACTTATTTTGTCCAGGTCATCTTGAAGGGCATGACAATCATCTACGCTTCTTATCCATCCTATTATCTTAGCATCATCAGCAAACATGTTCATATAATTCTGTATACCAACTGGTAGATCATTTATGTAGACAATAAATATCACTGGTGCAAGAACTGAACCCTGTGGTACTCCACATGTGACATTTCTCCAGTCCGATACATTGCCTCTGATCACTGCCCTCATTCTTCTATCAGTCAGAAAATTTTTCATCCATGTTAGAAGCTTACCTGTCAGCCCTCCAATATTTTCCAGTTTCCAGAACAACCTCTTATGTGGAACTCTGTCGAAAGCCTTTTTTAGGTCCAGATAGATGCAGTCAACCCAACCATCTCTTTCCTGTAATATCTCTGTTGCTCGATCATAGAAACTGAGTAAATTCGATACACAGGATCTTCTAGATCGAAAACCATACTGTCTGTCTGATATTATATCATTTCTCTCCAGGTGTTCTACCCATTTAGTTGTAATTATTTTTTCCAATATTTTGACTATTACACTTGTCAATGATACCGGTCTATAATTAAGGGGGTCTTCCCTGCTTCCACTTTTGTAGATTGGAACTATGTTAGCCTTTTTCCACACATCAGCTACAACTCCTGTAAACAGGGATGCCTGAGAAATCAGTTGAAGAGGAATGCTGAGCTCAGGTGCACATTCTCTCAGAACCCATGGTGAAACTCCATCTGGACCAACTGCTTTGTTCTTATTTAGCTCCTTGAGCATTTTTTCCACTTCGTCTCTAGACACCTCTATGTGCTCTATGTTGTTCTCTGGAATTCTTATTGTATCTGGTTCCATGAAGATTTCATTTTGTACAAACACACTTTGGAACTTTTCGTTTAATGTTTCACACATTTCCTTTTCATTTTCCGTGAATCTATTTCCCATTTTCAACCTCTGAATATTATCCTTTACCTGCAATTTGTTGTTTATGAATTTATAGAGTAGACCTGATCTGTTTTACATTTGTCTGCAATCCCTTTTTCAAAATTTCTTTCTGCCCCTCTAATCACTGCCATGTAGTTGTTTCTCGCATCTTTGTATCGCTGGTATGTTTGGGGGTTTGGCCTCTTCCTGTATTGATTCCATTTTTGTGTCTTTTGGTCTCTGGCCATCTCGCAATTTTTGTTGAACCAATCCTGTTTCCTAGTTCTGCATCTCTGTTTTGGTATAAATTTTTTTGTGCCTTTATCATATATTTCACAAAACTTGACATACATCTCATTCACTTCCTTGCCTAGCAACAAGTCTGTCCAATTATACTCACTTAAAAATTTTCCAAGGTTGCCATAATGTCCTCTCCTAAAGTCAGATTTTTAAATTTCATCAACTATCATATTTTCTTCCAGATTATAACGCATTGCATACTTTATTCCCAAAAAGTATGCAATCAAATCTGTGTGGGACCTTACAAAGCGATCTTTTCACAACTATCTTACAAATTGATCTTTTCCTGTAATCTTTTCAAGAATACCTTACGTTTTACAAGCTTGGCTACATACCACCTACAGGTACTAATTCCAAGGATGTACGTGAGTGCGTTATTTGCAAGCACACAGAACGAAGAAACAGGAAACGAAAATCTATCGGTACCTGGTGCAACGAGAGAGAAGTCGCGCCATGTACCATGGACTATTTCGTTGATTATTACTCACTTCTGAAGTACTGAGTAATTACCTAAGTGTAATTACCTAAGTGTAGTTACAGGATGAGAGCTACGCTCGTGGTGTCCCGTCTTCCCAGCACTCTTTGTCATATAACGCTTTGAAACTACACTTTGAAAAACACACTACAATTAAAATTACACTACACAAAAAAACTTTGAGTGTGTAATACAGTGTGTTACTGTGTAAATAGTGTGTGAAACTGTACATATTGTAATTTTAGTGAATTTTTAATAAGTAATATTGCGACAATAAACATTTTTTGTGGACACATTACTGACACATGTATCACAGTTCCATAGAACATTACAAACGTTCTACTGTATACATATAGTAAAGGACACAAATGTGCATCATATACA
Organism: Procambarus clarkii; assembly: GCF_040958095.1. Classification (NCBI taxonomy): domain Eukaryota; kingdom Metazoa; phylum Arthropoda; class Malacostraca; order Decapoda; family Cambaridae; genus Procambarus; species Procambarus clarkii. Next base: position 25,046,759 of record NC_091187.1, read on the forward strand.
ATAAAAAAAAAGCAAATAAAACTGCATTGGAAATACATAGAACAAATAATTAAAAATATATTTGTGGCAACACCCAGTGTTTGAATGGCCCGCGCATCAGTGTCTGGGCGAGTCACGCACGGGTGACCAGCCCCTGATGACGTCACAGCGCACCTTGTCCACGTCCCCACAGCTAAAGTAAGTGGAATTTAGAATTTATTTTTACATAGACATGTTCAGGGAAGGGAATTTATCATTTTGCTAAGAAAAAATAATTTTGGGGAACACTTTTATTTCATGCGCACATGGGGAATTTCACAATTAACTCGGTGCAGCACGGTTATCTTGAGGTTATCTTGAGATGATTTCGGGGCTTTTTAGTGTCCCCGCGGCCCGGTCCTCGACCAGGCCTCCACCCCCATGAAGCAGCCCGTGACAGCTGACTAACACCCAGGTACCTATTTTACTGCTAGGTAACAGGGGCATAGGGTGAAAGAAACTTTGCCCATTGTTTCTCGCCGGCGCCTGGGATCGAACCCAGGACCACAGGATCACAAGTTCAGCGTGCTGTCCGCTCGGCCGACCGGCCGACGGTGGTTAATATACAAGCCCAACTACTTGAATTTCCAGAGTTTTCAGAACTGATAGATTGAGTGGGGGGCCGATTTGATTGATCTCCATTGCAGCAATTCTACCATGTTGTTGTCTATCTTTTCCAATGTCTGAATTGTACATCTGCCCAGTTGTCCCAGCCACACGTGAACCCCATCTGAGATGATCAAGAGGGAGGCACGTTACAGAAAGTCCTCCCCATCAAACCCAGTAACTAGCCAATTGGCTACTTGGGGCTGGTGACAACACACCAGTTGCCCAGCCATCACCTCACATCACTAACGAAGTTGTCTTGGCTCAGTATGCTGTCTACAATGATGCAGTCACTGGATGTCAACGTTTTACATTATTGGGGGTAGTTGTCTTGACGTCACCTCTACCCACCTGCTGTGTCGTCAAGTAAATGTAGGAAAATCAAAGAGGGAGCCAGCATGTAGCAGGACTAATTATTCTCGTTGTTAGATCCATGGTTACATCGTTTATTGTAATGCAAACGGAACAAGGCAGACACTAGATAAACGACACGGGCTCCCTACAGAGTACAGTTGACTCGGTATAGAAGGGGCCAAATAGCCTCCCTCAGCCCAAGGTTAACTGTATAAGGGAGTTATAACTCCCTGAATGGAGTTTATGGTCTAGTAGTTTGGTGTCATCAAGAAATGCCTGAGATGAAGGGAACCATGGTGACTGAAGATTGGGAGCCACTTGTTTTGCCAACACGCCACCCACCTAAACGCCCTTCTGCAGCTACTTCCGTCAAGAGACATCATTGTGCGTTTAAGTCCTGCACTTCCGTTACTCAGCTACTGGTTCAGTCTATTCTATCAAGACGGTTTTGGGGGTACAAGATGAGTGATGAGTCGCGTCTCTTTAGTGAGGTTCACCCGACCGGCCGCAGCCAGTCACGGGCTGTCACTGGTCACTCAACACTCAATTCTAGGGCAGTTTGTTGTCCTTCAGCGGTAACTGGAAGGAAGTGCAAGAGGACCAAGATTCTCTACAGTTAACAACTGATGGTCGTCGGAACTACAATCAACTAATTGTCAGTCTTCGAACATCATCGTCAATTTTTTTTGTGTGTGTTTATGGACAATTGTGGAAAAAAGAAAAGTAAATGTCATCCTTGCTTAATAATACTAATGTAATGCTTCAGAATACCTAGGAATGTCAGTTTGGAATAATAGTGTTTAACCACTTAACTGTGCCAACCGAGTATTCTCGGTCTATGGGAAACTGCGAGAACCGAGAAAACTTTTTGATTTTTTCATACCCTTTCTAAATGTGTGCGAGGTTGGTTGTATACAAAATGGACTCTTAGGACCTCCAGTGAGAGGCAGCCATCTTGGTAAAAATTCTCAGAATGCCCTAAGGCTGCTTGCTGGGTTAGTATTGGGTGAACAACCATGGGTGGCGCATGCACCTCTGGCTCCCAAACACCTGTCCGACACGGTGTTGAAAGATCGCGCTCTGTCAGTGAAATTCAAACCTTCTTGTTTGAAGAACATAAGGTCTTAATATTGGTGAAGCTAGGCACAATAAGGACCTAACACAAAGGTTGGATGTAAGTGATACAGCACCTATGAGGACGATACAGCAAGCGTATCCTGTTGTAGCTTTGAGCACCACCCTTGCCCACCTATGCTATCTCCAATTTATTTAGATGATACATAGATGAATCGTTTTCTGCGTTCAGTGATGATGCATCTGATACAAGTAGCATAGATGAACAGTGTTAGCGGCTTCCATGGTGGTGTTTTCCATTGATATTTTCAAGAATAGCTTAATCTCTTCTTGACTGACAGACACTCTTTGAGGCTGACTGAATCTCTTCCTGTGTGGGACCTTACAAAGCGATCTTTTCACGACTACCTTGCAAAATGATCTTTTCCTGTAATCTTTTCAAGACTACCATACTTTTTACAAGCTTGGCTACATGCCACCTGCAGGTACTAATGCCAAGGATGTACATGAGTGCGTTATTTGCAAACACACAGAATTAAGAAACAGGGAGCGAAAAAATAACTGTACAGTGCTTCCTCAGACTAACAAACCCCGCTCTATCGAATTCCCGGAAGAACCGAACAAATTGAATTCCCTATCAAATGTTCAGTGGAACATACAAATGTTCGATTAAGTGAGGAATGTTCGTCCAAGCGGTCACCGAGGCCGAGCGTCGGAGCTGGCTGTCATCAACTATGATTCGCCAGAGTGTAAACAGTTATACATGTATAGTGTTTTATTATCCCTACCCATTGTTTCTAGGGAGAAATGGTGATAAAAATGGTGATAAAATGGTGTCAGGGGGCATTAGTGAGAGAGTTGTTGCCAGGAGGCAAGTGGTGTCAGTAGTTAGGGTTTTTTGTTAGGGGACAGGTGGTGTAAGTTACGTATTCTCATGGGAGGCAGGTTGTCAGCCAGGCAGCTGACAACCAGCTGAAAGGGTGATAAAATGGTGTCGGGGGGGGGGGGCATTGGTGAGAGAGTTGTTGTCAGGAGGCAAGTGGTGTCAGTAGAGGAAACACCTGACTGGCGCCTCCATGCTCCCCCGCCCCCCACCCTCCTTCCTGCACCTGACCACAGAGACCACCCACTACCTGACTTTCCTCTCGTCGTCAGATGCCAAGAGTCAATTTAATGATAATTATCGCATTATCTACACTGAAAATAGCCTATTTATTAGAAAAATGTCATATTGGAGCAATAATAATGGTGAAAATTGTAATATATACAGTACATATTTTAAACAGTTTGAACACATTTCCTTTTCACAGAATTTTCAATACAATTGGGGTGTAGATAACAGCTGGCATTGTGTGGCCGGCCGGTCACTTCCTGAGCCGTTGGGGGTGGGAGGGGGTTGTTTGTTTCCTGGCTCCCTCCCTCCCTCCTCTAACAGCCTACGTACTGTACTAATACCTATGTAGAATAAATTTTGAGGAGGCCAATAAAACAAGCACAGGTCGTGTGAACGTTAGGCCTTGGTGAGGTGGCTGGCATCATTTGTGGTGGTGTCAGGGGAGGCAGGCGGTGTCAGGGGAGGCAGGAGGTGTCAGAGGAGGCAGGCGATGTCATGGGAGGCAGGTGGGGTCGGGAGGCAGGTGGTGTCAGGGGAGGCAGGTGGGGTCAGGGGAGGCAGGCGGTGTCAGGGGAGGCAGGTGGGGTCAGGGGAGGCAGGTGGTGTCAGGGGAGGCAGGCGGTGTCAGGGGAGGCAGGCGGTGTCAGGGGAGGCAGGCGGTGTCAGGGAGGCAGGCGGTGTCAGGGGAGGCAGGCGGTGTCAGGGGAGGCAGGCGGTGTCAGGGGAGGCAGGCGGTGTTAGGGGAGGCAGGCGGTGTCAGGGGAGGCAGGCGGTGTCAGGGGAGGCAGGCGGTGTCATGGGAGGCAGGTGGGGTCAGGGGAGGAAGGTGGGGTCAGGGGAGGCAGGTGGGGTCAGGGGAGGCAGGCAGTGTCATGGGAGGCAGGTGGGGTCAGGGGAGGCAGGCGGTGTCATGGGAGGCAGGTGGTGTCAGGGGAGGCAGGTGGGGTCAGGGGAGGCAGGTGGTGTCAGGGGAGGCAGGTGGGGTCAGGGGAGGCAGGTGGTGGAAAGAGGCAGGTGGGGTCAGTGGTGGAAGGTGTTGTCAGGGGAGGTGGAAGTGGAGAGAGAAGGGTGCTGACTACGCATGGCTGCCAAACCTCTCATTCATACTCTATTATAAATCTCAATCTTAGCTGTAAAATATTTATGCCAAAATATGTTAATTTTCGTGTATTAATATACATTATTAATCATTAACATGTTTTATTGTTTCCTGTAGAAAACAATAGCTGACTTGGCATTGTGGTGTGTATGGCCGGGTACCTGGGGGGTGGGGGGGGGGGGTCCTGGAGGTGTGAGAGGAGACCTGTCAACCCATCATTTTTTTTTGTCGGGCGAGTTGAGACGCTTCCAAGCCTGCTGCTTCAATACACCCCATGGATGGTGTGGGTTGTGTGGTGTGGTTTGGGTGGTGTGGGTGGGTTGGTGTGGGTGGTGGGTGAGTGTGGGGGGATGATGTGGGTGGTGTGGGGGATGATGTGGGGTGTGTGGGGGATGATGTGGGGTGTATGGGGGATGATGTGGGGTGTGTGGGGGATGATGTGGGGTGTGTGGGGGATGGTGTGGGGTGTGTGGGTGGTGGGGGCGAATGGTGTTAGTGGTGTTGGAAATGGTGTGGGGGATGGTGTGGGGGATGATGTGGGTGGTGTGGGGGATGGTGTGGGTGGTGTGGGGGATGATGTGGGTGGTGTGGGGTGTGTGGGGGATGATGTGGGTGGTGTCGGGCGTGTGGGGGATGGTGTGGGTGGTGGTGTGGGGTGTGTGGAGGATGGTGTGGGTGGTGGTGTGGGGTGTGTGGGTGGTGGTGTGGGGAGTGTGGGTGGTGGGGGCGAATGGCGTTAGTGGTGTAGAGGATGGTGTGGGTGGTGTGGGTGGTGTGGGGGATGGTGTGGGTGGTGTGGGGGATGGTATGGGTGGTGTGGGGATGGTGTGGGTGGTGTGGAGGATGGTGTGGAGGATGGTGTGGGTGGTGTGGAGGATGGTGTGGGTGGTGTGGGGATGGTGTGGGTGGTGTGGAGGATGGTGTGGGTGGTGTGGAGGATGGTGTGGGTGGTGTGGGGGATGGTATGGGTGGTGTGGGGGATGGTATGGGTGGTGTGGAGGATGGTGTGGGTGGTGTGTAGGATGGTGTGGGTGGTGTGGAGGATGGTGTGAGTGGGGTGGGGGATGGTGATTCTCGCATCTCAGATTATTATTGACACCAAAAGAGCACGAAAGATATTATAATGAAGCACCACACAACAAAGAAACAAACTAATGTGTCCTGGCATATGTTTAAAAAAAAAAAATAAGAAGGTTGTTGGGGCCGGACGGATGGAACGAATTCCGCACTAGAACGAATCGTCTTCGCCCCATATAGTTCGTTCAAGTGAGGACACACTGTACCAGGTGCAACGAGAGCAAAGTCGTGCTGTGTACCATGGACTACTTCGTTGATTATTACTCACTTCCGAAGTACTGAGTAATTACATAAGTGTAATTACCTAAGTGAAGTTACAGGATGAGAGCTATGCTCGTGGTGTCCCGTCTTCCCAGCACTCTTTGTCATATAACGCTTTGAAATTACTGACGGTTTTGGCCTCCACCACCTCACCTAACTTGTTCCAACCGTCTACTACTATTTTGTTTAGAAAAGTGAATTTTCTTATATTTCTCCTGCAGCTATGTTTCTTTAGTTTAAATCTATGACCTCTTATTCTTGAAGTTCTGGGTCTCAGGAATTCTTCCCTATCAATTTTATCGATTCCTGTTACTATTTTGAATGTAGTGATCATATCACCTCTTTCTTCTATCTTCTAGTTTTTGCATATTTAATGCCTCTAACCTTTTTGTAACCTTCTTGTCAGTCTATTGATTTTTCTTCTCTCTTAACCTAACTTCTGTATCCTTCCTGGCTATCTACGGTGATCTTTACTATACTTCAAATTGTTTCTATTTTGTGTGTACTTACATTTATTGTTGTGTTTTGTTATAATTATTTTCTATTTACAGCAGATTTAGTATTTTCCTCTTCCTGTAATTGCTTATTTTATCATGACATTATTGCATCTACAGTGGCACCTCTATTAACGAGTTTAATCCGTTCTGGCACCGAGCTCGTTACCTGGAAAACTCGTCTTAACCCTTAAACTGCGCAACGCGCCTGCAGGCTCATGTCTGGTTTGCGCAACGCGCCTCCGGGTATTTGTATTTTTCACGTTTCATTCAAAACTCCCGCGGCTACATGGGGTTCACATCAGCTTCCTCAGGGCTCTTGTAAACAGACGCCTTCTTTAAAAAAAATCGTGGTCTACATTCCCGGGTGTGGGAGCCTCAGTAGTGTGTGAGCAACCAAGGCTGGTGCTCGCAGCATGAGCGCACAGCACTGCTGTTCAGCATGTGACCACAGCATCGCCTAATAATGTCAAAATATATATATATACAGAGCACCACTTGGTTTCCGAACTTTAGTTATCCGAAACTTCCAGTTTCCCGATTGGGGTTGGGGAGTCATGCTACCCGAACAAAGTTCGGGTAGGAAGGGGTCCGCCAAGTGTCACGCCGGCTTGTGGTGGTGGGTGGGCGATGGTCCAGTTTGCCCACTGTGACTTCACAGATTCACGGCCTATTATTCCTATTATTTTGAATTGCCATAAGGCTGGAATGTTCATTCTGTGCTTTTGTTTTACATATCTGCACAATCAAGAAACATCTGTGCACCATGTTGGCTCCAAATGCACGCATTGCATCAGTGATGGCTGACTGGTGGGTGGATGGACGATGGAGCTTAGGTGGGAGGCAGTATGAATGAGGGGGGGGGGGAGAATCAGTGAGAGAGGGGGGGAGAGAGATGCTAGGAGGGAGGGGGAGGTAGGGAGAGATGTTAGGAGGTAGGGAGAGATGCTAAGAGGTAGGGAGAGATGCTAAGAGGGAGGGGGAGGTAGGGAGAGATGCTAGGAGGTAGGCAGGAAGGGATGGAAGTAGTGAGAATTAGGGAGGGAAAGGCAGGCTGGCAGGCACAGGCAGGCAGGCACAGGCAGGCAGGCAGGCAGGCAGGCAGGCAGGCTAGCTTGCAGGCAGGGAGTGAGTGGTAGTCACGCGGTTGAACCGCGTGACCTTAAGAGATGGGATGTAGGGGGGCGGGTGGTTTGTTGGTGGTGGGGGTGAGACCGGCTCATTCCCGAAGATAAGCCTAACACACACTACCCGTTAGCATGATGACAGGGAGGCAGGCTGGCTGGAAAGGAAGCAGGCTGCCAGGCTGGGAAGGAGGCAGGCTGGCAGGCTGGGAAGGAGGCAGGCAGGCAGGCTGGGAAGGAGGCAGGCAGGCAGGCTGGGAAGGAGGCAGGCTGGCAGGCTGGGAAGGAGGCAGGCTGGCAGGCTGGGAAGGAGGCAGGCTGGCAGGCAGGGAAGGAGGCAGGCTGGCAGGCTGGGAAGGAGGCAGGCTGGGAAGGAAGCAGGCTGGCAGGCTGGGAAGGAGGCAGGCTGGCAGGCTGGGAAGGAGGCAGGCTGGGAAGGAGGCAGGCTGGGAAGGAGGCAGGCTGGGAAGGAGGCAGGCAGGCAGGCTGGGAAGGAGGCAGGCTGGCAGGCAGGGAAGGAGGCAGGCTGGCAGGCTGGGAAGGAGGCAGGCTGGGAAGGAAGCAGGCTGGCAGGCTGGGAAGGAAGCAGGCTGGCAGGCTGGGAAGGAGGCAGGCTGGGAAGGAGGCAGGCTGGGAAGGAGGCAGGCTGGGAAGGAGGCAGGCTGGGAAGGAGGCAGGCTGGGAAGGAGGCAGGCTGGGAAGGAGGCAGGCTGGGAAGGAGGCAGGCTGGGAAGGAAGCAGGCTGGCAGGCTGGGAAGGAGGCAGGCTGGGAAGGAGGCAGGCAGGCAGGAAGCGATATATGGGTGTTGAAGTGAACCGTGAACCACGTGACCTTTGAGAGTGTGTGTGTGTGTGTGTATGGGTTTGGGGTGGGGGGTGGGGGAGGTGTGTCAGTGGTGGGGGGAGAGGGGGAGGTGTGTCGGTGGTGGGGGAGGGACCGGCTGACTCCGTAAGCCTAACCACACTCCACAGACCTGTGACCCAGATTTGTTTCTTAATGTACAGTACATCATCGTATATTTTAGGCAGGATGTGCCTGCAGGCTGGCAGGATGTGCCTGCAGGCTGGCAGGATGTGCCTGCAGGCTGGCAGGATGTGCCTGCAGGCTGGCAGGATGTGCCTGCAGGCTGGCAGGATGTGCCTGCAGGCTGGCAGGATGTTTCTGCAGGCTGGCAGGCAAGCTGGCAGGCAGGCTGGCAGGATGTTCCTGCAGGCTGGCAGGATGTGCCTGCAGGCTGGCAGGATGTTTTTGCAGGCTGGCAGGATGTGCCTGCAGGCTGGCAGGCAGGCTGGCAGGATGTTCCTGCAGGCTGGCAGGAAACATCCAGAGGATGTTTGCCAGACGTCTTAATAAACAGTTAGGAACAATTAAGGACTTTTATAAAGCGGATCAGGACTTCACTTATTGATGAGTACAAACAAAACACGGTCGCATTTACGCCATGAACCTGACGATTTTTTTCCCTAGAGTTTTTTCATAAATTTTTCGGAAAAATTTCTTTTTACATTTCTAGTTTATTTTTTCCCCTCTATTTCTCGTATACGAACTTACATGTTAACCGACGGGTCTCGTCCCCAAGGGGTTCGGAAACCAAGTGGTGCTCTGTAACTTGTATTATTTAGCTATGATAGTGTTATATTAGAGCCCGAGTGTGATAATGACTGGGTACAATGTTCAAATATCAGTGATTCAATGCTGTTCACAATGTTCACAGCGCTAGCCACAGCACCACAGCATTATTTCGTTCATCTAGGAATCTTCAAATGATTTCTTAGGCTCCTTTTCAAAATAAACGTGTGGTCAATTATTCATTTACAGAAATTAGTGACCAGGATTGTGATAATAGCAGGAATGTGGTTATAATTAGCGTTGTGCGTAGTATTGTGGAAGGAGAAATTTTGATGAGGGAGGGAGGGCGAGAATTGAGGTAGCCTCATTGTGTGTGTGTGGCTGCCACTCTTGTTTTGCTCACCATACTAGGTTAGTGGTTCGCTATGGGCAACACATATGTACATGGGTATATATAGTGTGCGTATATAGTGTAAGAACAGCAACAGGAGAATGTTGAGAGGAGCTATTTTGGTGAGGGAGGTGACGTAATCGTAGCGTCGTCTGCTGTGTGATTTTTCATGCAGTGTATGGTGGCCACTACTGTTTGGACACAATACCGGCTTACTTGCATAGTTCTGGTAAATAAGAACATAAGAACAAAGGTAACTGCAGAAGGCCTATTGGCCCATACAAGGCGGCTCCTATTCTATAACCACCCAATCCCACTCATATACTTGTCCAACCCGCGCTTGAAACAATCGAGGGACACCACCTCCACCACGTTACGCGGCAATTGGTTCCACAAATCAACAACCCTGTTACTGAACTAGTATTTACCCAAGTCTTTCCTAAATCTAAACTTATCCAATTTATACCCATTGTTTCATGTTCTGTCTTGTGTTGATATTTTTAATACCCTATTAATATCCCCCCTGTTTTGTCCATTCATCCACTTGTAAACCTCTATCATGTCACCCCTAACTGTTCGCCTTTCCAGTGAATGCAACTTAAGCGTTGTTAATCTTTCTTCATACGAAAGATTTCTAATTTGGGGAATTAACTTAGTCATCCTACGTTGGACACGTTCAAGTGAATTTATATCCATTCTATAATACGGCAACCAAAATTGAACTGCATAATCTAAATGGGGCCTAACCAGAGCAAGATATAGCTTAAGAACCACACCAGGTGTCTTGTTACTAACGCTTCGATTAATAAATCCCAGTGTCCTATTCACCTTATTACGAACATTCATGCATTGATCCTTTTGTTTTAAATTCTTACTAATCATAACTCCCAGATCCCTTTCGCAATCCGACTTCACAATCGCAACACCATCTAGCTCGTATCTTGTAACTCTATCATCATTACCTAGCCTCAGAACTTTACATTTATCAGCATTAAACTGCATTTGCCAATCATTTGACCATTTCAAAACCCTATCTAGATCAACTTGAAGTGATAGTGAGTCCTCCTCCGAATTAATTTCCCTACCGATTTTCGTATCATCGGCAAATTTGCAAATGTCGCTACTCAAACCTGAATCTAAATCATTTATATATATTATAAACAACAGAGGTCCCAGGACAGAGCCCTGAGGTACTCCACTAACAACATTATCCCACTCTGACTTAACCCCATTTATACTAACTCTGTTTCCTTTGGAATAGCCATGCCCTAATCCAAGTTAATATAGCACCCCCAATACCATGAGCTTCTATTTTTTTAATTAGTCTTTCATGTGGCACTGTATCAAAAGCTTTGCTAAAGTCAAGGTACACAACATCACAATCCTTACCACTATCAACTGCCTCAACTATGCTGGAATAAAAAGTTAGCAAATTTGTTAACCCCCTTACTGCGTTGCCTCCAAATGTTACACCCTCGCAGTGCGCAGGAAATAAATTCTCTGGAAATTTTTTTTTTTTCTTTTTAAAGTGTCAAAAACCCTTCCCTGAGTATGGGTATGTAAAAAAAAATTCGAAATTGTACTTACTTTGGGTGCTATGGGGTCCGGAAGTTGGGGCGTGACGTCATCATTCCCCGTGCGCCCATGGTGTAAGCTCTCGGAGGCGGTGGGGCGCTCGGGGCGGGGCGCGCGAGTTGCCGCGAATATATTTTTGTTCATTTATTGCGCACATTTCCCAATACATTTTCATTGTTTTTATGTGCCAATCCAATGTATAATGAACACGTACACTATAATATCGCAGTACAACATCCGTACTGTCCGTAGACACTGTGTTACGTGCATCACAAACAAGTTCACTTATCCTGCACAATTTCCAATGTATCATGCCAAATAAATTTATATTTACACTTTATATACACACTGTACAGTATCACACACTATATACACGCACCATAAACACACTCAGTACTCTGCGAGTGTGTGATATGCTGCAAAACAGCCAACGGGGCAGAGTGGCACCTTGCACTCCACGCACCAGGTGCTGATACATCTTCGTTTCTGTTCTCTGCGGGTAGTGTTCCTGCATACTATACAGGCACGTTTACCCTTCTCCCGTGATGCTGTGCCTGGCATATACTCGAGCATATTGTGACGGTAACGCGTTGGTGTTCGGCTGTTCAAAGCTAGGGGTATGGCCTCGTCACATAGTATTAAAAAAAAATAGAAAATCTGGAACTTCGTCTGTGGTAAGGTAAGGAGAAGACACACAAAACACAAGTAAACTTTAACAATGGAATTTTAATTACGTTAAATAAACAAAACATGAATAAAATGGACAAACAAATTCGTATAATAAAATCAATCAATCAAAATAATAAGAATAATTAAATGACACAATGAAAAGTTACGTTAAGACAAAATAACAAGAAGTGCAATATACAAGTAAATGAAAGGTGCTGGAATATTGGCTTTAAGCTATCACCTCTCTTAGTACACGTACGCCAAAGCTTACGTCTAGCAGGGAGAAGTGTTAACTGTGAGAAAGCACGGAATATTCTGAGGACTGAGGTCGTGGCGGCCCCAGACATCAAGTAGTATGGGGGGGTGGAGTGCAGTTGCAGCCCGACCGGCGACCAATCAGAGGAGCCGGCAGCAAGACGGGTAGTTTGGCGGTTTGAGTCTGAGCAGGTGTTCCTGGCTGCATACGTTTTGCGCTCTGGCAAACCTTGGAGATGTTGTTGTCGTTGTTGGACATTTCTTCCATAGTAGTTTTATATAGTTGTATCGACGTAATTGTGGAGGGAAGAGCAGGCTCAATCTCTTGAAGGAGATTATCGTCACAACTCTCCCCCGAAGCCTGCGGTTCTGGAAGAAGTACGTCGTTATGTGGTGGAGTAATGGATGGAGTCGCTTCTACTTCATAAACTCTGGAGAGATCATGGGCTAAGATGTTGTCGGAATCTTGGTATAGCGTGTCTCCAGGTTGAATTTCTGCAGTTAGCAAGCCCATAGTAGAAGACGTTGAGATGAGAAGTGGGCGTGCTGCAGGAGGTGTAGGGTGGTGTGGTCCGTGTTGATGGTGGACCGAGCACTTTTCAGGTGTGGAGTGAAGTGCTGAAGCTTCAGGATGAGGAAGAGTAGCTCCTTGCCAATTGTTCCGTACTTCCTTGTAGCAGTAGTCGCTGACAGGTGTATTCTCCTCGCCTCGTTGTTGCATCGCGACACCACCAACGTCGGTACCATTGGCATCGACATGGAGGATGAAGGGCTTATCTGACGAGGTGAGAGTGGAATTAGAATAGGGCAAAGGAGCACGATTATTATCCTGAAAGCATTTGGGAAGATCATTAAGGATTTCGGAATTAGAAAGCGCTGACTCCTTGTCAGTGCTTTCGGGAGGAGAAGCTGGGAAGGTCTCACTGTGGATGTAGGGTTCTGTGAAGGTAGAACAGTTTATTAGGACAGTGGGAGGAGTACCATTATATTGCTTCAGGAGGTTGACGTGGCACAGCTGGGTCTTCCGCCGCCTATCTGGAGTCTCTATTACGTAGTTGTTATTATTCCTGCACTCTTTGACGCGGTAGGGTCCTGAAAACCTGTTTTGTAAAGGTGAACCTGGGATAGGGAAGTATGCAAGGACGAAGTCTCCCGGCTTGAATTTTCTTACTTTGCTGGTCTGGTCGTAATGAGTCTTCATTCTCTCCTGGGCTTTCAATAGATTATCATGGGCAAAACGGTGGACTCTCTCTAGAATGTGTTGAAGGTTTTGAAGAAACTGGGGCACATTCTGATGCTCACTGAAGGTGGCATCTCTGAGAGAGTCTTTGAAAGCCTTAAGGGGAGTACGGCACTTACGGCCGTAGAGCATCTCATAAGGAGATACTCCTAGGGACTCATTGGGGAGACTTCTGTAAATACACATTATAAGGTCAATCTGCTTATCCCAATCCTTAGAGGTTTCACTACAAAACTTTTTCAAGAGTGCTTTGATTGTCTGATGACTACGTTCAAGAGAACCCTGTGAAGCAGGATGATAGGGGCTGGACAATACCTGTTTGATGTTGAACTCCTCCAGTGTCCTTTTGAAGAGATCACTGGTGAAGTTGGTACCACAGTCGCTCTGAATCTCCCTGGGAAATCCGTATTGAGTGAAGATCTTCAATAGATGTTTTATAACCGTAGCAGCCGTGATGTTCTTCACTGGAACTGCTATGGGAAATCTGGTGGTAGGACACAGGATGGTTAGGATGTAGGCGTTACCTGAACTGGTCCGAGGTAAAGGACCAACACAGTCTATTATGAGTCTGTGGAAAGGTTCCGCAGGCACCTGTATGGGGATCAGTGGCGCTCTGGGAATGGAGATGTTCGGTTTGCCTGCCATCTGACATGTATGACACTGTTTTACGTACTGTTTGACGTTATTTACCATACCTGGCCAGTAGTAGTCTTGACGAATTCCATGGTAAGTCATGTTGAAGCCGTAGTGGGAGAGTGCTCCGTGGGCCAGGTATAGAATAGTGGGCCGCAGGCTGGTAGGAATCACAAGTTGTTCGATGTTGGCCCAATCGTCCTCCTCCTTCAGTTTACTGGGTCTATATCTGCGGTAGAGCAAGTCGTTCTCTAGGAAGAACCCAGGAATACTGTCGGGTTGAGTCTCAGCCTGGAAAAACAATGGTGTTAAAGTAAGATCTTCCCTCTGCAACTTACGGAACTCCAACTTGGTCAGATGCGGGGGAGTTTCTGAGGGTCTTGAGGGACAGCGGTAGCAGTAGAGTCAGCTGGCTGTGGACGTGCGGCTTGTGCACGGGTGGTCATGAGAACCGGAGGAGAAACTTCATCACTCTCTTGAACCTCTGCTGGAACATACTCTAGAATAGGGTTTATTGGCACAGAGTTACACACCTGGGGTTTGTCCATGACGATCAGGTTGGTCGGTTGCAGGTCTTCTGCCAAGTCGTTGCCTAGGAGAAGTTGCACTCCAGGCATGGGAAAAGGCTTTTCCCTGACGGCGACTTGGACTTCTCCGTTCACGTAGGGACAATCCAGGTGGACTCTGGCGAGAGGGTATGGAGTGGTAGCAGTGAGGTCAGTGATGAAGACAGTTTCTCCGGTGTAGGTGATGTTGGGCACAGCCGACTTCAAGATGATCGATTGTAGAGCCGCTGTGTCCCTCAAGATCTTCAATTTGAAACGTCCCTCCGGATTTGAACCGTTGGCAGAGACAGTTCCAGTATACAGGTGGTTACTGAAAAGAGAAAGATCATTAACATTAACACCAACATTCATCACAGGCTTACCGGACTTAGGAGGAGTTGGTTTGGGTTTTTGTTGGTCAGTGGTTCCCTTGTATTGAGACTTACCACACTTGTCTATGGTATGTCCATAGAGTCTACAATACTTGCAGTACAGTTGTGAACCAGCTTGATCGGGGCTCACTTTCTCGTAACTGTACCACGACTTCTTACTGGAGGATGGTTCGGGTGTCAGCCGGTGGATGAGGCTGTAAGTGTCAGCCGACTTAGCACACTTCAGGTAGTCGGTTTCTTCTTTATCTGCTAAGTAGAGGCGGACAGGAGGCGGCACACGTCTCAAGAATTCTTCAACAAGCATCAGGTTGACGAGTTCTGTAAAAGTAAAGACATGTGCTGCTTCCAGCCATTTCATGAAATACCTCCGTTTCGTGTTAGCAAACTTGAGGAAGGTAGTGGTACTTGCCTTCAGGTGGTCACGGAATTTCCTTCTATAACTTTCAGTAGAGAGGAGGTAGGCGTCCAACACTGCTTGTTTCAGAGTGTGGTAGTCATTCTCAGACGCCAAAGTACTGAGTGTGACTGCAGCTCTACCTGTAAGATGGACTCTGAGAAGTGTGGCCCATTGGTCGACAGGCCAACTGAGTTGATTAGCAAGGGTTTCAAAGGTGGTAAAGAACACATCAACTTCTGCTTCTACTAAGGATGGCATTAACTTACTTGCATGTGATATATTAAAACTGACGGGAAGATTGGCAGTAGCTTGCTGGCGTTGAGCGAGGTGTGAAGTTTCCAACGTGTATTCGCGTTGACGACACTCTAGAGCCAGAGTTGCTTGTTGCTTGTCATGTTCGCGTTGCATCTCCAACTCGCGTTGTTTGGTTTCAAGCTGTACTCGTTCCCGCTCCTGGAGTGTTTCAAGCTGTACTCTTTCCCGCTCACGGAGCATTGCAAACTCACGTTCCTTGAGGGCGATTTCTTCCCTTCTTAAGGCAGCCTCACGTTCTTGTTCTTCCTTCCTCAAGGCAGTTTCACGTTCCCTGAGGGTGATTTCTCGTTCTTGTTCTTCCCTTCGTATGGCAGCTGCTTCTCTTTGCTGCTCACGTTCAATCTTGGCCAGCTCTAGTTTAAGTTTCATCGTTGCCAAGTCAGTTTTATCTGCAATATGGTAAGTTTCATGAGTTTCAGAGTCTATCTTACCTTGCTCTAAATAGTAATCCAGCAACAGGTTGTGTAGGTCATTTTTGTTGGCTTGGTAGGGAACTTCTAGTTGATACTCATGTGCAAGAGTTTGTAATTCAGTCTTCTTGGCACGACTTAAAGTCCCTATTTCACCTGCTGGATTTGCACGGAAAGCTTGGAGACGAAACATGGTGAAATGAGCAAATAAAGGTACACGAATATTCAATAGTGAATGTCAGAAACAGGACAACGTGGCAACTGGTACCTATCCTGTGAGATCTTTAACAATTAAAGTTAAGTAAAAGATGTTAAATGATTAAATTAAATCAAGGGCGCAGGAAATCTTGTACCCGGTACTCATGTAAGAGGATAAGGGCAAGAAAATCCTACTAACAAATGAAACAGTTTCGAAAACAAATGAAACAGTTAATTGCCTCAAAAGTAAAATTGGTAGTCCAAGGATGTAGGCATACCTTGCCAAGTCTCTATAGGACATAAAGCAAGTTTTTCCTACTGAATTTAGTATGATACTTACAGAATTAGCGAACTTTTGTGCTCTGAAAAAGTAAGCTAATTCCCTACTGTTGTATGTATCATCATCTCTGACTGACGTGTAGGGGTGCGAGGTGTCAACTGGTGACGAGAACTGCTGCTGAGGTCCCAATTCAGCAACTAAAGTTCGAGCTAGAGGAACTATGGCCCTCTTTGTCCTCCTACAGTCAGATTGCAGAAGATTGGGTACTCTTGACCCGGGGCAGACCACAGTACCAGGGTACCAATATGATGATCTGTCAAAAATGAGAAATATTCAAGGGACAAAGATGGTAAACACGAGTAATAACACGGAGGGAGAGATGACCAATTAAGAGTATGACTGCGGCCTACAGTCACCACGTAATTCAAAGTTGTCTCACCTTCACTATATGTTACTCTCGTAATGCACAATACACCGCACCTTATAAAAAATGAAATTGAATATGAAAAATAGTAAAAGCTACGTTAACAAAGTTAAATACGCTTACCATAAATTACCACTTGGCACCAGTACCTGAGTGAAGCTCCTAGGACAGGCCCCCATATAATATGTGACGGTAACGCGTTGGTGTTCGGCTGTTCAAAGCTAGGGGTATGGCCTCGTCACATAGTATTAAAAAAAAAATAGAAAATCTGGAACTTCGTCTGTGGTAAGGTAAGGAGAAGACACACAAAACACAAGTAAACTTTAACAATGGAATTTTAATTACGTTAAATAAACAAAACATGAATAAAATGGACAAACAAATTCGTATAATAAAATCAATCAATCAAAATAATAAGAATAATTAAATGACACAATGAAAAGTTACGTTAAGACAAAATAACAAGAAGTGCAATATACAAGTAAATGAAAGGTGCTGGAATATTGGCTTTAAGCTATCACCTCTCTTAGTACACGTACGCCAAAGCTTACGTCTAGCAGGGAGAAGTGTTAACTGTGAGAAAGCACGGAATATTCTGAGGACTGAGGTCGTGGCGGCCCCAGACATCAAGTAGTATGGGGGGGTGGAGTGCAGTTGCAGCCCGACCGGCGACCAATCAGAGGAGCCGGCAGCAAGACGGGTAGTTTGGCGGTTTGAGTCTGAGCAGGTGTTCCTGGCTGCATACGTTTTGCGCTCTGGCAAACCTTGGAGATGTTGTTGTCGTTGTTGGACATTTCTTCCATAGTAGTTTTATATAGTTGTATCGACGTAATTGTGGAGGGAAGAGCAGGCTCAATCTCTTGAAGGAGATTATCGTCACAATATGTACTCCGAAGTTCTCATTACCCCTCAATCTGTCTGGAGCTGCATGTGTCATTGTTGCTTGCACTCCGCGCGGTACAACAGAACCCTCCTTGCCATACTTTACTAGCAGCTGTGACACAACACCAGCACTGAATGTACGTATAGACGGTCTCCTGCCAGATTTTACTAAGTACATATTGAAGCAGTTGAGCACTGCAACATCCATCAGGTGGAAGAACTTTTTAGTCCACTTCACAGACTTGCGCACGCACTCCACTCCACCAAGATGGAGTGAGATCGAAGATACTGGAGTTAAGTGATGTAATACAGCTGCAGACACCAGACATTGTTGCACTCACGGAGACAAAACTTGAAGATGTAATTTTAAATGAGGTCATATTCCCAAGGGGCTACTCAATTTGGAGACGGGACAGAAAAATTAGGAAAGGCGGTGGCGTTGCTGTGCTGGTAAAAGAACACCTAAAGGTGAAGGAAATAATGACTGCCAATCCACAAGAAGTTGACATAATAGCACTAGAGATCTGCTATTAAGATGATAAACTAATGATGATAAATGCATATAGTCCACCGCCAAGCAGCACATGGTCAAAGGAGGAGCTAGATAGTAAACGTGAAGGTCTTATAACAATAATGAGAGAGATTATAGCGAGAGCGGATAACGATAGATCACGACTGTTGATAGTCGGTGACTTCAACTTGAAATCCATAGACTGGGAAGCATATGAAGCTAAAACAGAAGATTTTTGGACCTGTAAATTTGTAGACCTCATCCTGGAAACATTCTTGTATCAACATGTTAAACAAGCTACGAGGATGAGGGAAGGGGACGTTCCCTCCATGCTAGATTTGATATTTACCAGGAAGGAGGAAGAGATATTTGACATTCAGTACCTTCCTCCCTTGGGTAAAAGTGACCATGTCTTTTTGGGAATAAAGTATGCAATGCGTTATAAGCTGGAAGAAAATAAGGAGGTTGAAGCAGTTGAAAAACCAGACTTCAGGAGAGGACATTATGGTGACCTTAGAAATTTTTTTAGTGAGTATAATTGGACAGACTTGATGCTAGGCAAGGAAGTGAATGAGATGTATGGCAAGTTTTGTGAAATATATGATAAAGGCACAAAAAAATTTATACCAAAACAGAGATGCAGAACTAGGAAACAGGATTGGTTCAATAGAAATTGCGAGAGGGCTAGAGACCGAAAGACACAAAAATGGAATCAATACAGGAAGAGGCCGAACCCCCAAACATACCAGCGATACAAAGATGCGAGAAACAACTACACGGCAGTGAGGAGAGAGGCAGAAAGAAATTTTGAAAAAGGGATTGCGGACAAATGTAAAACAGAACCAGGTCTATTCTATAAATTCATAAACAACAAATTGCAGGTAAAGGATAATATTCAGAGGTTGAAAATGGGAAATAGATTCACGGAAGATGAAAAGGAAATGTGTGAAACACTAAACGAAAAGTTCCAAAGTGTGTTTGTACAAAATGAAATCTTTAGGGAACCAGATACAATAAGAATTCCAGAGAACAACATAGAACACATAGAGGTGTCTAGAGACGAAGTGAAAAAAATGCTCAAGGAGCTCGGTAAGAACAAAGCAGCTGGCCCAGATGGCGTTTCACCATGGGTTCTGAGAGAATGTGCATCTGAGCTCAGCATTCCACTTCACCTGATCTTTCAGGCATCCCTGTGTACAGGAATCGTAGCAGACGGGTGGAAACAGGCTAACATAGTTCCAATCTACAAAAGTGGCAGCAGGGAAGACCCCCTCAATTATAGACCTGTATCATTGACAAGTGTAATAGTGAAAGTATTGGAAAAACTAATCAAAACTAAATGGGTAGAACACCTAGAGAGAAATGATATAATATCAGACAGACAGTATGGTTTTCGATCTGGAAGATCCTGTGTATCGAATTTACTCAGTTTCTATGATCGAGCCACAGAGATATTGCAGGAAAGAGATGGTTGGGTTGACTGCATCTATCTGGACCTAAAAAAGGCTTTTGACAGAGTTCCACATAAGAGGTTGTTCTGGAAACTGGAAAATATTGGAGGGGTGACAGGTAAGCTTCTATCATGGATGAAAAATTTTCTGACTGATAGAAAAATGAGGGCAGTAATCAGAGGCAATGTATCGGAATGGAGAAATGTCACAAGTGGAGTACCACAGGGTTCAGTTCTTGCACCAGTGATGTTTATTGTGTACATAAATGATCTACCAGTTGGTATACAGAATTATATGAACATGTTTGCTGATGATGCTAAGATAATAGGAAGGATAAGAAATTTAGATGACTGTCATGCCCTTCAAGAAGACCTGGACAAAATAAGTATATGGAGCACCACTTGGCAAATGGAATTTAATGTTAATAAATGTCATGTTATGGAATGTGGAATAGGAGAACATAGACCCCACACAACCTATATATTATGTGAGAAATCTTTAAAGAATTCTGATAAAGAAAGAGATCTAGGAGTGGTTCTAGATAGAAAACTATCACCTGAGGACCACATAAAGAATATTGTGCAAGGAGCCTATGCTATGCTTTCTAACTTCAGAATTGCATTTAAATACATGGATGGCGATATACTAAAGAAATTGTTCATGACTTTTGTTAGGCCAAAGCTAGAATATGCAGCTGTTGTGTGGTGCCCATATCTTAAGAAGCACATCAACAAACTGGAAAAGGTGCAAAGACATGCTACTAAGTGGCTCCCAGAACTGAAGGGCAAGAGCTACGAGGAGAGGTTAGAAGCATTAAATATGCCAAAACTAGAAGACAGAAGAAAAAGAGGTGATATGATCACTACATACAAAATAGTAACAGGAATTGATAAAATCGACAGGGAAGACTTCCCGAGACCTGGAATTTCAAGAACAAGAGGTCATAGATTTAAACTAGCTAAACACAGATGCCGAAGAAATATAAGAAAATTCACCTTCGCAAATAGAGTGGTAGACGGTTGGAACAAGTTAAGTGAGAAGGTGGTGGAGGCCAAGACCATCAGTAGTTTCAAAGCGTTATATGACAAAGAGTGCTGGGAAGACGGGACACCACGAGCGTAGCTCTCATCCTGTAACTACACTTAGGTAGGTAATTACCAAGCATCATGTCACACTTATCGACGAGGCGCATGTTCACGTTATAGTCTATGACACAGTCTGGCTTATACACGGTGTTGCGTGTCTGAAAGTGGACTTTCCCACTGTCCAACATGGCACCGGTGTGAATCGTACTCAGCATATTCACCTCGCGTCTGTCCTTCCACCGCACTGACAGCGTATTGTCACACTTGCGCAGCTGGCACTCACCCACGGCTATAGCTATACCGAACACTGGCATTTCCTTCCTGTGGCTCTTCACAGTGCCACATACGCCGGTGTTGTGGGCAAGGAGGTATCTGGTCAATAAGGGGCTGGTGTAATAGTTGTCGGTGAACAGTACATGCCCCTTGTTCAGCAACGGTTCCATCAGGGTTTTTACAACACTTCCAGAGAACCCGTGTTCATCTTGAGCCGGTATGTCGACGTCTGTACCAGAATATAATATCATGTCCAAGACAATACCAGTCTCACAGTCGCATAGCACAAAAAACTTCAGTCCAAATCGGTGCCGCTTTGATGGAATGTACTGCTTGAATGCCAGTCGCCCCTTGAACAGTACAAGCGACTCGTCAATAACCACATTCTGTCCAGGTACAAAATAATCCCTGAACTTCCCTCTCATGTCACTGAACATCTTCCATACTTTCCACAGTCTGTCGTGTCTGTCCTCATTTGCATTATTCTCGAAATGCAGGCACCTGAGAATCAAGAGATACCTATCACGCGACATGTACCGGTTGAACACAGGCGTTGGAACAAGGCTGTCTTTGCTCCAATATTCCTGGATGACAGCTTTCTCAGAGTGCTTCATCATCATGGTGAGTGCCAGAAACACGTACATTTCGTCGATTGTCGTGTCCTTCCATCGTGTGAGCCGTGAGGCAGGTAAAATGCCTTCGTCTATGAGGCTGTGAGCGAACCTGTTTGTCTCAGTCACAAGATGCGTCATGAATACATTGTCAAAATATGCCTGAAAATATTCCATGTCTGCCATATCATCACCAGTATATGGGAATAATGGTGTAACACCAAAATCGCTATCATCAAATGTTGGTATTTGAGGGACAAATGTGGTGCAATCCTCCCACACAAGTACACCAGGGGGTTTGGTGTTGGCGCCAACACCACGGCCAACACCACCACGAGCACCAAAACTACGGCTACGTCGTCCGCTGCTTCTGCTGGAGCTGCGTGAGGGTATGCTAGGCGCTGAGGCAGATTTACGTACTGTAGACCTACCACGAATAAATGATGTTGAGGGGCCACTGTCGTTGTCCACATGCTGTGAGCCACGCTGCCGTCTGCCGCGGCGTGTTGCTGAGGTAGCAAAACCCCGCCTGGTAACACCACCACTGCTCGTACTCGGGTCGTCCACACTACTCGTATCGGAGCCAATGTCACTGAAGCCCAAGAAAGATTCGTCACATGTACTATCACTGAATAAACTACTAGCGTCTGGGGACATACATGATGGTGGTGATGATAACGGTGTTGACCCAGGGCGGCGAGGCACGAGTACCCCACACACTCGCCACATCTTCCAATTCTGTCTCTTCCTCACTCGTATCAGATCTCTGAGTTAGGTCTTTATCTGGATCATAGTCCAGGTCATCATCCAGAGCACCGTCATCATACAAAATATCGCGTATTTCCTCCTCAGAGAGTCGTTTTCCATGACCGCGGGTCACCGTGGAGCGGGAGCTCGCAGAGGATGCATCAGACATGGTTGCTGCCGTGAAACTGAGGCTCCCCACGGCCGCAGGGCATGCTGGGATTTTTTTTTAAGATGGCAGACGATCACTGGGGCCCCCCACCCACCCATACCATACCCGCGTCACCGCGCGCCAGTTTTGAATGGAACGTGAAAAATCAAAATACCTGGAGACGCGTTGCGCAAACCAGACGCGAGCCTACAGGCGCGTTGCGCAGTTTAAGGGTTAAACATGAACGGCCATTTGTAAAACCATGTTGCGACTCATTTATTAATTTATGTTTTTCAAGATGGAGACAAATTGTATTTGCAATTATTGATTCAAGTAACTTTCCCACAATAGACGTTAGGCTAATTGGCCGATAATTTGACGCAAGTGATCTATCTCCTTTCTTAAAAATTGGTACCACATTAGCTACCTTCCATGACTCTGGCACTCTGCCTGACTCTATTGATTTATTAAATATAGTAGACAGTGGCTCGGAAAGCTCCTCTTTGCATTCTTTAAGCACCCTGGCAAACACTTCATCCGGCCCTGGGGATTTGTTTGGTTTTAGTTTTTCTAATTGTTTAATTACATCCTCCCTGGTAAGTGCTAAACTAGTCAACCTGTCCTCATCCCCACCCACATAGACTTGTTCGGCTGAAGGCATATTGTTATGTTCTTCTTTAGTAAATACAGAAATATAATATTTGTTAAAAATACTAATCATCTCCTTGTCATTATCCGTTATTTGACCTGTCTCAGATTTTAATGGACCTATCCTTTCCCTAGTCTTAGTTCGATATAACTGAAAAAACCCTTTAGGATTTGACTTTGCTTGCTCTGCTATGCGAACTTCATAGTTTCTTTTTGCATTCCTTATCTCTTTTTTAACATTTCTAACCAGTTGTATGAATTCCTGTTCTAACCTGACTTCCCCATTCTTAATCCTTTTGTACCAAGCTCTTTTTTTACCTATAAGGTTCTTTAAATTATTTGTTATCCACTTTGGGTCATTAGTATTCGACCTATTCAATTTGTATGGTATACTACGTTCCTGTGCTTTGTTTAGAATATTCTTAAATAAGTTATATATTAAATCCACATCGAAATCCCCTTTTATGTCACCTATCGCTGGGTTCATGTCTCGCTCTAAGACCGGCCCACACCCCATACCCAAGAGTTTCCAATCTATTTGACCGAAAAAATTTCTTAGGCTATTAAAATCAGCTTTTCGAAAATCTGGCACTTTAACAGAATTGTCTCCTACAGGTCTATTCCATTCTATGCTAAATCTGATAACTTTGTGATCACTGTTCCCTAGCTCACTCCCTATTTCGATGTCATTAATTTGTGTTTCCCTGTTAGTTAACACTAAATCTAAAATATTATTTTCCTGCGTTGGTTCCTTAATGTGTTCCATAAGAAAGCAATTGTCAATTAATTCTAGAAAATCTTCTGCTTCACTATTCCCTGTTTTGTTCACCCAGTTTATTCCACTAAAATTAAAGTCACCCATGACATAAATACGGTTAGATCTAGATGCTCTAGATATTTCATCCCATAGATGCTTTGCTTCCATTCTGTCTAAATTTGGTGACCTATATATAACTCCTATTATAATATTACTTGCTTTTTCGTTTAATTCTATCCAAATAGTTTCTGTGTGTGGCTCAGTTTTGATTCCCTCTTTGAGACTACATTTCAAATTGTCCCTAACATATATGGCTACTCCCCCTCCTCGTCTAATATATCTATCTGTGTGAAATAGTTTAAATCCATTTATCTGATATTCAGCTAATAGTTCTCTATTTTCTACATTCATCCACGTTTCGGTAAGTGCAATAATATCTATTTTTTCTGTGCAGACAAGAGCATTTAATTCATTAACTTTATTTCTTAGACTTCTACTGTTAGTGTAATACAGTGGTACCTCGCATAACGATTGCCCCAAAATACGAATATTTTGGGTAACGAACGGCCCGATCGGCGTCAAATCGTCCCGTATGACGAACGCTGGTTTGAGTAACGTCAACACAACATGGTGGGGTCGCGCTGCTGTTTGCACATTCTTAGACGCCTCCGACGATGCACATAAATTATGTTGTTCTTGTTTAAAGATGCTAATGATGCTGGGATATAAAAGGGTGACTGCTGAGATGTTGCAAAGCATTGACGTTTTTGTAGGAAAAAAGAAATGAAATATCTGATATACAACAAATGTCAATAAAGTTCGTTCGGTGTTCGGCAGGTAGGCTGCTCCATTATAACAATCTTTCTTTGTTTCAAATGTGTTCCATTTGTTTTTTATTTGTCATTTACGTCTCAATAATGGAGAAGCCTACCTTACATACACTGAATAAACCATTATGATATTTTCCTTTCTTCAAATGTGTTCAATATTTATTTTTCATTTGTCTTATAGCAAAAGGTTCGTTCGGTGGTCGGCAGGTAGGCTGCTCCATGTTTCTTACATACAAAAAACGTAAATAATAAAAAAAATGAGGAATTTTGAAAACCAGTACAAATGTCAAAAAGGTTCGTTCGGTGGTCTACAGGTCGACTGCTCCATGTTTCTTAAAAAAAAAAAAAAAACGAAAAATAAAAGAACTGTTGAAACAATTTGAAAAATGGACAAATGTCATAAAGGTTCGTTCAGTGTTTGTCGGGTAGGCTGCTCCATTATTGAGACGTAAGTGATAAATACAAAACAAATGGAACACATTTGAAACAAAGAAAGATTGTCATAATGGAGCAGCCTACCCAACAAACACTGAACGAACCTTTTGCTATAACGAATATGAAAGACAAGGGCTGCTGGCTGGGTTAGTAGTGCGTGAGCAACCATTTGTAGCACACATGCCTCTGGCTCTCAAACACCTGTCCCACACGGTGTTGAAAGACTGTACTCAGTCAGTGCAATTCAGACCCTATTGTTTGAAGAACATAAGGGTCATAACATTGGTGAAGCTAGGTGCAATAAGGGCTTAACACAACGGTCGGATGCCTGTGATACAGCACCTATGAGGATGATACAGCGAGCGTATCCAGGTGTAGCTCTGAGCCCCACCCTTGCCATCTCTAATGTATATAGATGATACATAGATGAATCGTTTTCTGCGTTCAGTGATGATGCATCTGATACAAGTAGCATAGATGAACAGTGTTAGCGGCTTCCATGGTGGTGGTGTTCATTGATATTGTTAAGAATACCTGAATCTTTTCCTGACCGATGGACACTCTTTGAGGCTAGCTGAATCTCTTCCTGACTGATGGACACTCTTTGAGGCTAGCTGAATCTCTTCCTGTGTGGGACCTTACAAAGCGATCTTTTCAAGACTACCTTACAAATTGAGCTTTTCCTATAATCGTTTCAATACTACTTTATGCTTTACAAGCTTGGCTACATACCACCTACAAGTACTAAAGCCAAGGGTGCACGCGAGTGCATTATTTGCAAGCACACAGAACGATGAAACAGGAAACAAAAATCTATCTGTAGCTGGTGCAAGGAGAGCAAAGTCGCGCTGTGTACCATGGACTACTTCGTTGACTATTATGCACTTCCAAAGTACTGAGTGTGTAATACAGTGTGTTACTGTGTAAATAGTATGTGAAACTGTACATATTGTAATATTAGTGAATTTTTACTACGTAATATTGTGACAATAAACATTTATTGTGGACACATTACTGACACATGTATCACAGTTTCATGGAAAATTATGAACATTCTACTGTATACATATTGTAAAGGTCACAAATATGCATCATATACGATAAAAGAAACAAATAAAACCGCATTGGAAATGCATAGGAAAAATATTTGAAAATATATTTGTGGCAACACGCGGTGCTTGAATGGCCTGCGCGACCGTGTCTGGGAGCTTCACACACGGGCGACCAGCCCCTGATGACGTCACAGCGCACCTTGTCCACGCCCTCACAGCCAAAGTAAGTGGAATTTGGTAATTATCTTTACATAGACATGTTCAGGGACGGTAATTTATCATTTTACAAAGAAAAATTATATTTTGGGGAACATTTGATGTCATGCACACTAGGGAAATTTCACAATAAACACAGTGCATCACACTGGTTACATGGGAGACACTCGTTTTGTATGACGTCCGTTTCGCATGACGAACATGGAACGGATTAAATTCGTTATGCGAGGTACCACTGTATATCCTAAGTGAATTGTTATTTTGAGGCCCTTTTCTTTCCCTGATCATTTTGCCAATTCTTTTCTCCCACGAACACATACTTTTATTACCTCCTTCCTGCAAATCAATTCCCATACCACTATCTACTAACAGTTTAAACCCAAACAAACACCTCTAACCACTGATTCCAACGAGTTTGCAACAGCAACAACCCCAGCCCTCGATAGATGCACCCCATCACGAGCATACATTTCATTTCTTCCATAGAAGCGTTCCCAGTTGTCTATGGAATATATTGCATTTGATTTGGAATATCTTTCCAGCCGGCAATTAACACCAAGTGCCCTCGACATCCATTCATTTCCCACTCCCTTTCTTGGAAGAATGCCACATATGATCGGGATTCCTCCCTTGCTCCTAACTAATTCAATGGCTGTCCTAAATCTCTGTATTAGTTCCTCACTCCTAACTCGCCCAACATCATTACCCCCTGCACTAATACAAATAATGGGTTTGTTCCCATTTCCCATCATAATATCATTCATGTTTTCAACAATATCACCAATTCCAGCTCCCGGATAGCAAACCCTTAATCTGTTCCCCCTATCTCTGGCACAAAACGTTCTGTCTAAATACCTCACCTGGGAATCTCCCACAACCAAAATTCGCTTCGGTACCGCCTTAACTTTCTGAGCAGCCTGAGGGGCCTGTGCTCCACCATTCCTCGCAGCAGGCATACTACAGCACTCGTCCTCCAACACGGCAAATGAATTTGCCGTCCTTAGGGCGTCTGTAGGCGGCCTTGTCAAGGTCTTCTTAAGACCCCTGTCTTTCACTACTCTCCACGATGAGGTCTCGTCAACACTGGTCTCCTCCTTCGTTTCCTCTCGAAGTCTCAGCCGTCGTACCTCCTCCCTCAGGGAATCCATCTCTGCTCTCAGAGCTCCAACCAAACTCACCAAATCATTTACTAATCCTTCCATTATTGCAATAATAATGTTACTCCAGAGCTCCAGCTAACACAACCTCTCACTGTGACAGCACCTGACTGTCACAGTGAGAGCACAAATAAAACATGTAGATAGGTATATAGAACATGTGTAATAAGAACTATAACAATATGATGGGAGGGAAAGCAACGAAGAGAAAGGAAGCGCAGGCCCCTCAGAAAGTAAAGGAAGTACCTAAGCAAACATTAGTTGTGGGAGATTCCCAGATAAGGTATTTGGATAGAACGTTTTGTGCTAGAGATAGGGGGAACAGGTTAAGGGTTTGCTATCCCGGAGCTGGCATTGGTGATATTATAAACAACATGAATGATATTATGGCTGGTAATGGGAACAATCCCATTATTTGCATTAGCGTGGGAGGAAATGATGTTGGTCGAGTCAGGAGTGAGGAACTGATTCAGAGGTATAAAACAGCCATAGAGTTAGTTAGGAGCAAGGGAGGAATCCCGATCATATGTGGTATTCTTCCAAGAAAGGGAGTGGGAAATGAATGGATATCGAGGGCACTTGGTGTCAATTGCCGGCTGGAAAGATATTGCAAATCAAATGCAATATCTTTCATAGACAACTGGGAACACTTCTATGGAAGAAATGAAATGTATGCTCGTGATGGGGTGCATCTATCGAGAGCTGGGGTTGTTGCTGTTGCGAACTCGCTAGAAGAAGTGGTTAGAGGTGTTTGTTTGGGTTTAAACTGTTAGTAGATAGAGGTATGGGAATTGATTTGGAGGAAGGAGGTAATAAAAGTATGTGTTTGTGGGAGAAAGGAATTGGCAAAACGATCAGGGAAAGAGAAGGTCCGCAAAATAACAATTCACTTAGGGTATATTACACTAACAGTAGAAGTCTAAGAAATAAAATTAACGAATTAAATGCTCTTGTCTGCACAGAAAAAAATAGATATTATTGCACTTACCGAAACGTGGATGAATGTAGAAAATAGAGAACTATTACCTGAATATCAAATATATGGATTTAAACTATTTCACACAGATAGATATATTAGACGAGGAGGTGGAGTAGCCATATATGTTAGGGACAATTTGAAATGTAGTCTCAAAGAGGGAATCAAAACAGAGCCACACACAGAAACTATTTGGATTGAATTAAACGAAAAAGCTAATAATATTATAATAGGAGTAATATATAGGCCACCAAATTTAGACAGAATGGAAGCAAAGCATCTATGGGATGAAATATCTAGAGCATCTAGATCTAACAGTATTTATGTCATGGGTGACTTTAATTTTAGCGGAATAAACTGGTTGAACAAAACAGGGAATAGTGAAGCAGAAGATTTTCTAGAATTAATTGACGATTGCTTTCTTACGCAACACATTAAGGAACCAACACGGGAAAATAATATTTTAGATTTAGTGTTAACTAACAGGGAAACGCAAATTAATGACATCGAAATAGGGAGTGAGCTAGGGAGCAGTGATCACAAAGAAATCAGATTTAGCATAGAATGGAATAGACCAGTAGGAGAAAATTCTGTTAAAGTGCCAGATTTTCGAAAAGCTGATTTTAATAGCCTAAGAAATTTTTTGGGTCAAATTGATTGGAAAGGCTTGGGTATGGGGTGTGGGCCGGTCTTGGAGCGAGACATGAACCCAGCGATAGGTGACTTAAATGGGGATTTCGATGTGGATTCAATATATAACTTATTTAAGAATATTCTAAACAAAGCACAGGAACGTAGTACAGGCATACCTCAGAATACGATTTTAATCCGTTCCTGGAGACGCCTCGCCTTCCGAAAACTCGCATTCCGAAGTTAATTTCCCCATAAGAAATAAAGGGAAATGAATTAATCCGTTCCTGACTACCCCAAAAACCCCACATCAAACTAAATTTTTATACCTAATTCATCTAAATAAACCTACAAAAGTATGTTCCAGTTATTACTTACCTTACTGTCGAGTGCTGTAGGCGTATGGAAGATGGTGAGGAGGGGGGGAGGAGGAGAGGAGTTAGTGTTTGGAAGGGGAGTCCCCTTCCATAATCACATAAGGCAGTGAGGACCTTTCTGGTGTGCTCTCCCTGGGACGTTTAACCTGAGTGCCACTAGGTCCTGGTTGAGGTTCACTGCTCGATTTCTTCACCAAATATTTGTCCATGAAAGCTTGCTTTTCCCTTCTTCGCAAGCTCTCTCTGTAGTAAGGCATCACAGTGTCATTGAAAAGATTAAGACAACGGCCTACTACAGTTTTGTCTGGGTGAGTGTGTTCAATAGTTGTTTGAATCTCTTCCCACATCTGACACACCTTCTTCATTACTGCAGAAGGGACATTCGCTGGTGCTGTTGCCACCACCTCCTCCTCCACTGCAGAATCATTCGCTGCTGTGTTGGCTTCCTGTTCCTGTTGAAGGGCTAGGAGTTCTTCGGTGGTCAGTTCTTCGTTGTGTTCTTCCACCAACTCCTCCACATCATCACCATCCAATTCCAAGCCCATTTTCTGGCCTAGACTAACAATTTCCTCAACAATAGGCGCATCATTTATAGGCTCAAACCCCTCAAAGTCTAGTTCTCTCACACCTTCAGGCCACAATTTTCTCCAGCCAGAGATCAGGGTTCTTTGAGTCACTTCTTGCCAGGCTTTGTCAACGAGTTTTAAAGCACTAAAAATGTTAAAATGCTCTCTCCAGAACTCTTTGAGGGTGAGGTTTGTGGCTTCAGTCACTTCAAAACATTTCCGGAAAAGTGCCCTTTCATACAGTTTCTTAAAATTCGCTATGATTTTCTGGTCCATAGGCTGAATTAGAGGAGTGGTGTTAGGAGGAAGGAATTTAACTGTGAGGAATTTATTGCATTGAGGCATCAAATCATCTTCCAAGCCTGGAGGATGAGCAGGAGCATTGTCAAGGAGAAGCACGGCTCTGAGTGGCAATTGTTTCTCCTGCAGATATTTTTCTATGGCAGGGCACAGCACTTCATTCACCCACTCCGAAAAAATAAGCCTAGTCACCCATGCTTTTTTATTAGACTTCCACATCACAGACAAACGGGTTTTCTGCACATTATACTGTTTGAAAACCCTTGGATTTTCAAAATGATACACTAGCAAGGGTTTAATTTTTAAATCGCCACTCGCATTTGAACACAGCACAAGCGTAAACCTATCTTTCATAGGCTTGTGTCCAGGCAAGGATTTTTCCTCCTTGGTAATGTATGTCCTCTTAGGCATTCTTTTCCAAAACAGTCCTGTTTCGTCACAATTAAACACTTGTTGCGGTAGGTATCCCTCAGCCTCTGCAAACTCTTTAAATTCGTCAATAAATCGTCCAGCGGCTGGTTTGTCTGAGCTGGCTGCCTCCCCATGCCTTGTAACACTATGGATACCACTTCTCTTTCTAAATTTTTCAAACCAGCCCCTGCTTGCCTTAAACTCTTTCTTTTCTGCATCACTCGTTGCAGGGGTCTTCTTTAGAAGGTCTTCGTGCAACACCCTGGCTTTCTCAGAAATAATGGCCTCCGAAACACTATCACCCCTCAACTCCTTGTCGTGTATCCAAATTAATAACAACTTTTCCACTTCTTCAAGTATTTGTAGTCTTTGTGTCGTTAATGTTCTTACTCCTTTTGCCACATTAGCACTCATAATCTTATCTTTCTTCTTAAGTATAGTGCATATTGTTGATGTCGCTTTGTTGTACTGCCTACAAAGATCAACAACACGTGTACCGTTCTCATGCTTTCGAATGATCTCTTGTTTCTGCTCTATTGTCATCCTCACATGAGCTTTCTGGCCTTTATCCTTACCACTGGCTTTCTTGGGACTCATGGTGAGATATATAATAACAAATTGTATAGACAAATCACCAAAAATCCAACAAAACACTGAAAATTCACGACAAGAATTGATGTGGGGGTAGTCACTGCGCGCGAGACAATGGTGAACTGAGGGGCAGCGGGGCAGAGGGGCGACGATCGCCGAACGACCACGCGCTAGGTCGGCTGTACGCGTATCAACAAACTCGCGTTCAAACTCGACTCCCGAAGTAACCATCGCCTTCCGAGACAAATTTTTGGAGTAAATACACCTCGCCTTCCGAAAATCTCGCATACAGGGACAATCGCATTCCGAGGTACCACTGTATACCATACAAATTGAATAGATCGTATACTAATGACCCAAAGTGGATAACAAAGAATTTGAAGAACCTTATAGGTAAAAAGAGAGCTTGGTACAAAAGGATTAAAAATGGGGAGGTCACTTTAGAACAGGAATTCGTACAACTGGTTAGAAATGTTAAAAAAGAGATAAGGAAAGCAAAAAGAAACTATGAAGTTCGCATAGCAGGGCAAGCAAAGACAAATCCTAAAGGGTTTTTTCAGTTATATCGTACTAAGACTAGGGAAAGGATAGGTCCATTAAAAACTGAGACAGGTCAAATAACAGATAGTGATGAAGAGATGAGTAGTATTTTTAATAAATATTTTGTATCTGTATTTACTAAAGAGGAACTTAACAATATGCCTTCAGCCGAACAAGTCTATGTGGGTGGGGACGAGGACAGGTTGACGAGTTTAGCAGTTACCAGGGAGGATGTTCTTAAACAAATAGTAAAACTCAAACCAAACAAATCCCCAGGGCCGGATGAAGTGTTTGCTAGGGTGCTTAAAGAATGCAAAGAGGAGCTTTGTGACCCACTGTCAACCATATTTAATAAATCAATAGAGTCAGGCAGAGTGCCAGAGTTTTGGAAAGTTGCTAATGTGATACCAATTTTTAAGAAAGGAGATAGATCACTTGCGTCTAACTATCGACCAATTAGCCTAACGTCTATTGTGGGAAAGTTACTCGAATCTATAATAGCAAATAAAATTCGTCTTCATCTTGAAAAACATAAATTAATAATTGAGTCGCAACATGGTTTTATAAATGGCCGTTCATGTTTAACAAATTTGTTATCTTTTTATTCTAGCATTGTTGAGGCAGTTGATAGTGGTAAGGATTGCGATGTTGTATACCTTGACTTTAGCAAAGCTTTTGATACAGTGCCACATGAAAGACTGATTAAAAAAATAGAGTCTCATGGTATTGGGGGTGCTATATTAAGCTGGATTAGGGCATGGCTATACCAAAGGAAACAGAACATAAGAACATAAGAACATAAGAACAAAGGTAACTGCAGAAGGCCTATTGGCCCATACGAGGCAGCTCCTATTCTATAACCACCCAATCCCACTCATATACTTGTCCAACCCGTGCTTGAAACAATCGAGGGACCCCACCTCCACAATGTTACGCGGCAATTGGTTCCACAAATCAACAACCCTGTTACTGAACCAGTATTTACCCAAGTCTTTCCTAAATCTAAACTTATCCAATTTATATCCATTGTTTCGTGTTCTGTCCTGTGTTGATACTTTTAATACCCTATTAATATCCCCCCGGTTATGTCCATTCATCCACTTGTAAACCTCTATCATGTCACCCCTAACTCTTCGCCTTTCCAGTGAATGCAACTTAAGCTTTGTTAATCTTTCTTCATATGAAAGATTTCTAATTTGGGGAATTAACTTAGTCATCCTACGCTGGACACGTTCAAGTGAATTTATATCCATTCTATAATATGGCGACCAAAACTGAACTGCATAATCTAAATGGGGCCTAACTAGAGCAAGATATAGCTTGAGAACCACACCAGGTGTCTTGTTACTAACGCTGCGATTAATAAATCCAAGTGTCCGATTTGCCTTATTACGAACATTTATGCATTGATCCTTTTGTTTTAAATTCTTACTAATCATAACTCCCAGATCCCTTTCGCAATCCGACTTCGCAATCACAACACCATCTAGCTCGTATCTTGTAACTCTATCATCATTACCTAACCTCAGAACTTTACATTTATCAGCATTAAACTGCATCTGCCAATCCTTTGACCATTTCAAAACCCTATCTAGATCAACTTGAAGTGATAGTGAGTCCTCCTCCGAATTAATTTCCCTACCGATTTTCGTATCATCGGCAAATTTGCAAATGTTGCTACTCAAACCTGAATCTAAATCATTTATATATATTATAAACAACAGAGGTCCCAGGACAGAGCCTTGAGGCACTCCACTTACAACATTTTCCCACTCTGACTTGATTCCATTTATACTAACTCTCTGTTTCCTTTGGTATAGCCATGCCCTAATCCAGCTTAATATAGCACCCCCAATACCATGAGACTCTATTTTTTTAATCAGTCTTTCATGTGGCACTGTATCAAAAGCTTTGCTAAAGTCAAGGTATACAACATCGCAATCCTTACCACTATCAACTGCCTCAACAATGCTAGAATAAAAAGATAACAAATTTGTTAAACATGAACGGCCATTTATAAAACCATGTTGCGACTCAATTATTAATTTATGTTTTTCAAGATGAAGACGAATTTTATTTGCTATTATAGATTCGAGTAACTTTCCCACAATAGACGTTAGGCTAATTGGTCGATAGTTAGACGCAAGTGATCTATCTCCTTTCTTAAAAACTGGTATCACATTAGCAACTTTCCAAAACTCTGGCACTCTGCCTGACTCTATTGATTTATTAAATATGGTTGACAGTGGGTCACAAAGCTCCTCTTTGCATTCTTTAAGCACCCTAGCAAACACTTCATCCGGCCCTGGGGATTTGTTTGGTTTGAGTTTTACTATTTGTTTAAGAACATCCTCCGGATGAACATCATCCTTACCGGGGGGATATTAATAGGGTATTAAAAGTATCAACACAGGACAGAACACGAAACAATGGATATAAATTGGATAAGTTTAGATTTAGGAAAGACTTGGGTAAATACTGGTTCAGTAACAGGGTTGTTGATTTGTGGAACCAATTGCCGCGTAACATTGTGGAGGTGGGGTCCCTCGATTGTTTCAAGCACGGGTTGGACAAGTATATGAGTGGGATTGGGTGGTTATAGAATAGGAGCTGCCTCGTATGGGCCAATAGGCCTTCTGCAGTTACCTTTGTTCTTATGTTCTTATGTTCTTATGGTTCTCAAGCTATATCTTGCTCTAGTTAGGCCCCATTTAGATTATGCAGTTCAGTTTTGGTCGCCATATTATAGAATGGATATAAATTCACTTGAACGTGTCCAGCGTAGGATGACTAAGTTAATTCCCCAAATTAGAAATCTTTCATATGAAGAAAGATTAACAAAGCTTAAGTTGCATTCACTGGAAAGGCGAAGAGTTAGGGGTGACATGATAGAGGTTTACAAGTGGATGAATGGACATAACCGGGGGGATATTAATAGGGTATTAAAAGTATCAACACAGGACAGAACACGAAACAATGGATATAAATTGGATAAGTTTAGATTTAGGAAAGACTTGGGTAAATACTGGTTCAGTAACAGGGTTGTTGATTTGTGGAACCAATTGCCGCGTAACATTGTGGAGGTGGGGTCCCTCGATTGTTTCAAGCACGGGTTGGACAAGTATATGAGTGGGATTGGGTGGTTATAGAATAGGAGCTGCCTCGTATGGGCCAATAGGCCTTCTGCAGTTACCTTTGTTCTTATGTTCTTATGTTCTTATGTTCTCCCTGGTAACTGCTAAACTCGTCAACCTGTCCTCGTCCCCACCCACATAGACTTGTTCGGCTGAAGGCATATTGTTAAGTTCCTCTTTAGTAAATACAGATACAAAATATTTATTAAAAATACTACTCATCTCTTCATCACTATCTGTTATTTGACCTGTCTCAGTTTTTAATGGACCTATCCTTTCCCTAGTCTTAGTACGATATAACTGAAAAAACCCTTTAGGATTTGTCTTTGCTTGCCCTGCTATGCGAACTTCATAGTTTCTTTTTGCTTTCCTTATCTCTTTTTTAACATTTCTAACCAGTTGTACGAATTCCTGTTCTAAAGTGACCTCCCCATTTTTAATCCTTATGTACCAAGCTCTCTTTTTACCTATAAGGTTCTTCAAATTCTTTGTTATCCACTTTGGGTCATTAGTATACGATCTATTCAATTTGTATGGTATACTACCTTCCTGTGCTTTGTTTAGAATATTCTTAAATAAGTTATATATTGAATCCACATCGAAATCCCCATTTAAGTCACCTATCGCTGGGTTCATGTCTCGCTCCAAGACCGGCCCACACCCCATACCCAAGCCTTTCCAATCAATTTGACCCAAAAAATTTCTTAGGCTATTAAAATCAGCTTTTCGAAAATCTGGCACTTTAACAGAATTTTCTCCTACTGGTCTATTCCATTCTATGCTAAATCTGATTTCTTTGTGATCACTGCTCCCTAGCTCACTCCCTATTTCGATGTCATTAATTTGCGTTTCCCTGTTAGTTAACACTAAATCTAAAATATTATTTTCCCGTGTTGGTTCCTTAATGTGTTGCGTAAGAAAGCAATCGTCAATTAATTCTAGAAAATCTTCTGCTTCACTATTCCCTGCTTTGTTCAACCAGTTTATTCCGCTAAAATTAAAGTCACCCATGACATAAATACTGTTAGATCTAGATGCTCTAGATATTTCATCCCATAGATGCTTTGCTTCCATTCTGTCTGAATTTGGTGGCCTATATATTACTCCTATTATAATATTATTAGCTTTTTCGTTTAATTCAATCCAAATAGTTTCTGTGTGTGGCTCTGTTTTGATTCCCTCTTTGAGACTACATTTCAAATTGTCCCTAACATATATGGCTACTCCACCTCCTCGTCTAATATATCTATCTGTGTGAAATAGTTTAAATCCATATATTTGATATTCAGCTAATAGTTCTCTATTTTCTACATTCTTTTTTTTTTTTTTTTTCTTTTTTTTTTTTTTTTTTTTATGTTCATGTTTTATTGAGTAAACTGTGTAGACTACAAGCAGTGAGTTATGAGTAACTTCCAGGACAACTTAATGTGGAAAACAACAGTTTGAAACACTTGATAGACAGGACACTAGAGCCTCTTCCATCTGGTCGAGGCAGTGTGACGTACTAGAGCCAAGGCTTGCCTGACTATGCCCCTGGTCGCTTGGTGGGACTGGTCGCTGCCAGGATGTACCTCTACCAAGGTCATGTCTCTCAAAGGTATTGGTGTCTTGTTTTTCATAGTATCAGAAGCCTCACTAATGTCCTCTGAAGGCTGGCCAAGGAATATAGGGACTTCGTGGAACAGAGAGAGTTCCTGAACTAGAGATTCCCTCCAAAGTGGTCACTTTCTGGGCTGTTGACTGCAGGCAGCGAGAGGCTGTTGACATGACCTCTGAAGTGGTTTTTTTTTTTTTTTTTTTTTTTTTTATTTTTTTTTTTTTTTTTTTATTTTTTTTTTTTTTTTATTATTTTCTACCACAGACGTGGCCACACATTTACAATGCTAACCAACATGAAGTGTTGACAGGAGCCTTAACCTGGAAGGTGGTAAATGTTGGTTGTGGCCTCGGCACATCCTGAGAGCTGCTGGCGACTTTATACTAACAGAGAGTTAGTATAAATGGAATCAAGTCAGAGTGGGAAAATGTTGTAAGTGGAGTGCCTCAAGGCTCTGTCCTGGGACCTCTGTTGTTTATAATATATATAAATGATTTAGATTCAGGTTTGAGTAGCAACATTTGCAAATTTGCCGATGATACGAAAATCGGTAGGGAAATTAATTCGGAGGAGGACTCACTATCACTTCAAGTTGATCTAGATAGGGTTTTGAAATGGTCAAAGGATTGGCAGATGCAGTTTAATGCTGATAAATGTAAAGTTCTGAGGTTAGGTAATGATGATAGAGTTACAAGATACGAGCTAGATGGTGTTGTGATTGCGAAGTCGGATTGCGAAAGGGATCTGGGAGTTATGATTAGTAAGAATTTAAAACAAAAGGATCAATGCATAAATGTTCGTAATAAGGCAAATCGGACACTTGGATTTATTAATCGCAGCGTTAGTAACAAGACACCTGGTGTGGTTCTCAAGCTATATCTTGCTCTAGTTAGGCCCCATTTAGATTATGCAGTTCAGTTTTGGTCGCCATATTATAGAATGGATATAAATTCACTTGAACGTGTCCAGCGTAGGATGACTAAGTTAATTCCCCAAATTAGAAATCTTTCATATGAAGAAAGATTAACAAAGCTTAAGTTGCATTCACTGGAAAGGCGAAGAGTTAGGGGTGACATGCTAGAGGTTTACAAGTGGATGAATGGACATAACCGGGGGGATATTAATAGGGTATTAAAAGTATCAACACAGGACAGAACACGAAACAATGGATATAAATTGGATAAGTTTAGATTTAGGAAAGACTTGGGTAAATACTGGTTCAGTAACAGGGTTGTTGATTTGTGGAACCAATTGCCGCGTAACATTGTGGAGGTGGGGTCCCTCGATTGTTTCAAGCACGGGTTGGACAAGTATATGAGTGGGATTGGGTGGTTATAGAATAGGAGCTGCCTCGTATGGGCCAATAGGCCTTCTGCAGTTACCTTTGTTCTTATGTTCTTATGTTCTTATGAGGAGCAATGTTGGTGAGTAAGATGTTGGAGTGAGGGAGACTGGCTGGGTGTGGCTGCTCTCACTCGAGGTGTTCTGAATGTGTTCATGGCCAAATGCTCCTATTGGCCCACACGAGGCAGCTGCTATTGGCCCATACGAGGCAGCTGCTATTGGCCCATACGAGGCAGCTGCTGTTGGCCCATACGAGGCAGCTGCTGTTGGCCCATACGAGGCAGCTGCTGTTGGCCCATACGAGGCAGCTGCTGTTGGCCCATACGAGGCAGCTGCTGTTGGCCCATACGAGGCAGCTGCTGTTGGCCCATACGAGGCAGCTGCTATTGGCCCATACGAGGCAGCTGCTATTGGCTCATACGGGGCAGCTGCTATTGGCCCATACGAGGCAGCTGCTATTGGCCCATACGCGGCAGCTGCTGTTGGCCCATACGAGGCAGTTGCTGTTGACCCATACGAGGCAGCTGCTGTTGGCCCATACGAGGCAACTGCTATTGGCCCATACGAGGGAGCTGCTATTGGCCCATACGAGGCAGCTGCTATTGGCCCATACGAGGCAGCTGATATTGGCCCATACGAG
Organism: Procambarus clarkii; assembly: GCF_040958095.1. Lineage (NCBI taxonomy): Eukaryota > Metazoa > Arthropoda > Malacostraca > Decapoda > Cambaridae > Procambarus > Procambarus clarkii. The sequence continues at coordinate 25,085,183 of NC_091187.1, forward strand.
GCAGCTGCTATTGGCCCATACGAAGCAGCTGCTACGAGGTGTTCTGAATGTGTTGATGGTGAATGTATACAGTGTGTGACAGTGTATAGTGTGTAAATAGATTGTATATATACACAAATTAGCATGATACATAGTAAATATGTGCTGCATATGTGCACACAAGTTTCATGCACGTAACACAGTGTCTACGGACAGTACGGATGTTGTACTGCGATATTATAGTGTACGTGTTCATTATACATTGGATTGGCACATAAAAAACAATGAAAATGTATTTGGAAAGGTGCGCAAAAAATGAACGAAAATATATTCGCGGCAACTCGCGCGCCCCGCCCCAAGCGCCCCACCGACCCCGAGAGCTTACGGCACGGGCGCACGGGGAATGATGATGTCACGCCCCAACTTCCGGACCCCATAGCAGCCAAAGTAAGTACAATTTCAACTTTTTTTTTACATACCCATACTGAGGGAAGGATTTTTGACACTTTAAAGAGAAAAAAGAATTTTTTCCAGAGAATTTATGTCCTGCGCACTGCGGGGGTGTCACATTTGGAGGCAACGCAGTTAAGGGGTTAAGAAACAAATTTCCCCATTTAAAATAAAGGAAATAAATTTAATCCGTTCCACTCCCAAAAACATCTATACTTGTATGACTTTTTTTATGTAAATATAATACTTCACATGTAAATATAAATGTTTTATTGTAGTGTTTTAATATTTACTTTACCTTATGAAGAGTAGTTGCTGGCTTGAGGGAGACGATGGGGAGGTGGGAAGGAGGAGAGGGGTTATGGTGTGGAAGGAGAATCCACCTCTTGAGTCAGGCGGACTCTCTCTTCTTGGGAATTTCAACCAAATTTCATTTCAAATGTCACACAAGGATGCGTTAGACCAGCACCAAATAAAAAACTACGTCGATTACACTCGTTGTGTCAACAATATAATAGTCTTACCACGAAGATACAATACAATGCCGTTTTCTCAAATAGGCAATGTGGTTATTAAAGAAAACGGAACCACGATGGATCCACTATGATTCTATGACGAATCTACCCTGGCCACAGGCCAGCCAAATCACAGTCCCACTGGGTGCTTCGTCGTGGAGGCCTTCAACCACAATCCAGCCTGTAGCTGGCAGGTACCGATCAGCTCCGCTGTGTAGGCCACTCCACGACCGATATTAGGGATGCGAGCCCTAGGCAGGAGCCTCGTGTGATCCCGCTGATCACTCTCCTCACTAAGCACCACAGTGTCTCTTCCACCAGCCAGCCCCGGATATGGCGATTCCCGACACTGCCATGTCGCAGGCAGGCTAATACTCTCAACAGAGTTCGTCCAGGGGTGACTCCGAGCTTCTTCAAAGCAGACTGGTGAAGAGACCTTGGCTGCCTTGGGTAGACTGATTCATCATCCAACACAGCAGTCCCAGGTCGACTCTGCAATCAGATACGTCATTAATACGCTCTAGGGAACCTCACTTACAAGCTTAGGCACAAACGTCCACCTCTTCATTCCATAGATAGCGTTGCTGTCTAAGCGCCACCTCACCAGAGGTCAGCAGCGGCTATTCCACGAACCAATTAAGACGGGAATCCAGCACGTATAGCCGGCGTCTCTCGTCATCACTAGATGGCGTCGTCCATTTGGAGGGGGTTTCGGGAGCGGACTCACAGATGACGCTGTTGTCACTGCTCCGTGCTTCGACGATGGACTCGGGTCCGTAATAGTGAGCAACCAAGGCTGGCGCTCGCAGCATGAGCGCACAGCACTGCTGTTCAGCGTGTGACCACAGCATCGCCTAATATTGTCAAAATATATATATAATCTGTTTTATTTAGCCATAATAGTATTATAGAAGAGCCTGAGTGTGATAATGACTGGGTGCAATGTTCAAATATCAGTGATTCAATGCTGTTCATGATGTTCACAGCACTAGCCACAGCACCACAGCATTATTTCGTCCATCTAGGAATCTTCAAACGACTTCTTAGGTTCCTTTTCAAAATAAACTTGTGGTCAATTATTCATTTACAGAAATTAGTGACCAGGATTGGCCCGTAGGAGGCAGCTGCTATTGGCCCATACGAGGCAGCTGCTATTGGCCCATATGAGCTATTTTGGTGAGGGATGTTATGTTGTAATTGTAGCGTCGTCTGCTGTCTTCTGAGTGATTTCTCATGCAGTGTACGATGGCCACTGTACTGTTTGGACACAATACCGGCTTACTTGCATAGTTCTAGTAAATAAAACATGTAGATAAGTATATATAACATGTGTAAATAGCGTAATAAAAACAATGACAGTATGGTGTGAGGAGCTATGCTGGCGAGTAAGATGTTGGAGTGAGGGAGGGCCTGTGTGGGTGTGGCTGCTCACACTCGTGATGTTCTGAATGTGTTGATGGTAAATGTATAGTGTGTACATATGTTGTAAATATACATAAATGAACATGAAACATTGGTGTGAATAACTGTATGATGGGAGGGGCAATGTTGGCGAAGTGAGGGAGGGCTGGCTGGGTGTGGCTGCTCACACTCGCGGTGTTCTGAATGTGTTGATGGTGAATATATATAGTGTGTGACAGTGTATAGTCTGTAAATAGATTGTATATATACATAAATTAGCATGATACATGGTAATTATGTGCAAGATATGTGTACACAAGTGTCATGCACGTAACAGTGTCCTTGGACAGTACGGATGTTTTACTATCATAATGTAGTGTACGTGTTCATTATACATAGGATTAGCACGTAAAAACAAATAAAATGTATTTGGAACTGTGCGCAAAAAATGAACAAAAAATATATTTGCGGTAACTCGCGCGCCCCGCCGGCCCCGAGAGCATACTGCTCTGGCGCATGGGGAATGATGACGTCACGCCCCACCTTTCGGACCCCATAGCAGCCAAAGTAAGTACAATTTCGAACTTCCGTTGCTATACCCATATACAGGGAGGGGTTTTTGACACTTGCAGAAGAAAAAAGAATTTTTTCCCGAGGTTTCATTTCCTGCGCACTGGGAAAGGGTTAATAGCTTCTTTTCATCGGTTGGTGCTAACCTTGCCAGTAAAATCCCACAGATTCAGACACACATCAACACATATCTCTCGGGCAGCTATTCAAACTCTCTTCTCCTTTCACCAGTCAGCCCGACAGATGTTGTGTCCATCATACTCACTATAAACCAAAGCTTGGAACATCAGTGAAATCCCATCCATTGTATGCAAGAGTGCCTCCCATGCCCTTGTGCCACCTATAGCTCTGCTGTTCAACAAATTCCTTGAGTGTCATACCTTCCCTGATATCCTTAAAAAAGCAAGAGTAACGCCAGTTCATAAAGGAGGTAATCCGGCAGACATAAAAAATTATAGACCAATATCAAACCTACCCATACTATCAAAAATATTTGAAAAAATTATCTACAAACAGTTCTACTCCTATCTCGTAAAATTCGACATTCTTATCCCGTCAGTTTGGCTTCCGCTCCCAAAAGAGTACCAACGATGCAATTATTAGTCTCCTTGATGTAATTTACTCAGCCTTTGACATAAATGAGTTAACGATTGGACTCTTCATTGACCTGAGAAAGGCCTTTGATACTGTTAATCACAATTACCTCTTACGTAAACTCCATCATTATGGAATCCGAGGCCATGCTCTGGACTATATCCGATCCTATCTTAGTGATAGACACCAATGTGTAGCCATCAATAATATAACCTCTCCCACTCTACCAATAACCGTTGGAGTGCCACAGGGCAGCATCTTGGGACCTCTCCTATTTCTTATATACATCAATGATCTGCCTAATGTCTCTAACATTCTGAAACCCATTTTGTTTGCTGATGATTCTACCCTCATCTACTCTAACCCAACCCACATACACTAAATAATGTTGTTAATAATGAACTAAAAAAAAGTCCACTTATGGATGTCAACCAACAAACTAACACTTAACATAGAAAAGACCTACTACATCTTATTAGGAAGCAAATCCACAAATGCAATTCAGCTTCAGATAGACAATGTAAACATTAGCAATAAAAATGATGGAAAGCTTCTTGGCCTATTCCTAGACAAGAAACTCAACTTCAGCACCCACATACAACACATAACTAAGAAAGTCTCTAAAACAGTTGGTATACTCTCCAAAATCAGATATTATGTACCTAACTCTGCTCTCATATCTCTATATTATGCACAAATCTATCCCTATCTTAATTATGGTATCTGTGCATGGGGTTCAACCACTGCAAACCACCTCAAGTCCATCATCACCCAATAAAAATCTGTTATCAGAATAATAACAAATTCTGCTTTCAGACAACTCTCAGCCCTCTTGTTTAACTCCCTAAACGTGCTAAACATAATCTCACTCTACAAATTCTCTTGTGTCAACTACATTTACAAAACCCTGTTCTTAAATGCAAATCCTGCTCTGAAACTCTCCCTGGACAGATGTAACAGGACCCATTATCACCACACCAAAAATAAATATCTCTTTGATATCCCCAGAGTCAAACTTAATCTGTGTAAACACTCTATGCAAATAAAGGGACCCAGTCTATGGAACTCACTCCCTTATGAATTGAAAAGCTGTCCAACTTTTGCATCATTCAAAAACAATACTAAAATGTACCTAATTTCATCTTCATAGTTTTTTACCTTTTGCTTTAAAACTGCACTGTATGTATTGCTACCCAATCTCCCAATCTTTATGTACTCAATCCAAACATCTTTACCATTGTGATCATTGCTGTCTTCTTATATGTGCTATCAATCTGCTGTATGGTGTCTATTAATCTTGTTTAAATTACCAATTAAGCTGTCAATGTAATCAATCATTGCTTTAATATACCAGTGTGTTTTAATGTACTTCATAATCTCTCTCATCTCATTTTTTTCTTGAAATGTATCAGTTATCTTGTTATTAATTCTGCTAGAATTTACCTACTTAAAATTATCTGTTAGATTAAGGACCGGCCCGAATTGTTGCGTGTACTAGTGGCTTTACAAGATTGTAAATACTATGCTATGTATTCTCACAAACCCAATGTACCCTCTTGTATATAAATAAATAAATAAAAATAAATAATCCACGTAGCTTTTGTCCTTCAGTTCTGGGAGCCACTTAGTGGCATGTCGTTGCACTTTTTCCAGTTTGTTGATGTACTTCTTAAGATATGGGCACCATACAACCGCTGCATATTCTAGCTTTGGTCTAACAAAAGTCGTGAACAATTTCTTTGTTATTTCTCTATCCATGTATTTAAAAGCAATTCTGAAGTTAGAAAGTGTAGCATAGGCTCCTCGCACAATGTTCTTAGTGTGGTCCTCAGGTGACAGTTTTCTATCTAGAACCACCCCTAGATCCCTTTCTTTGTCAGAATTCTTTAAAGATTTCAAACATAGTTTATAGGTTGTGTGGGGTCTATGTTCTCCAATTCCACATTCCATAACATGGCATTTATTCACATTAAATTCCATTTGCCAAGTGTTGCTCCATATACTTATTTTGACCAGGTCTTTTTGAAGAGTATGACAATCATCTAGGTTTCTTATCTTCCCTATTATCTTAGCATCATCAGCAAACATGTTCATATAATTCTGTATTCCCACTGGTAGATTGTTTATGTAGACAATGAGCATTATCGGTGCAATAACAACCCTGTGGTACTCCACTCGTGACATTCCTCCAATCCAATACCTTGCCTCTGATTACGGCCCTCATTTTTCTGTCAGGAAATTTTTCATCCATGTTAGAAGCTTACCTGTCACCCCTCCAATATGTTCCAGTTTCCAGAACAACCTCTTATGGGGAACTCTGTCGAAAGCCTTTTTTAGGTCCAGATAGATGCAGTCAACCCAACCATCTCTTTCCAGTAAAATCTCTGTGGCTCGATCATAAAAACTGAGTAAGTTTGTTACACAGGATCTTTCCGATCGAAAACCATGCTGTCTGTCTGATATTATATCGTTTTTCTCCAGGTATTCTACCCTTTTAGTTTTAATTATTTTTTCTAATATTTTGACTATTACACTTGTCAATGATACAGGTCTATAATTAAAGGGGTCTTCCCTGTTTCCACTTTTGTAGATTTTAACTATGTTAGCCATTTTCCACACATCAGCTACAACTCCTGTAAACAGGGATGCCTGAAAAATCAGTTGAAGTGGAATGCTGATCTCAGGTGCACATTGTTTCAGAACCCATGGTGAAACTCCATCTGGACCAACTGCTTTGTTCTTACTTAGCTCCTTGAGCATTTTTTCCACTTTGTCTCTAGACACCTCTATGTGCTCTATGTTGCTCTCTAGAATTCTTATTGTGTCTGGTTCCCTGAAGATTTCATTTTGTACAAACACACTTTGGAACTTTTCGTTTAATGTTTCACACATTTCCTTTTCATTTTCCGTGAATCTATTTCCCATTTTCAACCTCTGAATATTATCCTTTACCTGCAATTTGTTGTTTATGAATTTATAGAAAAGACCTGGTTCTTTTTTACATTTGTCTGCAATCCCTTTTTCAAAATTTCTTTCTGCCTCTCTCCTCACTGCCGTGTAGTTGTTTCTCGCATCTTTGTATCGCTGGTATGTTTGGGGGTTTGGCCTCTTCCTGTATTGATTCCATTTTTGTGTCTTTTGGTCTTTGGCCCTCTCGCAATTTCTGGTGAACCAATCCTGTTTCCTAGTTCTGCATCTCTGTTTTGGTATAAATTTTTTTGTGCCCTTATCATATATTTCACAAAACTTGACATATATCTCATTCACCTCCTTGCCTAGCAACAAGTCTGTCCAATTATACTCACTAAAAAATTTTCTAAGGTCGCCATAATGTCCTCTCCTGAAGTCAAGTTTTTTCAATTGCTTCAACCTCCTTATTTTCTTCCAGATTATAACACATTGCATACTTTATTCACAAAAAGACATGGTCACTTTTACCCAAGGGAGGAAGGTACTGACTGTCAAATATTTCTTCCTCCTTCCTGGTAAATATCAAATCTAGCATGGAGGGAACATCCCCTTCCCTCATCCCCGTAGCTTGTTTAACATGTTTATACAAGAATGTTTCCAGGATGAGGTCTACAAATTTACAGGTCCAAAAGTCTTCTGTTTTAGCTTCATATGCTTCCCAGTCTATGAATTTCAAGTTGATGTCGCTGACTATCAACAGTCGTGATCTATCGTTATCCTTTCTCGCTATAATCTCTCTGATTATTGTTATAAGACCTTCTCGTTTACTATCTAGCTCATCCTTTGACCATATGCTGCTTGGCGGTGGACTATATGCATTTATGATCATTAGTTTATCATCCTTATGGCAGATCTCCAGTGCTATTATGTCAACTTCTTGTGGATTGGCAGTCATTATTTCGTTCACTTTTAGGTGTTCTGTCACCAGCACAGCAACGCCACCGCCTTTCCTAATTTTTCTGTCCGTCTCCAAATTGAGTAGCCCCTTAGGAATATGACCTCATTTAAAAATAACATCTTCAAGTTTTGTCTCTGTGAGTGCAACAATGTCTGGTGTCTGTAGCTGTAGTAAATCACTTCACTCTCACTCACGTGAGATCTTCGATCTCACTCCATCTATGTTGGTGTATGCAATCTTCAGGAGCTTGTTCCCTCTCTCCTTATTCTTCACTCCCCCTCTCTCTAATGATTTTGTTGGTTTGCTTTTATGTACCACTTTACTGGTCTGCCTATCCCTATCACTATGTAGAAAAAAAGAATTTATTTCTTCTTTATTCCTGCTCTCATTTAAATTTTTTGCCTCGGCGAGGTTCAGTTTCAGCTTCTCTCTATCTCCTTTTGAAAGATCTCGTCTTAACGACCACACTTTCCCATCCTCATCACATTGTAATTTTCTAGCATTCCTTAGTACTTCTTCCATCTGTTTGGCACCATTTAGGGTGATCCTCAAAGGTCGATCTTTTCTTTTTACACATCTGCCTATTTTCCTGTAGTCGCACACATTCTCTATGGTAGTAAAACCTTCTACGAGGCCAACAATTTTATCTACTACTTTTGCTTCCTCTACAGCTCTTTCTGACCTAGATGTTATCTCCTTTTCCTTGCAGCCAAAAATGATCAGGGACTTACTCCGATCAACTGTGTTTTGCACCATGTTCGGGTTAGATGCCAATTCCTTTCTCACTTCTAGCCTATGTTTGTTTTATCCTGGTTGCTGCAGTGTTTGGCTTCCTTTACTGCTTCTTGAATTTTTTCCTTCTCCTTGGCCACTTGTGCATAGGTGAGCTGCATATCCTTCTTGCACTGTTCTATTCCCTGTGTAACTTCCTCCATCTGAACTGACAAAAGCTGTTTCTCCTGTTGAATTTCCTTACCTAACCTATTGTTGTCATTTATGTTTAAATTTACTTTAACTTCTTCCAAAGCTATTTTTAAGAGTTTATTTTCTTCGTCCATGGCTTTGCAATTTGTTTCCAATTGATTCTTATCCTTGTACAAGTCTTTCACTAAACCCTCAAGACATAAAACTTTGCTATTTAAATGGTCATTACTTTCTTTCAATTTACTAATTATTTCTACATGAGAGTTCACTATAGTATCTAATTTTACCAACTTGTTGTGTAGACTGCTTATATCAATGCTTTCTTCATTGAATCCAGCGAAATCAAGCTCTGTTTTGTATTTCCTCTTGCCAGTGGCCATCTTGAATGTTCTTCTCTGCACTGGAAACACTAGGGCAACTTTTTCTCGTCCAATTTTTCACTTCCCTTAACCCATTCCTGTTATCTCACCTATTTTTCAAAAGCACTATACTTTTATGTTCTCTGGGACACCACTCTCTATCATCAACCTGTACTACAATATTTAGGATTGTTGAAGTATGCTGGAGCTCCTCTGATGCAAGTGTTGACCCTAGGGGTGTCACCTTTTTCATAATAATGTCTGTGTGCAATACTGTGTGTTACTGTGTAAATAGTGTGTGAAACTGTACATAATGTAATTTTAGTGAATTTTTAACAAGTAATATTGCGACAATAAACATTTGTTGTGGACACATTACTGACAAATGTATCACAGTTCCATGGAATATTATGAATGTTCTACTGTATACATATTGTAAAGGACACAAATTTGCATCATATACGATAAAAAAACAAATAAAACTGCATTGGAAATACATAGAACAAATAATTGAAAATATATTTGTGGCAACAATCGGTGCTTGAATGGCCCCGCAACCGTGTCTGGGCGAGTCACGCACGGGCGACCAGGCCCTGATGACGTCACAGCCCATCTTGTCCACGTCCTTATAGCCAAAGTAAGTGGAATTTGGTACTTATTTTTACATAGACATGTTCAGGGAAGGGAATTTATCCTTTTACGAAGAAAAAATAATTTTTTGGGAACACTTCATTTCATGCGCACCGGGGGAATTTCTCAATAAACTTGGCGCAGCACGGTGGTTAACCCTTAACATGCTAGGGGTATAATATCCTTTGTTCCCCACAGGCGCATGTAATTTTGAAAAAAAAAAAATATTTTTTCTTCCTAACCTGTTAATTTGTGTTCACTGATTACGGGAAAAATAATAACAAATCGTAAGTAGCATATATTGCCCGCAATAGGGCAGGGAAGTCTAGCAAAAAAACAGGCGCTGACTCAGCGTGCGTCCCAGGCGGTCTGTTGATCGCCAGCTGTCAGGCCGGAGTTGCCACAAAGAGATAATTACCTAATTATTTCAATGTCTCTGATTGATTTTTCATAGTTTTTTTGCTGTAATATTATTCAATAGTGTGTAGTTTGATATATTTATATAATAAAAGGAGTGAATCATTGCTGTACTCAAAAATATGGTATGCATATTGTTGATTCAATTATGTTCATCAATCAGTGAACAAATAATTTGTCAGTTATTACACTATATACACAGGTTATATATAAGTATCTGCATGTTTTGTTCACCATAACGAACAACTAAGTAGCTATTATGAGTCAAAAAGTAACGAGGAGTGACCGCCACACACCAGCCAGCCACTCGCTGCCACTCACTCCCTCAACACCTCACTCGCCCACATTCTCCTCCCAACATACTGTTTTTGCTTTTATTCACTATATACAGACGTTATATATAAGTATCTACATTCGTGTTCACCATAACGAACCACTAAGTTGGCATGCTGAGTGGCAGTGGCAGCCCGCCACTGGCTGCTACTTCCTCCCTCCCTCAAGTCACCTGACTCACTCACATTCTCCTCCCACAATACTGTTTTTGCTTTTATTCACTATATACAGACGTTATATATAAGTATCTACATTTTCACCATAACGAACCACTAAGTTGGTATGCTGGGTGGCAGTGGCAGTGGCAGCCAGTGGCAGTCCGCCACTGGCTGCCATTCCCTCTCTGACTCACCTCACCTGACTTGCCACCATTATCCTCCCACCATACTGTTTTTGCTTTTATATACAGATGTTATATATAAGTATCTACATTTGTGTTTACCATAGTGAACCACTAAGCTGGTATGGTGAGTGCAGTCAATAAAAGGTGGCCACACACAGTCAGAAGACAACGCCACCACCCTCCCTCCCACAGCATTACTCCTCTCTCCATGAAGCACAGCGCTAAATATCACCACAATCCTGCTATTATCAGAACCCTGGTCAGTTTTGTCACAGTGAGGGGTCTTCTGTAATAATATCATCGCTAAAAAATAGCAAGAACATGTATATTATGGCATTTTTAGGCGATGCTGTGGTCACAAGGTGAACAGCAGTGCAGTGAGCTCATGCTGCGTGCGTCAGACTTGGTAGCTCACTCGATACTGAGGCCCCTCACACCCGGGAATTTGGCCCACGATATGTTGTAAATGGCGTCTTTTTACAAGAGCCCTGATGAAGGTGTGGTGAACCCTGTGTATCCGCGCGCCGTTTAAATCTTGTGCGGTACTCCAAAGCATCATATGATGCCAAGCGCAATTTACTGCAAGTCACTCAAAGCATCATATGATGTCTGCGCAACTAAAGGGTTAATATCAACCAGCATTTAACCAGAAAATGAGGTTAAAGGCTGGCCCCCATTACAGTTGCATGCTCTGTTTTCTTTATTGCAACAAGCCTGGTTGGTTGCCCGGTTGGTTGCCCGGTTGGAAGCCCCGGAGCTGCCCAGCTGGGGTTTTAGGGACCCAGTCTCTGGGCGTTGGTTATTTCACCCATGTTCAGTCTGTGCACATGATCACTTCCCAGGTGGGTGTGTTTTGTTTTACTCCTAAGTCACCCCCCCTTCCCCCCCCCTGCCTCCAGCTCCCAAACATCCGAGGGTTTTGGGGTTGTGGCAGGGTTTTTTGTTTGGGATGAGGCTCCACTGAGGTTTTAAGGACCCAGTTTCGGGGCGTTAGTTATTTCACCCATGGTTCAGTTTGCACCCATGATCGCTTCCCAGATGGGTGTGCTTTACCTTACTGCTTCCCCCTCCCCCTTCCCCCTACCTCCAGCTCCCAAACATCCGAGGGTTTTGGGGTCAGAGCAGGGTTTTATCGTTTGGAATGAGGCTCGGGTAGCTTCGGGGTTTGGCTCTTCCAGTTAGAGGACGGAGGTGGAGCCTGTTTTCCCGCTGAGGCTTCTGAGATGGCCCAGCAGGCTCCTTGAAGCTTTTCCCCTGGGACTCTGCCTTTTCTTCAAAGGTGGTGGGTGGGGGTTAAGGGGTTCTGCATCGGGGCCTGTGTCAGGGTTCCCTGGGGGTACGGGGAGGAGTTCACTAGTTGTCCCAGCTTGGGCCTTTTTTTGCCGGGTTGTTGCAATGGATCTTGAGGCTATCTTGAGATGATTTCGGGGCTTTTTTTAGTGTCCCCGCGGCCCGGTCCTCGACCAGGCCTCCACCCCCAGGAAGCAGCCCGTGACAGCTAACAAACACCCAGGTACCTATTTTACTGCTAGGTAACAGGGGCATAGGGTGAAAGAAACTCTGCCCATTGTTTCTCGCCGGCGTCTGGGATCGAACCCAGGACCACAGGATCACAAGTCCAGCGTGCTGTCCGCTCGGCCGACCGGCTCCCTGGACTAGGAGAGGCAGTTTAGTTTTTTGTTTTGGTTGCCATATTGCTCTTCTGGAAGCGCTTCCAAACCTGGCTGTGTGGTGGTGCTGCTCGTTGTGTTTACATCTGGCTGCTGAGTGCTTGCATTCATTTTTTGGGGCATTTTCCACTTGGTTCATGCGCTTTTGTTCTTGGTGACAGTCGTGTGGCACTTCTCTGGTTTGGGTTATGTCTGCTTTGTTAGGGGGGTCAGGACGTGTGTGTGGATTGCTATGTTTTCTGCCTTCCATAATCATAACGATTACGATTTATTTACTTACACTACGATTTATTTTTTATTTTTCCAAGTGATCAGGGGAACACAAATGAACACTTAAAAGACAAAATATTTTGGGGGACTTTTTTTTTTTGGTGCCTATGGGTGTTGAAGGCCATATAGCCCAGAGCAGTTTAACCCTTACACTGCTCAGGGGTCCTTGGGACATTTACACCCCTGTGCGCAAGAAAAAAAAAAATTCAAAATTTTTTTTTCGTCTTCTAAACATGTTAATTTGTGTCCCCTGAGCACGGAAAAAATAAAAAAAAATCGTAGGTGACATATTTTGGGAGCAATTGACCGAGGAAGTCTGGCAAAAAGTGGGCGTTGACAGAGCGGTCGTCAGACCTGGTCAGCGTCACCCGCGTTGACAGATGGGAGTTGCCACAAAGATATTATTACCTAATTGTTTCAATGTCTGCGATTGATTTTTTCTTAGTTTTTTTGCAGTAATATTATTCAATAGTGTGTATTGTAATATATTTATATAATAAAAGTGGTTAATAATCGCTATACTCAAAAGTATGATGTGCATATTAGTGATTCAATTATTATGTTTATAAAAAAATAAACAAATAGTTTTGCTGCTATTACACTCTATACACAGGTTATATATAAGTATTGGCATGTTTTGGTCACCATAACGAACCACTAAGTTGGTATTGAGAGTCTAAAAGCAACGAGGAGTTACCGTCACACACCAGCCAGCCACTCGCTGCCACTCCCTCAACACACGCACTAAACTTTCTCCCCCAACAATACCAGTTGTGGTGTTATTACACTATATACAGACGTTATATATAAGGATGTGTATATTTTGTTCACCACAACTGTACAGCTAAGCTGATATAGTTAGTTCAGGCACTAAGAGTCGTCGCTATACATAGATGGCGGCTGGCGGCTTCCTCACTCTTTCAAGGTCACACGCACTAAACTTTCTTCCCCAACAATACCTTTTGCAGTGTTATTACCCTATATACACATATTATATATAAATATCTACATGTTTTATGCACCGTAACTGTACACCTAAGCTTGTAGTGCGCCCAAAGAGCATAGTGGCCACTCTAAACAGCTAGACAAATCGTGCAGACGACGTCACCTCCGTCACCCAAATGGCTCCTCCCAGCATAATCCTTTTGCTGTTATTACACTAATACACACATTATATATAAGTATCTACATTTGTGTTCACCATAGAGAACCACTGACCTGGTATGGTGAATGCAAACAATAACAGGTGGCCACACAGTCAGTAAACGATGCTGTCTCCCTCCGTCTCTCAGCATCACTCCTCCCACAGCGCTAATTATTACAACAATCCTGCTATTATCACAACCCTGGTTATATATATCACAGTCATTGGTCATCTGTAATATTGTCATCGCTAAATAATAAAAATTATATATTTATTTTGACATTTTTCGGCGATGCTGTGGTCACAAGCTGAACATCAGTGCTGTTCGCTCATGCTGCGTGCGCCGGCCTTGGTTGCTCCAACAGTACTGTGCCTCTCACACCTGAGAATATTGCCCACGATTTTTTTTTTAAATTGCATCTGTTTACAAGAGCCCTGAGGAAGCTACTGTGAACCCCGTGTAGCCGCGGGCCATTTGAATCAGGCCTGGCACCCTATGGCGTATATATACGCCATGCGCACCATGGGACATGTTACTCAGGGCGTATATATACGCCATGCACAGTTTAAGGGTTAACCACTACACTGCTCAACGGGTGGTGCGCAACTTGCCTTAGGGATCTTATAGGTATAGCGTATGTTTAAAAACTCCCGCGGCTACATAAGGTTCACATCAGCTTCCTCTGGGCTCTTGTAAACAGACACCATTTTTTGTTGTTGTTGTTGGCAACATTCCCAGGTGTGAGAACCTCAGTACTGAGTGAGCAACCAAGTATGGCTCACGCAGCATTAGCTCACAGTACTGCTGTTCAGCTTGTGACCACAGCATCGCCTAATAATGTCAAAATATATATGTAACTGGTATTATTTAGCCAAGATAGTACAGAACACCACTTGGTTTCTGAACTTTAGTTATCCGAAACTTCCAGTTTCCCGATTGGGGTTAGGGAGTCATGCTACACGAACAAAGTTTGGGTAGGAAGCGGTCCACCAAGTGTCACACCGCCGATGGGAGATGGTCCAGTTTGCCCACTGACCGTGTTGGTTGCCACCACTCTAAAGTGCCTTCCACCCTGTGGTTTCACAGATTCACAGCCTATTATTCCTATTATTTTGATTTGTCACGAGGCTGGAGTATTCAGTCTGTGATTTTGTTTTACATATCTGCCCAATCATCTGTGCATCATGTCGGCTCCAAATGCACGCATTGCATCAGCGATGGCTGACTGGTGGGTGGATGGATAGGGGACCTTAGGTGGAGGCAGTATGAGAATGAGGGGGGAGAATTAGTGAGAAAGGGAGGGAGGGGGAAGTAGGGAGAGATGCTAGGAGATAGGCAGGAAGGGAGGGAAGTAGTAAGGGAGGATGGGCGAATTAGGGAGGAAGGGACAGGCAGGTAAGCAGGCTGGCAGGCAGAGAGGCAGGCTGGCAGGCCGGCAGGCTGGCTGGCAAGCAGGCAGGCTGGCTGGCTGGCAAGCAGGCAGGCTGGCAGGCAGGCAGAGAGGGAGGCAGGCAGACTGGCAGGCAGAGAGGCAGGCTGGCTAGCTGGCAGGCTGGCTGGCTGCCTGCCTGCCTGCCTGCCTGCCTGCCTGCCTGCCTGCCTGCCAGCCAGCCAGCCAGCCAGCCAGCCAGCCAGCCAGCCAGCCTGCCTGCCTGCCTGTTATTCCCTCCTTAACTGGGTCAAGTGTGTTAGGCTTATCAGTGAGCCGGTCCGTTCCCCACCATCGACACACCTCCCCCCACCCGCCCCCTCCCATACTTCCCATACACACGCTGTCCCTGCTTCACCTCAACATGCATCGCTCCCTCCATCCATCAATCCATCCATCCATCAAACCATCCATCCATCCATCTCCATCCTACCATCCATCCATCTCCATCCTTTCCCTCCCTGCCTACCACCCAGCCTCTGCCTGCCTTCCTCCCTCCCAAGCTCTGCCTGCCTCCCTCCCTCCTTGCCTCTCCCTCTCTGCCTGCCTGCCTCCCTCCCCTCCTTGCAACTCCCTCTCTGCCTACCACCCAGCCTCTCCCTGCCTCCCTCCCAAGTTCTGCCTGCCTCCCTCCCTGCCTACCACCCAGCCTCTGCCTGCCTCTCTCCCAAACTCTGCCTGCCTGCCTCCTTCCCTCCTTGCCTTCCTGCCTCCCTCCTTGCCACTCCCTCCCTGCCTACCTTCCTGCCTCTCCCTGCCTGCTTGCCTACATTTCAGCCTCTCCATCCCTGCCTGCCTGCCCATCCACCCACCAGTCAGCCATCACTGACACAATGAGTGCATTTGGAGCCAACATGGTGCACGGATGTTTCTTAATTGTGCAGATATGTCCAACAAAGTCACGGAATAAATACTCCAGCCTCATGACAAATCAAAACAATGTGTCGTGAATCTGCGACGTCACAGGGTAGAAGGCACTAGAGTGGTGGACTCAGTGGCTGTCTATATAAAATATATCTTACCTGAATGTTACTTGAAAAATTACTGACACTTAACTTTGGAAATACAGGAGCTCCGGAAATAACGACCAGGGTACAGCCCTATATAGGCCATTAAATCAAGTGGATAAGTATCCACTCAATTTAACAGCCTATATGGGGCTGAGCCCAAGTCGTTATTTACGGAGCTCCGTTATTTCCGACGTTAAGTCGGGTCGGGTAATTTTTCAAGTAACATTCAGGTAGGATATATTTTATACTGTATAATTAAAATTAAATAAAGTTCATTGTGTAATTGCATTCCAATTTAGTGCACGGCCGACGATTAAGCCAGTTGCTGGCTGCTGCATGGATGATGTGTGAACACGCTCTGATCAAGTCCAGATGGGTGGGAAAAAATTGATTCATTCCTTTGGAGGCGATGAGTCACAATAACGTGGCTGAAGTATGATGACCAGACCACACACTAGAAATTGAAGAGACGACGACGTTTCGGTCCGTCCTGGACCATTCTCAAGTCGATTGTCTTGAGAATCGACTTAAGAATGGTCCAGGACGGACCGAAACGTCGTCGTCTCTTCAATTTCTAGTGTGTGGTCTGGTCTTCATTCCTTTGTATTGAAAAATATTTCATGTATCAATCAGTGAGTTAATATTGTCTTAATAAAATTTTAGAGATGTGTTTTGATTTACCCTGAACAGTGCAGGTAATGTATTTTTAATGTTACGACACAGGCTGTGGCGGCCATGCCATAACAATGGCGATCGAGCCTTGTCACTGAGAGCTAGCCAAGACGAAATATTTTGAGCTCACCTTTTCTCTGCTGACGATAGAATATACATTTGCAGAGACTAATATGTAGCTTTTGTTGAAAAAAAACAATTAATATCTTGTAATACTATAATAAAATTGGTAAATTGACTTACTTTTAATGAAGCTGAAGATTACGAAGCTGTGATGATTACGTCATCCTCTGCAGCGCTTGTTTTATATTGTTTATATTGTATACAGGGTACATACTGTATGTACAGTACACTTATTTTCAGGCACTCACTTCACACAACAGCTAGCCTTACTACTAATTCACATGAGTTCTAATTCTACTTCACTATTGACAATTATGTTGAATGTTAAACTCTGCTGCTGCTCGTGCATGAGAATATCCTTTATCAAGTTTCTTAATTAACTCCAGCTTCTGTGCAACCGTCAGGCGCTTCCTTTGGGTAACTTTTGGCATTTTGTAAATTAAAAAGATCACAATTACAGTACAGTGATATCCTTCACAATTGAAGCTAGCCGCGCGAGTTCACGGTAAACAATGGGAACACATGGCCCGGCGGAGTACATACTAGGTCCGTGGGAAAAAAAATACCTAGTGCCTATACTGTACATACTATAAAAGGTATTTAATAAGAAAACAAAGACTTTTGCTTAATAAAAACTGTTTCAAAATATTTTATTAATAATAATTTACAATTTTCTTCATTAAAGTGAATCATTTTAAAAGAAAATTAAGATGTAATATATGACTCTGGACGATCCAGGTCGGTGGCGGCCTGGTCGCCATGTGAGGGGACGCTGATGCCACAACAAACCCAATACCGACTGTCGGTAATATCGACCGCAGACCGGTATAGCAGGCTCCAGATACTGGGCTCCCAAACCGGTCGTTAATACCGGCAGATCGGTATAAAAGAGGCCGTTAAATTGAGTGGATACTGTACTGTCAATTCGGAGGATGGGTTGATTCTATTCTATTCTGTGTATGTTACTTTATGTACTCTAACATCCTACCAAATTTCATGTAAATCTGAGGTGTTTGGCATAGAAGCAGTGAAGATTTGGAGTGGATAGACTCCAGTTACCATGATATTATTGGTTTGTCTTTATTGTACAGTTTTCTTGATATCATTGGTTTCTTTTTGCAGTACAATTGTTTTAATGCACAGAGAAATCACATTAACATGATTTTTCTTTGTATAATTGTCCTGATATTTGTTTTCTTTGTACAATTGTCCTGATGTTATTGGTTTTAATATTAATAATATATGTGACACTTTCAGATTGCTGACACTTATATTGACTCGGGCAGCTTCTTAGACAGTGTAATTGAAGTGAAAGATGGTAAGATATATTTATCCTTTACATATATTTAATATATTGTAGTAAGTAAGGGTACAGGGAATTGACAGATGATGTAGATTTAGTTAACGACTAGTAATTTAGTTAATGGCTAGTGATTCAGTTAATGGCTAGTGATTTAGTTAATGGTTAGTGATTTAGTTAACCCTTAACATGCTAGGGGTATAATATCCTTTCTTCCCCACAGGTGCATGTAATTTTGAAAATAAAAAAATTATTTTTTCTTCCTAACCTGTTAATTTGTGTTCACTGATCATGGGAAAAATAATAAAAAAATCGTAAGTGGCATATATTGCCTGCTATAGGGTGGGGAAGTCTGGCACAAAATAGGCGCTGACTCAGCGCGTGTCCCAGGCGGTCTGTTGATCGCCAGCTGTCAGGCCGGAGTTGCCACAAAGAGATAATTACCTAATTATTTCAATGTCTCCGATTGATTTTTCATAGTTTTTTTGCTGTAATATTATTCAATAGTGTGTAGTTTGATATATTTATATAATAAAATGAGTGAATTATCGCTGTACTCAGAAATATGGTGTGCATATTGTTGATTCAATTATGTTCATCAATCAGTGAACAAATACTTTGTCGGTTATTACACTATATACACAGGTTATATATAAGTATCTGCATGTTTTATTCACCATAACGAACCACTAAGTAGCTATTATGAGTCAAAAAGTAACAAGGAGTGACTGCCGTGTACCAGCCAGCCACTCACGCCCTCCCTCAAGTCATCTGACTCACCCACATTCTACTCCCACAATACTGTTTTTGCTTTTATTCACTATATACAGACGTTATATGTAAGTATCTACATTCGTGTTCACCATAACGAACCACTAAGTTGGCATGCTGAGTGACAGTGCCAGTGGCAGCCCACCACTGGTTGCTACTTCCTCCTTCCCTCAAGTCACCTGACTCACCCACATTCTCCTCCCACAATACTGTTTTTGCTTTTATTCACTATATACAGACGCTATATATAAGTATCTACATTCATGTTCACCATAACGAGCCACTAAGTTGGTATGCTGATTGGCAGTGGCAGTGACAGTGACAGGCAGTGGCAGCCCACCACTGGCTGCCACTCCCTCCCTCCCTCACCTCACCTGACTTGCCACCATTCTCCACCCACCATACTGTTTTTGCTTTTATATACAGACGTTATATATAAGTATTTACATGTTTTGTTCACCATAACTGTACATCTAAGCTTGTATGGTGAGTAAAGGCACAAAGACGTAGGATCTCACACAGCTGATGGCTGCCGCCCTCAAGGCCAGACGCACTAATATTTCTCCTCCAACAATACTGTTGTGGTGTTATTGCACTATATACACACATTATATATAAATATCTACCTGTTTTATTCACCATATTTGTACAAGTAAACTGGTATGGTGCCCAAAAACCATCGTGGTAACCAGTAAACAACACCGTCGTCTGCATGGTGGCGTCGTGCAGACGACGCCACCGACTTCACCAAAATGCGGCTCCCAACCTTCTCTTCTTGCTGTTTATATCCTCTATACACACGTTATATATAAGTATCTACATTTGTGTTCACCATAGCGAACCACTAAGCTGGTATGGTGAGTGCAGTCAATAAAAGGGGGCCATGCACAGTCAGAAGACATCGCCACCACCCTCCCTCCCACAGCATTACTCCTCCCTCCATGGCGCACAGCGCTAAATATCACCACAATCCTGCTATTATCAGAACCCTGGTCAGTTTTATCACAGTCAGGGGTCTTCTGTAATAATATCATCGCTACATAATAGCATGAACAAGTATATTATGGCATTTTTAGGCGATGCTGTGGTCACAAGCTGAACAGCAGTGCTGTTAGCTCATGCTGCGTGCATCAGGCTTGGTTGCTCACTCAATACTGAGGCTCCTAACACCCGGGAGTTTGGCCCACGATTTAAAAAAAAAATGGCGTCTGTTTACAAGAGCCCTGATGAAGGTGTGGTGAACCCTGTGTATCCGCGGGCCGTTTAAATCTTGCGTAGTACTCCAACACGTCATATGATGTGATGCACACTTTAAGGGTTAATGACTAGATTATTTAGCAAATTATGAACTAGTTAAGGACTAGTAATTTAATCAATGAATTGGGTAACATTCCCTCTTTATAGTTCTTGGAAGAATGTGTCAATCTTTGCTATTGGCCCAACTTTGCTGATGTGAATAGATTTTCCTCTAATAATTTATTTTCGGTTAAAGACGTAATTATATTTTTTGCTATTCCAAATATTATTGATACAATCTGGTTATGCTATAATACAATTTTGAGAGGTGAATGGAATGATAGCCGAGCTTGGTGCAATACAAAGTTGATTGAGGGATTATAGCTGTATATTTTCTATGCAAACTCAACAAGGTCGATCAGCACTGGCTCTCCAGCAGCGTTCTTGACATTTATTGCCTTGGTCCAAAATGACGATCCAGATGTTGGAATTGGGCAATTACAAATGGGGGTGTATATGGATTTAAGACCAATATCTGGGAACCATTTCACCAACTTGTGTGGAAATTTACTTTTCATAAGGAAAATCAGGAAAGAATATACCAGTACTGCATTGTACACTGCTCCCCGCTTCTCTCAAGTGCTAGACCACTATGGCATGGAAAACCAGCAAAATGCTGATGTAATATACACAGAGTTCTCAAAAAGCTTTCGACAAACTTAATATTAATTAACCTTGACAATAATAACCTTAACCCTTTACCCTTAACCCTTAACATGCTCGGGGTCTAATATCCTGCCATCCCCACAGGCGCATGTCATTTTGAAAAAAAAAAATTATTTTTTCTTTCTAACCTGTTAATTTGTGTTCACTGATCACGGGAAAAATAATAAAAAAATCGTAAGTGGCATATATTGCCCGCTATAGGGCGGGGAAGTCAGGCAAATTATAGGCGCTGACTCAGCGTGCGTCCCAGGCGGTCTGTTGCTCGCAAGCTGTCCGGCCAGAGTTGCCACAAAGAGATAATTACCGAATTATTTCAATGTCTATGATTAATTTTTCATACTTTTTTTGCTGTAATATTATTCAATAGTGTGTAGTTTGATATATTTATATAATAAAATGAGTGAATCATTGCTGTACTCAAAAATATGGTGTGCATATTGTTGATTCAATTACGTTCATCAATCAGTGAACAAATACTTTGTCGGTTATTACACTATAAGCACAGGTTATATATAAGTATTTGCATGTTTTGTTCACTATAACGAACCACTAAGCAGCTATTATGAGTCAAAAAGTAATGAGGAGTGACCGCCGTGTACCAGCCAGCCACTCCCGCCCTACCTCCAGTCATCTGACTCACCCTCATTCTCCTCCCACAATAATGTTTTTGCTATAATTCACTATATACAGACGTTATATATAAGTATCTACATGTTTTGTTCACCATAACTGTACATCTAAGCTTGTATGGTGAGTAAAGGCACAGAGATGTGGCTACTCACACAGTCAGCTGATCGGTGGCCGCCCTCAAGGTCAGACGCACTAATATTTCTCCTCCAACAATACTGTGTGGTGTTATTACGCTATATATCTTATATACAGACGTTATGTATAAGTATCTACATGTTTTGTTCACCATAACTGTACATCTAAGCTTGTATGGTGAGTAAAGGCACAGAGATGTGGCTACTCACACAGTCAGCTGATCGGCGGCCGCCCTCAAGGCCAGACGCACTAATATTTCTCCTCCAACAATACTGTGTGGTGTTATTACGCTATATACACACATTATATATAAATATCTACCTGTTTTATTCATCATACTTGTACAAATAAACTGGTATGGTGCCCAAAGACCATCGTGGTAACCAGTAAACAACACCGTCGTCTGCACGGTGGCGTCGTGCAGACGACGCCACCGCTCTCACCAAAATGGCGGCTCCAAACCTTCTCTTGCTGTTTATACCCTCTATACACACGTTATATATAAGTATCTACATTTGTGTTCACCATAGCAAACCACTAAGCTCGTATGCTGAGTGCAGTCAATAAAAGGTGGCCACACAGTCAAAAGACATCGCCACCACCCTCCCTCCTACAGCATTACACCTCCTTCCATGGCGCACAGCGCTAAATATCACCACAATCCTGCTATTATCAGAACCCTGGTCAGTTTTATCACAGTCAGGGGTCTTCTGTAATAATATCATCGCTACATAATAGCATGAACAAGTATAATTTGGCATTTTTAGGCGATGCTGTGGTCACAAGCTGAACAGCAGTGCTGTTAGCTCATGCTGCGTGCGTCAGGCTTGGTTGCTCACTCAATACTGAGGCCAATAACACCCGGGAGTTTGGCCCACGATTTTTTTTTTAAATGGCGTCTGTTTACAAGAGCCCTGATGAAGGTGTGGTGAACCCCGTGTATCCGCGGGCTGTTTAAATCTTGCGTAGTACTCCAACACATCGTATGACGTGATGCGCAGTTTACTGGTACAACGTCCAGCACGTTATATGACGTGATGCGCACTTTAAGGGTTAACCCTTAACATGCTCGGGGTCTAATATCCTGCTATCCACACAGGCGCATGTCATTTTGAAAAAAAAAAAAATTTTTTTTTTTTGCTAATCTGTTAAGTTCTGTTCACTGATCATGGGAAAAATAAAAAAAAAATTCTATTGTACTTACTTTTGTTGCAATAGAGCCGAGAAGCTCTGCGATGACGTCACAATCTGCATGGTCGCTCATGCAGTACACGCCCGGGAGATGTTGCGCGCGGTCCTCAAACAGCCAGAGTTGCCACAAATATATTTTCGCGCTATTTATTTACAATGTCTTAGCGCATTTTATCTAATTTTTTTTCACTAATTGTGTTTCAAATACTGTTTGAACATATTTTGTATCAATAATTGTTGCATATTTGAGTATACACAGGCGCACACAAATGTTTTCAATTACGGCAATATAATATGTCATTACAGTCTATTATATTGTATGTTCTGCTTATATTGTATATATTTACACACACGCACACGCTATCTGCTTATATGTTTACATATTTACACACTCGCACACGCTATACACACTTTGAAGCACACTTAGAAGATTTCTAGACTGTGGTAGTCATTGAAGCAGTCGACAGCACATAATGGGATACCACACGTTTCACACCATGTTTGCACAAGCTTCCGTTTCTTGTCTCTACGTGTCGTTGTTTTACACACCAAGCAATCACGTTGGGCTATTGCACGCTTCACACCAGGTGGCAAATACTTAAGTTTGTGTGCTAGGAAGCCTTCAGTGTGAGCGAGGCGTGGAGTACCAGCATGCTGCAACAGTGGGTTTATGATGGGCCGCTGAATACCTGGGACATCTTTTGCAAACTTTCCTAATAACTGTATTGCAGCATCAAATACAAAGTCACGGAAAGTGGGCTTACGTCCAGTTCTCACAAGGTACATGTTGAAACAGTTCAGCATGCTCATGTCCACAAGATGGAAGAACACTTTTTTCGTCCACCTACATGTCTTCCGCACACACTCTGCAGTGCCAATCATCATGTCTGATTTATCAATCAACCGCATGTTGATATTATAGTCTAAAACACAGTCTGGCTTATATAGTGGTGCGTTTGTTTTATGGCTCACTTTCCCACTGTTCACCATTGTTCCATCATGAATTGTTGTCAACAAGTTCACCTCTCTTTTGTCTTTCCACCGAACTGACAGAATGTTATCACTTTTCCTTCTCTGACACTCACCAACTGCAATGTCGTTGTCAAACACAGGCATTTCCCTTCGTTGTGGCTTTACTGTACCAACCAATCCGGTTCTATTTTCTAGCAAGAACCGAGCTAGCAAGGGACTTGTATAGTAATTATCTGTGTATAAAATGTGTCCCTTGTTCATCCACGGAGCCATGATGGTCTTCACTACACTCCCCGAGAATCCATGTTCGTCGTTACCGGGAATGTCTACATCACTAGCCGAGTACAGAATCATGTGTAACACGTATCCTGTCTCACAATCACAAAGAACAAAAAATTTCAGGCCAAATCGGTTTCGTTTTGAGGGAATGTACTGTTTGAATGGAACACGTCCCTTGAAAAGTATGAGAGATTCATCAACCACCAGCTTCTGTGCTGGTACGTAAAAATCTCTGAATTTTCCAATAACATCGTTCATGTAGTGCCTCACTCGCCACAGTCTATCATCAGGTGTTCGGTCCTGAACACTTCCAAAATGTAGACACCTGAGGAGTATCTGAAACCTGTCTCGTGACATATATTTCCCGAATAAAGGTGTTGGTATTGTCTTGTCCTTGCTCCAATAGTCATTTATTGCATGTTTGTGACAGTGCTTCATCAACAAACAGAGTGCCAAAAACACATACATTTCCGCCACTGTGGTATTTTTCCAACGCTGCAGTCGTGAAAATTCTGTGATTTCCCTCTCAATCAGGTAAGCAGCATGCAGGTTCGTTTGGTGTACAATGTATTCCATGAGTGGTTCATCATAGAATGCTGTAAAATATTCCATCTCAGCCATGTCCTCACCTTGATTAGGGAAAAGGTTTGTAATCCCTACATCTTTATCGTCAAAGTGAGGAATATTAGGAATAAAGTCGTCACCATCACTCCACTCAAGTACACCAGGCGTCCTGCGAGATGCAGAGGAAAGACGGCGAGGAAGCGATGCATACCGGCGACCAGGAGCTGAATACCGTCTGCGAGAAGCACGGCGGCTACGTGCACGTGAGGTGGGTGCACGTGAACACGAGGGTCTTGGTCCCTCATGTGGTGCCATGCGGTGGCGCTTGGCTGGGCGAGATGCTGCTGACGCGACAATTTCTCGCCCAGTTACACCACTGGTACCAGCCACAGGCTCAATAAAACTTTGATCTGAGTCACTAAACCCAGAAAAGGAGTCACCTCCCTCTGACTCGTCACCCTCAAACAGAAAATATCCACAGGAACTGTGAGGTCGTGGTAGAATTGGGGTAGAAAATGGGCGAGGAGGCATGGGAGAGCGTATAGGCCTCGCCATGGCATGGCGGTCATTCTCACTTTCACTGCTGCTGCTACTATCTCCCGACAACTGTGTATAATCCTCATCGTTGTCTGAATCGTCAAACACACTTTCTTCACCTTCAGAGAATAATTCGTGGGCTATTTGCTCTGGGGTGAGGGACTGAGTGATGCGTGCTCGTGAGGCGTTTGACCGTGCGCTCGCCATGGTGACTCTCGCTAAACTGAGGCCTCCCATGCCATCGGAGCGTGAGCTGGATTTTTTTTCAAAATGGCCGCTGTTTACTAGAGCCCCTGGGCAGCGTATGGGACCCCCAGCTACACCGCGGGCCATTCAAATCGTGCGCGGTACCCATACACTTCATATGAAGTGAAGCGCAGTTGACTGGTAAAACGATTTACACTTCATATGAAGTGATGCGCACTTTAAGGGTTAAAGGGCTCAATACAATTCTAGCTGGGGTGAGTAACTATTGCGGGACAGCGCACCATAGCTATGTATGGTTGGGAGTACCACGTATGATTTAAAAGTCCCATGGGTACACGGGGCTCGCCTCAGCTTCCTCAGGGCTCTTGTAGACAGTTGCCATTTTAAAAAATTGTGGGCAACATTCCCGGGTGGGAAAACCTCAGTACTGAGTGAGCCACCAAGGCTGGCATGTAGAATGAGCTCATGGCACTGCTGTTCAGCTTGTGAAAACAGCATCGCCTAATAATGTCAAAATATGTATGTAACTTGTATTATTTTAGCCATGATAGTATTACAGAAGAGCCTGAATGTGATAATTACTGTGTATAATGTTCAAATACAGTGGAACCTCTATTAACGAGTTTAATCCGTTCTGGCACCGAGCTCGTTACCTGGAAAACTCGTCTTTGGAAACAAATTTCCCCATTTAAAATAAAGGAAATAAATTTAATCCGTTCCACTCCCAAAAAACATCCATACTTGTATGACTTTTTTTATGTAAATATAATATTGCACATGTAAATATAAATGTTTTGTTGTAGTGTTTTAATATTTACTTTACCTTATGAAGAGTAGTTGCTGGCTTGAGGGAGACGATGGGGAGGTAGGAAGGATGAGAAGGGTTATGGTGTGGAAGGAGAATCCACCTCTGAGTCAAGCGGACTCTCTCTTCTTGGGAATTTCACCCAAATTTCATTTCAAATGTCACACAAGGATGCGTTAGACCAGCACCAAATAAAAAACTACGTTGATTACACTCGTTGTGTCAACAATATAATAGTCTTACCACGAAGATACAATACAATGCCGTTTTCTCAAATAGGCAATGTGGTTATTAAAGAAAACGGAAATTTCATGGCAAACATGTATACAATCCCCATCTCGATCGGATAAGAATTGGATTTTATAGAAATATTTGCTCAAATGACGCTTGAGAGCGGTGTTTGGGTGCATTCAAGAGAAAAAAAGTGTGTTACATTCAAGCGACATATACCTGCGAAAGTGATAACACTTTCATAAAGTGTTATCACAAAGTGATAAATTAATCAAACATTTTCACACACCAGGTTGTCACTGCTTTATCAGGGCAGCTTTTCCAAGAATGCGTTCACCTTTTCAAACATTCCAAACACTTCCCTGATCTCAGTGGAAGAGGCAGCATCCTCCCTTACCTCCTCATTCCCTTACTAAAGGTTTAAATTGTTGATGAGGACCTGCCATACTTCCTTGTGAGATCAATCACACAGACACCACACTCATGCTTTGCTATAATTTCCTTCTTTAAATCCACAGTAATTGTGTCTTTCTTCCTCTTGACAACACTATCTTTAGCAAGTAGCTTCTTTGGAGACATCGTGTGTTACAAATTGTAGTCGCAAAACCACTAAAAACCCAAAGAAAAGCTCAAATAAATCCAGAGGGATGCTTGTCGTGTGAGATACAACAACACTGGCGTCGGAGGCATCCGAGAATTTGCGAGAACCTGCGAGACGCTAGGAAGCGCCATGTGGTTTCACTCGTTAATAGAGGCGAGCTCGTCAATAGAGACAAATTTGCTGCGAGTGGCTTGCTCGTTACTGGAAAAACTCGTTAATAGAGCCACTCGTTAATAGAGGTTCCACTGTATCAGTGTATCAATGCTGTTCAAGATGTTCACAGCGCTAGCCACAGCACCACAGCATTTTTTCGTCCATCTAGGAATCTTCAAATGACTTTTTATGTTCCTTTACAAAATAAACTTGTGGTCACTTATTCATTTACAGGATTAAGTGAACAGGATTGTGATAATAGCAGGATTGTGGTGATAATTAGTGCTGTGCGTAGTATTCTGGGAGGAGAAATTTTGGTGAGGAGGGAGGGAAACGAGGTAGCGTCACTATATGTGTGGCAGCCACTCTTGTTTTGCTCACCATAATATCTTAGTGATTTGCTATGGTGAACACCTATGTGCAAGAGTATATACAATGAGTGTTTATAGTTGTTGTTGTTGATTTAGGGGTGATGACGATCGTGATATCTGATGCAGCCCGGCATATCCGTGACGGGTTAATTGCGAAACTGGGAAAGGTGAAACGCCAAGTCTAATCACGAAATGAGTGATGCCAATCACTGGAAACTAATATGCCTCGCGGCAAAGGAATGCAAACGGGTAGATGATTTGTGAGCCCCAGGAGTCCCCAAGGGTGACAAGCACTGGCCGCGCCCCACAAAAGAAGATAGAGAGAAACTGAAACTGAAACTCGCCGAGGCAAAACATTTAAATGAGAGCAGGAATGAAGAAGAAATCAATTCTTTTTTCTACAAAGTGATAGGGGTAGGCAGACCAGTAAAGTGGTACATAAAGGCAAACCAACAAAATCATTAGAGAGAGGGGGAGTGAAAAATAAGAAATGGGGGAACAAGTTTCTGAAGATTGCATACACCAACATAGATGGAGTATGATCGAAGATACTGGAGTTAAGTGATGTAATACAGCTGCAGACACCATACATTGTTGCACTCATGGAGACAAAACTTGAAGATGTTATTTTAAATGAGGTCATATTCCCAAGGGGCTACTCAATTTGGAGATGGGACAGAAAAATTAGGAAAGGCGGTGGCGTTGCTGTGCTGGTGAAAGAACACCTAAAGGTGAACGAAATAATGAGTGCCAATCCACAAGAAGTTGACATAATAGCACTAGAGATCTGCCATGAGGATGATAAACTAATGATCATAAATGCATATAGTCCATCGCCAAGCAGCACATGGTCAAAGGAGGAGCTAGATAGTAAATAAGAAGGTCTTATAACAATAATGAGAGAGATCATAGCGAGAGCGGATAACGATAGTTCACGACTGTTGATAGTCGGCGACTTCAACTTGAAATCCATAGACTGGGAAGCATATGAAGCTAAAACAGAAGATTTTTGAACCTGTAAATTTGTAGACCTCATCCTGGAAATATTCTTGTGTCAAAATGTTAAACAAGCTATGAGGATGAGGGAAGGGGACGTTCCCTCCATGCTAGATTTGATATTTACCAGGAAGGAGGAAGAAATATTTGACATTCAGTACCTTCCTCCCGTGGGTAAAAGTGACCATGTCTTTTTGGGAATAAAGTATGCAATGCGTTATAATCTGGAAGAAAATATGAAGGTTGATGTAATTGAAAAACCTGACTTTAGGAGAGGACATTATGGCAACCTTAGAAAATTTTTTAGTGAGTATAATTGGACAGACTTGTTGCTAGGCAAGGAAGTGAATGAGATGTATGTCAAGTTTTGTGAAATATATGATAAAGGCACAAAATTTTTTATACCAAAACAGAGATGCAGAACTAGGAAACAGGATTGGTTCAACAGAAATTGTGAGAGGGCCAGAGACCAATAGACACAAAAATGAAATCAATACAGGAAGAGGTCAAACCCCCAAACATACCAGCGATACAAAGATGCGAGAAACAACTACACGGCAGTGAGGAGAGAGGCAGAAAGAAATTTTGAAAAAGGGATTGCAGACAAATGTAAAACAGAACCAGGTCTTTTCTATAAATTCATAAACAACAAATTGCAGGTAAAGGATAATATTCAGAGGTTGAAAATGGGAAATAGATTCACGGAAAATGAAAAGGAAATGTGTGAAACATTAAAAGAAAACTTCCAAAGTGTGTTTGTACAAAATAAAATCTTCAGGGAACCAGACACAATAAGAATTCCAGAAAACAACATAGAGCACATAGAGGTGTCTAGAGATGAAGTGGAAAAAATGCTCAAGGAGCTAAATAAGAACAAAGCAGTTGGTCGAGATGGAGTTTCACCATGGGTCCTGAAAGAATGTGCACCTGAGCTCAGCATTCCACTTCAATTGATTTTTCAGGCATCCCTGTTTACAGGAGTTGTAGCTGATGTGTGGAAAAAGACTAACATAGTTCCAATCTACAAAAGTGGCAGCAGGGAAGACCCCCTTAATTATAGACCGGTATCATTGACAAGTATAATAGTCAAAATATTGGAAAAAATAATTAAAACTAAATGGGTAGAACACCTGGAGAAAAACGATATAATATCAGACAGACAGTATGGTTTTCGATCTGGAAGATCCTGTGTATCGAATTTACTCAGTTTCTATGATTTGGGTTGACTGCATCTATCTGGACCTAAAAAAGGCTTTCGACAGAGTTCCACATAAGAGGTTGTTCTGGAAACTGGAAAATATTGGAGGGGTGACAGGCAAGCTTCTAACATGGATGAAAAATTTTCTGACTGATAGAAAAATGAGGGCAGTGATCAAAGGCAATGTATCGGACTGGAGAAATGACACAAGTGGAGTACCACAGGGTTCAGTTCTTGCACCAGTGATGTTTATTGTCTACATAAATGATTTACCAGTTGGTATACAGAATTATATAAACATTGTTTGCTGATGATGCTAAGGTAATAGGAATGATAAGAAACTTAGATGATTGTCATGCCCTTTAAGATGACCTGAACAAAATAAGTATATGGAGCACCACTTGGCAAATGGAATTTAATGTTAATAAATGCCATGTTATGGAATGTGGAATAGGAGAACATAGACCTCACACAACCCATATATTATGTGAGAAATCTTTAAAGAATTCTGATAAAGAAAGAGATCTAGGGGTGGTTCTAGATAGAAAACTGTCACCTGAGGACCACATAAAGAATATTGTGCGAGGAGCCTATGCCACGCTTTCTAACTTCAGAATTGCTTTTAAATACATGGATGGTGATATACTAAAGAATTTGTTCACGACTTTTGTTAGGCCAAAGCTAGAATATGCAGCGGTTGTATGGTGCCCATATCATAAGAAGCACATCAACAAACTGGAAAAGGTGCAAAGACATGCTACTAAGTGGCTCCCAGAACTGAAAGACAAGAGCTACGATGAGAGGTTAGTGGGATTAAATATGCAAAAATTAGAAGATAGAAGAAACAGAGGCGATATGATTTTCAGTTAGAAGGTTGTTCTGGAAACTGGAACATATTGGGGAGGTGACAGGTAAGCTTCTATCATGGAGGAAAAATTTCCAATCTGACAGAAAAATGAGGGCCATAATCAGAGGCAATGTATCGGATTGGAAGAATGTCATGAGTGGAGCACCACAGGGTTCAGTTCTTGTACCAGTAATGTTCATTGTCCCCATAAACGATCTACCAGATGGAATACAGAATTATATGAACATGTTTGCTGAAGATGCTAAAATAATAGGGAAAATAAGAAACCTAGATAATTGTCATGTCCTTCAAGAAGACCTGGACAAAATAAGTATATGAGCAACACTTGGCAAATAAAATTTAATGTGAATAAATACCATGTTATGGAATGTGAAATTGAAGAACATAGACCCCACACAACCTATAAATTATTTGAAAGATCTTTAACCCTCAAACCGCTAGGGGCCCAAATGGAATTCACACTCACAGGCGCAACAAAAAAATAAAATCCAAAAAATTCTTTCGTCTTATAGAAGCGTTCATTTTTGTTCCCTGATCACGGAAAAAATAACAAAAAAATCGTAGGTGGCATATTTTAGCCGCAATAGGGTAGGGAAGTGTGGCAAAAAAGGGGCGTTGGCAGAGCCTTCGCTAGACGAGGTCTATTCCGCCCGAGCTGTCAGACGGCAGTTGCCATAAATATATTATTACCTAATTATTTCAATGTCTCTGATTGATTTTTTCTTAGTTTTTTTGCAGTAATATTATTCCATACAGTGAATTGTGGTATATTTATATTATAAAATGTGTGAACCATCGCTGTACTCAAAATTATGGTGTGCATATTAGTGATTCAATTATTATGTTCATAAAACAATAAACAAAAAGTTTTGCTTTTGTTACACTATATACGCAGGTTATATATAAGTGTCTGCATGTTTTGTACACCATAACGAACTACTAAGTTGGTCTTGTGAGTCAAAAAGCAACGAGGAGTGACCACCAAACACCAGCGAGCCACTCACTGCCACTCCCTCCCTCAACACCACCTCACTTACCCTCATTCACCCCCACAATACTCTTTCTGTATTTATTCACTATACACAGACGTTATATATACGTATTTACATGTTTTGTTCACCATAACTGTACATCTAAGCTTGTATGGTGAGTAAAGGCACAAAGATGAAGCTACTCACACAGTCAGCTGATTGGCGGCCGCCCTCAAGGCCAGACGCACTAATATTTGTCCTCCAACAATATTGTTTGTGGTGTTATTATGCTATATACACACATTATATATAAGTATCTACCTGTTTTATTCACCATACCTGAACAAATAAGCTAGTATGGTGCCGAAAGATCATAGTGGCCTTCAGTAAACAACATGCCAAGTCATGCAGACGACGCTCCTCCCTCACCAAAATGGCGGCTCCCAACCTACTCCTCTCGCTGTTATCTCACACTATACACACGTTATATATAAGTATCTACATTTGTGTTCACCATGGCAAACCACTAAGCTGGTATGGTGAGTGCAGTCAATAAATGGTGGCCACACACATTCAGAAAACGACGCCACAACCCTCCCTCCCACAGCCTTACTCCTCCCTCCATGGAGCACAGCGCTAAATATCACCACAATCCTGCTATGATCAGAATCCTGGTCAGTTTTATCACAGTCAGGGGGCTTCAGTAATACTATCACTGCTAAATAATAGCAGTATCATTTATATTATGGTATTTGTAGGCGATGCTGTGGTCAAAAGCTGAACAGCGGTGCTGTGAGCTCGTGCTGCGTGCGCCAGCCTTGGTGGCTTGCTCAATACTGACGCTGTAACATCCAAGAATGTTGGCCTGGATTTTTTTTCTAGTTGGCATCTGGCAACTATCGGTCGTGGCTGTACTATAGCTGCCCCTATCCCAGGCGGGGTGTTTAAATTATAGCTCTAGACACGAAATCATATATAAATGATGTGCGCGGTTTCGGTTTTGTCACTGATATCATTTATATATGATATGCGCGGTTTGAGGGTTAAAGAATTCTGACAAAGAAAGGGATTTAGGGGTGGTTCTAGATAAAAAACTGTCACCTGAGGACCACATTAAGAACATTGTGCGAGGACCCTATGCTACACTTTCTAATTTCAGAATTACTTTTAAATACATGGATGGAAAAATACTAAAGAAATTGTTCAAGATTTTTGTTAGACCAAAGCTGGAATGTGCAGCAGTTGTATGGTGCCCATGTCTTAACCCTTAAATGGCGCATGGCTATATACTGATTGACACCCACAGGCGCAAAAAAAAAAAAAAAAAAAAATTCCTAACCTGTTAAGTCGTGTTCCCTGATCACGGGGGGGGGGGGGGGGGGGAAATCAATTGTACTTACCGGCGATGTAATTGTGCCGATAATATGGATGATGACGTCACAGTTTGCATGTTCGCTCATGCATGGTGCGTCCCGGAAGCGTCGCTCGCGGTCTTCAAGCAGCCACAGTTGCCACGAATTCATTTTCGCGTCATTATTTACAGTGTTTATGCATGTATTCTTTGCAATATTAGTCACTAATTATGTTGCACATAATGTCACTTGACAGTTATTGTCAATATATGTTGCACACATCGAGTATACACATGCGCACACAAACGTTTTCCATTATGGCATTATATTATGTACAGTAATCACAATGTTCATTTTTTTATATGTACACACTAGCACACACTATGTACAGGTTTTTGCACTATTATTGCACATTTAGAAGTCTTGGAGTGTGTGGTAGTGCAGTCGACAGTACACAATGCAACTCCACAGCCTTCACACCATGTTTGCACCATTTTACGTTTTTGCTCTCTTCGTTTTGTTGTTTTACATACTACGCGTGCACGTTGGCCTATTGCACACTTTCCACCTGCTGGCAAATTCTTTAGTCTGTGTTGCTGAAAGGCATCTATGTGAGCGAGCCTGGGTGTTGCATCATGCTGCAACACTGGGTTCATGATTGGTCTTCATATGCCAGGGACTTCTTGATCAAACTTTGCTAATAACTGTGTTGCAAGTGTAAAAGCAAATGTACGGAAAACAGGTTTACGTCCAGTTTTCACCAGGTACAAATTACAGCAGTTCAACATGCTCATGTCAACAAGATGGAAAAACACTTTTTTCGTCCACCTCAGTGTTTTCCGCACACACTCGATAGTGCCAATCATCATGTCAGCCTTATCAATCAAACGCATGTTGATATTGTAGTCAAGAACACAATCTGGCTTATATACTGGTTCTCTCGTTACACGGTGCACCTTGCCATTGTTCAACATTGTACCATCATGAACGGTTGTCAGCAGGTTCACTTCTCTCTTGTCTTTCCACTGTACTGAGAGAATTTCATCACATTTCCGTACCTGGCACTCACCAACTGCAAGTCCACCGACAAACACTGGCATTTTCCTTCTTCGTGGCTTTACTGTGCCAACCAACCCAGTTCTATTTTCAGTCAAGAACTTAGCTAGCATTGGACTTGTATAGTAATTATCTGTGTATAGGATGTGGCCCTTGTTCATCCATGGTGCCATCAGTGACTTCACCACACTACCCGAGAATCCATGTTCGTCGTTACCGGGAATGTCTACATCGCTAGCTGAATACAGAATCATGTGTAACACGTATCCTGTTTCACAGTCTGTTTATTCCTGTTTATTCCCAAGGGGCTACTCAATTTGGAGACGGGACAGAAAAATTAGGAAAGGCGGTGGCGTTGCTGTGCTGGTAAAAGAACACCTAAAGGTGAAGGAAATAATGACTGCCAATCCACAAGAAGTTGACATAATAGCACTAGAGATCTGCTATGAGGATGATAAACTAATGATGATAAATGCATATAGTCCACCGCCAAGCAGCACATGGTCAAAGGAGGAGCTAGATAGTAAACGTGAAGGTCTTATAACAATAATGAGAGAGATTATAGCGAGAGCGGATAACGATAGATCACGACTGTTGATAGTCGGTGACTTCAACTTGAAATCCATAGACTGGGAAGCATATGAAGCTAAAACAGAAGATTTTTGGACCTGTAAATTTGTAGACCTCATCCTGGAAACATTCTTGTATCAACATGTTAAACAAGCTACGAGGATGAGGGAAGGGGACGTTCCCTCCATGCTAGATTTGATATTTACCAGGAAGGAGGAAGAGATATTTGACATTCATTACCTTCCTCCCTTGGGTAAAAGTGACCATGTCTTTTTGGGAATAAAGTATGCAATGCGTTATAAGCTGGAAGAAAATAAGGAGGTTGAAGCAGTTGAAAAACCAGACTTCAGGAGAGGACATTATGGTGACCTTAGAAATTTTTTTAGTGAGTATAATTGGACAGACTTGATGCTAGGCAAGGAAGTGAATGAGATGTATGGCAAGTTTTGTGAAATATTTGATAAAGGCACAAAAAAATTTATACCAAAACAGAGATGCAAAACTAGGAAACAGGATTGGTTCAATAGAAATTGCGAGAGGGCTAGAGACCGAAAGACACAAAAATGGAATCAATACAGGAAGAGGCCGAACCCCCAAACATACCAGCGATACAAAGATGCGAGAAACAACTACACGGCAGTGAGGAGAGAGGCAGAAAGAAATTTTGAAAAAGGGATTGCGGACAAATGTAAAACAGAACCAGGTCTATTCTATAAATTCATAAACAACAAATTGCAGGTAAAGGATAATATTCAGAGGTTGAAAATGGGAAATAGATTCACGGAAGATGAAAAGGAAATGTGTGAAACACTAAACGAAAAGTTCCAAAGTGTGTTTGTACAAAATGAAATCTTTAGGGAACCAGATACAATAAGAATTCCAGAGAACAACATAGAACACATAGAGGTGTCTAGAGACGAAGTGGAAAAAATGCTCAAGGAGCTCGGTAAGAACAAAGCAGCTGGCCCAGATGGCGTTTCACCATGGGTTCTGAGAGAATGTGCATCTGAGCTCAGCATTCCACTTCAACCTGATCTTTCAGGCATCCCTGTGTACAGGAATCGTAGCAGACGGGTGGAAACAGGCTAACATAGTTCCAATCTACAAAAGTGGCAGCAGGGAAGACCCCCTCAATTATAGACCTGTATCATTGACAAGTGTAATAGTGAAAGTATTGGAAAAACTAATCAAAACTAAATGGGTAGAACACCTAGAGAGAAATGATATAATATCAGACAGACAGTATGGTTTTCGATCTGGAAGATCCTGTGTATCGAATTTACTCAGTTTCTATGATCGAGCCACAGAGATATTACAGGAAAGAGATGGTTGGGTTGACTGCATCTATCTGGACCTAAAAAAGGCTTTCGACAGAGTTCCACATAAGAGGTTGTTCTGGAAACTGGAAAATATTGGAGGGGTGACAGGTAAGCTTCTATCATGGATGAAAAATTTTCTGACTGATAGAAAAATGAGGGCAGTAATCAGAGGCAATGTATCAGAATGGAGAAATGTCACAAGTGGAGTACCACAGGGTTCAGTTCTTGCACCAGTGATGTTTATTGTGTACATAAATGATCTACCAGTTGGTATACAGAATTATATGAACATGTTTGCTGATGATGCTAAGATAATAGGAAGGATAAGAAATTTAGATGACTGTCATGCCCTTCAAGAAGACCTGGACAAAATAAGTATATGGAGCACCACTTGGCAAATGGAATTTAATGTTAATAAATGTCATGTTATGGAATGTGGAATAGGAGAACATAGACCCCACACAACCTATATATTATGTGAGAAATCTTTAAAGAATTCTGATAAAGAAAGAGATCTAGGAGTGGTTCTTGATAGAAAACTATCACCTGAGGACCACATAAAGAATATTGTGCAAGGAGCCTATGCTATGCTTTCTAACTTCAGAATTGCATTTAAATACATGGATGGCGATATACTAAAGAAATTGTTCATGACTTTTGTTAGGCCAAAGCTAGAATATGCAGCTGTTGTGTGGTGCCCATATCTTAAGAAGCACATCAACAAACTGGAAAAGGTGCAAAGACATGCTACTAAGTGGCTCCCAGAACTGACGGGCAAGAGCTACGAGGAGAGGTTAGAAGCATTAAATATGCCAAAACTAGAAGACAGAAGAAAAAGAGGTGATATGATCACTACATACAAAATAGTTACAGGAATTGATAAAATCGACAGGGAAGACTTCCTGAGACCTGGAATTTCAAGAACAAGAGGTCATAGATTTAAACTAGCTAAACACAGATGCCGAAGAAATATAAGAAAATTCACCTTCGCAAATAGAGTGGTAGACGGTTGGAACAAGTTAAGTGAGAAGGTGGTGGAGGCCAAGACCGTCAGTAGTTTCAAAGCGTTATATGACAAAGAGTGCTGGGAAGACGGGACACCACGAGCGTAGCTCTCATCCTGTAACTACACTTAGGTAATTACACTTAGGTAATTACAGTCACACAGTACAAAGAATTTCAAACCAAATCTGTTTCGTTTTGAGGGAATATACTGTTTGAATGAAACACGTCCTTTGAATAGTATAAGGGATTCGTCAATCACCAGCTTCTGTGCTGGTACGTAAAAATCTCTGAATTTTCTAATCACCTCATTCATATTGTGCCTCACTCGCCAAAGTCTATCCTCCTCAGTCCGGTCCTCATTAGTTGCAAAATGCACACACCTGAGGAGTATCTGAAATCTGTCTCTGGACATATATTTCCCTAAGGTGTTGGAATAGTCAGATCTTTGCTCCAGTAATCTGTGATAGCGTGTTTGACACAGTGTTTCATCAACATACATATTGAAAGAAACACATACATTTCACCTATATTGGTGTTTTTCCATCGTTGCAAGCGTGAAAATTCTGATATATCTTTTCTAATGAGATGAGCCGCATGAAGGTTCGCTTGGTGTACAATATATTCCATGAGCGGCTCATCATAGAATGCGGTAAAATAATCCCATTCACTCATATCATCACACTTATCAGGGAAAAGATCTGTAATCCCAACGTCTTTATCGTCAAAGGCAGGAATTCGGGGAATAAAACCAGCACCGTCACTCCACACTAGTACACCTGGTGTTCTGCGAGGCGCAGGGGACGCAGCAGAGGCACTACGGTGAGGAAGCGATGCACCCCGTGGACCAGGAGCTGAAGCCCGTCTATGCACAGTACGGCCGCTACCTGTATGTGAGATAGAGGTACGTGCACGTGAGGTAGAGGCACGTGAACATGAGGCTCTTGGTGCCACTTGTTGTTCCATGCGGTGGCGCTTGGCTGGGCGAGACGCTGCTGACGCGACAAAATCTCGCCCAGTAACACCACTGGTACTGGCACCAGGCTCGGTAACACTATGTTCTGATTCCACTTCACTAAAACCAGAAAAAGAGTCACCTTCCTCTGACTCGTCACCGAAAGTATCCTCAGACTAAATAATCACAGGAACTGTGTGGCCAAGGGAAAATTGGGGTAGACGCTGGCTGAGGCGGCAAGGGTGAGGGTATAGGCCGCGCCATGGGAGGCGGCTGTATCCCATATTCATTGTCCGTGCTATCAACTTCGGTCAATTGTGTGTAGTCTTTATCAATATCAGAGTCATCAAAGTCACTTTCCTCACCATCGGAAAATAATTCACTGGTTATTTGCTCTTGGGTGAGTGATTGCGTGGGGCGTGCCCGGGAAGCGTTTGGCTGTGCGCTCGACATGGTGGCTGCTGGGTAACTGAGGCCTCCCAAGCGATGGTAGCGTGAGCTGGATTTTTTTTCAAAATGGCGGCTGTTTACTATAGCCCCTGGGCAGGGTATGGGGACCCCCTCTACCCCGCGGGCCTTTCAAATCGTGCTCGGTACGCCCGCGCATCATATGATGTGATGCGCAATTTACTGCAAGTCGGGCAAAGCATCATATGATGCGATGCGCAATTGAAGGGTTAAGAAGCACATCAACAAACTGGAAAAGGTGCAAAGACATGCCACTAAGTGGCTCCCAGAATTGAAGGACAAGAGCTACGAGGAGAGGTTAGATGCATTAGATATGCAAAAATTAGAAGATAGAAGAAAAAGAGGCAATATGATCACTACGTACAAAATAGTAATAGGAATCGATAAAATTGATAGGGACAAGTGCCTGAAACCCAGAACTTAAAGAACAAGAGGTCATAGATTTAAACTAACGAAACAAAGCTGCCGGAGAAATATAAGAAAATTTACTCTTGTAAACAGTGGTAGACGGTTGGGACAGGTTAGGTGAGAAGGTGGTGGAGGCCAAAACTGTCAGTAGCTTCAAAGTGTTATGTGACAAAGAGTGCTGGAGAGACGGGACACCATGAGCGTAGCTCTTATCCTGTAACTACACTTAGGTAATTACACTTAGGTAATTACACTTAGGTAATTACTTAACTCCAGTATCTCTGATCTTACTCCATCTATGTTGGTGAATGCAATTTTAAGGAACGTGTTGCCCCTCTCGTTATTCTTCACTTCCACTTTCTGTAATGATTTTGTTGGTTTGTCTTTCTGGGGGGAGCCCCCGTCGGCTCCCCGGAGCTAACCCAGGCTGATATGCTAATGTCAGACTTTGGCGCCGGCGAGAAACAATGGGCAGAGTTTCTTTCACCCTGTGCCTCTGTTACCTAGCAGTAAAATAGGTACCTGGGTGTTAGTCAGCTGTCACGGGCTGCTTCCTGGGGGGTGGAGGCCTGGTCGAGGACCGGGCCGCGGGGACACTAAAGCCCCAAAATCATCTCAAGATAACATATGTGTACACAAGTGTCATGCACGTAACACAGTGTCCTCGGACAGAACGGATGTTTTACTGCCATAATATAGTGTACGTGTTCATTATACATAGGATTAGCTCGTAAAAACAAATAAAATGTATTTGGAACTGTGCGCAAAAAATGAACAAAAATATATTCGTGGCAATTTGCGCACCCCGCCCCGGGCGCACTACTGGCCCCGGGAGCGTACGTCACGGGCGAATGGGAAATGATGACGTCACGCCCCCAACTTATGGACCCCATAGCAGCCAAAGTAAGTACAATTTCAATTTTTTTTTTACATACCCATACTCAGGGAAGGGTTTCTGACAATTTACAAAAAAAAAATTTCCAGAGAATTTTTTCCTGCGCACTGGGGGGTGTCATATTTGGAGGCAACACAGTTAAGGGGTTAAGACGAGATCTTTCAAAAGAAGACAGAGACACTAAAACTTAACCTCGTCGAAGTCAAACATCTAAATGCGAGCAGGAATGAAGAAGAAATCAATTCTTTTTCTATAAAGTGATAAGGGTAGGCAGACCAGTAAAATGGTACAAAAAACCAGCGTTGAATGTAATGAAACGCCATTTTCTGGGTGAGTCCCGGAGGCTCCCCAGAGCTATCCCAGGCTGATATGCTAATGTCAGACTTTGGCATCAGTCATGTGTATGGAGTTCTTAGGCCTACCGGGGACCACGGCCAGAACCGGGCCCCCTCAGAGAGGCAAGGGGAGCAATGGCCTATAGAAGCCCCCGTGTAGTTGGAAGCATTCTATGTCTGCCATTGACCGGAACAGGCACCCAGAAAGGTAAGCGCCCCAAAACAAACCCCTATTCTGGTTAAAATTGCTACCAAAAACCGAACTAGGGGATAGAACTCCCCAACCGAAAACAAGCAAACTAGTGTGACGTCACACACTGCCGCGCCGCTGTCTGCGCAGCTCCCCCCTCCCCGGGAGGGGGAAGGGGGAGCCCCAGACCCCCGCGCCGGCTACCCACACCTCAGTTCTTGAGGCTGATGCTATAGGCGATGGTCGTGTGCTCTGGCTCCGGTGTCGCTACTGCACTGTGCTTTGCGTGTGGTGTTAGTTTTGTGGGTGCGAGAGCCAGGAGTTATCTTCAGTACTCGGGCTGCATGCGCCTAGGGCTGCCTTCCCTAGGTGCCCTGTAAGTACTGCCCTTGGGGCTTGGGGCCACCTTCCACAGGCTCCTCGGGGTCTGCCTCTGCTGGTCCGTTTTACCTTTCGGTTTTTCGGCCGCCTGTTGGGCTCTTGGGTGTTCTGTTCTCCCTTGTTCCCGGCAGGTAAGAGGCAGTTTGCACTGGTAGGGGCGCAGGGTGCTGCTCAGCTTGTATTTCCCGACATCGCGGCCGGCTCTGTTCCTTGGGGTTCGCTGTCCTCTTGTGGGGTTTTGTTTTTTTTTTCTTTTTGCCTGGTGGGGGGTTCTGTCATTTTATTCAGTTTGTTTTTGCCCTGCCACTGTTCTCCTCGGTGGCGCCCCCTGCTAGGCCCCCGTGAGTGTACACGTCCCTGGGGTTCAGCTTTAGAAGTTTGCTTGGTAGTTTTGGGCGCCGGTTTGCAGCACCCTGCCTGGGACTACCTGAGCGCGAGTCCTCTTAAATTAAACGCTCAGGACCCTGGGAATCCCCTAGGGGGCGCGTGGGTCCGATGGATGTGACCCCGGAGTCCCCACTCGCTGTGTGCGAGTTTGAGGGTTGCTCGGTCCCCTTGTCTCAGGGTGACCCTCATTGTTTTTGCCTCTGCCACGCTGCCTGTTGGGTCGGTGATACTTTCGACCCTGAGTCCTGAGAGTGTTGCTGCTTGCTTGTGACTCAATTTACCCAATCCTCTGATGATTCTATTTGGGTACAGGCGGCACGTGCGTTGCAGTCTAGGTTTCGTCTGTTGCAACGCGCTCGGTTGGTTGCTTCCCCGGATGCCCCGGGGCTGCCCCGCTTTGCTTTTCGAGACCCGGACTTGGGGGTGGGGGTCGCTTCGATCCTGGTTCAGTCCGCACCTCCTCGTCCTTCCCCTTCTGTTTGTTCTGGTCCCCCGCCCCTGCTTCCGGCCCTGAAGCCTCTGAGGGTTTCGGGGTCGGAGCAGGGGTTACTTGATCTCGAGACTCGGGCAGCTTCGGGGGTTGCCCCTTCCAGGGGGGCGGCAGAGGCATTCGAGTCTTGTCTCCCAGCCGAAGCTTCAGGGTCTGACCAGTGGGCCCCCCTTCCTCCAGCTTTTCCGGCTGCTCCGTCCTTGTCTTGTGGGGTCGGGGCTTGGGGAGAGGACTCGGCCTCGGGTCCTGTGGTGACGGACCTCGAGGCTGGGGAGGGGCTGACTTGGGGGCCTTGGGCCCCGCTGGACCCCGCCTGGGTTTTTCTTCCCACTGAGCGGGGCTTATTGTTACAAGGAGTGGGGTTTTCTTTTCCCCCCTCTGCGTACGAGTTGGATTTGGTGTCAGCCCCTCCCCGGGTTCGGTGCCGTGTTCCCCCGGGTACGTCGGTTCCGTCCTTCCGGAGGTTTTCGGCTTATCGCATCCAACCTGGTGTGGTGCGAGCGGCCTTTGCAGCTTACCTCCTGCGTGACCCGGATTATGCCTCGGAAATGGATCCGTCCACGTTCAGGTTTGGGACTTCGTTCCCTTTCTGGCTCCGTTACGAGGTTCCGGAGTCGTCCTGGCTAGCAGACTGCCCCTTGTTTGGTCTGGATTCCTGGCATTCCTTCTGTCGTTCCCGCACGCTGGAGTGGCGGGAAGCTTCCACGGTGCTTCAGGTTTTCCTGGGGGGCGAACTTGAGTACCTGAATGAGTG
Organism: Procambarus clarkii; assembly: GCF_040958095.1. Classification (NCBI taxonomy): domain Eukaryota; kingdom Metazoa; phylum Arthropoda; class Malacostraca; order Decapoda; family Cambaridae; genus Procambarus; species Procambarus clarkii. The sequence continues at coordinate 25,127,189 of NC_091187.1, forward strand.
CTTGTTTGCCCCTGCCCTTCCCCGCGATGTGGGCGTTATTCAGCTCCATGTGCAGGTTCCCTCCCTTTCAGCGGCGCTCGTTGCGGAGGACTTGCGTGCCCGGGGCCTTTTGTGTTCGGCCTTGCGGTTCTTTTCCCTCCTGGAGCTGTCTTCGGATTGGCTCATGGAGGATGTGGGGACGCTTGGGTCCGTCCCGGGGTCTGGCACCTTGTCCTCGGCTGCGCGTTCGTCGGCTGCCTTGTTGAAGCTGTTCACGCCGATTTTGCGGGATGCGATTTCCCTGTTCTATGCTTCCCGTCTCGCGTGTCGGCAGGCGGTGCTGGGTTCCTCCGTGGAATCTGCTTGGGCTCTGGCTCTTAGGCGTTCTTCACCTTTTTGTCCTCTACTGTTTGGGGAGTCGGCCGTGGCGCAGTTTATTCAGGCTGCGTCGGCGGCTTGTCGTCCGATGTCGGACTTGTTGGTTTTCCGGGGGTCCCGGGGTGGGTCTTCCCGGAAAGGTCGTGCCAGGGCTCGGGGTTCCTCTCGTCGTGGTAGGCCTCTGGTGTCAGGTTTGGGGTTGGCTCCTCCTGCGGACCCTCCCGCGTCTGGTCGGCGCGGTGTTCGCGCTGTGCAGGGTTTTGGGTCTCGTAAGGGTCGCCGGCCCTTTCGCGGTTTGCCCCCTTGACGGGGCGATGGGGGGGCGGCTTGCGCTGTTCGCCCGCGCCTGGTCCCACGATTCGTGGGCCTTTCGGGTCGTGTCTTGCGGCCTGCGGTGGCGTTGGGTGGCCCCTCCCCCCTTTGGGGGGTCGGGGCTGGCAGGGCAGGTTTCTTTCCCTGCGCTCTGTCGAGTCATCTTGGAGTGGGTACGCTTGGGCGTCGTCGAAACGACGTCGTTCCTCAGATGGGTTTCCCGTTTGTTTCCGGTTCCGAAACGGGACTGCGCGGACCTGCGGTTCATTCTGGACTTGTCCCGTCTGAACCCCTGGGTTCATTGCCCCTCCTTTCGGATGACTACGCTGTCTCAGGTTCGGCTCCTCTTGGAGCCGGGAGCTTGGATGGTGTCCCTGGACCTCCGGGACGCTTATTGGCATGTCCCGATTCATCCGCGGTTCAGGGACTGGCTCGGTTTTGTTGTGGGGCGTCTGAGTTACCGCTTTCGTTGTCTCCCGTTCGGGTTGAACCTGGCACCTCGCGTGTTCACGCGCCTTACACGGGTTGTGGTGGCTCGTTTGCGTCTCCTAGGTGTTCGGGTGTTGGCCTACCTCGACGACTGGCTGGTTTGGGCTCCCAGCCAGTCAGCTTGCTTGCTAGCCAGGGATTTGGTTCTTTCCCAGCTAGCCGAGTTCGGGTTCTTGGTGAACTGGAGGAAGTCCCATCTGGTTCCCTCTCAGGTTCGGACTTGGCTGGGTCTCGTGTGGGACTCTCGAACCGCCTCCTTGTCTCTCCCTCCGGAGTCTCTCCTGCGGCTGCGGTCCCGCCTTCGTCTGTTTCTGGAGGGCCCTCGGGTCACCCGGCGGTTGCTCGTGGGGCTGTGCGGGAGCCTGAACTTCGAGATGGTTGTCTACCCGCCGGGTCGGGTTTGGCTTCGACGGCTGTTCTGGTTCCTTCGGGGTTCCCCCTTCCGCCTCTCTCGCGATCGCAGAGTTCGACCCCCGGGGGCCTTGCGTCGGTTGCTGCGTCACCAGCTTCCTCTTCGGGTTTTTCGGGGTTCAGTGCCTTGGCGCCTACCCGAGCCCTCGCTCGATGTGTACACGGATGCGTCGTCTCTCGGCTGGGGTTTTGTGACCAGTGCTCACCAGGCCGGCCAGGGGCGTTGGGATCCGTCCTTCCGTCGAGCTCACAGCACGGTGCGGGAGTTCGCGGCAGTGTGGTTTGCTCTGGGGAGGATTCGGGTGGCCCGCGGATCGACGATTCGGCTCCATTCGGACTGCTCTCCGGTGGTTCATTGCCTGAACCGCGGGGGTTCGATGCGGTCCTTGTCTCTTTGGGGTTGGTCGCTTCGGGTGACTCGTCTGCTGAGTTCTCGGGGTTTGGCTCTCCTGGCGGTTCACGTACGGGGCGTGTCCAATGTCTTGGCCGACGCCCTGTCTCGCTTCGTTCCCCTCTCCACGGAGTGGACGGTTGACGACGAGTCCTTCCGTTGGCTTTGCCAGACGTTCGGGCGCCCCGAAGTGGACCTCTTCGCGTCGGCGTGGTCGCGGCGTCTTCCCGTTTATGTGGCGCCCTTCCCCGATTGCGAGGCCGTCGGGGTCGATGCCTTTCGGCTAGACTGGTTGAGATGGGGGTTCCTGTACCTCTTTCCCCTGGTTCGGCTGTTGCTCCAGGTTTTGACTCGCTTAGAGACTTACCGGGGGAGAGTTGTCCTTCTGACCCCTTGGTGGCCGGCCCAGCCTTGATTTCAGGCACTGGTTGCTCGGTGTCCGAACCCGAGGGTTTTCCCGCGGCTCCGCCTCTTTCAGCAGATTGGGCCGGTACGTCACGTAGCTGGTTCGATCTTCTCCTCGAGTCTTCGCGTATGGTTTTTTTGACTCGAGTCTATCATCATCTCTATGGTGAACAGGTGGCCTCCTTGTTGGTGTCCCACCTGAGGGCTTCTTCTCGGCGGCAGTATGAAGTTTCCTGGCGGTCCTTCTGTTTCTTTTTGCGTCTTCGTCGTGTTAGCTCCTTGTCTGTTCGTGTGGTCTTGTCCTTCCTCTCGTGGTTGTTTCAGGACCGTCATCTTATGCCTAACACTGTCGCTTCGTATAGTGCGGCGCTGGCGGAGCCGCTTCAGCTTGCTTTCGGTATCGATGTTACGTCTGCGCCGTTTCGCAAGCTGTCTCGTGCATTGTTTCACCTCCGGCCTGCTCATGCGTCGCCTGAGCCGTCCTGGTCTTTGGACAGAGTGCTCGCTTTCCTTTCATCTCCTCGTTTTGTTGTGGCCCCTTCGGTCCAGGATTGTTTTTCCAAGGCACTTTTCTTGTTGGCTTTGGCCTCTGGGGGTCGGGTAGGGGAGCTTCATGCTCTCCTCCGGCGCAGGGGTTTCTGCTCTTTTGGTCGTGGTGATTGTTTTGTTCGTTTGCAGCCGTCTCCTTCTTTTCTGGCGAAGAATGAGACTGCTGCGTTCCGGAGGGGTCCATGGGTGGTTGATGCTTGGTTGGTCAGGCCGGGGGTGCATCATGTTTTGTGTCCGGTTGCGGCGCTTCGCCGTTATTTGCGCGCCACAGCTTCTGTGTCCGGGGACGCGCTGTGGGTTAATTCGGTTTCCCTTCTTCCCTGTTCGCGGGTTCGGGTCTCTCAGGTCGTCCGCAGGGTTATTAGGTCCAGCCAGCCTGCGGTCTATCCCCGTGCCCATGACGTTCGTAAGTTCGCGGCTCTTGCTGCCGTCTTTGGGAATATGTCTTGGTCTGATATTCGGGCGCAGGGATTTTGGCGGTCGAACAGGGTCCTGGCTGCTCGTTACCTTGTGAATGTCCCTGGGCCTCGTCGGGCCTGTGTTGCTTTGGGTCGGCGGTTGCAGCCAGTTGTCTCGGCTTCGAGTTGAGGGGTGAGCGACGACCGCCTCCCGGGTAAGTCCCTCTTTTTCTGTCTGTGGGTAGTTAGCTCCGGGGAGCCGACGGGGCTCCCCCCAGAAAACCAGCGTTGAATGTAATGAAACGCCATTATCTGGGTGAGTCCCGGAGGCTCCCCGGCGTCCCTCCCTCCCTCCGGTCGGCGATTTTTCGCGTTTTTGACATCCAGCCTCAAGAACTGAGGTGTGGGTAGCCGGCGCGGGGGGTCTGGGCCTCCCCCTTCCCCCTCCCGGGGAGGGGGGAGCTGCGCAGACAGCGGCGCGGCAGTGTGTGACGTCACACTAGTTTGCTTGTTTTCGGTTGGGGAGTTCTATCCCCTAGTTTGGTTTTTGGTAGCAATTTTAACCAGAATAGGGGTTTGTTTTGGGGCGCTTACCTTTCTGGGTGCCTGTTCCGGTCGATGGCAGACATAGAATGCTTCCAACTACACGGGGGCTTCTATAGGCCATTGCTCCCCTTGCCTCTCTGAGGGGGCCCGGTTCTGGCCGTGGTCCCCGGTAGGCCTAAGAACTCCATACACATGACTGATGCCAAAGTCTGACATTAGCATATCAGCCTGGGATAGCTCTGGGGAGCCTCCGGGACTCGCCCAGAAAATGGCGTTTCATTACATTCAACGCTGGTTTTTTGTACCATTTTACTGGTCTGCCTACCCTTATCACTTTATAGAAAAAGAATTGATTTCTTCTTCATTCCTGCTCGCATTTAGATGTTTGACTTCGACGAGGTTAAGTTTTAGCGTCTCTGTCTTCTTTTGAAAGATCTCGTCTTAACCCCTTAACTGTGTTGCCTCCAAATATGACACCCCCCAGTGCGCAGGAAAAAATTCTCTGGAAATTTTTTTTTTGTAAATTGTCAGAAACCCTTCCCTGAGTATGGGTATGTAAAAAAAAAATTGAAATTGTACTTACTTTGGCTGCTATGGGGTCCATAAGTTGGGGGTGTGACGTCATCATTTCCCATTCGCCCGTGACATACGCTCCCGGGGCCAGTAGTGCGCCCGGGGCGGGGTGCGCAAGTTGCCACGAATATATTTTTGTTCATTTTTTGCGCACAGTTCCAAATACATTTTATTTGTTTTTACGAGCTAATCCTATGTATAATGAACACGTACACTATATTATGGCAGTAAAACATCCGTTCTGTCCGAGGACACTGTGTTACGTGCATGACACTTGTGTACACATATGTTATCTTGAGGTTATCTTGAGATGATTTTGGGGCTTTAGTGTCCCCGCGGCCCGGTCCTCGACCAGGCCTCCACCCCCCAGGAAGCAGCCCGTGACAGCTGACTAACACCCAGGTACCTATTTTACTGCTAGGTAACAGGGGCATAGGGTGAAAGAAACTCTGCCCATTGTTTCTCGCCGGCGCCTGGGATCGAACCCAAGACCACAGGATCACAAGTCCAGCGTGCTATCCACTCGGCCGACCGGCTCCTTCTCGGAGCCGAGTAAATATGTTGCCTGTATTTACCATGTATCATGGTAATTTATGTATATATACAGTCTAATTTACACACTATACACTGTCACCCAGTATATACATTCACCATCAACACACACACAACTCCTCAAGTGTGAGCTGCCACACCCAGCCAGCCAGTCCTCCCTCTCTCCTCCAACATCATACTCGCCATCACCCCTCCTCCCACCATACTGTTATTCACACCAATGTTTCACGTACATTTATGTATATTTACCACACATTTACACACACTACACTTTCACACTATAAACACACTCAGTACTCCGCGAGTGTGAGCTGCCACACACCCAGCAAGCCAGTCCTCCCTCTCTCCTCCAACATCGTACTCGCCATCACCCCTCCTCCCACCATACTCTTACTTTTTTATTACACTATTTACATATGTTATGTATACCTATCTGCATGTTTTATTCACCAGAACTATGCAAGTAAGCCAGTATTGTGTCCAAACAGTACAGTTGCTACCATACACTGCATGAGAAATCACACAGCAGACGACGCTACGATTACGATGTCACCTCCCTCACCAAAATAGTTCCTCCCAACATACTCCTGTTGCTGTTATTACACTATATACACACACACTGTATATACCCATGTACATATGTGTTCCCCATAGTGAACCACTAAGCTAGTATGGTGAGCAAAACAAGAGTGGCTGCCACACACACACACTCACACACAGTGAGGCTACCTCAGTTCTCTCCCTCCCTCCCTCCCTCACCAAAATTCCTCCTTCCACAATACTACGCACAATGCTAATTATAACCACAATCCTGGTCACTAATTCCTGTAAATGAATAATTGACCACACGTTTATTTTGAAAAGGAACCTACGAAATCATTTGAAGATTCCTAGATATTCCTGTCCAGATATTCTAAAAAAAAGCGAGAGTAACCCCTGTCCACAAATGTGGTGATCCCACTGATGTTAACAACTTCAGACCTATATCAATTCTGCCAAACTTGTCAAAAATATTTGAAAAACTAATCTATAAGCAGCTTTACTCTTATCTAGCCAAACTCAGTATATTTAGCTCTTGTCAATATGGTTTCAGACCCCAAAAAAGCACTAACAATGCACTTATTAGTATGATTAACTTAATACATACAGCTCTTGATAAAAATGAGTTCCCTGTTGGGTTATTTGTAGACCTGCGTAAGGCTTTTGACACTGTTAACCACCAAAACCTTCTTCTTTAATTACAACGTTATGGAGTCAAAGGTCACTCCCTGCAGTACATTAAGTCTTACCTTACTGACAGGCTCCAGTATGTTTCTGTGAATAATTTAATTTCTCCACCCTCCCCATCAACATTGGTGTCCCCCAGGGCAGCATACTTGGCCCTCTCCTCTTTCTCATCTACATTAACCCTTAACATGCTCGGGGTTTAATATCCTGTCATCCCCACAGGCGCATGTCATTTTGAAAAAAAAACAAATTATTTTTTCTTTCTAACCTGTTAATTTGTGTTCACTGATCACGGGAAAAATAATAAAAAAATCGTAAGTGGCATATATTGCCCGCTATAGGGCGGGAAAGTCTGGCAAATTATAGGCGCTGACTCAACGTGCGTCCCAGGTGGTCTGTTGCTCGCAAGCTGTCAGGCCAGAGTTGCCACAAAGAGATAATTACCGAATTATTTCAATGTCTCTGATTGATTTTTCATACTTTTTCTGGGGGGAGCCCCGTCGGCTCCCCGGAGCTTTACCGGCTGATATGCTAATGTCAGACTTTGGCATCAGTCATGTGTATGGAGTTCTAGGGCCTACCGGGGACCACGAGCCAGAACCTGGCCCCCTCAGAAAGGCAAGGGGAGCAATGGCCTATTGAAACCCCCGTGTGGTTGGAAGCATTCTATGTCTGCCATCGACCGGGTCAAGCATCCAGAAAGGTAAGCATTCCAAAACAAACCCCTATTCTGGTGAAAATTGCTACCTAAGCCGAACTAGTGGATAGAACTCTTCAACAGAAAACAAGGAAACTAGTATGACGTCATACGTCACCGCGCCGCTGTCTGCGCAGCTCCCCCTCCCCGGGAGGGGGAAGGGGGAGCCCCAGACCTCCCACGCCGGCTATCCACCCACCAGTTCTTCGGCTGATGCTATAGGCAATGGTTATGTGCTCCGGCTCCAGTGGTTGTTTCAGCACTGTACCTAGAGTGTGGTGTCTGTTTTCTAGGTGGTGCGTGAGCCGGGAGTGATTCTTCAGTACTCGGGCTGCATGCGCCTAGGGTTCCCTTCCCTAGGTGCCCTGTAAGTACTGCCCTTGGGGCTTGGGGCCACCTTCCACAAGTTCCTTGGGTCCTGCCCCTGCTTGGCCGTTTACTGCTTGGTTTTCGGCCGCTCTTTGTGTGCTCGGGTGTTCTGCCTCCCTTGTTCGCCTTAGAGTAAGGGGCAGTGTTTGCACTGGTGGGGCGCAGGGTACTGTGCAGCTTGTCTTTACCAATCATAGCGGCCGGCTCTGTTCCGCTTGGGTACGCTGTCCTCTTGCGGGGTTTTCTTTTTCTTTCTGTTTATCTACCTGGTGGGGGGGTCTGCCTTCGTTCTTGCCCCTTGTGTCCCTTGTGTTCTGAGTATTTTCTGGTGGTACCCCTGCTAGGTCCCCGTGAGTGTACACGTCCCGGGGGTTCAGTTCTTAGAAAGTTGTTTGGTAGCTTTGGGTGCCGGTTAGCAGTACCCTGCCTGGGATTACCTGAGCGCGAGTCCTCTTAAAGTAAACGCTCGGGACCCTGGAAAACCCCTGGGGGCGCGCGGGTCCGATGGATGTGACCCCAGAGTCCCCCCCTCGCTTCCAGCGAGTTTGAGGGTTGCTCTCACCCTTTGTCTCTGGGTGACTCTCTGTTTTGCCTCCGTCTGCTGCCTGTGGGGTCGGTGACACCTTCGACCCGGAGTCCTGCGAGTTTGGTTGCTCGTTGTGGCTCGGTTACCCAGTTGTGCTAACAAAGCGGGTGCGGGCAGCAGGGGCGTTGCACTTGAGCCTTGGTGGTGGCAACGTTCTCGTGGTTTCCTCCCCGGGAGCCCCGGGGCTGCCCCGTTGTAGTTCGTTTTGAGACTTGGGGGTGTTGGTTGCTTCGGTTAAATCCACGCCCCCTTGTCTTTCCCCTGGTTCACCCTTCCTGCCTGCATCCGGTTCCTTACCCTCTGTAGGTTCGGGGTGGGGTTTTTGGTGTTGAGACTCGGGCAGTCTCGGGGAATTCCCCTTCCGGGGTAGTGACGGGGGCATTTGAGCCTGTTCCTCCAGCCGTGTTGTATGAGTCTGCCAGTGGGCTCCCTTCCTTAGTGTTTTCACGGCTGCCCCGGTTTTCTGGTACGGCCGGGGCTTTAGGGGAACGGCTCGGCCCCGGGGCCTGTCGTGTAGGTTCCCGGGGCTGGGGAGGGGCTGACTTGGGGGGCCTTGGCCCCATTAGACCCCGTGGGGGTTTTTATCCCCCTCTAGGCGGGGCTTGTGGTTACGCGGAGTGGGGTCTTTCCTCCCCACTCGCCGTACGTGCTGTTGGACGTCGGCCCCTCCCCGGGCTCGGTTCCTTGGCCTTTTGAGTCAGTTGGTTCCGTCCTGTGGGTGGATGTTTCCTCCCACCCCTTTTTTGGACGGTGTTTTTGTCATGTTTCCCCGTTCGATGGGGTTCTGCGTGACTTCTGATCTCGGGTGCGCCTGCGCCTTCGTTTGCCTTCGGGACTAGTGTTGGCTTCTGTGTTCTCGAGGGTACGGGAAGGTTTTTCGCTACTTCCCGCGTTATTGGGCTACTTGTCGCCCGGTTGGGCTCCTTGTCGCCCGGTTGGGCTACTTGTCGCCCGGTTGGGCTACTTGTCGCCCGGTTGGGCTACTTGTCGCCCGGTTGGGCTACTTGTCGCCCGGTTGGGCTACTTGTCGCCCGGTTGGGCTACTTGTCGCCCGGTTGGGCTACTTGTCGCCCGGTTGGGCTACTTGTCGCCCGGTTGGGTTCCTTTTTGGGCTCTTTGCTTCTTTGGCCGGTTTTATTGTTCCTGCTTCCTCTTTTGGCTACTTTTCTCGTGCAGTAGTCCTGGCTGGCGCCTTCCCGCAGGGAGGGTGTGCGGTTCAGCCAGCGTGTTATGCGCATGCGCCGTGGAGTTTGTTTTGGTCTGGGCGGTGTTTCAGTGCTGGTGTTTTGCGCCCTTTTTTGCTACAGTGCTTCGCCTCTCGTTCTTCTCCCTGGCTGCGGTATGTGCCCCTTCACGCCGGGGGTGTCCTGGTTCCCAGTTGTGGGGAGGACACCGCGGTTTTCCCTGTGTCATGGGTGTGGACCGCCTCCTTCGCCTCTCCCTGCTCACCTGCGGGTCCGGCAGGGTCCGGCTCTGGCGTCTTCACCTGGCGGTGCTCCCAAGTTCTTCTGGGCACGGTTGAGTCGTGTCAAGTTCGTGCCACCATTCGCCAGGTGAGTTTCTGCGGTCTGGCGTCTTTTGGCCGGGCGCTGGATGCGGCGGTGTTTATATACCTGTCTTTATTTAGGTATATTTTTGTACGACTGAGACCGTTCGCACACCAGTGACTGTCCCTTTATCACCCCTTCCTGTCCCCCTCATGTGCATGTCCAACCCATGCTGGAGTCATTCAGGGGACCCTCCTTTTTTAATGTTATGAGGTGTGGGGGTTGTAGGGTTGGTTCTCTACTCACCTGGTAAGGCTCCTGGCTGTGCTTGCAGGATTTGAGCTCTGGCTCTTGGGTCCCGCCTATCTGGTAGAACTTGCGGGATAGTACCAGTGGAGTGCAGCGGTGCTATTGGCACCTTTGGGGAACACTGTATTACCATCAGAGGTCTGTGCTTGTTACACGACCTACTTGCGAGCATAAGCCTTCTTGCTGGTTCGTCTGTGGACTTCCAGGGCGCACTGGCCTGTTTTCATATGGCAGTTCCGGCCCGTCCTGGTTGTGGGGGTATGTGGGCCGGTGGACTGCTCCTAGTAGCTGCCTGGTGGGCCATCCTCTGGCCGGTCTAGCCTGACCTTGGGCCGGGCTTCAGGTGTAAAAGAGCTCCCAGTACCTCATCCAGCAGGTATCGAGCGAGGTTTCTCCGCCGTCGGTCGCCTGGTGCAGGTTTCTGGGCCTGCAGGGTTTTGTCGTGTCTCCGTTGGCCCTGTTTGGGGTCTGCCTGCTCCGTTCTCTGTCTTTGCAGAGGGGAGTTGCTATTTACGTGTTGCAGTGGTGCCTGTTGCTGCTGCCGCACGTGTGCATTGGTACCGTGTTTCACGGTGGCGTGTCCTTGTTCCTGTGTCCGGTTGTGGAGTGGCACTTTGCTGCCGTTTTGTGCCTGGGGATTGCGTGGGGTTTTTGTCCCTGCCTGCTTGTCCACCCCTGGTTGTTCTCCTGGGTTTTTTTGTGCTTCTGCTCTTTCTTCCTGCCTCCTCTGCAGCAGGGATGTTCTGCGTGTGTTCTTAGGCGTTGGTCAGACTGTGTCCTGTGATGTGCTTCTTTGTCTCGGTCTATTGCAGTTGTTCATGCCCCTTGGTTCGGGTCCTGTTCTGGTGGCGACCCTTCCGCCTTCTTTGGTTTCCTAGCTTGCCCTGCCGTTTTTTTTTTTTGTTTTTTTTTGGGGTGGTCTTGCGATGTCTCGCGTCGGACCCGTCGTTTCTGAACTCCTGGCGGGCTTGCATGCTTTGGGGAGTTTTTCTGTTCGGCAGACGTTCCATCTCCTTGTGCCGCCTGGGTTTCGGTGGTCGCGCCCGAGATCTCGCGGGTCCGCCTTTTTCCTGGGCTCGGAGGGGCCTTGTCGGGGCTGCTTATGTTCTGCCTCGTAGTCTCGCCTCCGGTTGGTGGTCGGGTGGCTTCGTGGTAGGTGTCCCACCTACGTGCTTCTCTTGGCGGCAGTATGGGGTATTTTGGCGGTCCTTCCTTTTCCTGTCCCTTCTTAGGTGGTTACTCTTGTTAGCTTGGTTTACTCTCGGCTTGGTTTTCTAGTGGGGGTTGGAGCCGTCGTCTTGTCACATACTGTCGCCTCTTTTCGTGCGGCGCAGGCGGAGCCGCTTCAGCTTGCTTTCGGTCTTGGTGTTGCTTCTGCACCGTTAGTCAGCTGTCTTGTGCGTCGTTTCACCTCCGGCCTGTTCGTGCGCCGCTTGCACCATCCTGGTCTCTGGTCAGCGTGCTCTGTCTTCTCCTCGGTTGGTAGTGCCCCTTCGGTTCCGGTGTGTTTTTTCGTCGGCTCTTTCCTTTGGGCCTTTGCCTCTGGGGGTCGAGTCGCTGAGTTTTCTTGCTCCTTCGGTTTTAGCGTTTTGGTTGTTTGGTGGCAGCAGTCTCCATCTTTTCTGGCGCGGGGTGGGGCTGCTGCATTCTGGAGGGGTCCAGGGTTTGTTGGTGCTTCGTTGGTCGGGCCGGGGGTGTGTCGTTTTTGTGTTCAGTGGCGGCCCTCCGCTGTTGTTTGCGTGCCACGGCGTTTGGGTCCGGAGCGCGTTTTGCGTTGATCCGGTTCTGTTCTTCCCGGTTCGCGGGTGATAGTGTCCCGGGTGGTCAGCCGTGTTCTTGCGGCTAAGCTGCCTGTATTCTTCCCTCATGCCTGTGGCGTTCGTGGCTTCGTTGCTCTCGCTGCCGTCTGGGCGACGTGGCCTTGCGGTCTTTCGGGCATGGATTTTTGGTGTTCGTGCAGGGGCCTTGCTGCTCGTGGTTCTCGTGTTGTTCCCGGGATTTTCGGGGCTGTGGCGCCTTGGGTTGGCGTTTGCTGCCGGTTGTCTCGCCTCCTTGGGGGGTGCGTGGTGTCCGCTTCCCGGTTCTGTCCCTTTGACCTTCCTCTGTGGGTAGTTAGCTCCGGGGAGCTGACGGGGCTCCCCCCAGAAAACCAGCGTTGAATGTAATGAAACGCCATTTTCTGGGTGAGACCCGGAGGCTCCCCGGCAACCCTCCCTCCCTCCGGTCGGCGTTTTTCGCGTGTTTTGACATCCAGCCTCAGAACTGATGGGTGGATAGCCGGCGTGTGAGGTCTGGGGCGCCCCCTTCCCCCTCCCGGGGAGGGGGGAGCTGCGCAGAGAGCGGCGCGGTGACGTATGACGACATACTAGTTTCCTTGTTTTCTGTTGAAGAGTTCTATCCACTAGTTCGGCTTAGGTAGCAATTTTCACCAGAATAGGGGTTTGTTTTGGAATGCTTACCTTTCTGGATGCTTGACCCGCTCGATGGCAGACATAGAATGCTTCCAACCACACGGGGGTTTCTATAGGCCATTGCTCCCCTTGCCTCTCTGAGGGGGCCAGGTTCTGGCTCGTGGTCCCCGGTAGGCCCTAGAACTCCATACACATGACTGATGCCAAAGTCTGACATTAGTATATCAGCCGGTAAAGCTCCGGGGAGCCTCCGGGTCTCACCCAGAAAATAGCGTTTCATTACATTCAACGCTGGTTTTTTGCTGTAATATTATTCAATAGTGTGTAGTTTGATATATTTATATAATAAAATGAGTGAATCGTTGGTGTACTCAAAAATATGGTGTGCATATTGTTGATTCAATTATGTTCATCAATCTGTGAACAAATACTTTGTCGGTTATTACATTATAAGCACAGGTTATATATAAGTATTTGCACGTTTTGTTCTCTATAACGAACCACTAAGTAGCTATTATGAGTCAAAAAGTAATGAGGAGTGACCGCCGTGTACCAGCCAGCCACTCCCGCCCTCCCTCCAGTCATCTGACTCACCCTCATTCTCCTCCCACAATAATGTTTTTGCTATAATTCACTATATACAGACGTTATTTATAAGTATCTACATGTTTTGTTCACCATAACTGTACATCTAAGCTTGTATGGTGAGTAAAGGCACAGAGATGTGGCTACTCACAGTCAGCTGATCGGCGGCTGCCCTCAAGGTCAGACGCACTAATATTTCTCCTCCAACAATACTGTGTGGTGTTATTACGCTATATATCTTATATACAGACGTTATATATAAGTATCTACATGTTTTGTTCACCATAACTGTACATCTAAGCTTGTATGGTGAGTAAAGGCACAGAGATGTGGCTAAGTCCCTGATCATTTTTGGCTGCAAAGAAAAGGCGATAACATCTAGGTCAGAAAGAGCTGTAGAAGAAGCTAAAGTAGTAGATAAAATTGTTGGCCTCGTGGAAGGTCTTACAAACAGAGAGAATGTGTGCGACTACAGGAGAATAGGCAGGTACGTAAAAGGGAAAGATCGACCTTTGAGGATCACCCTAAACGGTGCCAAACAGATGGAAGAAGTACTAAGGAATGCTAGAAAATTGCAAAGGGATGAGGATGGGAAAGGGTGGTCATTAAGACGAGATCTTTCAAAAGAAGATAGAGAGAAGCTGAAACTGAACCTCGCCGAGGCAAAACATTTAAATGAGAGCAGGAATGAAGAAGAAATAAATTCTTTTTTCTACAAAGTGATAGGGGTAGGCAAACCAGTAAAGTGGTACATAAAGGCAAACCAACAAAATCAATAGAGAGAGGGGGAGTGAAGAATAAGGAGAGGGGGAACAAGTTCCTGAAGATTGCATACACCAACATAGATGGAGTGAGATCGAAGATACTGGAGTTAAGTGATGTAATACAGCTGCAGACACCAGACATTGTTGCACTCACGGAGACAAAACTTGAAGATGTAATTTTAAATGAGGTCATATTCCCAAGGGGCTACTCAATTTGGAGACGGGACAGAAAAATTAGGAAAGGCGGTGGCGTTGCTGTGCTGGTAAAAGAACACCTAAAGGTGAAGGAAATAATGACTGCCAATCCACAAGAAGTTGACATAATAGCACTAGAGATCTGCTATGAGGATGATAAACTAATGATGATAAATGCATATAGTCCACCGCCAAGCAGCACATGGTCAAAGGAGGAGCTAGATAGTAAACGTGAAGGTCTTATAACAATAATGAGAGAGATTATAGCGAGAGCGGATAACGATAGATCACGACTGTTGATAGTCGGTGACTTCAACTTGAAATCCATAGACTGGGAAGCATATGAAGCTAAAACAGAAGATTTTTGGACCTGTAAATTTGTAGACCTCATCCTGGAAACATTCTTGTATCAACATGTTAAACAAGCTACGAGGATGAGGGAAGGGGACGTTCCCTCCATGCTAGATTTGATATTTACCAGGAAGGAGGAAGAGATATTTGACATTCAGTACCTTCCTCCCTTGGGTAAAAGTGACCATGTCTTTTTGGGAATAAAGTATGCAATGCGTTATAAGCTGGAAGAAAATAAGGAGGTTGAAGCAGTTGAAAAACCAGACTTCAGGAGAGGACATTATGGTGACCTTAGAAATTTTTTTAGTGAGTATAATTGGACAGACTTGATGCTAGGCAAGGAAGTGAATGAGATGTATGGCAAGTTTTGTGAAATATATGATAAAGGCACAAAAAAATTTATACCAAAACAGAGATGCAGAACTAGGAAACAGGATTGGTTCAATAGAAATTGCGAGAGGGCTAGAGACCGAAAGACACAAAAATGGAATCAATACAGGAAGAGGCCGAACCCCCAAACATACCAGCGATACAAAGATGCGAGAAACAACTACACGGCAGTGAGGAGAGAGGCAGAAAGAAATTTTGAAAAAGGGATTGCGGACAAATGTAAAACAGAACCAGGTCTATTCTATAAATTCATAAACAACAAATTGCAGGTAAAGGATAATATTCAGAGGTTGAAAATGGGAAATAGATTCACGGAAGATGAAAAGGAAATGTGTGAAACACTAAACGAAAAGTTCCAAAGTGTGTTTGTACAAAATGAAATCTTTAGGGAACCAGATACAATAAGAATTCCAGAGAACAACATAGAACACATAGAGGTGTCTAGAGACGAAGTGGAAAAAATGCTCAAGGAGCTCGGTAAGAACAAAGCAGCTGGCCCAGATGGCGTTTCACCATGGGTTCTGAGAGAATGTGCATCTGAGCTCAGCATTCCACTTCACCTGATCTTTCAGGCATCCCTGTGTACAGGAATCGTAGCAGACGGGTGGAAACAGGCTAACATAGTTCCAATCTACAAAAGTGGCAGCAGGGAAGACCCCCTCAATTATAGACCTGTATCATTAACAAGTGTAATAGTGAAAGTATTGGAAAAACTAATCAAAACTAAATGGGTAGAACACCTAGAGAGAAATGATATAATATCAGACAGACAGTATGGTTTTCGATCTGGAAGATCCTGTGTATCGAATTTACTCAGTTTCTATGATCGAGCCACAGAGATATTACAGGAAAGAGATGGCTGGGTTGACTGCATCTATCTGGACCTAAAAAAGGCTTTCGACAGAGTTCCACATAAGAGGTTGTTCTGGAAACTGGAAAATATTGGAGGGGTGACAGGTAAGCTTCTATCATGGATGAAAAATTTTCTGACTGATAGAAAAATGAGGGCAGTAATCAGAGGCAATGTATCGGAATGGAGAAATGTCACAAGTGGAGTACCACAGGGTTCAGTTCTTGCACCAGTGATGTTTATTGTGTACATAAATGATCTACCAGTTGGTATACAGAATTATATGAACATGTTTGCTGATGATGCTAAGATAATAGGAAGAATAAGAAATTTAGATGATTGTCATGCCCTTCAAGAAGACCTGGACAAAATAAGTATATGGAGCACCACTTGGCAAATGGAATTTAATGTTAATAAATGTCATGTTATGGAATGTGGAATAGGAGAACATAGACCCCACACAACCTATATATTATGTGAGAAATCTTTAAAGAATTCTGATAAAGAAAGAGATCTAGGAGTGGTTCTAGATAGAAAACTATCACCTGAGGACCACATTAAGAATATTGTGCAAGGAGCCTATGCAATGCTTTCTAACTTCAGAATTGCATTTAAATACATGGATGGCGATATACTAAAGAAGTTGTTCATGACTTTTGTTAGGCCAAAGCTAGAATATGCAGCTGTTGTGTGGTGCCCATATCTTAAGAAGCACATCAACAAACTGGAAAAGGTGCAAAGACATGCTACTAAGTGGCTCCCAGAACTGAAGGGCAAGAGCTACGAGGAGAGGTTAGAAGCATTAAATATGCCAAAACTAGAAGACAGAAGAAAAAGAGGTGATATGATCACTACGTACAAAATAGTAACAGGAATTGATAAAATCGACAGGGAAGACTTCCTGAGACCTGGAACTTCAAGAACAAGAGGCCATAGATTTAAACTAGCTAAACACAGATGCCGAAGAAATATAAGAAAATTCACCTTCGCAAATAGAGTGGTAGACGGTTGGAACAAGTTAAGTGAGAAGGTGGTGGAGGCCAAGACCGTCAGTAGTTTCAAAGCGTTATATGACAAAGAGTGCTGGGAAGACGGGACACCACGAGCGTAGCTCTCATCCTGTAACTACACTTAGGTAATTACACTTAGGTAATTACACACAGTCAAAAGACATCGCCACCACCCTCCCTCCCACAGCATTACACCTCCTTCCATGGCGCACAGCGCTTAATATCACCACAATCCTGCTATTATCAGAACCCTGGTCAGTTTTATCACAGTCAGGGGTCTTCTGTAATAATATCATCGCTACATAATAGCATGAACACGTATAATTTGGTATTTTTAGGCGATGCTGTGGTCACAAGCTGAACAGCAGTGCTGTTAGCTCATGCTGCGTGATTCAGGCTTGGTTGCTCACTCAATACTGAGGCCAATAACACCCGGAAGTTTGGCCCACGATTTTTTATTTAAATGGCGTCTGTTTACAAGAGCCCTGATGAAGGTGTGGTGAACCCCGTGTATCCGCTGGCTGTTTAAATATTGCGTAGTACTCCAACACATCATATGACGTGATGCGCAGTTTACTGGAACAACGTCCAGCACGTCATATGACGTGATGCGCACTTTAAGGGTTAATGACCTTCCAAATGCCTCCCAACATCTCAAACCAATTCTATTTGCTGACGACATGACCTTCATTTACTCCAGTCCTGACCCCCTTGCTTTAAATGTCACAGTGAATATTGAGCTAAATAAAGTCCATCACTGGCTAACTGCCAACAAACTCACCCTCCATATTGACAAAACTTTCTATATTTTGTTTGGCAATAAATCCTCAAATCAAATAAATCTCAGGATTAACAATACCCAAATTTGTAACAAAGTAGATGGCAAATTCCTTGGCATTCTCATTAACCGCAAGCTGAATTTCCAGGGACACATTCTAAATATATCAAAAAAAGTTTCTAAAACTGTTGGCATTCTTTCTAATATCAGATATTATGTACCTCGTCCTGCCCTGGTGACACTATTATTCTCTCATCTGTCCTTATCTCAATTATGGTATTTGTGCTTGGGGTTCTACTACCCAAAATCATTTACGTCCTCTAATTACTCAACACAAAGCTGCTATTAGGACAATATCTAACTCTGGCCCTAGACATCACTCGGTACCCTTACTCAAATCTCTGAATATGTTAGATATTAAGTCCCTGCACATCCTCTCATGTGTATTTTATATGTATAAAACGCTGAACTGTAATGTCAATCCTGACCTTAAAAGCTTCCTAGAAGGTTGTAACAGATCCCATGAGCACCACACCAGAAACAAATACCTATTTGATATTCCAAGAGTACGACTTAGTCAAACTAGAAATGCTTTACAAATCAAGGGACCTTGAATGTGGAATGACCTTCCCAATTATGTTAAAGACTGTACCTCTCCCAACCAGTTTAATAAATTTAATGGGAGCATTAGATTCCGATTTCCCAAAAAATGAATTAAATGAAAACTGGTTCGATTTCAATCAAACATTTTTGACGAGTTGTACATGAAAAGAGTTTCATCTGGCCCAAGTCTCAGCATCGTAGCATAAATAGGAAGGGAGATAAAAAATATTGAAGTAGGGGAGCCGAGCGGACAGCACGCTGGACTTGTGATCCTGTGATCCTGGATTCGATCCCAGGCGCCGGCGCGAAACAATGGGCAGAGTTCCTTTCACCCTATGCCCCTGTTACCTAGCAGTAAAATAGGTACCTGGGTGTTAGTCAGCTGTCACGGGCTGCTTCCTGGGGGTGGATGCCTTGTCGAGGACTGGGCCGCGGGGACACTAAAGCCCCGAAATCATTTCAAGATAACCTCAAGATAGGTGTAAAAATTATTCCAAAATGCTCAAAAATGATTATCAAAGACAAGTGTCAACTGAAATCATATCTATGACTCAGCTATCACAATAAAAAATATAAAAAAAAATATTATAATTAGTTTTATTAGAAAAAAATTTAATTTAAAACAAAAAAATATTTTTTTTTTCCAAATTTTAGTTTTGTTTTTTATCGGACGATTTGCATGAAACATATACACCTGACTGCACATAAGCCTATCTGCAAGGGTGCCAATTTTGGAGAAAACTGGTTGATGTCAATCTCAGCCACAGATGGCAGCACCTTATACTCTATTATTTTTGTGTTTATTTTCAAGTAACATAAACGTTCAAATAACTTTTAAATTTTTTATTCACTTTACATGAAACACCATATATGTGGAGTGCATGTCTCTAAATTTGGTAGATAGCTTTTTTCTATAAGTTCATTTAGTGATTTTATTATAGCAATAAACATGACATATTTTCATAATTTTGGGGGGGAACTTTGAAAATTTGTATTAGGAAAACTAAAAAAATTTTGAAAATTATCTATCTACCAATCCTTTATTATATGCTAATGTGTCAGAAAAGTGTCATAGAATGATTATATCTGAAAGGTTTGTATTTTTATTTAGACTTGAAAATGCGTAAAATTCGTTGAAAAAATAACAAAAAACAAAAAAATCTCCCTTTCTATTTACACTGCAGTACTGAAACTTGGGACAATTGCAGCCCTTCTCATATACAACTAGTGTTGGTTGACATTGAACAACTTTTCTGAAATCAATGTAATGCCGCTGATAAAAACTAAGTGCTACCTAATTAACTCAATGTAACCTACCTCACCCCCAAAATGTCAACCCATGTCTTCTATTTTAAACAATGCTGTTTGTTGACCAAATTGTATTTTTGTTTTTTTTCTGCCATGTTTCCCCCCCCCCCCCCCCCCTCCCTTTTTTCCATTTTTTTTTCAACACAATTTATACTTTAATCTCAATTAGTATTAAGTTTTAGTCTTAGTGTTTTTCCTGCCTGAAACGCTTTGCGTAATAGTGGCTTTAGGCATTGTATGTACTAGCTCTATCTATAAATCCATCAACTTTAGTATCTTACCTTGTATGTATGTTTTTTACCTGAATAAATATTTGTATTTGTAGATGGACGAAATAATGCTGTGGTGCTGTGGCTAGTGCTGTGAACATCGTGAACAGCATTGAATCACTGATATTTGAACATTGTTCCCAGTCATTATCACACTCAGGCTCTTCTATAATACTATCATGGCTAAATAATACAGATTATATATATATTTTGATATTATTAGGCGATGCTGTGGTCACACGCTGAACAGCAGTGCTGTGCACTCATACTGCGAGTGCCAGCCTTGGTTGCTCACTCACTACTGAGGTTCCAACACCTGGGAATGTGGAACACGATTTTTTTTAAAGATGGCGTCTGTTTACAAGAGCCTTGAGGAAGCTGATGTGAACCCCATGTAGCCGCGGGAGTTTTGAATGAAACGTGAAAAATAAAAATACCCGGAGGCGCATTGCGCAAACCAGACGGTGGCCCTGCAGGCGCGTTGCGCAGTTTAACCCTTTAACTGCGTGGCCTATAAATATGACACCCCCCAGTGCGCAAGAAATGAAACCTCGGGAAAAAATTCTTTTTTCTTCTGAAAGTGTCAAAAACCCCTCCCTGTATATGGTTATAGCAACGGAAGTTCGAAATTGTAGTTACTTTGGCTGCTATGGGGTCTGAAAGGTGGGGCGTGATGTCATCATTCCCCGTGCGCCAGAGCAGTATGCTCCTGGGTCCGGTGGGGCGCCGGGGGCGGGGCGCGCGAGTTGCCGCGAATATATTTTTGTTCATTTTTTGCGCACAGTTTCAAATACATTTTATTTGTTTTTACGTGCTAATCCTATGTATAATGAACGCATACACTATATTATGGCAGTAAAACATCCGTACTGTCCGAAGACACTGTGTTACGTGCATGACACTTGTGTACACACATGTTGCACATATTTACCATGTATCATGCTAATTTATGTATATATACAATCTATTTACACTCTATACACTGTCACAAACTATATACATTCACCATCAACACATTCAGAACACCGCGAGTGTGAGCTGTCACACCCAGGCCGCCCTCCCTCACTCCTCCAACATTGTATTCACCAACATTACTCCTCCAAATCATACAGTTATTCACACCAGTGTTTCATGTTCATTTTTGTATATTTACAACATATGTACACACTATACACTGTCACACACTATATACATTCGCCATCAACACACTCAGACCACCGCGAGTGTGAGCAGCCACACCCAGCCAGCCTCCCTCACTCCAACATCTTACTCGCCAACATTGCTCCTCCCACCATTCTGTTATTGTTCTTATTACACTAATTACACATGTTATATATACCTATCTACATGTTTTATTTACCAGAACTATGCAAGTAAGCCGGTATTGTGTCCAAACAGTACAGTGGCCACCATACACTGCATGACAAATCAGACAGCAGACGACGCCACAATTACGACGTCACCTCCCTCACCAAAATAGTTCCTCACAACATACTCCTGGTGCTGTTATTACACTATTCCCACACACTGTATATACCCATGTACATGTGTGTTCCCCATAGCGAACCACGAAGCTAGTATGGTGAGCAAAACAAGAGTTACTGCCACACAGTGAGGCTACCTCAATTCTCTCCCTTCCTCCCTCTCTCACCATAATTCCTCCTTCCTACGCACAACGCTAATTATAACCACAATCCTGGTCACTAATACCTGTAAATGAATAATTGACCACAAGTTTATTTTGAAAAGGAACCTAAAAAGTTGTTTGAAGATTCTTAGATGGATGAAATAATGCTGCGGTGCTGTGGCTAGCGCTGTGAATTATATATATATATTTTGACAATATTAGGCGATGCTGTGGTCACACGCTGAACAGCAGTGCTGTGCGCTCATGCTGCGAGCGCCAGCCTTGGTTGCTCACTCGCTACTGAGGCTCTGACACCCGGCAATGTGGACCATGATTTTTTTTAAAGATGGCGTCTGTTTACAAGAGCCCTGAGGAAGCTGATGTGAACCACATGTAGCCGCGGGAGTTTTGAATGGAACGTGAAAAATAAAAACACCCAGAGGCGCGTTGCGCACCCGAAGCCTGGACCTGCAGGCGTGTTGCGCAGTTAAAGGGTTAACCCTTAAACTGCGCATGGTGTATATTTACACCATGAGTAACATGGTGTAAACATGGTGACATGGTGTAGGGAGCCGGTCGGCCGAGCGGACAGCACACTGGACTTGTGATCCTGTGGTCCCGGGTTCGATCCCGGGCGCCGGCGAGAAACAATGGGCAGAGTTTCTTTCACCCTATGCTCCTGTTACCTAGCAGTAAAATAGGTACCTGGGTGTTAGTCAGCTGTCACGGGCTGCTTCCTGGGGGTGGAGGCCTGGTCGAGGACTGGGCCGCGGGGACACTAAAGCCCCGAAATCATCTCAAGATAATATAACATGTCCCACCGTGGGCATGGTGTATATATACGCCAAAGGGTGCCAGGCACGATTCAAATGCCCCGTGGTGTAAAGGGGTCACCCATATCGTAGCCAGGGGCGATTGTAAACAGACGCTATCTTGAAAAAAAATTGAGAGCAGGCCTCCTTTGTTTCCCAGGCCCTAGTGGCCAGACACCATGGCGAGCGCATCACAACCCAGCGTGCGACCTCGCTCAGCGCACCACGCCGCGCAGTCTTTGACTGAAGACAAAATTGCCGATGAATTGTTCAAGGATGTTGACGAATCAGATAATGACGACTCGGATATAGATGAGGACTATACACAGCCTAAAGAAATAGAAACAACGGATAGTGAGGGTGAACATGTTGGTGCCACGAGGGTGAGGATGCCACAAGAGTTACCCGCTACTACTCAACACCACTCAACACCACCTCGCACCCAAGCACATCGTTCATCTGTTCCATTGCACGTTTATGATATCGACGAGTCTGAAACAGGTGAATCTGTCTCAGGTTTTAGTGATGAAGAATCGGAGAATAGTTTTACCCCGGCTGCTAGAGCCAGATTTTGCCGTATCAGCTGCCCGCCCAGCCAAGCGCCGCCGCATGGAACAATATGGTGACAATGAGGAACAAATTCCCTCATGTTCCAAATCTTTTCCCTCATCTACCCTTCCTGCCCCTACTGTTGCAATGCCTGCTTCAGCTCCTGGTCCCCGGATTCCTCACCGTGGTGCAGCTAATGGCTCTCGTAAGGCAGCAGGTTTGTTTATGTGGAGTGATGGGGAAGATTTTGTTCCACAAATTCCCGACTTTGACAACAGAGATGTGGGAATTACAGATCTTTTCCCTGATACTGGTGACGAAATGAGTGAAATGGACTTCTTTACTGCATATTTCGATGAGCCGCTCATGGAACACATTGTTCATGAAACGAACAGACTTGCGGCCGATCTCATTGAAGGTGAGGAAGTATCAGAATTTTCACGACTACAACGTTGGAAAGAGACAACTGTTGGTGAACTGTATGTGTTTTTTGCAATTTTCATGTTGATGAAACATTGTGTGAAACACGTAATATCAGATTATTGGAGCAAAGACAACGTTGTTCCAACACCATTGTTCGGGAAATATATGTCCCGAGACAGATTTTTGTTGATCCTACGGTGCCTTCATTTTGCAAATAATGCAGACGAGAGACAGGATGATAGGCTTTGGAGGGTGAGGCACGTGCTAAATGACCTGAATGGAAAGTTCCGAGATTACTACGTACCAGCTCAGAAGCTGGTTATTGATGAATCCCTTGTGCTTTTCAAAGGACGTTCTGCCTTCAAACAGTATATTCCCTCAAAATGTCACCGATTTGGACTGAAATTCTTTGTGCTGGTTGGTTGATACCTGGTTGATGGGGTTCTGGGAGTTCTTCTACTCCCCAAGCCCGGCCCGAGGCCAGGCTTGACTTGTGAGAGTTTGGTCCACTAGGCTGTTGCTTGGAGCGGCCCGCAGGCCCACATACCCACCACAGCCCGGTTGGTCCGGCACTCCTTGGAGGAATAAATCTAGTTTCCTCTTGAAGATGTTCACGGTTGTTCCGGCAATATTTCTTATGCTGGGAGGACGTTGAACAACCGCGGACCTCTGATGTTTATACAGTGTTCTCTGATTGTGCCTATGGCACCTCTGCTCTTCACTGGTTCTATTCTGCATTTTCTTCCATATCGTTCACTCCAGTACGTTGTTATTTTACTGTGTAGATTTGGTACTTGGCCCTCCAGTATCTTCCAGGTGTATAATATTTGATATCTCTCTCGTCTTCTTTCTAGTGAGTACATTTGGAGGGCTTTGAGACGATCCCAATAATTTAGGTGCTTTATTGCGTCTATGCCTGCCGTATATGTTCTCTGTATTCCCTCTATTTCAGCAATCTCTCCTGCTCTGAAGGGGGAAGTGAGTACTGAGCAGTACTCAAGACGGGACAACACAAGTGACTTGAAGAGTACAACCATTGTGATGGGATCCCTGGATTTGAAAGTTCTCGTAAGCCATCCTATCATTTTTCTGGCTGTCGCAATATTTGCTTGGTTATGCTCCTTAAACGTTAGGTCGTCAGACATTATTATTCCCAAATCCTTTACATGCTGTTTTCCTACTATGGGTACATTTGATTGTGTTTTGTACTCTGTATTATGTTTAAGGTCCTCATTTTTACCATACCTGAGTACCTGGAATTTATCACTGTTAAACATCATGTTATTTTCTGATGCCCAGTCGAAAACTTTATTAATATCAGCTTGAAGTTTTTCAATGTCTTCAGCCGAGGTAATTTTCATACTGATTTTTGTGTCATCTGCAAAGGATGATACGAAGCTGTGACTTGTATTTTTGTTTATATCTGATATGAGAATAAGGAAAAGCAGCGGTGCAAGGACTGTACCCTGAGGTACAGAGCTTTTAACTGCATTTGGACTAGATTTTATATGGTTGACCGTTACTCGCTGAGTCCTGTTTGACAGAAAACTGAGTATCCAGCGTCCTACTTTACCGTTTATTCCCATTGACTTCATTTTGTGTGCTATCACGCCATGGTCACATTTATCGAAAGCCTTTGCGAAGTCCGTGTATATCACATCAGCATTCTGTTTTTCTTCTAATGCCTCAGTGACTTTGTCGTAGTGCTCAAGTAGCTGTGAGAGGCACGATCTTCCCGCTCGAAATCCATGTTGGCCTGGGTTGTGAAAGTCATTGGTCTCCATGAAATTGGTGACCTGACTCCTAATCACTCTCTCAAATACTTTTATGATGTGCGATGTTAGTGCAACTGGTCTATACTTCTTTGCCAATGCATTGCTCCCTCCCTTGTGTAGAGGGGCTATGTCTGCTACTTTAAGTGCATCTGGTATCTCCCCTGTGTCCAAGCTCTTCCTCCACACTATACTGAGTGCCTGTGCTACCGGCACTTTGCATTTGTTTATAAATATTGAATTCCATGAGTCTGGACTTGGGGCCGAGTGCTCTGTGACTGTGAATCAGGAATGGTGTTACACATGATACTGTATTCCGCCACAAATCTAATGATGAACATGGCTTCTCAGGTAGTGTGGTGAAGGCACTGCTTGCACCATATCTGAACAGGGGCCACATATTGTACACAGATATTATTGATACACAGATATACCATTATTCATAATGGTCATGAGAGATATTATTGTACAAGCAGATAAAGATAAATCATGTCTGTTGATACTGGGGGACTTCAACTTTAGAGCAATAGACTGGGAGGCCTATGAAGCAAGAACGGAGGACTTTTGGACATGCAGATTTGTGAACCTCATTCTGGAGACATTCTTGTATCAACACATAAAGCAAGCCACAAGAATGAGGGAAGGAGATGTACCATCAGTACTGGATCTAGTATTCACCAGGAAAGAAGAAGAGATTTTTGACATCCAGTACCTTCCTCCCTTGGGAAAGAGTGATCATGTCCTGTTAGACATTAAATATGCTTTAACCCTTAAACTGCGCAACGCGCCTGCAGGCTCGCGTCTGGTTTGCGCAACGCGCCTCCAGGTATTTTGATTTTTCACGTTCCATTCAAAACTGGCGCGCGGTGACGCGGGTATGGTATGGGTGGGTGGGGGCCCCAGTGATCGTCCGCCATCTTAAAAAAAAATCCCAGCATGCCCTGCGGCCGTGGGGAGCCTCAGTTTCACGGCAGCAACCATGTCTGATGCATCCTCTACGAGCTCCCGCTCCACGGTGACCCGCGGTCATGGAAAACGACTCTCTGAGGAGGAAATACGCGATATTTTGTATGATGACGGTGCTCTGGATGATGACCTGGACTATGATCCAGATAAAGACCTAACTCAGAGATCTGATACGAGTGAGGAAGAGACAGAATTGGAAGATGTGGCGAGTGTGTGGGGTACTCGTGCCTCGCCTGGCCTGCCTCGCCGCCCTGGGTCAACACCGTTATCATCACCACCATCATGTATGTCCCCAGACGCTAGTAGTTTATTCAGTGATAGTACATGTGACGAATCTTTCTCGGGCTTCAGTGACATTGGCTCTGATACGAGTAGTGTGGACAACCCGAGTACGAGCAGTGGTGGTGTTACCAGGCAGGGTTTTGCTACCTCAGCAACACGCCGCGGCAGGCGGCAGCGTGCCTCACAGCATGTGGACAACGACAGTGGCCCCTCAACATCATTTATTCGTGGTAGGTCTACAGTACGTAAATCTGCCTCAGCGCCTAGCATACCCTCACGCAGCTCCAGCAGAAGCAGCGGACGACGTAGCCATAGTTTTGGTGCTCGTGGTGGTGTTGGCCGTGGTGTTGGCGCCAACACCAAACCCCCTGGTGTACTTGTGTGGGAGGATTGCACCACATTTGTCCCTCAAATACCAACATTTGATGATAGCGATTTTGGTGTTACACCATTATTCCCATATACTGGTGATGATATGGCAGACATGGAATATTTTCAGGCATATTTTGACAATGTATTCATGACGCATCTTGTGACTGAGACAAACAGGTTCGCTCACAGCCTCATAGACGAAGGCATTTTACCTGCCTCACGGCTCACACGATGGAAGGACACGACAATCGACGAAATGTACGTGTTTCTGGCACTCACCATGATGATGAAGCACTCTGAGAAAGCTGTCATCCAGGAATATTGGAGCAAAGACAGCCTTGTTCCAACGCCTGTGTTAAACTGGTACATGTCGCGTGATAGGTATCTCTTGATTCTCAGGTGCCTGCATTTCGAGAATAATGCAAATGAGGACAGACACGACAGACTGTGGAAAGTACGGAAGATGTTCAGTGACATGAGAGGGAAGTTCAGGGATTATTTTGTACCTGGACAGAATGTGGTTATTGACGAGTCGCTTGTACTGTTCAAGGGGCGACTGGCATTCAAGCAGTACATTCCATCAAAGCGGCACCGATTTGGACTGAAGTTTTTTGTGCTATGCGACTGTGAGACTGGTATTGTCTTGGACATGATATTATATTCTGGTACAGACGTCGACATACCGGCTCAAGATGAACACGGGTTCTCTGGCAGTGTTGTAAAAACCCTGATGGAACCGTTGCTGAACAAGGGGCATGTACTGTACACCGACAACTATTACACCAGCCCCTTATTGACCAGATACCTCCTTGCCCTCAACACCGGCGTATGTGGCACTGTGAAGAGCCACAGGAAGGAAATGCCAGTGTTCGGTATAGCTATAGCCGTGGGTGAATGCCAGCTGCGCAAGTGTGACAATGCGCTGTCAGTGCGGTGGAAGGACAGACGCGAGGTGAATATGCTGAGTACGATTCACACCGGTGCCATGTTGGACAGTGGGAAAGTCCACTTTCAGACACTCAACACCGTGTATAAGCCAGACTGTGTCATAGACTATAACGTGAACATGCGCCTCGTCGATAAGTGTGACATGATGCTTGGTGGAGTGGAGTGCGTGCGCAAGTCTGTGAAGTGGACTAAAAAGTTCTTCTTCCACCTGATGGATGTTGCAGTGCTCAACTGCTTCAATATGTACTTAGTAAAATCTGGCAGGAGACCGTCTATACGTACATTCAGTGCTGGTGTTGTCACAGCTGCTAGTAAAGTATGGCAAGGAGGGTTCTGTTGTACCGCGCGGAGTGCAAGCAACAATGCCACATGCAGCTCCAGATAGATTGAGGGGTAATGAGAACTTCGGAGTACATATGCTCAAGTATATGCCAGGCACAGCATCACGGGAGAAGGGTAAACGTGCCTGTATAGTATGCAGGAACACTACCCGCAGAGAACAGAAACGAAGATGTATCAGCACCTGGTGCGTGGAGTGCAAGGTGCCACTCTGCCCCGTTGGCTGTTTCGCAGCATATCACACACTCGCGGAGTACTGAGTGTGTTTATGGTGTGTGTATATAGTGTGTGATACTGTACAGTGTGTATATAAAGTGTAAATATAAATTTATTTGGCATGATACATTGGAAATTGTGCAGGATAAGTGAACTTGTTTGTGATGCACGTAACACAGTGTCTACGGACAGTACAGATGTTGTACTGCGATATTATAGTGTACGTGTTCATTATACATTGGATTGGCACATAAAAACAATGAAAATGTATTGGGAAATGTGCGCAATAAATGAACAAAAATATATTCGCGGCAACTCGCTCGCCCCGCCCAGAGCGCCCCACCGCCTCCGAGAGCTTACACCACGGGCGCACAGGGAATGATGACGTCACGCCCCAACTTCCGGACCCCATAGCACCCAAAGTAAGTACAATTTCGAATTTTTTTTTACATACCCATACTCAGGGAAGGGTTTTTGACACTTTAAAAAGAAAAAAGAATTTTTTCCAGAGAGTTTATTTCCTGCGCATTTGGAGGCAACGCAGTTAGGGGGGTTAAGATATCATCTAGAAGAAAATGGGGACATTGAAACAGTTGATAAACTCGATTTAAGGAGAAGCAACTATGGGGAACTTCGAAATTTTTTTAATGAGTGTAATTGGACAGAATTGTTGCTAGGCAGGGAAGTAAATGAAATGTATGCCAAATTTTTAAAACTATACAAGGAAGGCACACAAACATTCATACCAAAACAGAGATGCAGGGCCAGAAAACAGGATTGGTTCGACAGAAATTGTGAGAGGGCAAGAGACCAAAAGACACAAAATGGAATCCGTATAGGAAGAGGCCAAACCCCCAAACATACCAGCGATACAAAGATGCGAGAAACAACTATACAGCAGTAAGGAGAGAGGCAGAAAGAAATTTTTAAAAAGGGATAGCAGATAAATGTAAAACAGAACCGGGCCTATTCTACAAATTCATAAACAACAAATTGCAGGTAAAGGATAATATCCAGAGGTTGAAAATGGGAAACAGATTCACGGAAAATGAAAAGGAAATGTGTGAAACATTAAATGAAAAGTTCCAAAGTGTTCCAGAGCTACGAGGAGAGGTTGGAAGCATTAAACATGCCAAAACTAGAAGACAGAAGAAAAAGAGGTGATATGATCACTACATACAAAATAGTAACAGGAATTGATAAAATCGACAGGGAAGATTTCCTGAGACCTGGCACTTCAAGAACAAGTGGTCATAGATTTAAACTAGCTAAACACAGATGCCGAAGAAATATAAGAAAATTCACCTTCGCAAATAGAGTGGTAGACGGTTGGAACAAGTTAAGTGAGAAGGTGGTGGAGGCCAAGACCGTCAGTAGTTTCAAAGTGTTATATGACGAAGAGTGCTGGGAAGACGGGACACCACGAGCGTAGCTCTCATCCTGTAACTACACTTAGGTAATTACACTTAGGTAATTACAGATAACTATTATACCAGTCCCTTGCTAACGAAATTCTTGCTTGATAATAAGACTGGAGTGTGTGGCATAGTAAAGCCAAAACAAAAAGAAATGCCTGTGTTTGACACTGCTATGCAAGTAGGTGATTGTGAGGTAAGAAAAAGTGGTGCAATGCTTTCAGTGCGGTGGAAAGACAGACATGAAGTGAATATGTTGACCACCATTAACCCTGGTACAATGGTGGACAGTGGCAAGATGAACAGAACAACAAAGCAAATAATATATAAGCCAGATTTTGTGATAGACTACAACATCAACATGCGTTTAGTTGATAAATGTGACACGATGGTGGGTGCTGTAGAGTGTGTATGGAAAACAGTGAAGTGGACGAAGAAAATGATTTTCCACTTTATTGACGTAACAATGCTGAACAGTTACAACATGTATCTTGTGAAAACAGGTAGAAAACCATATTTCCGTTCGTTTAGTTTTCAAGTTGTGAAACAGATACTAGGTAAATTTGGCAAGGACACACCTGGCATACAAAGACCCATTCGAGACCCAATATTGAACCATGCTCCTGCACCCAGGCTTGCTTACAGGGAGGCCTTTCTGATACACCAAATAAAGAAATTACCACCAACTGGATCTCGTGCAGCAGGCCAGTGTCGGTGTGTTGTGTGTTCCAGTACCAAATTGAGGCCACAGAAACGTAAATTGGTGTTAACATGGGGCAAAGCATGTGCCATATCGACTGTTTCGCACAGTATCACAGTCTCCAGGACTACTAAATGTGTAATTCTTTTGTAAATAAATGTACATATCAAGTTAATTTTAGTGTTTATATTGAAAAACCCCATATACATTGAATATTTCCTGTAAATTATACCATTTTGGTGGGCATACTTGTGACACTACTATGTGAGCACCTAGTGAGTTTATACCAGTTTTATTATAATACAACGTCTAGTGGTAATAATTATAGCAATACTAGCGAAAAAAATTTATGTAAAATGACCCAATAATACTGTAAATAATTCCGCGAAAATAAATTCGCGGCAACTCGGGCGTCCTGAGCGGCCGTGAGTGACGGCTGCCTGACGCAGCACCCTTGAGCGCTCACGCTCTGTGATGTCATCGGCCAACTTGTCGGCTCAATTGTGTCATTGGTATGTACAATAGAATTTTTTTATTATTTTTCCCGTGCTCAGGGGACACAAATTAACATGTTTAGAAGACGAATTTTTTTTTTTCTTGCGCACAGAGGTGTAAATGTCCTCAAGACCCCTGAGCAGTAGAAGGGTTAAAGGGAAGGGTTAAAGGTTAACGACCATACTTTTTCTTCCCCATCACTTTGTAATTTTCTAGCATTCCTTAGTACTTTAAGCTCATTACTAAGTACTAATACTTAGTACATACATACTTAGTACTTAGTGTGGCCATCTGTTACTGTCTGCCATCACCATACAAGATTAGTGGTGCGCTATTGTGAACACAAATGTAGATATGTATATATAACGTGTATATATAGTGTAATAACAGCAAAAGGGGTGTTGGGAGAAGCCATTTTGGTGGGGGAGGTGGCATTATCTTCCTGACTTGTCATGCTGTATAAGGGTGGCCACTATGCTCTTTGTGCACTATACCAGCTTAGATGAACAGTTATGGTGAACAGAACATGTAGATTCTTATATATATAATATCTGTATAGTGAATAAAGCAAAAACAGTATGGTGGGATGAGGATGTTGGCGAGTGAGGAGTTTTTGAGGGAGGGAGTGGCAGCGAGAGGTTGGCTAGCAAATGTGGTGGCCACTCGTCATAGCTTTTTGACTTAGCATACCAACTTAGTGGTTCGTTATGATGAACAAAACATGCAGACACTTGTATATAACCTGTGTATATAGTGTAATAACCAACAAAGTATTTGTTTATTGTTTTTGAATATAAATCATTAATATGCACAACATAATTTTGAGTACAGCGATGATTCACACATTTTAGAAATTCAATCTCTGTGGCAACCCCCCCGCCTGATAGCTGGGGTGAAGCATAACTCCTCCCACGCTTACTGAGTCAGCGCCTTTTTTTTGCCAGACTTCTCTGCCCTATTGCAGCCATATTATACCACTTACGATCTTTTTATTATTTTCCCGTGATCAGGGAACACAAATTAACACTTTCGCGCTCTCGGCCCTCAAAAAAAAACAATACCCCAGATGCTTTCGGCACTTCGCGCGCCTACGCGGTAAGACCGAAAAAGTGTACACTCTTTTGACTGTCCTGACAATAATTGAAGGCGCACGTATTTAAATTTGGTATCACTGTGTTCGCAATGAAATTGTCTATAAGAGCATACCTATAAAATGCCGCCCAAGCATAAGGAGTATCAACACCAAATAAAAAACTATGCAGATCACTCGCCGAGAGCGCCAAACAGCAACAAAATGTTTCCACTCTCTTAATGGTTGCGAAGCCTACAGTTGTCCTACATCGCTAATTTTGGTATCATTGGAATCGCAATAAAATTCTCTACACGGACATATGCATATGAATGTTTAATATAGGTAATTGCCCACCCGCAAGAGTGTGTGAAGTGGAGAGTAGTTAGCCGCGAGCGCACTGGCGAAAACACGGGGGAAATCATGCTTGGAAAGTTTATACGTTTCCTGACCCTACTTTTCTATGTACATATTTCTTTTTTATACCAATGTGTTCGCAATAAAATTTTCTATAAGATGAACTGTATAACATTTGCACAAAGCATGTGTAAGAGAAGCGCCAAATATAGAACCACGTCGCTCAGTATGCGTTCGCGGCAGAAACGAACGCATTGTTTTCGTTCGTTTGATGTTTGTCATGTTTATACTTGTTGAAACATTTTATAATTTGTATGACAGTGATCGCAGTAAAATTCCCTACACAGACATATACATAACACATACAAATATTTCCCACGTGTTGGATATATCAACGGCTAAAGGGAACCCACTGCCACACGCTCGCCACACCCCCAAACATACTTTGTGTATTTTTTTTTTTACTCATAGAAGTTTATGTGATATAATATTCATTCTGGTACCAAAAAATTTGCAAATAAATTCTCTACAAAACAAAAGTATCCCCATCCATTTCAGTTAAAAAATGGAATTTATAGAAATATTTTTTCGATGGACGAGAAAAGTAGGCTGTTATGCGGAATCGTAAGAAAAAACGGCGACGAGTTATCTCTAATCTAAAGCGCGAAAGTGTTAACAGGTTTATAAGAAAAATATAAAAATTTGAATTTTTTATATTTTCTTTTTATGCACCTGTGGGTGACAAAGGCCAAATAGCCTGGAGCAGCTTGAGGGTTAACCCTCAAACCGCTAGGGGTCCAAATGGATTTAACATCCACAGGCGCAAAAAAAAAAAAAAAAAAAAAATTCTTTCGTCTTATAGAAGTGTTCATTTTTGTTCCCTGATCACCAACAAAAAAAAAAATCGTAGGTGGCATATAGGTGGCACACTTCCCTACCCTACCGCAGTAGGGTAGGGAAGTGTGGCAAAAAAGGGGCGTTGACAGAGCCTTCACCAAACGAGGTCTACTCCGCTCAAGCTGTCAGGCGGCAGTTGCCACAAATATATTATTACATAATTATTTCAATGTCTCTGATTTTTTCTTAGTTTTTTGCAGTAATATTATTCAATAGAGTGAATTGTGATATATTTATATAAAAAAATGTATGAACCATCGCTGTACTCAAAATTATGGTGTGCATATTAGTGATTCAATTATTATGTTCATTCTGCCCGAAACGCTGTGCGTACTAGTGGCTTTACAAGAGTGTAATTACTGTGCTATGCTATGTATTCTCACAAACCCAATGTACCTTCTTGTATATAAATAAAATAAAATGAAACAATAAACAAATAGTTTTGCTGTTATTACACTATATACACAGGTTATATATAAGTATCTGCATGTTTTGCTCACCATAACAAACCACTAAGTTGGTATTGTGAGTCAAAATGCGACGAGGAGTGACCGCCACACACCAGCCAGCCACTCGCTGCCACTCCCTCCCTCAACAACACCTCACTCGCCCTCATTCTCCTCCCACAATACTGTTTTTGCATTTATTCACTATACACAGACGTTATACATAAGTATTTGCATGTATTGTTCACCATAACTGTACATCTAACCTTGTATGGTGAGTAAAGGCACAAAGACGTAGCTACTAGAAAAATGAGGGCTGTGATCAGAGGCAATGTATCGGACTGGAGAAATGTCACAAGTGGAGTACCACAGGGTTCAGTTCTTGCACCAGTGATGTTTATTGTCTACATAAATGATCTACCAGTTGGTATACAGAATTATATGAACATGTTTGCTGATGATGCTAAGATAATAGGAAGGATAAGAAACTTAGATGATTGTCATGCCCTTCAAGAAGACCTGGACAAAATAAGTACATGGAGCGCCACTTGGCAAATGGAATTTAAAGTTAATAAATGCCATGTTATGGAATGTGGAATAGGAGAACATAGACCCCACACAACCTATATATTATGTGAGAAATCTTTAAAGAATTCTGATAAAGAAAGAGATCTAGGGGTGGTTCTAGATAGAAAACTATCACCTGAGGACCACATAAAGAATATTGTGTGAGGAGCCTATGCCACGCTTTCTAACTTCAGAATTGCTTTTAAATACATGGATGGCGATATACTAAAGAAATTGTTCACGACTTTTGTGAGGCCAAAGCTAGAATATGCAGCTGTTGTGTGGTGCCCATATCTTAAGAAGCACATCAACAAACTGGAAAAGGTGCAAAGACATGCTACTAAGTGGCTCCCAGAACTGAAGGGCAAGAGCTACGAGGAGAGGTTAGAAGCATTAAATATGCCAAAACTAGAAGACAGAAGAAAAAGAGGTGATATGATCACTACATACAAAATAGTTACAGGAATTGATAAAATCGACAGGGAAGACTTCCTGAGACCTGGAATTTCAAGAACAAGAGGTCATAGATTTAAACTAGCTAAACACAGATGCCGAAGAAATATAAGAAAATTCACCTTCGCAAATAGAGTGGTAGACGGTTGGAACAAGTTAAGTGAGAAGGTGGTGGAGGCCAAGACCGTCAGTAGTTTCAAAGCGTTATATGACAAAGAGTGCTGGGAAGACGGGACACCACGAGCGTAGCTCTCATCCTGTAACTACACTTAGGTAATTACACTTAGGTAATTACCACGAGCGTAGCTCTCATCCTGTAACTACACTTAGGTAATTACTCACCTACCTGCTCACCCACCACCTGCCTGATAGCCCAGCAATCCACCTGTTCACCCACCTGCCTGCTCACCCACCCACTTGCCTGCACGAACCTGTTCACCCACCAAGCCTATCTGCCTGCCATCCAAAACCTACCTGCCTGAACTTAATTATCTCTGCCTGCCTGCCCACCCACTTTCCTTGCCCACCTACCAGCTAGGCAGCTAACCACCCACCCAGCCCCACACACTAATTACTGTGTGTCAATTCAAATCATGATAGTGGTATAAAAATTGTTGGAAATGGTCCCTTTTGGACTCAGAGATAATAAAGTACGTTAATCCGGAAAACGTGATAATCCAGCTGGGGGTCCTTCCCATATAGTTAGGATTAGCGAGTGGATACAGTATATGTATTGCGCGGTTTGGTAAACTTACTCCCATCGTCTATATATGTATTGCGCTCTCTAAGGGTTAACCAAAGATAAAAACAAGAGGGACTTACCCGGGAGGCGGTCGCCACTCATTCCTCAACTCGAAGTCGAGACAAATGGCTGCAACCGCCGATATGATGTGACACATGCCCGATTAGGGCCAGGGACACTGACAAGGCTGTGAACGGCCAGGACCCTTTTCGACTACCAAAAACACCTTGCCCGAATGTTGGGCACGTTGTTGTTTGGACACCATACCAGCTTAATATTTCACTATGGTGAACACAATTGTAGATACTTATAAATAACGTGTGTGTATATATATATATATATTGTAATAACAGCAAAACTATTTATTTATTGTTTTATGAACATAATAATTTAATCACTAATAAGCACACCATTCATTTGAGTATAGCAATGGTTCACACATTTTATTATATAAATATATCATTTTACTCACTATTGAATAATATTAATGCAAAAAAAGAGAAAAAATAGTCATTACATTGAAATAATTAGGTAATATTATCTTTGTGGCAACTCCTGCTTGACAACGGGGGTGGAGCAGACCATTGCGGGACATGTACTTTGTCAACGTCTCAATTTTGCCAGACTTCCTTGTCCTATTGTAGCCAAAATATGTCACCTAGGATTTTTTTTCTTTCCCCATGATCAGGGAACACATTTTAACAGATTAGAAGAAAAGATGGAATTTGTTTCTTTCTTATGCCTAGTGGTGTTGCAGGCTATAACCCCAAGTTATAGCCTGCAAAAAAATTCTTTTTTCTTTTTAAAGTGTCAAAAACCCTTCCCTGAGTATGGGTATGTAAAAAAAAATTCGAAATTGTACTTACTTTGGGTGCTATGGGGTCCGGAAGTTGGGGCGTGACGTCATCATTCCCCGTGCGCCCGTGGTGTAAGCTCTCAGAGGCGGTGGGGCGCTCGGGGCGGGGCGCGCGAATTGCCGCGAATATATTTTTGTTCATTTATTGCGCACATTTCCCAATACATTTTCATTGTTTTTATGTGCCAATTCAATGTATAATGAACATGTACATTATAATATCGCAGTACAACATCCGTACTGTCCGTAGACACTGTGTTACGTGCATCACAAACAAGTTCACTTATCCTGCACAATTTCCAATGTATCATGCCAAATAAATTTATATTTACACTTTATATACACACTGTACAGTATCACACACTATATACACACACCATAAACACACTCAGTACTCCGCGAGTGTGTGATATGCTGCGAAACAGCCAACGGGGCAGAGTGACACCTTGCACTCCACGCACCAGGTGCTGATACATCTTCGTTTCTGTTCTCTGCGGGTAGTGTTCCTGCATACTATACACGCACGTTTGCCCTTCTCCCGTGATGCTGTGCCTGGCATATACTCGAGCATATGTACTCCGAAGTTCTCATTACCCCTCAATCTGTCTGGAGCTGCATGTGGCATTGTTGCTTGCACTCCGCGCGGTACAACAGAACCCTCCTTGCCATACTTTACTAGCAGCTGTGACACAACACCAGCACTGAATGTACGTATAGACGGTCTCCTGCCACATATTACTAAGTACATATTGAAGCAGTTGAGCACTGCAACATCCATCAGGTGGAAGAAGAACTTTTTAGTCCACTTCACAGACTTGCGCACGCACTCCACTCCACCAAGCATCATGTCACACTTATCGACGAGGCGCATGTTCACGTTATAGTCTATGACACAGTCTGGCTTATACACGGTGTTGCGTGTCTGAAAGTGGACTTTCCCACTGTCCAACATGGCACCGGTGTGAATCGTACTCAGCATATTCACCTCGCGTCTGTCCTTCCACCGCACTGACAGCGTATTGTCACACTTGCGCAGCTGGCACTCACCCACAGCTATAGCTATACCGAACACTGGCATTTCCTTCCTATGGCTCTTCACAGTGCCACATACGCCGGTGTTGTGGGCAAGGAGGTATCTGGTCAATAAGGGGCTGGTGTAATAGTTGTCGGTGTACAGTACATGCCCCTTGTTCAGCAACGGTTCCATCAGGGTTTTTACAACACTGCCAGAGAACCCGTGTTCATCTTGAGCCGGTATGTCGACGTCTGTACCAGAATATAATATCATGTCCAAGACAATACCAGTCTCACAGTCGCATAGCACAAAAAACTTCAGTCCAAATCGGTGCCGCTTTGATGGAATGTACTGCTTGAATGCCAGTCGCCCCTTGAACAGTACAAGCGACTCGTCAATAACCACATTCTGTCCAGGTACAAAATAATCCCTGAACTTCCCTCTCATGTCACTGAACATCTTCCGTACTTTCCACAGTCTGTCGTGTCTGTCCTCATTTGCATTATTCTCGAAATGCAGGCACCTGAGAATCAAGAGATACCTATCATGCGACATGTACCGGTTGAACACAGGCGTTGGAACAAGGCTGTCTTTGCTCCAATATTCCTGGATGACAGCTTTCTCAGAGTGCTTCATCATCATGGTGAGTGCCAGAAACACGTACATTTCGTCGATTGTCGTGTCCTTCCATCGTGTGAGCCGTGAGGCAGGTAAAATGCCTTCGTCTATGAGGCTGTGAGCGAACCTGTTTGTCTCAGTCACAAGATGCGTCATGAATACATTGTCAAAATATGCCTGAAAATATTCCATGTCTGCCATATCATCACCAGTATATGGGAATAATGGTGTAACACCAAAATCGCTATCATCAAATGTTGGTATTTGAGGGACAAATGTGGTGCAATCCTCCCACACAAGTACACCAGGGGGTTTGGTGTTGGCGCCAACACCACGGCCAACACCACCACGAGCACCAAAACTACGGCTACGTCGTCCGCTGCTTCTGCTGGAGCTGCGTGAGGGTATGCTAGGCGCTGAGGCAGATTTACGTACTGTAGACCTACCACGAATAAATGATGTTGAGGGGCCACTGTCGTTGTCCACATGCTGTGAGGCACGCTGCCGCCTGCCGCGGCGTGTTGCTGAGGTAGCAAAACCCCGCCTGGTAACACCACCACTGCTCGTACTCGGGTCGTCCACACTACTCGTATCGGAGCCAATGTCACTGAAGCCTGAGAAAGATTCGTCACATGTACTATCACTGAATAAACTACTAGCATCTGGGGACATACATGATGGTGGTGATGATAACGGTGTTGACCCAGGGCGGCGAGGCAGGCCGGGCGAGGCACGAGTACCCCACACACTCGCCACATCTTCCAATTCTGTCTCTTCCTCACTCGTATCAGATCTCTGAGTCAGGTCTTTATCTAGATCATAGTCCAGGTCATCATCCAGAGCACCGTCATCATACAAAATATCGCGTATTTCCTCCTCAGAGAGTCGTTTTCCATGATCGCGGGTCACCGTGGAGCGGGAGCTCGTAGAGGATGCGTCAGACATGGCTGCTGCCGTGAAACTGAGGCTCCCCACGGCCGCAGGGCATGCTGGGATTTTTTTTTAAGATGGCGGACGATCACTGGGGCCCCCACCCACCCATACCATACCCGTGTCACCGCGCGCCAGTTTTGAATGGAACGTGAAAAATCAAAATACCTGGAGGCGCGTTGCGCAAACCAGACGCGAGCCTGCAGGCGCGTTGCGCAGTTTAAGGGTTAAGTGTGTTTATGTACCAAATTTTAAACCTTTGTGTTTTCAGCTAGAAAGTTCCTAATTCTCATTATAGTAATTTTTCAACAGAGCCAATAAATGATTGTTTGGAAGAAACTGATGACAACCTCTATGCTACGTGCCCTAAGAAAGAAGATGCCTCCAAACACCAGATACACATTAACGATGCCTCTGCAGACTTGGCATGCAGTGTATCCAACAATACCCAGGTGAGAAGCTGTTAAATTTAGGTAGTTTCTTGTTTTTCCTTAATTAGACAGATTTTGTGTTAAGCTGGTGTATAGAATATACTTTAGTCTTTAGGTGGTGAACAGTATGCAGTGGAACCTCGTGTGATGAGCGCCTCAATTTACGAGCATTTCGAATAATGAGCATGCTGAACGGCGACAATTTGTCTCGATTGGCGAGCGCTTGTTTGATTAATGAGAAAACCACATTGTGCATTCCTGCTGCTTCTCGCACATTCTCGGACGCCTCCAACGATGCAAATAAATTATTTTGTTTGTTTAACCCTCAAACCACTAGGGGCCCAAATGGAATTCACACCCACAGGCGCAACAACAACAAAAATTCCAAAAAATTCTTTCGTCTTATAGAAGTGTTCATTTTTGTTCCCTGATCACGGAAAAAATAACAAAAAAATCGTAGGTGGCATATTTTAGCCGCAATAGGGTTGGGAAGTGTGGCAAAAACGGGGCGTTGGCAGAGCCTTCGCCAGACGAGGTCTACTCCGCCCGAGCTGTCAGACGGCAGTTGCCACAAATATATTATTACCTAATTATTTCAATGTCTCTGATTGATTTTTTCTTAGTTTTTTTGCAGTAATATTATTCCATACAGTGAATTGTGGTATATTTATATTATAAAATGTGTGACCCATCGCTGTACTCAAAATTATGGTGTGCATATTAGTGATTCAATTATTATGTTCATAAAACAATAAACAAATAGTTTTGCTGTTGTTACACTATATACACAGGTTATATATAAGTATTTGCATGTTTTGTACACCATAACGAACTACTAAGTTGGTCTTGTGAGTCAAAAAGTAACGAGGAGTGAAACACCAAACACCAGCGAGCCACTCACTGCCACTCCCTCCCTCAACACCACCTCACTCACCTCCCACAATACTCTTTTGTATTTATTTACTATACACAGACGTTACATATACGTATTTACATGTTTTGTTCACCATAACTGTACATCTAAGCTTGTATGGTGAGTGAAGGCCATAAGACGTAGCTACTCACACAGTCAGCTGATCGGCGGCCACCCTCAAGGCCAGACGCACTAATATTTGTCATCCAACAATATTGTTTGTGGTGTTATTACGCTATATACACACATTATATATAAGTATCTACCTGTTTTATTCACTATACCTGAACAAATAAGCTGGTATGGTGCCCAAAGACCATAGTGGCCATCAGTAAACACCATGCCAAGTCGTGCAGACGACGCTCCTCCCTCACCAAAATGGCAGCTCCCAACCTACTCCTCTCGCTGTTATCTCACACTATACACACGTTATATATAAGTATCTACATGTGTGTTCACCATGGCAAACCACTAAGCTGGTATGGTGAGTGCAGTCAATAAATGGTGGCCACACACAGTCAGAAGACGACGCCACAACCCTCCCTCCCACAGCCTTACTCCTCCCTCCATGGAGCACAGCACTAAATATCACCACAATCCTGCTATTATCAGAATCCTGGTCAGTTTTATCACAGTCAGGGGGCTTCAGTAATACTATCACTGCTAAATAATAGCAGTATCATTTATATTATGGTATTTGTAGGCGATGCTGTGGTCACAAGCTGAACAGCGGTGCTGTGAGCTCGTGCTGCGTGCGCCAGCCTTGGTGACTTGCTCAATACTGACGCTGTAACACCCAGGAATGTTGGCCTGGATTTTTTTTCTAGGTGGCATCTGGCAACTATCGGTTGTGGCTGTACTATAGCTGCCCCTATCCCAGGCGGGGCGTTTAAATTATAGTGCTAGACACGAAATCATATATAAATGAAGTGCGCGGTTTCAGTTTTGTCACTGATATCATTTATATATGATATGCGCGGTTTGAGGGTTAAAGATGCTAATGGTGCTGGGATGTAAAGGGGTGATGCGGTGATGTTGCAAAGCATTGACTTTTTTGTAGAATAAAAAAAAAAATATTGAAAAACAGAACAAATGTCAAAAAGGTTTGTTTGGTGTTTGTTAGGTAGATTGCTCCATGTTTCTTAAAAAAAACACACACAAAAATAAGAATTTTGAAAAACAGAACAAATGTCAAAATGATTCGTTCAATGTTCATCAGGTAGGCTGCTCCATGTTTCTTAACCCTCAAACCGCTAGGGGCCCAAATGGAATTCACACCCACAGGCGCAACAAAAAAAAAATCCAAAAAATTCTTTCGTCTTATAGAAGTGTTCATTTTTGTTCGCTGATCACGGAAAAAATAACAAAAAAATCGTAGGTGGGATATTTTAGCTGCAGTAGGGTAGGGAAGTGTGGCAAAAAAGGGGCATTGGCAGAGCTGGCAGAGCCTTCGCCAGACGAGGTTTACTCTGCTCGAGCTGTCAGACGGCAGTTGCCACAAATATATTATTACCTAATTATTTCAATGTCTCTGATTGATTTTTTCTTATTTTTTTTTACAGTAATATTATTCCATACAGTGAATTGTGGTATATTTATATTATAAAATGTGTGAACCATCGCTGTACTCAAAATTATGGTGTGCATATTAGTGATTCAATTATTATGTTCATAAAACAATAAACAAATAGTTTTGCTGTTGTTACACTATATACACAGGTTATATATAAGTATTTGCATGTTTTGTACACCATAACGAACTACTAAGTTGGTCTTGTGAGTCAAAAAGCAAAGAGGAGTGACCCCCAAACACCAGCGAGCCACTCACTGCCACTCCCTCCCTCAACACCACCTCCCACAATACTGTTTCTGTATTTATTCACTATACACTGACGTTATATATACGTATTTACATGTTTTGTTCACCATAACTGTACATCTAAGCTTGTATGGTGAGTAAAGGCACAAAGACTTAGCTACTCACACAGTCAGCTGTTCGGCGGCCACCCTCATGGATAGACGCACTAATATTTGTCCTCCAACAATATTGTTTGTGGTGTTATTACGCTTTATACACACATTATATATAAGTATCTACCTGTTTTATTCACCATACCTGTACAAATAAGCTGTAATGGTGCCCAAAGACCATAGTGGCCATCAGTAAACAACGTGCCAAGTCGTGCAGACGACGCTCCTCCCTCACCAAAATGGCAGCTCCCAACCTACTCTTCTCGCTGTTATCTCACACTATACACATGTTATATATAAGTATCTACATTTGTGTTCACCATATCGAACCACTAAGCTGGTATGGTGAGTGCAGTCAGTAAAAGGTGGCCACACAGAGTCAGATTACGACGCCACAACCCTCCCTCCACAGCCTTACTCCTCCCATGGAGCACAGTGCTAAATATCACCACAATCCTGCTATTATCAGAATCCTGGTCAGTTTTATCACAGTCAGGGGGCTTCAGTAATACTATTACTGCTAAATAATAGCAGTATCATTTATATTATGGTATTTATAGGCGATGCTGTGGTCACAAGCTGAACAGCGGTGATGTGAGCTCGTGCTGCGT
Organism: Procambarus clarkii; assembly: GCF_040958095.1. NCBI lineage: Eukaryota > Metazoa > Arthropoda > Malacostraca > Decapoda > Cambaridae > Procambarus > Procambarus clarkii. The sequence continues at coordinate 25,169,153 of NC_091187.1, forward strand.
GCGTCAGCCTTGGTGGCTTGCTCAATACTGACGCTGTAACACCCAAGAATGTTGGCCTGGATTTTTTTTCAAGGTGGCATCTGGCAACTATCGGTCATGGCTGTACTATAGCTGCCCCTATCCCAGGCGGGGCATTTAAATTATAGCGCTAGACACGAAATCATATATAAATGAAGTGCGCGGTTTCGGTTTTGTCACTGATATCATTTATATATGATATGCGCGGTTTGAGGGTTAAAAAAAAAAATAAATAAAATTGATAAACAGACAAATGTCATAAAGGCTCGTTCAGTGTTTGTTGAGTAGGCTGCTCTATTATTAATAAATAAATGAAAAATACAAAACAAATTAAACACTACACACAGAAATCACAATTGCGTGATGCATCAAATGAAGAAATCCACAAGGGCCATGACGAGGATTCGAACCTGCGTCCGAGAGCATCCCAGATGCATCCTTAATCGACTGTAAAATGTGTAAAACCCTGGTTTGTGCCTCGGAGCGGCTGCAGGATCCAGTCTGTAGCGTGTGAGGAGGGAAAGCACACGTGAGCACGAGCTCTGTGAAAAACAATATATATCTCGGGATATTTCAGTGATACAGGAACTAAACACAGTCAGATATCTCATAAAGTGCATCTCAACTTATTAAACAATATACCATAGTGATTGACATCCGACTTTTGTGCTTTAAGGAAATAACAAGTGAATTTCGTGTGGAGTCCACCTCGTGGTATCAGAACCTACCCCATAGACCCACGTCCCGTGTGCCCACCGTGTGTGTGTGTGTAATTACCTAAGTGTAACCTAAGTGTAATTACCTAAGTGTAGTTACAGGATGAGAGCTACGCTCGTGGTGTCCCGTCTTCCCAGCACTCTTTGTCATATAACGCTTTGAAACTACTGACGGTCTTGGCCTCCACCACCTTCTCACTTAACTTGTTCCAACCGTCTACCACTCTATTTGCGAAGGTGAATTTTCTTATATTTCTTCGGCATCTGTGTTTAGCTAGTTTAAATCTATGACCTCTTGTTCTTGAAGTTCCAGGTCTCAGGAAGTCTTCCCTGTCGATTTTGTCAATTCCTGTTACTATTTTGTATGTAGTGATCATATCACCTCTTTTTCTTCTGTCTTCTAGTTTTGGCATATTTAATGCTTCTAACCTCTCCTCGTAGCTCTTGCCCTTCAGTTCTGGGAGCCACTTAGTAGCATGTCTTTGCACCTTTTCCAGTTTGTTGATGTGCTTCTTAAGATATGGGCACCACACAACAGCTGCATATTCTAGCTTTGGCCTAACAAAAGTCATGAACAATTTCTTTAGTATATCGCCATCCATGTATTTAAATGCAATTCTGAAGTTAGAAAGCATAGCATAGGCTCCTTGCACAATATTCTTTATGTGGTCCTCAGGTGATAGTTTTCTATCTAGAACCACTCCTAGATCTCTTTCTTTATCAGAATTCTTTAAAGATTTCTCACATAATATATAGGTTGTGTGGGGTCTATGTTCTCCTATTCCACATTCCATAACATGACATTTATTAACATTAAATTCCATTTGCCAAGTGGTGCTCCATATACTTATTTTGTCCAGGTCTTTTTGAAGGGCATGACAGTCATCTAAATTTCTTATCCTTCCTATTATCTTAGCATCATCAGCAAACATGTTCATATAATTCTGTATACCAACTGGTAGATCATTTATGTACACAATAAACATCACTGGTGCAAGAACTGAACCCTGTGGTACTCCACTTGTGACATTTCTCCATTCTGATACATTGCCTCTGATTACTGCCCTCATTTTTCTATCAGTCAGAAAATTTTTCATCCATGATAGAAGCTTACCTGTCACCCCTCCAATATTTTCCAGTTTCCAGAACAACCTCTTATGTGGAACTCTGTCGAAAGCCTTTTTTAGGTCCAGATAGATGCAGTCAACCCAACCATCTCTTTCCTGTAATATCTCTGTGGCTCGATCATAGAAACTGAGTAAATTCGATACACAGGATCTTCCAGATCGAAAACCATACTGTCTGTCTGATATTATATCATTTCTCTCTAGGTGTTCTACCCATTTAGTTTTGATTAGTTTTTCCAATACTTTCACTATTACACTTGTTAATGATACAGGTCTATAATTGAGGGGGTCTTCCCTGCTGCCACTTTTGTAGATTGGAACTATGTTAGCCTGTTTCCACCCGTCTGCTACGATTCCTGTACACAGGGATGCCTGAAAGATCAGGTGAAGTGGAATGCTGAGCTCAGATGCACATTCTCTCAGAACCCATGGTGAAACGCCATCTGGGCCAGCTGCTTTGTTCTTACCGAGCTCCTTGAGCATTTTTTCCACTTCGTCTCTAGACACCTCTATGTGTTCTATGTTGTTCTCTGGAATTCTTATTGTATCTGGTTCCCTAAAGATTTCATTTTGTACAAACACACTTTGGAACTTTTCGTTTAGTGTTTCACACATTTCCTTTTCATCTTCCGTGAATCTATTTCCCATTTTCAACCTCTGAATATTATCCTTTACCTGCAATTTGTTGTTTATGAATTTATAGAATAGACCTGGTTCTGTTTTACATTTGTCCGCAATCCCTTTTTCAAAATTTCTTTCTGCCTCTCTCCTCACTGCCGTGTGTGTGTGTGTGTGCTTACTAGCAAATTGGTTTCCAAGAAGTGTAGTAGGGGAATGTGGATCGAGAAATTAGTAATAGAGAAAGTGAATACTATTGCAAGTCGGAAATAAAGCAGAAAATCCCTTATTGTAATACAGGCGAATTAATATATCAGTGTTATAACCCAAGTAACTGGCAACTGACGGCCTCCAGCCGCGGTCTGGGACAACAACGTGTCAACTGTACAGCCTCTGGGACCCTCACCCTCGACCGTGCGATAAGTACTGACCATACAGTAGAACAAATAAACATATATATTATTACAAATATACGGTAGACATATAATATTATAAATATATAGATATATACAACAAAACAAGGCAAAATGGGAGTAATTAAACAAATTTGTGGCCACTGTAACAACTCCTTAAAGTCGAAAGGCAACAGGAATTGAATGTTATATCTGTAAGAATAGATTTCATTCGGCTTGTACCGGAGTGAGTAACACCACGGCACTGAGAGCTGGCCACTTGCTCTGGGTGTGTAAAAATTACCTGCCAGCTTGGAATATCCTAAAAAACCTAGATAACATGACGCATGAACGGAAAACATCGTTCATTGAAAGCCTACAAGCTATCCAGAAGGAGTGGGAAAGGAACAACAACAATTCTAATATACCAGGAGCGGAGGCTATAGTCAGGGATGAAACTGAAGCTGAAACTCAGGAAGTTGTAAACTCTGACTCAGTAGGCCCGGATGTAGATGACAGTAAACTAGAAAGTGTAACAGACAGCACTGACAGCTCAATAGGTACAGACACTACAACGGTTCCCGATAGAGGAAGTCAAACAGAAGGACTGACTTATGCAAATTTTATGTAAAGGGCATATGCAGACATAGATATGCTGGTAATAAGAAAGAATTAGAATGCAGTTACCAACATCCAAAATTTTTTTTAAATATGCTTAGGAAAGGTGAGTGTCGATTTGGATAAAAATGTAGGTTTTTCCATCCTGACATGTGCCAAACCTCACTGGAGAACAGAAAATGCTATGACCTCAGCTGCCCATACTTTCACGTGAAAGGCACAGAACGCTACATAAAGAGTGGCAAGCAGGATAATGAATTTGGAGGAAACTCTATAAATTTTTTTTACCAGACCGAAAGAGAATTCCAAAGGAGGAGCATGGAGAATGTATGGAACTGGATGCCAGATCCACTTGCATTCCAGAATTACAGATACAATTACACACCAAAAGGTAACTACAACTACGACAGGCAACTGCCTTACAACAATCAGCACTGGTCAGAACAAACTCAATATGTCCACGCATAATGGGCTTGCCGAAAAAGTCTCCCAGTCAAACTATCACTAATAGAGTAACCTCATTCATCTTTGCCAACATACAAGGACTGAAAACAAGAACAAACAACAAAGTACAGTTCATAAATGGCCTCCTCACTGAATCAAATGCAGTATTTGGAGCTTTCACAGAAACCCATGCAGGGGAATTCTTAGACAGTGAGATCTGGATTCCAGGATATAACCTATACAGGTGTGATAGGAAAATTAGGTCACATGGAGGAGTGGGTCTGTATATTAGGGAAGACCTTGTATGCCTGGAGCTCCTTAACCCTCAAACCGTGCATATCATATATAAATGATATCAGTGACAAAACCGAAACTGCGCACATCATTTACATATGATTTCATGTCTAGCGCTATAATTTAAACGCCCCGCCTGGGATAGGGACAGCTATAGTACAGCCACGACTGATAGTTGCCAGATGCCACCTAGAAAAAAAATCCAGGCCAACATTCTTGGGTGTTAAGCATCAGTATTGAGCAAGCCACCAAGGCTGGTGCATGCAGCACGAGCTCACAGCACCGCTGTATAGCTTGTGACCACAGCATCGCCTACAAATGCCGTAATATATATGATACTGCTATTATATAGCAGTGATAGTATTACTGAAGCCCCCTGACTGTGATAAAACTGACCAGGATTCTGATAATAGCAGGATTGTGGTGATATTTAGCACTGTGCTCCATGGAGGGAGGAGTAATGCTGTGGGAGGGAGGGTGGTGGCGTCGTCTTCTGACTGACTGTGTGTGGCCACTATTTATTGACTGCACTCACCATATCAGCTTAGTGGTTCGCTATGGTGAACACAAATGTAGATACTTATATATAACGTGTGTATAGTGTGAGATAACAGCGAGAGGAGTAGGTTGGGAGCCGCCATTTTGGTGAGGGAGGAGCGTCGTCTGCACGACTTGGCATGTTGTTTACTGATGGCCACTATGGTCTTTGGGCACCATACCAGCTTATTTGTACAGGTATGGTGAATAAAACAGGTAGATACTTATATATAATGTGTGTATATAGCGTAATAACTCCACAAACAATATTGTTGGAGGAGAAATATTAGTGCGTCTGGCCTTGAGGACGGCTGCCGATCAGCTGACTGTGTGAGTAGCTACGTCTTTGTGCCTTTACTCACCATACAAGCTTAGATGTACAGTTATGGTGAACAAAACATGTAAATACGTATATATATCGTCTGTGTATAGTGAATAAATGCAAAAACAGTATTGGGGGAGGTGAATGAGGGTGAGTGATGTTGTGTTGAGGGAGGGAGTGGCAGCGAGTGGCTGGCTGGTGTTTGGCGGTCACTCCTCGTTGCTTTTTGACTCACAAGATCAACTTAGTAGTTCGTTATGGTGAACAAAACATGCAGATACTTATATATAACCTGTGTATATAGTGTAACAACAGCAAAACTATTTGTTTATTGTTTTATGAACATAATAATTGAATCACTAATATGCACACCATAATTTTGAGTACAGCGATGGTTCACACATTTTATTATATAAATGTACCACAATTCACTGTATGGAATAATATTACTGCAAAAAACAAAGAAAAAATCAATCAGAGACATTGAAATAATTAGGTAATAATATATTTGTGGCAACTGCCATCTGACAGCTCGGGCGGAGTAGACCTCGTCTGGCGAAGGCTCTGCCAACGGCCCTTTTTTACCACACTTCCCTACCCTATTGCGGCTAAAATATGCCACCTACAATTTTTTTGTTATTTTTTCCATGATCATAGAACAAAAATGAACACTTCTATAAGACGAAAGAATTTTTTGGATTTTTTTTTTTTGTTGCGCCTGTGGGTGTGAATTCCATTTGGGCCCCTAGCGGTTTGAGGGTTAACATTACAAATGAGGTGGTAGAGGTACTGGGATTAAAAATAGAGAAAATAAATTTAGTGATTATTCTAATATACAAACCGTCAGATGCAACGGCTGAGGAATTCACAGAACAGATAAACAAAATAGAGAATAGCCATGATAATTTGTAGAACCGATACCTGATATTATCTTTCTAGGTGACTTCAACTTGCCTAGTCTCAGGTGGAGAATAGCAAACAATAATATTATACCAGGAAATCTATCAGGACCTAACCAACCACAGATTAGAGCACTACTTAGATTCTGTGACAAATTTTCACTCAATCAGCAGATATCGGAGCCAACGAGAAATGAAAATATTCTAGATCTGGTCTTTACGAACAATGAAGACATTATCAGAGACATTACGATATCAGATACCACATATTCAGATCACAAGCTCATTGAAGTGCAAACGACCATCAATACTCAGAATAGACGTAAAATGTTGATAAAGTGAGAGGGGCTATTCAGTAAATTCAATTTTAACACTTTCGCGAAATGGCGTTTGAAAAATTTTTTTTGCCCAAGTGAAATCACCGTTTCGGCGATTGAGCGGCAACATTTAAAAGTGTATACTCTTTTGACTGTCTTAACGGTAATTTTCGATGTACGTATTTCATTTTTGTACCAATGTGCTCGCAATAGAATGTTCTAGAAAAACATAAGTATAAAATGTCACCAAAATATAAGTTAGATCAGCACCAAATAAAAAACTACATCGATGACTAGCCATGAGCGCCAGACAGCAATGAAATGTTTCTACTATCTTCAGGGTTGTCAATGCCACACTTGTCCTACAAGGGTAATTTTGGTATCACTGAAATTGCAATAAAATTACCTACACGGACATATGCATGTAAATATAGAATCAATGTCGCAACCGACCCACAAGAGTGTGGGAAGTGGCCGAAGTGTTACCCGCTGTGGCATATCGGCGAAACTGCATCGAGAAGTGTATTTTCAATTCACTGTCCTGACATTATTTTTTGATGTACGTATTTCATTTTTGTACCAATGTGTTCGCAATAGAATGTTCTAGAAGAACATAAGTATAAAACGTCACATAAGGATGCGTTCGACCGGCAAAAAATATAAAAACTACAGTGCTTCCTCAGACTAACGAACCCTGCTCTATCGAATTCCCGGAAGAGCCGAACAAATTGAATTCGGTACCAAATGTTCAGTGGAACATACAAATGTTCGATTAAGTGAGGAATGTTCGTCCAAGCGGTCACCGAGGCCGAGCGTCGGAGCTGGCTGTCATCAACTATGATTCGCCAGAGTGTAAACAGTTATGTAGTGTTTCATTATCCTTACCCATTGTTTCTAGGGAGAAATGGTGATAAAAATGGTCATAAAATGGTGTCAGGGGGCATTAGTGAGAGAGTTGTTGCCAGGAGGCAAGTGGTGTCAGATGAGGCAACACGTGACTGGCGCCTCCATGCTCCCCCACCCCCACCCTCCTTCCTCCACCTGACCACAGAGACCACTCACTCTCCTCTCGTCGTCAGATGCCAAGAGTCAATTTAATGATAATTATCGCATTATCTACACTGAAAATAGCCTTTTTATTAGAAAAATGTCATATTGGAGCAATAATAATGGTGAAAATTGTAATATATACAGTACATATTTTAAACAGTTTGAACACATTTCCTTTTCACAGAATTTTTAATACAATTGGGGTGTAGATAACAGCTGGCATTGTGTGGCCAGCCGGTCGCTCTCTGAGCCATTGGGGGGGGGGTGGGTGGGAGGGGGGTTTGTTTCCTGGATCCCTCCCTCCCTCCCTCCCTCTAACAGCCTACGTACTGTACTAATATCTATTTAGAATCAGTTTTGAGGAGGCCAATAAAACAAGCACAGGTCGTGTGAACGTTAGGCCTTGGTGAGGTGGCTGGCATCATTTGTGGTGGTGTCAGGTGGTGTCAGGGGAGGCAGGCGGTGTCAGGGGAGGCAGGTGGTGTCAGGGGAGGCAGGTGGTGTCAGGGGAGGCAGGTGGTGTCAGGGGAGACAGGTGGTGTCAGGGGAGGCAGGTGGGGTCAAGGGAGGCAGGCGGTGTCAGGGGAGGCAGGTGGGGTCAGGGGAGGCAGGCGGTGTCAGGGGAGGCAGGCGGTGTCAGGGGAGGCAGGCGGTGTCAGGGGAGGCAGGCGGTGTCAGGGGAGGCAGGCGGTGTCAGGGGAGGCAGGCGGTGTCAGGGGAGGCAGGCGGTGTCAGGGGAGGCAGGTGGTATCAGAGGAGGCAGGCGGTGTCATGGGAGGCAGGTGGGGTCAGGGGAGGCAGGTGGTGTTAGGGGAGGCAGGTGGGGTAAGGGGAGGCAGGCGGTGCCAGGGGAGGCAGGTGGTATCAGAGGAGGCAGGCGGTGTCATGGGAGGCAGGTGAGGTCAGGGGAGGCAGGTGGTGTCAGGGGAGGCAGGCGGGGTCAGGGGAGGCAGGTGGGGTCAGGGGAGGCAGGCGGTGCCAGGGAAGGCAGGTGGTATCAGAGGAGGCAGGCGGTGTCATGGGAGGCAGGTGAGGTCAGGGGAGGCAGGTGGTGTCAGGGGAGGCAGGCGGGGTCAGGGGAGGCAGGCGGGGTCAGGGGAGGCAGGCGGTGTCAGGGGAGGCAGGTGGGGTCAGGGGAGGCAGGTGGTGTCAGGGGAGGCAGGTGGTGTCAGGGGAGGCAGGTGGTGTCAGGGGAGGCAGGTGGTATCAGGGGAGGCAGGTGGGGTCAGGGGAGGCAGGTGGGGTCAGGGGAGGCAGGTGGTGTGGGATATTTGGGGCTTGATTGTGATTATTTATATATTAATGTAGTAAATTAAATTACGAAGGACCACCCGCTTTTATAGTAAAGAGGGAAACTGAGAATTTCTGATCATTAGATAATTCCTAGATGAACCAGTAACTATGGATAAAATACTAGAGAATGTGATCATAGAAATAATTAATGGGCTGTATAATTAAATGAATCAAACCTTCAAACACCTACATTGGGGGGTTATTACTGGAGGTAAGTACGTCCAGGAATTAGTGTGGTTCGTTCACTAATTCAATTAATAATAATCTAATCCTATAAAAATTATATTGAAACTGATATCATTACCATAAATGGGAACATAGATTATGAGTATAGTAATGAGAGTCACAATAAAAACACATTAATCCTAAGAAATTCTGCATATAAGCAATTACAATAAATTCATGAATGAATATAAGGAATCTTAGCTTAAAGAAGATTTCTTTATGTAAGCCCGACGTTTCCTCTAATTCTCTGGACTCGGCTGGCCGACGAATGGGATGGATTAACATGGGAAAAGGCGGCAGGGAGAATTCTTCTCACGTGCTGCAAGACAAATATTTACAGTAGCAACTAACTAACTACTGAATCTCTATATTCAAGAAATTGAGAGTTACAGGTGACAAATTTTAATCACCTGTTATTAGATGTTATCGTGCGTCATAACGGTCAATCACCCAGTTATTACTAAACTCTTTACCCGATGCATCACATAAAGGAATATACTTAGCTGAAAGGGCACTGTATAAGTTTTAAGATTGCCGTGCTTCGCGTCTCCAGGCTCCTGTTAGGCCTATCCTGGATCGTGGCGCGCTTCACTGGCCGGTCACGTGTAGTCCAGAACCAAGTTAATTAAGTTCCTTATATGACACCAGCACCAGTAGAAGATATTATCTGCAAGGTTATTCACGCCTCACAGTGGCGACTTTCATCTGAGGATGGATAACGTCTGCCCTAGTGGCTGAGCAATGGCGTCTCCTTGTGAGTACGGTATGCGCAGGTCTGCCTCTGAGCGGCTCTCCACGTGTACTGAGTTGGTTCCTCAACCCACGCTGCGTCGCGCGTTCATAAAACAAATTATGTCACAAACATTAATATTTCTCGCATTTACGCTTGAAACGTTGAAGACTGGACGGGTTTATTATTTAGAGGAGGAAATTATTATTATTTACCAATTTAAGAATAGCAAATATATAAGGGAGAGGAATTAATGTCTCCCCATGGCATTCACTGGTGACTTTAACTTTTATTACGAGATAATCGCTATGACTCCAACGCTCTATTCGGCTTTTAGTTGGAGGTCAATTCATCTGCAATTAGTTATCATACAGAATGCCTTAGTTATAGAGAATCGAATTTAATTCTCACATACATTGGATATAATGTGTTTACTGTAAGGAAATCTGACGCAATACTGGCGTCAGGTGACGTGAGAATCCTAGCCTACTGCACAGATGAAATTATTAGTACATGAGAATTCTACGTGTTGTTAATTTTACTTACTACAATAATTAGTAAAGTTAGTAATAAGTAATGAGAATACAACAGTGTTGTATTCGGTGTTGGAAATATCCAACAGGTGGTGTCAGGGGAGGCAGGTGGGGTCAGGGGAGGCAGGTGGGGTCAGGGGAGGCAGGTGGGGTCAGGGGAGGCAGGTGGGGTCAGGGGAGGCAGGTGGGGTCAGGGGAGGCAGGCGGTGTCAGGGGAGGCAGGCGGTGTCAGGGGAGGCAGGTGGGGTCAGGGGAGGCAGGTGGGGTCAGGGGAGGCAGGTGGTGTCAGGGGAGGCAGGTGGTGTCAGGGGAGGCAGGTGGGGTCAGGGGAGGCAGGTGGTGTCAGGGGAGGCAGGTGGGGTCAGGGGCGGCAGGTGGTGTCAGGGGAGGCAGGTGGGGTCAAGGGAGGCAGGTGGGGTCAGGGGAGGCAGGCGGTGTCAGGGGAGGCAGGTGGTGGAAAGAGGCAGGTGGGGTCAGTGGTGGAAGGTGTTGTTAGTGACCACGCATGGCTGCCAAACCTCTCATTCATACTCTATTATAAATCTCAATCTTAGCTGTAAAATATTTATGCCAAAATATGTTAATTTTTGTGTATTAATATACATTATTAATCATTAACATGTTTTATTGTTTCCTGTAGAAAACAATAGCTGACTTGGCATTGTGGTGTGTATGGCCGGGTACCTGGGGGGTGGGGGGGGGGGTCCTGGAGGTGTGAGAGGAGACCTGTCAACCCATCATTTTTTTTTTGTCGGGCGAGTTGAGACGCTTCCAAGCCTGCTGCTTCAATACACCCCATGGATGGTGTGGTGTGGTTTGGGTGGTGTGGTGTGGTTTGGGTGGTGTGGGTGGGTTGGTGTGGGTGATGTGGTTGGGTGTGGGGGATGATGTGGGGTGTGTGGGAGATGATGTGGGGTGTGTGGGGGATGATGTGGGGGATGGTGTGGGGGATGGTGTGGGGGATGGTGTGTGGGTGGTGTGGGGGATGGTGTGGGGGATGATGTGGGTGGAGTGGGGGATGGTGTGGGTGGAGTGGGGGATGGTGGGGGTGGTGTGGGGGATGATGTGGGTGGTGTGGGGTGTGTAGGGGATGATGCGGGTGGTGGTGTGGGGTGTGTGGGGGATGGTGTGGGTGGTGGTGTGGGGTGTGTGGGTGGTGGGGGCGAATGGTGTTAGTGGTGTGGGGGATGGTGTGGGTGGTGTGGGGGATGGTGTGGGTGGTGTGGGGGATGGTGTGGGTGGTGTGGGGGATGGTGTGGGTGGTGTGGGGGATGGTATGGGTGGTGTGGGGGATGGTATGGGTGGTGTGGGGATGGTATGGGTGGTGTGGAGGATGGTGTGGGTGGTGGTGTGGGGAGTGTGGGTGGTGGGGGCGAATGGTGTTAGTGGTATTGGGGATGGTGTGGGGGTGTGGGGGATGGGGTGGGTGGTGTGGGGGATGGTATGGGTGGTGTGGGGGATGGTATGGGTGGTGTGGGGATGGTATGGGTGGTGTGGAGGATGGTGTGGGTGGTGTGGAGGATGGTGTGGGTGGTGTGGAGGATGGTGTGGGTGGTGTGGAGGGTGGTGTGGGTGGTGTGGGGGATGGTGTGGGTGGTGTGGGGGATGGTGTGAGTGGGGTGGGGGATGGTGATTCTCACATCTCAGATTATTATTGACACCAAAAGAGCATGAAAGATATTATAATGAAGCACCACACAACAAAGAAACAAACTAATGTGTCCTGGCATATGTTTAAAAAAAAAAAAAATAAGAAGGTTGTTGGGGCCGGACGGATGGAAAGAATTCCGCACTGGAACGAATCGGCTTCGCCCCATATAGTTCGTTCAAGTGAGGACACACTGTACGTCGACCATACTCGTCGTGTTAATAATACAATTGTTTTGCCACGATGATTCGCTGCCATGCCGTTCTCCCAAATAAGCTTTCGTCTATTAGAGAGAACGTAAATTTCATGGTAAACATTTCTAAACTATCCCCAAGTAAATCGGATCGAAATTGGAATTTATACAAATATTTATTCTCGTGACTCCCGTCAGAGTCAGCTTTGCGAAACCTGAACAAAACTTAGTGACGAGCTTGCGTGCCACTGAATGGCGAAAGTGTTAATAATAAAAGGATAGACTGGGAGATAATAAACAGGGAACTTAAAAACATTCCATGGGAAACTGTTTTAAGTAATACAAGTCCTACGGAAGGAATAGAAAAACTGACTTCGGAAGCGTATCAAGTCTGTCTTAAACATGTTCCTTTGAGGAAAGCCAGAAAGAGATCCAGCGTAGAAAGAGAACGCAGACGACACTATAAACGCAGGAAAAAAATAACGGAACTGCTTATGCTGACACAAATTTCCCGTCAAAAAAGGAATAATTTAAATAGGGAGATTGAAGAAATTGAGCGGAAATTGAAACACTCATATCAAACTGAAGAAAGGCAGTTAGAACAGAAAGCAATTCAGGAAATAGAGAAAAATCCAAAATACTTCTTCAGATATGTGAAATCAAAAGCAAAAACCACTGCCAGTATTGGACCTATTTGTACAAGTGAAGGTTCATACATGGAGGATGACAAAGAAATTACTGAAATCCTAAAAAAGCAGTATGAGGACATGTTTAGCACTAAAATAAACAACATGAAAGTGGAAGATCCAGACAATTTCTTTATGCGGGATATTCAAACCCCTGTAAATATAACTGATATCAACACGAGGGCACTAAATTTTAAAAGAGAAATTGAAAACATGCCCATGCACTTGGCTCCAGGTCCAGACTCATGGAATTCAATATTTATAAAGAAATGCAAAGTGCCGGTAGCACAGGCACTCAGTATAGTGTGGAGGAAGACCTTGGACACGGGGGAGATACCAGATGCACTTAAAGTAACAGACAGCCCCTCTACACAAGGGAGGGAGCAAAGCATTGGCATAGAATTATAGACCAGTTGCACTAACATCGCACATAATAAAAGCATTTGAGAGAGTGATTAGGAGTCAGGTCACCAATTTTATGGTGACCAATGACCTTCACAACCCAGGCCAACATGGATTTCGAGTGGGAAGATCGTGCCTCTCACAACTACTTAAGCACTACGACAAAGTCACCGAGGCATTAGAAGAAAAACAGAATGCTGATGTGATATACATGGACTTGACAAAGGCTTTCGATAAATATGACCATGGCGTGATAGCACACAAAATGAAGTCAATGGGAATAAACGGTAAAGTAGGACGCTGGATACTCAGTTTTCTGTCAAACAGGACTCAGCGAGTAACGGTCAACCATATAAAATCTAGTCTAAGTGCAGTTAAAAGCTCTGTACCTCAGGGTACAGTCCTTGCACCGCTGCTTTTCCTTATTCTCATATAAACACAAGTCACAGCTTCGTGTCATCCTTTGCAGATGATACAAAAATCAGCATGAAAATTATCTCGGCTGAAGACATTGAAAAACTTCAAGCTGATATTAATAAAGTTTTCGACTGGGCATCAGAAAATAATATGATGTTTAACAGTGATAAATTCCAGGTACTCGGGTACGGTAAAAATGAGGACCCTAAACATAATACAGGTTATAAAACACAATCAAATGTACCCATAGTAGGAAAACAGCATGTAAAGGATTTGGGAATAATAATGTCTGACGACCTAACGTTTAGGGAGCATAACCAAGCAAATATTGAGACAGCCAGAAAAATGATAGGATGGATTATGAGAACTTTCAAATCCAGGGATCCCATCACAATGGTTGTACTCTTCAAGTCACTTGTGTTGTCTCGTCTTGAGTACTGCTCAGTACTCACTTCCCCCTTCAGAGCAGGAGAGATTGCTGAAATAGAGGGAATACAGAGAAAATATACGGCACGCATAGACGCGATAAAGCACCTAAATTATTGGGATCGTCTCAAAGACCTCCAAATGTACTCACTACACCCCTACACCATTAGGGGTGACACCTACTAGGGGTGTCACCTACAAGGTGACACCCCTAGGGTCAACACTTGCAGCAGAGGAGCTCCAGCATATTTCAACAATCCTAAGTATTGTAGTACAGGTTGATGGTAGTGAGTGGTGTCCCAGAGAACATAAAGGTATAGTGCTCTTGAAAAATAGGTGAGATAACAGGAAAGTGCTAAGGGAAGTGAAAAATCGGATGAGAAAAAGTTGCCCTAGTGTTTACAGTGCAGAGAAGAACATTCAAGATGGCCACTGGCAAGGGGAAAAACAAAACAGAGCTTGATTTTGAGGGATTCAATGAAGAAAGCATTGATATTAGTAGTCTACATAACAAGTTGGTAAATTTAGATACTATAGTGAACTCTCATGTAGAAATAATTAGTAAATTGAAAGAAAGTAATGACCATTTGAATAGCAAAGTTTTATGTCTTGAGGGTTTAGTGAAAGACTTGCGCAAGGATAAGAATCAATTGGAAACAAATTGCAAAGCCATGGAAGAAGAAAATAAACTCTTAAAAATAGCTTTGGAAGAAGTTAAAGTAAATTTAAACATAAATGACTACAATAGGTTAGGCAAGGAAATTCAACAGGAGAAACAGCTTTTGTCAGCACAGATGGAGGAAGTTACACAGGGAATAGAACAGTGCAAGAAAGATATGCAACTCACTTATGCACAAGTGGCCAAGGAGAAGGAAAAAATAGAAGAAGCAGTAAAGGAAGTCAAACACTGCAGCAACCAAGATAAAACAAACATTAGGCTAGAAGTGAGGAAAGAATTGGCATCTAACCCGAAGTTGGTGCAAAACACAGTTGATCGGAGTAAGTCCCTGATCATTTTTGGCTGCAAAGAAAAGGCGATAACATCTAGGTCAGAAAGAGCTGTAGAAGAAGCTAAAGTAGTAGATAAAATTGTTGGCCTCGTGGAAGGTCTTACAAACAGAGAGAATGTGTGCGACTACAGGAGAATAGGCAGGTACGTAAAAGGGAAAGATCGACCTTTGAGGATCACCCTAAACGGTGCCAAACAGATGGAAGAAGTACTAAGGAATGCTAGAAAATTGCAAAGGGATGAGGATGGGAAAGGGTGGTCGTTAAGACGAGATCTTTCAAAAGAAGACAGAGAGAAGCTGAAACTGAACCTCGCCGAGGCAAAACATTTAAATGAGAGCAGGAATGAAGAAGAAATAAATTCTTTTTTCTACAAAGTGATAGGGGTAGGCAAACCAGTAAAGTGGTACATAAAGGCAAACCAACAAAATCAATAGAGAGAGGGGGAGTGAAGAATAAGGAGAGGGGGAACAAGTTCCTGAAGATTGCATACACCAACATAGATGGAGTGAGATCGAAGATACTGGAGTTAAGTGATGTAATACAGCTGCAGACACCAGACATTGTTGCACTCACGGAGACAAAACTTGAAGATGTAATTTTAAATGAGGTCATATTCCCAAGGGGCTACTCAATTTGGAGACGGGACAGAAAAATTAGGAAAGGCGGTGGCGTTGCTGTGCTGGTAAAAGAACACCTAAAGGTGAAGGAAATAATGACTGCCAATCCACAAGAAGTTGACATAATAGCACTAGAGATCTGCTATGAGGATGATAAACTAATGATGATAAATGCATATAGTCCACCGCCAAGCAGCACATGGTCAAAGGAGGAGCTAGATAGTAAACGTGAAGGTCTTATAACAATAATGAGAGAGATTATAGCGAGAGTGGATAACGATAGATCACGACTGTTGATAGTCGGTGACTTCAACTTGAAATCCATAGACTGGGAAGCATATGAAGCTAAAACAGAAGATTTTTGGACCTGTAAATTTGTAGACCTCATCCTGGAAACATTCTTGTATCAACATGTTAAACAAGCTACGAGGATGAGGGAAGGGGACGTTCCCTCCATGCTAGATTTGATATTTACCAGGAAGGAGGAAGAGATATTTGACATTCAGTACCTTCCTCCCTTGGGTAAAAGTGACCATGTCTTTTTGGGAATAAAGTATGCAATGCATTATAAGCTGGAAGAAAATAAGGAGGTTGAAGCAGTTGAAAAACCAGACTTCAGGAGAGGACATTATGGTGACCTTAGAAATTTTTTTAGTGAGTATAATTGGACAGACTTGATGCTAGGCAAGGAAGTGAATGAGATGTATGGCAAGTTTTGTGAAATATATGATAAAGGCACAAAAAAATTTATACCAAAACAGAGATGCAGAACTAGGAAACAGGATTGGTTCAATAGAAATTGCGAGAGGGCTAGAGACCGAAAGACACAAAAATGGAATCAATACAGGAAGAGGCCGAACCCCCAAACATACCAGCGATACAAAGATGCGAGAAACAACTACACAGCAGTGAGGAGAGAGGCAGAAAGAAATTTTGAAAAAGGGATTGCGGACAAATGTAAAACAGAACCAGGTCTATTCTATAAATTCATAAACAACAAATTGCAGGTAAAGGATAATATTCAGAGGTTGAAAATGGGAAATAGATTCACGGAAGATGAAAAGGAAATGTGTGAAACACTAAACGAAAAGTTCCAAAGTGTGTTTGTACAAAATGAAATCTTTAGGGAACCAGATACAATAAGAATTCCAGAGAACAACATAGAACACATAGAGGTGTCTAGAGACGAAGTGGAAAAAATGCTCAAGGAGCTCGGTAAGAACAAAGCAGCTGGCCCAGATGGTGTTTCACCATGGGTTCTGAGAGAATGTGCATCTGAGCTCAGCATTCCACTTCACCTGATCTTTCAGGCATCCCTGTGTACAGGAATCGTAGCAGACGGGTGGAAACAGGCTAACATAGTTCCAATCTACAAAAGTGGCAGCAGGGAAGACCCCCTCAATTATAGACCTGTATCATTGACAAGTGTAATAGTGAAAGTATTGGAAAAACTAATCAAAACTAAATGGGTAGAACACCTAGAGAGAAATGATATAATATCAGACAGACAGTATGGTTTTCGATCTGGAAGATCCTGTGTATCGAATTTACTCAGTTTCTATGATCGAGCCACAGAGATATTACAGGAAAGAGATGGTTGGGTTGACTGCATCTATCTGGACCTAAAAAAGGCTTTCGACAGAGTTCCACATAAGAGGTTGTTCTGGAAACTGGAAAATATTGGAGGGGTGACAGGTAAGCTTCTATCATGGATGAAAAATTTTCTGACTGATAGAAAAATGAGGGCAGTAATCAGAGGCAATGTATCGGAATGGAGAAATGTCACAAGTGGAGTACCACAGGGTTCAGTTCTTGCACCAGTGATGTTTATTGTGTACATAAATGATCTACCAGTTGGTATACAGAATTATATGAACATGTTTGCTGATGATGCTAAGATAATAGGAAGGATAAGGAATTTAGATGACTGTCATGCCCTTCAAGAAGACCTGGACAAAATAAGTATATGGAGCACCACTTGGCAAATGGAATTTAATGTTAATAAATGTCATGTTATGGAATGTGGAATAGGAGAACATAGACCCCACACAACCTATATATTATGTGAGAAATCTTTAAAGAATTCTGATAAAGAAAGAGATCTAGGAGTGGTTCTAGATAGAAAACTATCACCTGAGGACCACATAAAGAATATTGTGCAAGGAGCCTATGCTATGCTTTCTAACTTCAGAATTGCATTTAAATACATGGATGGCGATATACTAAAGAAATTGTTCATGACTTTTGTTAGGCCAAAGCTAGAATATGCAGCTGTTGTGTGGTGCCCATATCTTAAGAAGCACATCAACAAACTGGAAAAGGTGCAAAGACATGCTACTAAGTGGCTCCCAGAACTGAAGGGCAAGAGCTACGAGGAGAGGTTAGAAGCATTAAATATGCCAAAACTAGAAGACAGAAGAAAAAGAGGTGATATGATCACTACATACAAAATAGTAACAGGAATTGATAAAATCGACAGGGAAGACTTCCTGAGACCTGGAATTTCAAGAACAAGAGGTCATAGATTTAAACTAGCTAAACACAGATGCCGAAGAAATATAAGAAAATTCACCTTCGCAAATAGAGTGGTAGACGGTTGGAACAAGTTAAGTGAGAAGGTGGTGGAGGCCAAGACCGTCAGTAGTTTCAAAGCGTTATATGACAAAGAGTGCTGGGAAGACGGGACACCACGAGCGTAGCTCTCATCCTGTAACTACACTTAGGTAATTACACTTATGGGGCCTCGTTGCCTGGTGGATAGCGCGCATGACTCGTAATTCTGTGGCGCGGGTTCGATTCCCGCACGAGGCAGAAACAAATGGGCAAAGTTTCTTTCACCCTAAGTGCCCCTGTTACCTAGCAGTAAATAGGTACCTGGGAGTTAGTCAGCTGTCACGGGCTGCTTCCTGGGGTGTGTGTGTGTGTGTGGTGTGGGAAAAAAAAAAAAAAAAAAAAAAGTTAGTAAACAGTTGATTGACAGTTGAGAGGCGGGCCGAAAGAGCAAAGCTCAACCCCCGTAAACACAACTAGTAAACACTTAGGTAATTACTAGAAAGAAGACGAGAGAGATATCAAATAATATACACCTTGAAGATATTGGAGGGCCAAGTACCAAATCTACACAGTAAAATAATATCCTACTGGAGTGAACGATATGGAAAAAAATGCAGAATAGAACCAGTGAAGAGCAGGGGTGCCATAGGCACAATCAGAGAACACTGTATAAACATCAGAGGTCCACAGTTGTTCAACACTCTCCCAGAAAGCATAAGAAATATTGCCGGAACAACCGTGGACAATTTCAAGAGGAAACTAGATTTATTTCTCCAAGGAGTGCCGGACCAACCGGGCTGTGGTGGGTATGTGGGCCTGCGGGCCACTCCAAGCAACAGTTTAGTGGACCAAACTCTCACAAGTTAAGTCTGGCCTCGGGCTGGGCTTGGGGAGTAGAAGAACTCTCAGAACCCCATCAACCAGGTATCAGTAAGTTCAGTAGAACTTCGGTTTCAACTCCTTTTGACCGTGTCGTAGCTCAGTCGATTAAGGCATCGTCTGGGATGCTCTCGGATGCATGTTCGAATCTTCGCCACGGCCCTTGTGGATTTGTTCATTTGATGCATCACGCAATTGTGATTTCTGTGTGTAATGAAGTAAGGGCGAAGAGGGAGAACGGCCTATTGACATAGCTCGAGTGCATGGGGGGAGTTGCGTAAAACCCTGGTTTGTGCCACGGAGAGGCTGCAGGATGCAGTAAGTTCAGTAGAACTTCGGTTTCAACTCCTTTTGACCATGTTGTAGCTCAGTCGATTAAAGCAGCGTCTGGGATGCTCTTGGACGCAGGTTCGTATCCTCGTCACGGCCCTTGTAGATTTGTTCAAATTGAACACATTTAAACAAAGAAAGATTGTCAATATGGAGCATCCTACCCGACAAACACTGAACAAACCCTTATGGCATTTGGCCGTTTTTCAAATGTTTTCGATTTTTTTCTTTTTCTTTTTAAGAAACATGGAGCAGCCTACCTGACAAACACCGAACGAACCTTTTGCTTTTAAAAAAAATGAAAACAAATATGAACAAATTTGAAGAAAGAGAAATGTCATAAAGATTTGTTCAGTGTATGTAAGGTAGGCTACTCTAGTATTTAAAACATTGAGTATCATGTTGATATTTTTCGGTGGTAGAACGGATTATTTTGACTTCCCATTATTTTAAATAGGGAAATTCGTTTTGAAAGACGAGCGTTTCACATAATGAGCTCGATGCCAGAACGGATTATCCCTTAAACTGCGCAACACATCATATGAAGGATTGAGTAACTTGCAATAAATTGCGCATCGCGTCATATGATGCAATGGAGTACTACGCAAGATTTAAATGGCTCGCAGATACATGGGGCTCATAACACCTTCATCAGGGCTCTTGTAAACAGATTACATGTAAAAAAAATAATTGTGGGCCACAATCCCGGGTGTTAGGGCCTCAGTACTAAGTGAGCCACCAAGGCTGCCGCACGTAGCATGAGCTCACAGCACTGCTGTTCAGCTTGTGACCACAGCATCGCCTAAAAATGCCATAATATATATGTTCTTGCTATTATTTAGCGATGCTAGTATTACAGAAGACCCCTGACTGTGATAAAATGACCAGGATTCTGATAATAGCAGTATTGTTGTGATAATTAGTGCTGTAGTGGGAGGAGTAATCTTGGTGGGGAGGCAGGTAGTATTGTCTGCTGACTCTGTGTGACCACCTTTTATTGTCTGGACTCTCTATCCTAGCTTTGTTGTTCGCTATGGTGAACAAAACATGCAGATACTTATTTATAATGTCTGTATATAAAAAGCAGAAACAGTATGGTGGAAGGAGAATGGTGGCGAGTCAGGTGGGGTGAGGGAGGAAGTGACAGCCACTGGCGGGTACTGCCACTCCGCATACCAACTTAGTGGTTCGTTATGGTGAACACAAATGTAAATTTATATATAATGTGTGTATATAGGATAATAACACCACAAACAGTATTGTTGGGATGAAAATTTTTAGTGGGTCTGACCTTGAACATGTGAGGGAGGCAGCTGCCAGCTGACTGTGTGTGTAGCGGCGTCTCTTAGTGCCTGAACTAAATATATCAGTTTAGTTGTACAGTTGTGGTGAACAAAACATTTAGATACTTATATATAACGTCTGTATATAGTGAATAAACGCAAAAACAGTATAGTAGGAGGAGAATGTGGGTGAGTGAGGTGTTGAGGGAGTGAGTGGCTGGCTGGTGTGTGGCAGTCACTCCTCGTTGTTTTTTTACTCATAATAGCAACTTAGTGGTTCGTTATGGTGAACAAAACATGAAGATACTTATATATAACCTGTGTATATAGTGTAATAACCGACAAAGTATTTGTTCACTGTTTGATGAACATAATAATTGAATCAACAATATGCACACCATAATTTTGAATTTTACAGTGATTATTCTCACATTTTATTATATAAATATATCACACTACACACTATTGAATAGTATTACAGCAAAAAACGAAGAAAAATCAATCAGAGACATTGAAATAATTAGGTAATTATCTCTTTGTAGCCACTCCTGCCTGACTGTTGGGGCGGAGCAGAACGTCTGGGACACATGATGAGTCAGCGCTTGTTTTTTTGCCAGACTTCCCTGCCCTATAGCAGTTAAAATATGCCACTTACGATTTTTGTATTATTTTTCCCATGATCAGAGAACACAAATTAACAGGTTTAGAAGAAAAAATAATTTTTTATATTTTTTTTTTATGCGCCTGTGGGTGACAATGGCCAAATAGCCCTGAGCAACACAAGGGTTAAATTCGTTATTCAAGGTTCCACTGTAGCTTACCCTTTTGCTGGCATACAGTATACTTTACTCTTTAGCTGGAGTACAGTATACTTTACTCCTCAGCTGGTGTACAGTATATTTTACTCTTCAGCTGGTATACAGTATACTTTACTCTTCAGCTGGTATACAGTATACTTTACTCTTCAGCTGGTGTACAATATACTTTACTGTTTAGCCAGTGTACAGTATACTTTACTCTTTAGCTGGTGTACACTATACTCTTTAGCAGGCATACAGTATACTTTACTCTTTAGCTGTCATACAGTATACTTTACTCTAGCTGGTGTATGGTATACTTTACTCAATAGCTGGAGTACAGTATACTTTACTCTTTAGCTGGAATACAGTATACTTTACTCTTTAGCTAGTGTACAGTATACTTTACTCAATAGCTGGAGTACAGTATACTTTACTCTTCAGCTGGTGTACAGTATACTTTACTTTTCAGCTGGTGTAGAGTATACTTTACTTTTCAGCTGGTATACAGTATACTTTACTCTTTAGCTGGCATACAGTATACTTACTCTTTAACTGGCATACAGTATACTTTCCTCAAAAGCTGGAGTACAGTATACTTTACTCTTCAGCTGGTGTACAGTATACATTACTTTTCAGCTGGTGTACAGTATAATGTTTAGCTGGTGTACAGTATACTTTACTCTTTAGCTGATGTACAGTATACTTTACTCTTTAGCTGGCATACAGTATACTTTACTCTTCAGCTGGTGTACAGTATACTTTATCTTTTAACTGGTGAACAGTATACTTTACTTTTTAGCCAGTGTACAATATACTTTACTGTTGTACATGTGCTAGGAGACACATGCATGTCCACGATCCTCATAAAATATTGAATATTTTGGGAGACCCCTTGTGTTAACTACTGTGCTTTGCCAACCGAGAAAACTCGGTCGGTTGGAAACTGCACCAACCTAGAAAACACCTTTTGAATATTTCGTACCCATTCAAAATGTGTACGTGGTAGGTTGTGTATGAAATGAACTCTTGAGACCTCCAGTGAGAGGCAGCCATCTTGGAAAAAATTCCCAGAATGCCCTACAGCTGCTGGCTGGGTTAGTATTGAGTGAGCGACCATTGATGTCGCATGCGCCTCTGGCTCCCAAACACCTGTCCGATGTGATGTTGAAAGATCACTCTCTGTCGGTGAAATTCAGACCTTATTTTTTGAATAACATAAGGGTCATGATATTGATCAAGCTAGGCGCAATAAGGACCTAACACAAAGGACGGATGCAAGTTATGCAGCACAGATGAGGACGATACAGCGAGTGTATCCAGTTGTAGCAATGAGAGCCTCCCTTGCTCACCCATGTAATCTCCAATTTTTATAGATGATACATAGATGAATCATTTTCTGGGTTCAGTGATGATGCATCTGATACAAAATGAACAGTGTTAGTGGCTTCCATGATGTTGTTTTCCATAGATATTTTCAAGAATAGTTGAATCTCTTCCTATTTGACTGAATCTCTTCCAGTGAGTGCCCTTACAAAGCGATCTTTTCAAGTCTTCCTTACAAATTGATCTTTTCCTTTAATTTTTTCAAGGCTACCTTACAGTTCACAAGCTTGGCTACATACCACCTACAGGTACTAAAGTCAAGAGTGTACTTGAGTGCATTATTTGCAAGCACACAGAACGAAGAAACAGGAAGCGAAAATCTATCTTTACCTGGTGCAATGAAAGCGAAGTCATGCTGTGTACCATGGACTACTTCGTTGATTATTACTCACTTCCAAATTACTCAGTAATTACCTAAGTGTAGTTACAGGATGAGAGCTACGCTCATGGTGTCCCGTCTTCCCAAGACTCTTTGTCATATAACGCTTTGAAACTACTGATGGTCTTGGTCTCCACCACCTTCTCACCTAACTTGTTCCAACCGTCTACCAGTCTGTTTACAAAAGTGAATTTTCTTATATATCATCGGCATCTGTGTTTAGCTAGTTTAAATCTGTGACCTCTTGTTCTTAAAGTTCCAGGTCTCAGGAAATCTTCGCTATCGATTTTATCAATTCCTGTTACTATTATGTACGTAGTGATCATATCACCTCTTTTTCTTCTGTCTTCTAGTTTTGGCATATTTAACCCTTCAATTGCGCATCGCATCATATGATGCTTTGACCGACTTGCAGTAAATTGCGCATCGCATCATGTGATGCTATGGAGTACTACACAAGATTTAAACGGCCCGCGGATACACGGGGTTCACCACACCTTCATCAGGGCTCTTGTAAACAGACACCATTTTTTTTTTAAATCGTGGGCCAAACTCCCGGGTGTTAGGGGCCTCAGTATTGAGTGAACTACCAAGCCTGACGCACGCAGCATGAGCTCACAACACTGCTGTTCAGCTTGTGACCACAACATCGCCTAAAAATGACATAATATACTTGTTCATGCTATTATGTAGCGATGATATTATTACAGAAGACCCCTGACTGTGATAAAACTGACCAGGGTTCTGATAATAGCAGGATTGTGGTGATATTTAGTGCTGTGCTCCATGGAGGGAGGAGTAATGCTGTGGGAGGGAGGGTGGTGGCGATGTCTAATGACTGTGTGTGGCCACCTTTTATTGACTGCACTCACCATACCAGCTTAGTAGTTCGCTATGGTGAACACAAATGTAGATACTTATATATAATGTGTGTATAGAGGGTATAAACAGCAAGAGGAGTAGGTTGGGAGCCGCCATTTTGGTGAGGGTGGTGGCGTCGTCTGCACGATTTATCATGTTGTTTACTGGTGACCACTATGGTCTTTGGGCACCATACCAGTTAATTTGTACAAGTATGGTGAATAAAACAGGTAGATATTTATATGTAATGTGTGTATATAGCGTAATAACACCACAAACACTATTGTTGGAGGAGAAATATTAGTGCGTTTGGCCTTCGAGGGCGGCAGCCATCAGCTGACTGTGTGAGGTCCTACGTCTTTTGTGCCTTTACTCACCATACAAGCTTAGATGTACAGTTATGGTGAACAAAACATGTAAATACTTATATATAACGTCTATATATAAAAGCAAAAACAGTATGGTGGGTGGAGAATGGTGGCAAGTCAGGTGAGGTGAGGGAGGGAGGGATGGAGTGGCAGCCAGTGGCGGGCTGCCACTGCCTGCCACTGCCACTGCCACTCAGCATACGAACTTAGTGGTTCGTTATGGTGAACACGAATGTAGATACTTATATATAGCGTCTGTATATAGTGAATAAAAGCAAAAACTGTATTGTGGGAGGAGAATGTGGCTGAGTCAGGTGACTTGAGGGAGGGCGTGAGTGGCTGGCTGGTACACGGCGGTCACTCCTCGTTACTTTTTGACTGATAATAGCAACTTAGTGGTTCGTTATGGTGAACACGAATGTAGATACTTATATATAGCGTCTGTATATAGTGAATAAAAGCAAAAACAGTATTGTGGGAGGAGAATGTGGGTGAGTCAGGTGACTTGAGGGAGGGAGGAAGTAGCAGCCAGTGGAGGGCTGTCACTGCCACTCAGCATGCCAACTTAGTGGTTTGTTATGGTGAACACGAATGTAGATACTTATATATAACGTCTGTATATAGTGAATAAAAGCAAAAACAGTATGGTGGGAGGAGAATGTGGGCGAGTGAGGTGTTGAGGGAGGGCGTGAGTGGCTGGCTGGTACACGGCGGTCACTCCTCGTTACTTTTTGACTTATAATAACAATTTAGTGGTTCGTTATGGTGAACAAAACATGCAGATACTTATATATAACCTGTGTATATAGTGTAATAACCGACAAAGCATTTGGTAACTGTTTGATGAACATAATTGAATCAACAATATGCACACCATATTTTTGAGTACAGCGATGATGCACTCATTTTATTATATAAATATATCACACTACACACTGTTGAATAATATTACAGCAAAAAAAACTGCGAAAAATCAATCAGAGACATTGAAATAATTAGGTAATTATCTCTTTGTGGCAAATCCGGCGTGTCAGCTGGAAAGCAACAGACCGCTTGGGATGCACGCTGAGTCAGCGCCTGTTTTTTGCCAGACTTCCCCGCCCTATAGCGGGCAATATATGCCACTTACGATTTTTTTATTATTTTTCCAATGATCAGTGAACACAAGTTAACAGGTTAGGAAGAAAAAAGATTTTTTATTTTTTTATTTTTTTTTTTTTTTTGTATGCGCCTGTGGGTGTCAAATGGTATACAGCCATGCGCCATTTAAGGGTTAAATTATGTTAACCCTTGTGTTGCTCAGGGCTATTTGGCCATTGTCACCCCACAGGCGCATAACAAAAAATAAAAATACTATTTTTTCTTCTAAACCTGTTGATATGTGTTCACTGATCATGGGAAAAATAATAAAAGAATCGTAAGTGGCATATTTTGCCCGCTATAGGGCAGGGAAGTCTTGCAAAAATGAGGCGCTGACTCATCATGCATCCCAAGTGGTCTGCTCTGCTTCAGCTGTCAGGCAGGAGTGGCCACAAAGAGATAATTAATTATTTCAATGTCTTTGATTGATTGATTTTTTTTTTTTTTTGCTTTAATTTTCAATAGTGTGTAGTGTGATATACAGTGGGGCCTCGACTTACGATGGTAATCCGTTCCCAGAGACGGATCGTAAGTCGAAATATTGTAAGTCGAAGAGATTTTTCCCATAAGAAATAAAGGGAATTGAATTAATCCATTCCCCACCCTCCAAAATATTAACTTAAATACATTTTATACTGAATATAATTTTGTTCTCTAACTTCAATACAGTACATATGTTTATCTTACCTCTATGGAGGACTCTTGATGGCATATGGAAGATGGTGATGAGGGGAGGAGGAGGAGGAGAAGTGTTACTGTTTGGAAGGGGAGTCCCCTTCCATTATAACATCAGGCAGTGATGACTTTTCTGGGATACACTCTCTGGCATGTTTTGCCTGCATACCACTAGAACCTGCTTGTGGCTTACTGCTTGCTTGTCTTACTAAGAATCTGTCTAAAAACACCTGTTTTTCCCCCTACATTTTAACACTTGTCTGTAGTAAGACATCACATTGTCATTTAAAAGGTCAATGCAACGGCCTGCTACAGCTTTATCTGGGTGAGTTTTTTCAATAAAACTTTGCAGTTCTTCCCATACTTTACACATTTTCTGAATAAGGAAGGGATATCCTCTACTGCCTCAGCTCACAACTATTTTTTTAGGTTGAACCTTTCCAATGACTTTCTGCGACCCATGGCGTGATTTATAATAATCAGTTTTATGTTTAAAAAGCAAAAAATCACCACAAAAAACGGAATTTCTTATAGACGTGATCGTCACTAAGTGGGCAGCTGTAGTAAACTCAGGCAGGTTGGCCCCCGTGACCGGGAACCACACGCTCGGTTGACCCAAACGTTTACCAACAAATATCGTTAGTAGACGACACTATCGTAGGTCAAGTCGCATTTTTTATTAAATTTACATTGTAATTCAAAATTATCGTAAGTCGGGGCAATCGTAAGTCGAGGTGCTACTGTATTTATATAATAAAATGTGTGAATCATCGCTGTACTCAAAATTATGGTGTGCATATTGTTAATTCAGTTATTATGTTCATAAAACAGTGTACAAATACTTTGTCAGTTATTACACTATATACACAGGTTATATATAAGTATCTGCATGTTTTGTTCACCATAACGAACCACTAAGTTGTATTATGAGTCAAAAAGCAACGAGGATTGACCGCCACACACCAGCCTGCCAATCGCTGCCACTCACTCCCTCAGCACCTCTCTCGCCCACATTCTCCTCTCACGATACTGTTTTTTGCTTTTATTCACTATATACATATGTTATATATAAGTATCTACATGCTTTGTTCACCACAAATGTACAACTAAGCTGATATAGTTAGTCCAGGCACTAAGAGATGTCGCTACACACAGTCAGCTGCCTCCCTCACACATTCAAGGTCAGAGGCACTAAAATTTCTCCCCCAACAATAATGTTTGTGGCGTTATTACCCTAAATACACACATTATATATAAGTATCTACATTTGTGTTCACCATAATGAACCACTAAGTTGGTATACTGAGTGGCAGCCTGCCACTGGCTGTCACTTCCTCCCTCACCTCACCTGACTCGACACCATTCTCCTCCCACCATACTGTTTTAGGTTTTATTCTCTATATACAGATGTTATATATAAGTATCTGCATGTTTCATTCATTATAGTGAACAACTAAGCTAATATAGTGAGTCCAGACAGTAAAAGGTGGTCACAGAGTCAGCAGACAATGCTACCTCCCTCCCCACCAAGATTACTCCTCCCACTACAGTGCTAATTATCACAACAATACTGCTATTATCAGAATCCTGGTCATTTTATCACAGTCAGGGGGTCTTCTGTAATACTATCATCGCTAAATTATAGCATGAACATATATATTATGGCATTTTTAGGCGATGCTGTGGGTCCCAAGCTGAACAGCAATGCTATGAGCTCATGCTGCGTGCATCAGCCTTGGTGGCTCACTCAGTACTGAGGCCCCTCACACCCGGGAATTTGGCCCACAATTTAAAAAAAAAAAATGGCATCTGTTTACATGAGTTCTGATGAAGGTGAATTGAACCCTGTGTATCTGCATAGTACTGTACTCCATCGCGTCATATGACATGATGTGCAATTTACTGCACGTTACTCAACCCTTCATATGACATGTTGCGCAGTTTAAGGTTTAACCATGGATCATTAAGATCTCATGTTGATATGTAATAGTCATATTTCTTTTGAATCATTCATTAAATTGTGCATTATGTCTCAATTTTTCACTATTTAGGATATACTGTATAGTACGAAAAGATAGGATAAACCAGTAATATTTCTTTCATTATATTTTTTTATTTAAATAACTGCATCAATATTTTTACAGCTTTGATTTCCCCAGAGTCAAACTTAATCTGTGTAAACACTATGCAAATAGAGGGACCTGGTCTATGGAACTCACTCCCTAATGAGTTGAAAAGCTGTCCCAACTTTTGCCTCATTCAAAAACAAAAACAAAAAGTACCTAATTTCATCTTCCTAGTTTCCTACCTTGTGCTTTATTCAAAATTCTATATTTGCCTAATTTTTATTCCTATATTTGCCTTCCTATATATGACTATATTTATTCTATACTTGCCTCATTGAAAAACAAAACCTTAAAGTACCTAATTTCATCTTCCTAGTTTCCTACCTTGTGCTTTATTCAAAATTCTATATTTGCCTAATTTTTATTCCTATAGTTGCCTTCCTATATTTGACTATATTTATTCTATATTTGCCTCATTGAAAAACAAAAACAAAAGGAGCAAATTTCATCTTCATAGTTTCCTACCTTGTGCTTTAAAATTGCACTGTGTCTAGTGCTACCCAATTCCCCAATCTTTATGTACCTAATCCAAACAACTTTACCATTGTAATCATTGCTGTCTTATATGTGCTATCAAAATGCTGTATTGTGCCTATTAATCTTCGTTAAATTACCAATTAAGCTGTCAGTTCAATCAATCAGAGCTACTGATATGCTTTAATATACATACTAATCTCTCTCATCTCATTTTTTCTGGCAATGTACCTGTTGCCATTTTATAAATTTTGCTACAATTTACCCAACTAAAATTATATGTTAGATTAACCCTTAAACTGTGCAACACTTCATATGACGTGTTGAGTATCTTGCTATAAATAGCACATCACGTCATATGACGTGTTGGAGTACTACGCAAGATTTAAACGGCCCGCGGATACACGGGGTTCACCACACCTTCATCAGGGTTCTTGTCAACAGACGCCATTTTTCTGGGGGAAGCCCCGTCGGCTCCCCGGAGCTATCCCAGGCTGATATGCTAATGTCAGACTTTGGCATCAGTCATGTGTATGGAGTTCTTAGGCCTACAGGGGACCACGGCCAGAACCGGGCCCCCTCAGAGAGGCAAGGGGAGCAATGGCCTATAGAAGCCCCCGTGTAGTTGGAAGCATTCTATGTCTGCCATCGACCGGAACAGGCACCCAGAAAGGTAAGCGCCCCAAAACAAACCCCTATTCTGGTTAAAATTGCTACCTAAAACTGAACTAGTGGATAGAACTCCCCAACCGAAAACAAGCCAACTAGTGTGACGTCACACACTGCCGCGCCGCTGTCTGCGCAGCTCCCCCCTCCCCGGGAGGGGGAAGGGGGAGCCCCAGACCCCCCGCGCCGGCTACCCACACCTCAGTTCTTGAGGCTGATGCTATAGGCGATGGTCGTGTGCTCTGGCTCCGGTGTCGCTACTGCACTGTGCTTTGCGTGTGGTGTTAGTTTTGTGGGTGCGAGAGCCAGGAGTTATCTTCAGTACTCGGGCTGCATGCGCCTAGGGCTGCCTTCCCTAGGTGCCCTGTAAGTACTGCCCTTGGGGCTTGGGGCCACCTTCCACAGGCTCCTCGGGGTCTGCCTCTGCTGGTCCGTTTTACCTTTCGGTTTTTCGGCCGCCTGTTGGACTCTTGGGTGTTCTGTTCTCCCTTGTTACCGGCAGGTAAGAGGCAGTTTGCACTGGTAGGGGCGCAGGGTGCTGCTCAGCTTGTATTTCCCGACATCGCGGCCGGCTCTGTTCCTTGGGGTTCGCTGTCCTCTTGCGGGGTTTTGTTTTTCTTTTTGTTTTTGCCTGGTGGGGGGTTCTGTCATTTTATTCAGTTTGTTTTTGCCCTTCCACTGTTCTCCTCGGTGGCGCCCCCTGCTAGGTCCCCGTGAGTGTACACGTCCCTGGGGTTCAGCTTTAGAAGTTTGCTTGGTAGTTTTGGGCGCCGGTTTGCAGCACCCTGCCTGGGACTACCTGAGCGCGAGTCCTCTTAAAGTAAACGCTCAGGACCCTGGGAATCCCCTAGGGGGCGCGTGGGTCCGATGGATGTGACCCCGGAGTCCCCACTCGCTGTGTGCGAGTTTGAGGGTTGCTCGATCCCCTTGTCTCAGGGTGACCCTCATTGTTTTTGCCTCTGCCACGCTGCCTGTTGGGTCGGTGATACTTTCGACCCTGAGTCCTGCGAGTGTTGCTGCTTGCTTGTGACTCAATTTACCCAATCCTCTGATGATTCTATTCGGGTACAGGCGGCACGTGCGTTGCAGTCTAGGTTTCGTCTGTTGCAACGCGCCCGGTTGGTTGCTTCCCCGGATGCCCCGGGGCTGCCCCGCTTTGCTTTTAGAGACCCGGACTTGGGGGTGGGGGTCGCTTCGATCCTGGTTCAGTCCGCACCTCCTCGTCCTTCCCCTTCTGTTCGTTCTGGTCCCCCGCCCCTGCTTCCGGCCCCGAAGCGTCTGAGGGTTTCGGGGTCGGTGCAGGGGTTACTTGATCTCGAGACTCGGGCAGCTTCGGGGGTTGCCCCTTTCGGGGGGGCGGCAGAGGCATTCGAGTCTTGTCTCCCGGCCGAAGCTTCAGGGTCTGACCAGTGGGCCCCCCCTTCCTCCAGCTTTTCCGGCTGCTCCGTCCTTGTCTTGTGGGGTCTGGGTTTGGGGAGAGGACTCGGCCTCGGGTCCTGTGGTGACGGACCTCGAGGCTGGGGAGGGGCTGACTTGGGGGCCTTGGGCCCCGCTGGACCCCGCCTGGGTTTTTCTTCCACTGAGCGGGGCTTATTGTTACAAGGAGTGGGGTTTTCTTTTCCCCCCTCTGCGTACGAGTTGGATTTAATGTCCGCCCCTCCCCGGGTTCGGTTCCGTGTTCCCCCGGGTACGTCGGTTCCGTCCTTCCGGAGGTTTTCGGCTTATCGCATCCAACCTGGTGTGGTGCGAGCGGCCTTTGCAGCTTACCTCCTGCATGACCCGGATTATGCCTCGGAAATGGATCCGTCCACGTTCAGGTTTGGGACTTCGTTCCCTTTCTGGCTCCGTTACGAGGTTCCGGAGTCGTCCTGGCTAGCAGACTGCCCCTTGTTTGGTCTGGATTCCTGGCATTCCTTCTGTCGTTCCCGCACGCTGGAGTGGCGGGAAGCTTCCACGGTGCTTCAGGTTTTCCTGGGGGGTGAACTTGAGTACCTGAATGAGTGCTTGTTTGCCCCTGCCCTTCCCCGCGATGTGGGCGTTATTCAGCTCCATGTGCAGGTTCCCTCCCTTTCGGCGGCGCTCGTGGCAGAGGACTTGCGCGCCCGGGGCCTTTTGTGTTCGGCCTTGCGGTTCTTTTCCCTCCTGGAGCTGTCTTCGGATTGGCTCATGGAGGATGTGGGGACGCTTGGGTCCGTCCCGGGGTCCGGCACCTTGTCCTCGGCTGCGCGTTCGTCAGCTGCCTTGTTGAAGCTGTTCATGCCGATTTTGCGGGATGCGGTTTCCCTGTTCTATGCTTCCCGTCTCGCGTGTCGGCAGGCGGTGCTGGGTTCCTCCGTGGAATCTGCTTGGGCTCTGGCTCTTAGGCGTTCTTCACCTTTTTGTCCTCTCCTGTTTGGGGAGTCGGCCGTGGCGCAGTTTATTCAGGCTGCGTCGGCGGCTTGTCGTCCGATGTCGGACTTGTTGGTTTTCCGGGGGTCCCGGGGTGGGTCTTCCTGGAAAGGTCGTGCCAGGGCTTGGGGTTCCTCTCGTCGTGGTAGGCCTCTGGTGTCAGGTTTGGGGTTGGCTCCTCCTGCGGACCCTCCCTCGTCTGGTCGGCGCGGTGTTCGCGCTGTGCGGGGTTCTGGGTCTCGTAAGGGTCGCCGGCCCTTTCGCGGTTTGCCCCCTTGACGGGGCGATGGGGGGGGCAGCTTGCGCTGTTCGCCCGCACCTGGTCCCACGATTCGTGGGCCTTTCGGGTCGTGTCTCGCGGCCTGCGGTGGCGTTGGGTGGCCCCTCCCTCCTTTGGGGGGTCGGGGCTGGCAGGGCAGGTTTCTTCCCCTGCGCTCTGTCGAGTCGTCTTGGAGTGGGTACGCTTGGGCGTCGTCGAAACGACGTCGTCCCTCAGATGGGTTTCCCGTCTGTTTCCGGTTCCGAAACGGGACTGCGCGGACCTGCGGTTCATTCTGGACTTGTCCCGTCTGAACCCCTGGGTTCATTGCCCCTCCTTTCGGATGACTACGCTGTCTCAGGTTCGGCTCCTCTTGGAGCCGGGAGCTTGGATGGTGTCCCTGGACCTCCGGGACGCTTATTGGCATGTCCCGATTCATCCGCGGTTCAGGGACTGGCTCGGTTTTGTAGTGGGGCGTCTGAGTTACCGCTTTCGTTGTCTCCCGTTCGGGTTGAACCTGGCACCTCGCGTGTTCACACGCCTTACACGGGTTGTGGTGGCTCGTTTGCGTCTCCTAGGTGTTCGGGTGTTGGCCTACCTCGACGACTGGCTGGTTTGGGCTCCCAGCCAGTCAGCTTGCTTGCTAGCCAGGGATTTGGTTCTTTCCCAGCTCGCCGGGTTCGGGTTCTTGGTGAACTGGAGGAAGTCCCATCTGGTTCCCTCTCAGGTTCGGACTTGGCTGGGTCTAGTGTGGGACTCTCGAACCACCTCCTTGTCTCTCCCTCCGGCGTCTCTCCTGCGGCTGCGGTCCCGCCTTCGTCTGTTTCTGGAGGGCCCTCGGGTCACCCGGCGGTTGCTCGAGGGGCTGTGCGGGAGCCTGAACTTCGCGATGGTGGTCTACCCGCCGGGTCGGGTTTGGCTTCGACGGCTGTTCTGGTTTCTTTGGGGTTCCCCCTTCCGCCTCTCTCGCGATCGCAGAGTTCGACCCCCGGGGGTCGGTTGCTGCGTCACCGGCTTCCTCTTCGCGTTTTTCGGGGTTCAGTGCCTTGGCGCCTACCCGAGCCCTCGCTCGATGTGTACACGGATGCGTTGTCTCTCGGCTGGGGTTTTGTGACCAGTGCTCACCAGGTCGGCCAGGGGTGTTGGGATCCGTCCTTCCGTCGAGCTCACAGTACGGTGCGGGAGTTCTCGGCAGTGTGGTTTGCTCTGGGGAGGTTTCGGGTGGCCCGCGGATCGACGATTCGGCTCCATTCGGACTGCTCTCCGGTGGTTCATTGCCTGAACCGCGGGGGTTCGATGCGGTCCTTGTCTCTTTGGGGTTGGTCGCTTCGGGTGACTCGTCTGCTGAGTTCTCGGGGTTTGGCTCTCCTGGCGGTTCACGTACGGGGCGTGTCCAACGTCTTGGCCGACGCCCTGTCTCGCTTCGTTCCCCTCTCCACGGAGTGGACGGTCGACGACGAGTCCTTCCGTTGGCTTTGCCAGACGTTCGGGCGCCCCGAAGTGGACCTCTTCGCGTCGGCGTGGTCGCGGCGTCTTCCCGTTTATGCGGCGCCCTTCCCCAATTGCGAGGCCGTCGGGGTCGATGCCTTTCGGCTAGACTGGTCGAGGTGGGGGTTCCTGTACCTCTTTTCCCCGGTTCGGCTGTTGCTCCAGGTCCTGACTCGCTTAGAGACTTACCGGGGGAGAGTTGTCCTTCTGGCCCCTTGGTGGCCGGCCCAGCCTTGGTTTCAGGCGCTGGTTGCTCGGTGTCCGAACCCGAGGGTTTTCCCGCGGCTTCGCCTCTTTCAGCAGATCGGGCCGGTACGTCATTTAGCTGGTTCGATCTTCTCCTAGAGTCTTCGCGTATGGTTTTTTTGACTCGAGTCTATCATCATCTCTATGGTGATCAGGTGGCCTCCTTGTTGGTGTCCCACCTGAGGGCTTCTTCTCGGCGGCAGTATGAAGTTTTCTGGCGGTCCTTCCATTTCTTTTTGCGTCTTCGTCGTGTTAGCTCCTTGTCTGTTCGGGTGGTCTTGTCCTTCCTCTCGTGGTTGTTTCAGGACCGTCATCTTATGCCTAACACTGTCGCTTCGTATCGTGCGGCGCTGGCGGAGCCGCTTCAGCTTGCTTTCGGTATCGATGTTACGTCTGCGCCGTTTCGCAAGCTGTCTCGTGCATTGTTTCACCTCCGGCCTGCTCATGCGTCGCCTGAGCCGTCCTGGTCTTTGGACAGAGTGCTCGCTTTCCTTTCATCTCCTCGTTTCGTTGTGGCCCCTTCGGTCCAGGATTGTTTTTCCAAGGCACTTTTCTTGTTGGCTTTGGCCTTTGGGGGTCGGGTAGGGGAGCTTCATGCTCTCCTCCGGCGCAGGGGTTTCTGCTCTTTTGGTCGGGGTGCATCATGTTTTGTGTCCGGTTGCGGCGCTTCGCCGTTATTTGCGCGTCACAGCTTCTGTGTCCGGGGACGCGCTGTGGGTTGATCCGGTTTCCCTTCTTCCCAGTTCGCGGGTTCGGGTCTCTCAGGTCGTCCGCAGGGTTATTAGGTCCAGCCAGCCTGCGGTCTATCCCCGTGCCCATGACGTTCGTAAGTTCGCGGCTCTTGCTGCCGTCTTTGGGAATATGTCTTGGTCTGATATTCGGGCACGGGGATTTTGGCGGTCGAACAGGGTCCTGGCTGCTCGTTACCTTGTGAATGTACCTGGGCCTCGTCGGGCCTGTGTTGCTTTGGGTCGGCGGTTGCAGCCAGTTGTCTCGGCTTCGAGTTGAGGGGTGAGCGACGACCGCCTCCCGGGTAAGTCCCTCTTTTTCTGTCTGTGGGTAGTTAGCTCCGGGGAGCCGACGGGGCTCCCCCCAGAAAACCAGCGTTGAATGTAATGAAACGCCATTTTCTGGGTGAGTCCCGGAGGCTCCCCGGCATCCCTCCCTCCCTCCCTCTGGTCGGCGGTTTTTCGCGTTTTTGACATCCAGCCTCAAGAACTGAGGTGTGGGTAGCCGGCGCAGGGGGAGCTGCGCAGACAGCGGCGCGGCAGTGTGTGACGTCACACTAGTTGGCTTGTTTTCGGTTGGGGAGTTCTATCCACTAGTTCGGTTTTAGGTAGCAATTTTAACCAGAATAGGGGTTTGTTTTGGGGCGCTTACCTTTCTGGGTGCCTGTTCCGGTCGATGGCAGACATAGAATGCTTCCAACTACACGGGGGCTTCTATAGGCCATTGCTTCCCTTGCCTCTCTGAGGGGCCCGGTTCTGGCCGTGGTCCCCGGTAGGCCTAAGAACTCCATACACATGACTGATGCCAAAGTCTGACATTAGCATATCAGCCTGGGATAGCTCCGGGGAGCCTCCGGGACTCACCCAGAAAATGGCGTTTCATTACATTCAACGCTGGTTTTTTTTTAAATCGTGGGCCCAACTCCCGGGTGATAGGGGCCTCAGTATTGAGTGAGCTACCAAGCCTGATGCATGCAGCATGAGCTCACAGCACTGCTGTTCAGTTTGTGACCACAGCATCGCCTAAAAATGACATAATATACTTGTTCATGCTATTATGTAGCGATGATATTATTACAGAAGACCCCTGACTGTGATAAAACTGACCAGGGTTCTGATAATAGCAGTATTGTGGTGATATTTAGCGCTGTGCACCATAGAGGGAGAAGTAATGCTGTGGGAGGGAGGGTGGTGGCGATGTCTTCTGACTGTGTGTAGCCACCGTTTATTGACTGTACTCACCATACCAGCTTAGTGGTTCGCTATGGTGAATACAAATGTAGATACTTATATATAACGTGTGTATAGAGGGTATAAACAGCAATAGGAGTAGGTTGGGAGCCGCCATTTTGGTGAGGGCGGTGGCATCATCTGCATGACGCCACCGTGCAAACGACGGTGTTGTTTACTGGTTACCACTATGGTCTTTGGGCACCATACCAGTTTACTTGCACAAGTATGGTGAATAAAACAGGTAGATATTTATATATAATGTGTGTATATAGTGTAATAACACCACAAACAGTATTGTTGGAGGAGAAATATTAGTGCGTCTGGCTTTGAGGGCGGCAGCCATCAGCTGACTGTGTGAGGTCCTACGTCTTTGTGCCTTTACTCACCATACAAGCTTAGATGTACAGTTATGGTGAACAAAAAAATGTAAATACTTTTGTATAACGTCTGTATATAGAAGCAAAAACAGTATGGTGGGTGGAGAATGGTGGTAAGTAAGGTGAGGTGAGGGAGGGAGGGAGTGGCAGCCAGTGGCGGGCTGCCACTGCCTACCACTGCCACTCAGCATACCAACTTAGTGGTTTGTTATGGTGAACACAAATGTAGATACTTATATATAGCGTCTGTATATAGTGAATAAAAGCAAAAACAGTAATGTGGGTGAGTCAGGTGACTTGAGGGAGGGCGTGAGTGGCTGGCTGGTACACGGCGGTCACTCCTCGTTACTTTTTGACTCATAATAGCAACTTAGTGGTTCGTTATGGTGAACAAAACATGCAGATACTTATATATAACCTGTGTATATGGTGTAATAACCGACAAAGTATTTGTTCACTGATTGATGAACATAATTGAATCAACAATATGCACACCATATTTTTGAGTACAGCGATGATTCACTCATTTTATTATTTAAATACAGTACAACCTTGATTCAACGTACCCCAATTCAACGAATCTCCGGCTAGTTCGCACACTTTTCAGGCCGAATTTACTCACCCGGTTCGACGAACAATGGTTCGCCGAAGCGAGGGACGTTCGGATTTGCTTACGATGTCCAGACAGAGTTCACAGACTGGTGGAAAACTTTCCCATTCTATCACAGATTACAATTAATAATTCTCTCATATGACAAGTTGGATCACACAAGTGGACCACACAAGTGGACCACACATGTGGACCACAAGTGGTCCACAAGCTTACGATTTTGGGACAGAGTTCACAGAGTGGTGGAAAACTTTCTCATTCTATCACAGATTACAATTAAT
This sequence comes from Procambarus clarkii, assembly GCF_040958095.1. Taxonomy (NCBI): domain Eukaryota; kingdom Metazoa; phylum Arthropoda; class Malacostraca; order Decapoda; family Cambaridae; genus Procambarus; species Procambarus clarkii. The sequence goes on from NC_091187.1 coordinate 25,206,213, forward strand.
AATTCCTTCATAAGACAAGTTGGATCACACAAGTGAACCATATGAACCAAGCACCAGCCAAAATGGTACACACAAACACCAGCCAGTAAGCCAAACACCAGATAAGAGAATACTGTACTGTAAACCTCACTTTACAGTGTGGTTTCACTCACTTTCGTCTGTGTGTCGTCATAGTTCAGTGACCCATGACTTTTGAAAGTTTCATATTAATAAATAATTTCTAAAGCCAGTGTTTTAATAGCTTTTTATTATACTAATTAAACTAAACTAAATAAAACCGAAAATATACTGTAATATGATAGACATCTGCTATTTGAGAAATTACTCTATGTTATTGGAACAACTCTAGCGTGAGTGGACGGGTCTAATCCCTGTACACACACCATGCTTGTTTCATCCCTCCCTCCCTCCCTCTCTCCCTCCCTCCATCTCCCTCCCTCTCTCTCCCTCTCTCTCTCCCTCCATACCTCCCACCCTCTCTCCATCCCTCCCTCCCTCCCTCTCTCCATCCCTCCCTCTCTCTCCCTCCATCCCTCCCTTTCTCTCTCCCTCCATCCCTCCCTCCCTCTCTCTCTCCATCCATCCCTCCCTCTCTCCATCCATCCCTCCATCCCTCCCTCCCTCGCTCTCTCCATCCCTCCCTCGCTCTCTCCATCCCTCCCTCGCTCTCCCCATCCCTCCCTCGCTCTCCCTATCCCTCCCTCGCTCTCTCCATCCCTCCCTCGCTCTCTCCATTCCTCCCTCGCTCTTTCCATTCCTCCCTCGCTCTCTCCATCCCCCCTCCCTCCCTCTCTCCAGCCCTCCCGCCCTCCATCCCTCCCTCCCTCTCTCCAGCCCTCCCTCCCTCCCTTGCTCTCTCCATCCCTCCCTCTCCCTCTCCATCAGTCCCTCCCTCCCTCTCCCTCTCCATCCTCCCTCCCTCTCCCTCCCCCCTTCCTCCCTCTCTCCATCCTTCCCTCCCTCTCTCCAGCCCTCCCTCCCTCCATCTCTCCAGCCCTCCCTCCCTCTCTCCATCCCTCACTCTCCATCCCCCCTCCCTCCCTCTCTCCATCCTTCACTCCCTCTCTCCAGTCCTCCCTCTCTCCAGTCCTCCCTCCCTCCCTCTCTCCATCCATCCCTCCCTCCCCCGCTCTCTCCATCCCTCCCTCCCTCCCTCCCCCGCTCTCTCCATCCCTCCCTCTCCCTCTCCATCTGTCCCTCTCCCTCTCCATCCCCCCTCCCTCCCTCTCTCCATCCTTCCCTCCCTCCCTCCCTCCCTCCCTCCCTCCCTCCCTCCCTTGCTCTCTCCATCCCTCCCTCCCTCCCTCTCCCTCTCCATCCTCTTTCTCTCTAACCTCCCCCCTTCCTCCCTCTCTCCATCCTTCCCTCCCTCTCTCCAGCCCTCCCTCCCTCCATCTCTCCAGCCCTCCCTCCCTCTCTCCATCCCTCACTCTCCATCCCCCCTCCCTCCCTCTCTCCATCCTTCACTCCCTCTCTCCAGCCCTCCCTCTCTCCAGTCCTCCCTCCCTCCCTCTCTCCATCCATCCCTCCCTCCCTCCCCCGCTCTCTCCATCCCTCCCTCCCTCCCTCCCCCGCTCTCTCCATCCCTCCCTCTCCCTCTCCATCTGTCCCTCTCCCTCTCCATCCCCCCTCCCTCCCTCTCTCCATCCTTCCCTCCCTCCCTCTCTCCAGCCCTCCCTCCCTCCCTCCCTCTCTCCAGCCCTCCCTCCTTCCCTCCCTTCCTCCCTCTCTCGCTCTCTCTCCATCCCTCCCTCCCTCGCTCTCTCTCCATCCCCCCCTGCCTCCCTCTCTCCATCCCTCCCTCTCTCTCCCCATCCCTCCCTCTCTCTCCCCATCCCTCCCTCTCTCCATCCTTCCCTCCCTCTCTCCCTCTCTCCATCCATCCCTCCCTCCCTCTTTTCATCCATCTCCTTTCTCCCTCCATCCATCCAGAATTGAAGAAACAAATCAAGTTAAAAAAAAGTTAACTGGGTCAATGAGTTAGGGTTATCACCGAGCCGGTCCCTTCACCACCACCGACACACCTCCCCCACCCCTACAGCCCATACACTCACACACACGCTGCTCAACTCAACCTCCATACCTCCCTCAAATCATCCATCCTTCCATCCCTCTCTCCATCCTTCCATCAATCCATCTCCATCCTCTCCTTCCCTGACTCCCTCCCAGCCTCTGCCTGCCTCCCTCCCTGGCTCCCTCCCAGCCCCTGCCTGCCTCCCTGGCTCCCTCCCAGCCTCTGCCTGCCTCCCTCCCAGCCTCTGCCTGCCTGCCTCCCTCCATGGCTCCCTCCCAGCCTCTGCCTGCCTGCCTCCCTCCCTGGCTCCCTCCCAGCCCCTGCCTGCCTCCCTCCCAGCCTCTGCCTGCCTCCCTCCCAGCCTCTGCCTGCCTGCCTCCCTCCATGGCTCCCTTCCAGCCTCTGCCTGCCTGCCTCCCTCCTTGGCTCCCTCCCAGCCCCTGCCTGCCTCCCTCCCAGCCTCCCTGGCTCCCTCCCAGCCTCTGCCTGCCTCCCTCCCAGCCTCTGCCTGCCTGCCTCCCTCCATGGCTCCCTCCCAGCCTCTGCCTGCCTGCCTGCCTCCCTCCCTGGCTCCCTCCTAGCCTCTGCCTGCCTCCCTCCCAGCCTCTGCCTGCCTGCCTGCCTCCCTCCGTGCCTGCCTCCCTCCCTGCCTCTCCCTCACAAGCTCTGCCTGCCCGCCCCCCTTCCTGCCTACCTCCCTCCCAATCTCTGCCTGCCTGCCTCCCTGCCTGCCTGCCTGCCTCCCTCCCTCCCTGCCTGCCTGCCTGCCTGCCTGCCTGCCTGCCTGCCTGCCTGCCTGCCTGCCTGCCTCCCTCCCTCCCTCCCTCCCTGCCTGCCTGCGTGCCTGCCTGCCTGCCTGCCTGCCTCCCTGCCTGCCTCCCTGCGTGCCTGCCTGCCTGCCTGCCTGCCTGCCTGCCTGCCTGCCTGCCTGCCTGCCTGCCTGCCTGCCTGCCTGCCTGCCTCCCTCCCTCCCTCCCTCCCTCCCTCCCTCCCTCCCTCCCTCCCTCTCTCCCTCCCTCCCTCCCTCCCTGCTTGCCTATCCACCCACCAGTTAGCCATCACTGACACAATGAATGCATTTGGAGCCGACATGGTGCATGGATGTTCCTAGATTGTGCAGATATGGAAGTCGCGGAATGAACACTGCAGCCTCTTGACAAATCAAAATATAGTGTTAAAATTAAAGTTGCAGTAATTTTAGTGTACAATAGTTTTCATAAACTTTATTGTAGTACTCAATATACAACAGAACTACTTAACACAGTGTTAACGGCATAATACACTACAGTATGTATTTACTGTACAGCATTCACAACTCCATGAGACTTCAAGATGGACTTAACTCCAACAATAAGGTAAATAACAAATGTAACAGTATTTGTTAGTAGAGTAATAATATATAGGTACAGTATATAATATGATAATGCATTTTTATTGTCTACAAGAAAAATAAAGACACTGATGCAAACGCCTCCTGAAGGTCATCTCTTGCAACGAATCCAATGCTCCAACGAACTGGGGTCGGTCCCATATAGTACGTTGAATCGAGGTTGTACTGTATATCAAACTACACACTATTGAATAATATTACAGCAAAAAAAAACTATGAAAAATCAATCAGACACATTGAAATAATTGGGTAATTATCGCTTTGTGGCAACTCCGGCCTGACAGCTGGCGACCAACAGACCGCCTGGGATGCACGCTGAGTCAGCGCCTGTTTTTTGCCAAACTTCCCCACCCTATAGCGGGCAATATATGCCACTTACGATTTTTTTTTTATTATTTTTCCCATGATCAGTGAACAGAAATTAACAGGTTAGGAAGAAATTTTTTTTTTTTTTTTTTTAAAAATTACATGCGCCTGTGGGGAACAAAGGATATTATACCCCCACAGCATGTTATGTGTTAACCCTTAAACTGCGCAAATCATATATATATATGCTTTCAGTGACAAAAGCGAAACCGCGCATGTCATATATTTTTTCATGTCTAGCGCTATAATTTAAACGAGTAGCGAACCGCCTGGGATAGGGGCAGCTATATTGCAACTATGACCGATAGTTGCCAGATGCCACCGACAAAAAAAATCCAGGCCAACATCCTTGAGTGTGAGAGTATCAGTATTGAGCGAGCAACCAAGGCTGATACAGCACGAGCTCACAGCACCGCTGTTCAGCTTATGACACAGCATCGCCTACAAATGCCATAATATATATGTTCATGATATTATTTAGCAATGATAGTATTACAGAAGACCCCTGACTGTGATAAAAACTGACCAGGATTCTGATAATAGCAGGATTGTGGTGATATTTATCACTGTGCTCCATGGAGGGAGGAGTAATGCTGTGGGAGGGAGGGTGGTGGCATTGTCTTCTGACTGTGTGTGGCCACCTTTTATTGACTGCACCCACTACACCAGCTTAGTGGTTCGCTATGGTGAACACAAATGTAGATACTTATATATAATGTGTGTATAGAGTGTAATAACAGCAATAGGAGTAGGTTGGGAGCCGCCATTTTGGTGAGGGAGGTGCGTCGTCTGCACGACTTATCATGTTGTTTACTTGTGGCCATTATGGTCTTTGGGCACCATACCAGCTTATTTGTTCAGGTATGGTGAATAAAACAGGTAGATACTTATATATAATGTGTGTATATAGCATAATAACACCACAAACAATATTGTTGGAGGACAAATATTAGTGCGTCTGGCCTTGAGGGCGGCAGCCGATCAGCTGACTGTGTGAGTAGCTACGTCTTATGGCCTTTACTCGCCATACAAGCTTAGATGTACAGTTATGGTGAACAAAACATGTAAATACGTATATATAACGTCTGTGTATAGTGAATAAATACAGAAAGAGTATTGTGGGAGGTAAATGAGGGTGAGTGAGGTGGTGTTAAGGGAGGGAGTGGCAGTGAGTGGCTCGCTGGTGTTTGGTGGTCACTCCTCGTTGCTTTTTGACTCACAAGACCAACTTAGTAGTTCGTTATGGTGTATAAAACATGCAGATACTTATATATAACCTGTGTATATAGTGTAACAACAGCAAAACTATTTGTTTATTGTTTTATGAACATAATAATTGAATCACTAATATGCGCACCATAATTTTGAGTACAGCGATGGTTCACACATTTTATAATATAAATATACCACAATTCACTGTATGGAATAATATTACTGCAAAAAAACTAAGAAAAAAATCAGAGACATTGAAATAATTAGGTAATAATATATTTGTGGCAACTGCCGTCTGACAGCTCGGGCGGAGTAGACCTCGTCTGGCGAAGGCTCTGTCAACGCCCTTTTTTTGCCACACTTCCCTACCCTATTGCGGCTAAAATATGCCACCTACGATTTTTTTGTTATTTTTTCTGTGATCAGGGAACAAAAATGAACACTTCTATAAGACGAAAGAATTTTTTGGATTTTTTTTTTTTTTTGTTGCGCCTGTGGGTGTGAATTCCATTTGGGCCCCTAGCGGTTTGAGGGTTAAGAAGGTACATTGGACTGAGAAAGTAAATTATTAAATAATTTATCCATATCTGTGCCTGGGAATCTTTCACCCTTAATTACCTATGACCCCTAATTATTAATGGTGTCCCTTAGGTATATTTGATCATTAATGATCATGACAGTTATAGTGTTGATTAGAAGTACAACAGGAGACGGTCGGCCGAGCAGACAGCACGCTGGACTTGTGATCCTGGGTTCGATCCCAAGCGCTGGCGAGAAACAATGGGCAGAGTTTCTTTCACCCTATGCCCCTGTTACCTAGCAGTAAAATAGGTACCTGGGTGTTAGTCAGCTGTCATGGGCTGCTTCCTGGGGGTGGAGGCCTGGTCGAGGACCGGGCCGCGGGGACACTAAAAGCCCCAAAATCATCTCAAGATAACCTCAAGAATATTATTTTCCCAATGAATTCATGTTTATTTTATAATGCTGTATGTTGGTATAACTATTCCAGTAGGTTTGAGTTAAAGCATGGTGTTTTTATCAATTATTATTTTTATAATAGGTAGATGAAACAGAAAGCAGTACAGTATTTGCAACAAATCCTTCTACTCCAGCAGTAGTCAAACCACAAATCAGTAGAATAAATTTGCCTAGAAGATCAACCCCAGCCAGCATACATGCAGGTAAATATTATTTAATCAGCTTGTGACCAAATTGCAAATAAAGAAGTTTTAAAGTATCTGTAGTTATAAAGCAATTATTCTTTATAGTCATAGTTATACTGCATTTGTCATATTATAAAGATTGTTGTTAAAAATGCATTTATCATTGGGTTAGGCTAGCTATTCTTTCCTATTGGTTTTTTAAGTTGTATTATTATGCAGTATTAGGCTATTGTAATGAATAGGAATGTATAAAACCCAATATTTCTTTTGGCAGATTCGTTATTGTTTCCTGAAAACTATGTTTACTTGCCAGATGTACCAAGTATAACTCCTGACAATATTGATGGTATTATTTATAAAATCTTTTGTTTATGGCATTTATAATACAGTACTGTAATATCAAACTTTACCACTTTGTGTAATACAGTAAGTCTTTTCTGGGGGAAGCCCCTTCGGCTCCCCGGAGTTTTGCAGGCAGATATGCTAAGTGTCAGACTTTTGCATCAGTCATGTATATGGAGTTCTTTGGGCCTATTGGGGACCACGGCCAGAACCTGGCCCCCTCAGAGAGGCAAGGGGGAGCAATGGCTTATAGAAGCAGTAGTGTGGTTGGAAGCATTCTATGTCTGCCATCGACCAGGTCAGGCACCCAGAAAGAGAAGCATTTTGCAGCGCTGTGCTTAGTGTGTGGTGGCTGTTCTCCAGGGGTGCGAGAGCCACGAGTTAGTCCTCAGTACTCGGGCTGCATGCGCCTAGGGTTGCCTTAATTCCTTAGGTGCCCTGTAAGTACTGCCCTGGTGAAAACAAACCCCTATTCTGGTGAAAATATTGCTACCAAAAGCCGAACAAGTGGACAGAACACCCCTAAACGAAACGAGCAAATGATTATGACATCACACGTCATCGCGCCGCTGTCTGCGGGGGAGCCCCAGACCCCACACGCCGGCTATCCACCCTCAGTTCTTAGGCTGATGCTAGAGGCAATGGTCGTGTGCTCTGGCTCCAGAGTTTTTGCAGCGCTGTGCTTAGTGTGTGGTGGCTGTTCTCCAGGGGTGCGAGAGCCACGAGTTAGTCCTCAGTACTCGGGCTGCATGCGCCTAGGGTTGCCTTAATTCCTTAGGTGCCCTGTAAGTACTGCCCTTGGGGCTTGGGGTTCCCTTCGAGGCAGGTCCCTCGGGACCTGCCTCTGCGGGGCCGTTTAACTGCTCGTTTTTTCAGCCGCCCTTTGGGTGCTTGGGGATTCTGTCACCCTTGTTTAACTTTGGGTAAGAGGCAGTTTGCACAAGTCAGGTGTGCAGGTTGCTGCGCTGCTTGTTTTCACCAATTACAGCGGCCGGCTCTATTCCTTGGGGTACGTTGTCCTCTTGTGGGTTTTGTTTTTCTTTTTCTTTTTGCCTTGTAGGGGGATCTGCCCTCCTTGCCACTGGTGCTTGATCTAATACGGTTTTCCTTGGTGGTGCTTCCCGCTAGGTCCCCGTGAGTGTACATGTCCCTGAGGTTCAGCTGTAGAAACTTTGGTCGTGCTGGGTGCCGGTTAGCAGTACCCTGCCTGGGGTTACCTGAGCCCGAGTCCTCTTGTAGTAAACGCTCAGGCCCCTGGGAATTCCCTATGGGGCGCACGGGTCTGATGGATGTGTCCCAAGAGTTCCCCCTCGCTTCATGCGAGTTTGAGGGTTGTTTGGTCCCCTAGTCTCAGGGCGACCCTCACTATTTTTGCCTCCGTCACGTTGCCTGTTGGGTCGGTGACACTTTCGACCCTGAGTCCTGTGAGTTTTGCTGCTTGCTGGTGACACAATTTACCCAATCTGCTGATGATCATCTTAGGGTACAGGCAGCACAGACGTAGCATGCTAGGTTTAGGTTGTCGCAATGAGCGGTTGGTTGCTCACCCAGATGCCTCGCGGCTGCCCCGTTTTTCTTAAAGGAATCTGGACTTGATGGTGGGGGATCGCCTCGATCCTGGTTCAGTCCGCACCTTCTCATCCTTCCCCTCCTGTTCTTCGTTCTGGTCCCCTTCCCCTGCTTCTGGCCCCGAAATGTTTGAGCGTTTCGGAGTCGGTGCAGGGGTTAGTTGGTCTTGAGACTCGGGCAGCCTCGGAGGATGCCCCTTCCGGTGTGGCGACGGGGGCATTCGAGTCTAGTCCCCCAGCTGAAGCCTCTGGGTCTGACCAGTGGGCCCCTTCTGTCCGGCTTCTATGGCTGCGCCCGCCTTGTCTTGTGGGGTCAGTGCTTGGGGGGAGGACTTGGCCCCTGTTCCTGCGGAGGAGGACATTGGGGCTGTTGAGGGGCTGATTTGGGGGGGGGGGGGACGTGGGCCCTGCTGGACTCCACCTGGGTTTTGCTGCTCTCTGAGCGGGGCTTACTGTTACAAGGAGTGGGGTTTACTTTGCCCCCCCCTCTGTGTACGAATTAGATTTGGTGTCTGCCCCTCGCCGGGTTCGGTTCCGTGTTCCCCCGGGTGCTTCGGTTCCGTCTTTCTAGAGGTTTTCGGTTTATCGCATCCAACCTGCTGCGGTGCGGGCGGCTCTTGCGGCTAACCTCCTGCGTGACCCGGATTATGCCTCGGCAATGGATCCCTCGGGGTTCAGGTTTTCCTGGGGGCGACCTTAAGCACTTCAATGAGTGCTTGTTTGCTCCTGCCCTTCCACGTGATGTTGGGGTCGTTCAGCTCCATGTGCAGGTTCTCTCCCTTTCGACTGCGCTGGTGGCTGAGGACTTCCCCTCCCAGAGCCTTTTAGCTTCAGCCTTGCATTTCTTTTCCTTCCTGGAGCTGTCTTCGGACTGGCTCGAGGAGCATGTACGGGCGCTTGGGGCTGTTCCTGGTTCTGGCACCTTGGCCTCGGTTGCTCGCTTGTCGGCTGCCTTGTTGAAGCTTTTCTCGCTGATCTTGCGGGATGCGGTTTCCCTATTTTATGCTTCCTGGCTCGTGTTTCGGCAGGTGGTGCTTGCCTCCTCTGTGGAATCTGCTTGGGCTGTGACTCTTAGGATGTCTTTGCCTTTTTGTCCTCTGCTGTTAGAGGATTCAGCCGTATCGCAGTATATTCAGGCTGCTTCGGCTTCTTGCCGTCCTGTGTCAGACTGACTGGTTCTCTGGGGGTCCCGTGGTGGGCCTTCCCGGAAGGATCATGCCAGGGCTCGGGGTTCCTCTCGTCGTGGTAGGCCACTTTTGCCGGGTTTGGGTTCGACTCAGCCTTCTGACCGCCTTCGTCTGGTCTTGCTTGATACCTACTTGATGGGGTTTTGGGAGTTTTTCTACTCAAGTCCGGCCCGAGGCCAGGCATGACTTGTGAGAGTTTGGTCCACTAGAGTTTGGCCCGCAGGCCCACATACCCACCACAGCCCGGTTGGTCTGGCACTCCTTGGAGGAAACAATCTAGTTTCCTCTTGAAGATGTCCACTGTTGTTCCGGCAATATTTCATATGCTCGCTGGGAGGACGTTGAACAACTACGGACCTCTGATGTTTATACAGTGTTCTCTGATTGTGCCTATGGCACCTCTGCTCTTCACTGGTTCTATACTGCATTTTCTTCCTTATCGTTCACTCCAGTATGTTGTTATTTTACTGTGTAGATTTGGGACCTGGCCCTCCAGTATTTTCCATGTGTATATTATTTGGTATCTCTCTCATCTCCTTTTTTAGTGAGTACATTTGGAGAGCTTTGAGACAATCCCAATAATTTAGGTGCTTTATCACGTCTATGCGTGCCATATATGTTCTCTGTATTCCCTCTATTTCAGCAATCTCTCCTGCTCTGAAAGGGCAAGTGAGTACTGAGCAGTACTCAAGATAGGACAACACAAATGACTTGAAGAGTACAACCATTGTGATGAGATCCCTGGATTTGAAAGTTCTCGTAATCCATCCTATAATATTTCTGGCCGCCACAATATTTGCTTGGTTATACTCCTTAAACATTAGATCGTTGGACATCATTATTCCCAAATCCTTGACATGCTGTTTTCCTACTATGGGCAGATTCGATTGTGTTTTGTACCCTGTATTATGTTTCAGATCCTCATTTTTACCGTACCTGAGTAACTGGAATTTAACATTGTTAAACATCATGTTATTTTCTGCTGCCCAATCAAAAACTTTGTTGATATCAGCTTGTAGTTTTTCAGTGTCTTCCTCAGAGGTAATTTTCATGCTAATTTTCATGTTATCTGCAAAGGATGACACGAAGCTGTGACTTGTATTTTTGTCTATATCTGATAAGAGAATAAGGAAAAGCAGTGGTGCAAGGACTGTACCTTGAGGTACAGAGCTTTTAACTGCGTTTGGGCTCGATTTTAATTGATTGACTGTTACTCCTTGTGTTCTGTTTGACAGGAAATTGAGTATCCAGCATCCTACTTTACAAGTTATTCCCATTGACCTCATTTTGTGTGCTATCACCCCATGATCACATTTGTCGAATGCCTTTGCAAAGTCTGTGTGTACTACATTTGCATTTTGCTTTTCTTCCAGAGTTTTTGTGATTTTGTCATAGTAATTATTACCTAAGTGTAGTTACAGGATGAGAGCTACGCTCGTGGTGTCCCGTCTCCCCAGCACTCTTTGTCATATAATGCTTTGAAACCACTGACGGTTTTGGCCTCCACCACCTTCTCACTTAACTTGTTCCAACCGTCTACCACTCTGTTTACAAAAGTGAATTTTCGTATATTTCTCCAGCAGCTTTGTTTCGTTAGTTTAAATCTATGACCTCTTGTTCTTGAAATTCCGAGTCTCAGGAATTCTTCCCTATCAATTTTATCTATTCCTGTTACTATTTTGAACGTAGTGATCATATCGCCTCTTTTTCTTCTATCTATTAGTTTTTGCATATTTAATGCCTCTAATCTCTCCTCGTAGCTCTTGTCCTTCAGTTCTGGGAGCCACTTAGTGGCATGTCGTTGCACCTTTTCCAGTTTGTTGATGTGCTTCTTAAGATATGGGCACCATACAACCGCTGCATATTCCAGCTTTGGTCTAATAAAAGTCGTGAACAATTTCTTTAGTATTTCTCCATCCATGTATTTAAAAGCAATTCTAAGGTTAGAATGTGTAGCATAGGCTCCTCATACAATGTTCTTAATGTGGTCCTCAGGTGACATTTTTCTATCTAAAACCACCCCTAGATCCTTTTCTTTATCAGAATTCTTTAAAGATTTCTCACATAATTTATAGGTTGTGTGGGGTCTATGTTCTCCAATTCCACATTCCATAACGTGGCATTTATTCACATTAAATTCCATTTGCCAAGTGTTGCTCCATATACTTATTTTGTCCAGGTCTTCTTGAAGGGCATGACAATCATCTAAGTTTCTTATCTTCCCTATTATCTTAGCATCATCAGCAAACATGTTCATGTAATTGTGTATTCCCACTGGTAGATCGTTTATGTAGACAATGAACATTACCGGTGCAAGAACTGAACCCTGAGGTACTCCACTCATGACATTCCTCCAATCCGATACCTTGCCTCTGATTATGGCCCTCATTTTTCTGTCAGTTAGGAAATTTTTCATCCATGTTAGTAGCTTACCTGTCACTCCTCCATTATGTTCCAGTTTCCAGAACAACCTCTTATGGGGAACTCTGTCGAAAGCCTTTTTTAGGTCCAGATAGATGCAGTCAACCCAACCATCTCTTTCCTGTAAAATCTCTGTGGCTCGATCATTGGTTGAGTAACTGTGACAGACAAGATCTTCCTGCTCTAAATCCATGTTGTCCTGGGTTGTGTAGTTCATTATTTTCCATAAAGCTAGAAAGTTGATTCCTAATCACTCTTTCAAAAACTTTTATTATGTGAGATGTTAGTGCAACTGGTCTATAATTTTTTGCCAAGTCCTTACTAGCCCCCCTTGTGCAGCGGAGCTATATCTGCTGGTTTAAGTGCAGCTGGTATCTACCCTGTATCCAGGCTCTTTCTCCATATTATGCTGAGCACTCACACTACTGGTACTTTACATTTCTTAATGAATATTGTGTTCCACGAGTCCAGCCCAGGAGCTGAGTGCATGGGCATATTGTCAATTTCTCTTTCAAAGTCTTCTGAATTTGTGTTAGTATCCGTTACATTATCTGCAGCTTGAATGTCATTAATAAAGATCGTCTGGATCATCAACTTTCATGTTGTTTATTGGTGTGCTAAACACAGCTTCATACTGGCTTCTTAGAAACTTGCTAATATCTTTGTAGTCCTCTGTGTACGTACCTACAGTTGTAATTAAAGGTCCAATACTGGTGGAGGTGTTTGATTTTGATTTTGCATATGTGAAAAAATATTTCAGATTTTTCTTGATCTCTTGTATGGCTTTCTGTTCCAATTCCATTTCCTCAGACTCGTATGATCGCTTCAACGATGGTCTATTGTTTTTATTTCCCTGTTTAGGATTATTTTCCTTTCTTGTGATAGTCGTGTGTGCCTAAGCATTTCAGTTATTTTTTTCTTCTGTACAGTCGCATGGGTTCTCTTTCTAGAGTGGTCCTCTTTCTGACCCTCCTCACAGGCACGTGCTTCAAGCTGACCTTGCATGCTTCAGGTGTCAGTTGAGCTATTCCCTGTGTGGGAGTTTTGTCACTTACGACCGTTTCCCATTGAATGTTTGCAAGGTCTACATTTATTTTCTCCCAGTCGATCCTCTTATTGTTGAAATTGAATTGATTGAATACCCCTTCTCGCTTGTTGGGTCTCTTAGATCTACTACCATTATTTATGCTAATTCGCACTTCAATGAGCTTATGGTCTGAGTATGTAGTACCTGAGATTGTAATGTGTCTGATTAGTCTAGTGTGTTTTCGTTCCTAGTTGGTTCTGTGATTTGTTGATTGAGCGAGAATTTGTCACACAATCTTAAAAGCTCTCTGACCTGTCGTTGGTTATTTCCCGGGTAGTTCCCTGCTATGATATTTGTGTTTGCCATTATCCACCTTAGACTTGGCAAATTGAAATCTTCAAGGAAGATAATATCTGGTGCTGGGTTCACTAGATTATCAGGAATGTTCTCTATTTTGTGCATCTGCTCTGTAAATTCCTCAACCGTTGTATCTGGCAGTTTATACATTAGAATAATAATTAGGTTTATTTTTTCTACCTTAACCCTTAAATTGTGCATCGCATCATATGATGCTTTGACCGACTTGCAGTAAATTGCGCATCGCATCATATGATGCTTTGGAGTACTACGCAAGATTTAAACGGCCTGCGGATACACGGGGTTCACCACACCTTCATCAGGGCTCTTGTAAACAGACGCCATTTTAAACAAAAATCATGGGCCAAATTCCCGGGTGTTTGGGGCCTCAGTATTGAGTGAGCTACCAAGCCTGATGCACGCAGCATGAGCTCACAGCACTGCTGTTCAGCTTGTGACCACAGCATCGCCTAAAAATGACATAATATACTTGTTCATGCTATTATGTAGTGATGATATTATTACAAAAGGCCCCTGACTGTGATAAAACTGACCAGGGTTCTGATAACAGCAGGATTGTGGTGATATTTAGCGCTGTGCTCCATGGAGGGAGGAGTAATGCTGTGGGAGGGAGGGTGGTGTTGTTGTCGTTAGACTGTGTGTGGCCACCTTTTATTGACTGCACTCAGCATACCAGCTTGGTGGTTCGCTATGGTGAACACAAATGTAGATACTTATATATAACGTGTGTATAGAGGGTATAAACAGCAATAGGAGAAGGTTGGGAGCCGCCATTTGGTGAGGGAGGTGGCGTCATATGCACGACTTATGTTGTTAACTGGTGACCACTATGGTCTTTGGGCACCATACCAGTTTATTTGTACAAGTATGGTGAATAAAATAGGTAGATACTTATATATAATGTGTGTATATAGCATAATAACACCACAAACAGTATTGTTGGAGAAGAAATATTAGTGCGTCTGGCCTTGAGGGCGGCCGCTACCAGCTGACTGTGTGAGTAGCTACGTCTTTGTGCCTATACTCACCATACAAGCTTAGATGTACAGTAATGGTGAACAAAACATGTAAATACTTATATATAACGTCTGTATATAAAAGCAAACACAGTATGGTGGGAGGAGAATGGTGGCAAGTCAGGTGAGGTGAGGAAGGGAGGGAGTGGCAGCCAGTGGCGGGCTGCCACTGGCTGCCATTGCCACTGCCACTCAGCATACCAACTTAGTAGTTCGTTATGGTGAACACGAATGTAGATACTTATATATAGCGTCTGTATATAGTGAATAAAAGCAAAAACATTATTGTGGGAGGAGAATGTGGGTGAGTCAGGTGACTTGAGGGAGGGAGGAAGTAGCAGCCAGTGGCGGGCTGCCATTGGCACTGCTACTCAGCATGCCAACTTAGTGGTTCATTATGGTGAACATGAATGTAGATGCTTATATATAACGTCTGTAAATAGTTAATAAAAGCAAAAACAGTATGGTGGGAGGAGAATGGGGGCGAGTGAGGTGTTGAGGGAGTGAGTGGCTGGCTGGTGTGTGGCGATCACTCCTCGTTACTTTTTGACTCATAATAGCAACTTAGTTGTTCGTTATGGTGAACAAAACATGCAGATAATTATATATAACCTGTGTATATAGTGTAATAACCGACAAAGTAGTTGTTCACTGTTTGATGAACATAATTGAATCAACAATATGCACACCATATTTTTGATTGCAGCGATGATTCACTCATTTTATTATATAAATATATCACACTACACATTATTGAATAATATTACAGCAAAAAAACTCTGAAAAATCAATCAGGGACATTGAAATAATTAGGTAATTATCTCTTTGTGGCAACTCTGGCCTGACAGCTGGCGAGCAACAAACCGTCTGGGACGCACGCTGAGTCAGCGCCTGTTTTTTGCCAGACTTCCCCGCCCTATAGTGGGCAACATATGCCACTTACGATTTTTTTATTATTTTTCCCATGATCAGTGAACACAAATTAACAGGTTTAGAAGAAAAAATAATTTTTTATTTTTTTGGTATGCGCCTGTGAGTGACACATGCTAAATAGTCATGCGCTATACAAGGGTTAATTCCAAGTACCTCTACCACCTCATTAGTTGAGTTTAGTAGCTCTGTGCATACCAGGTACTCTTTAACCCTTAAACTGCGCATGGCGTATATATACGCTCTGAGAAACATGTCCCATAGTGTGCATGGCGTATACATACGCCCAAGGATGCCAGGCCCGATTCAAATGGCCCGCGACTACACGGGGTTCACATTAGCTTCCTCTGGGCTCTTGTAAACAGACGCCATTTTTTTTTTTTAAATCGTGGGCAATATTCTCAGGTGTGAGAGGCACAGTACTGTTGGAGCAACCAAGGCTGGCGCACGCAGCATGAGCGAACAGCATTGCTGTTCAGCTTTTGACCACAGCATCGCCGAAAAATGTCAAAATAAATATATAATTGTTATTATTTAGCGATGACAATATTACAGATGACCCCTGACTGTGATATAAATAACCAGGGTTGTGATAATAGCAGGATTGTTGTAATAGTTAGCGCTGTGGGAGGAGTGATGCTGAGAGACGGAGGGAGATAGCATCGTTTACTGACTGTGTAATTACCTAAGTGTAATTACCTAAGTGTAATTACCTAAGTGTATGGCCACCTGTTATTGTTTGCATTCACCATACCAGCTCAGTGGTTCTCTATGGTGAACACAAATGTAGATATTTATATATAATGTGTGTATTAGTGTAATAACAGCAAAAGGATTATGCTGGGAGGAGCCGTTTGGGTGACGGAGGTGACGTTGTCTGCATGATTTGTCTAGCTGTTTAGAGGGTGGCTACTATGCTCTTTGGGTGCACTACAATCTTAGGTGTACAGTTACGGTGCATACAACATGTAGATACTTATATATAATATGTGTATATAGTGTAATAACACTGCAAACAGTATTGTTGAGGGAGAAAGTTTAGTGTGCGTGACCTTGAATGAGTGAGGAAGCCGCCAGCTGACTGTGTGTATAGCGACGACTCTTAGTGCCTGAACTAATTATATCAGCTTAGCTGTACAGTTGTGGTGAACAAAATATATACATACTTATATATAACATCTGTATATAGTTTAATAACACCACAAATGGTACTGTTGGGGGAGAAAGTTTAGTGCGTGTGTTGAGGGTGTGGCAGTGAGTGGTTGGCTGGTGTGTGGCGGTAACTCTGCGTTGCTTTTCGACTCTCAATACCAACTTAGTGGTTCGTTATGGTGAACAAAACAGGCAGATACTTATATATAACCTGTGTATATAGTGTAATAGCAGCAAAACTATTTGTTTATTGTTTTATGAACTTATGAAAATAATTGAATCACTAATATGCACACCATACTTTTGAGTATAGCGATTATTCACCACTTTTATTATATAAATATATTACAATACACACTATTGAATAATATTACTGCAAAAAAACTAAGAAAAAATCAGAGACATAGAAATAATTAAGTGATAATTTCTTTGTGGCAACTCCCATCTGTCAGCGCAGGTGATGCTGACTGGCTCTGACGACCGCTCTGTCAATGCCCACTTTTCGCCAGACTTCCTCGGTCAATTGCGCCCAAAATATGTCACCTACGATTTTTCTTTTATTTTTCCCGTGCTCAGGGGCCACAATTTAACATGTTTAGAAGACGAAAAAAAAAATTGAATTTTTTTTTTTCTTGCGCACAGCGGTGTAAATGTCCTCAGGACCCCTGAGCAGTGGAAGGGTTAATATACAGACCTACTCCTCCATTTGACCTATTTTCTCTATCACATCTATATAAATTGTAATTTGGAATCCAGGTTTCACTATCCATGTAATCTTTCATACGAGTTTCCATGAATGCTCCAAATATTGATTTTGACTCTAATAGGAGGCCATTTATGAACTTAACTTTATTTCTTGACTTTGATTTTAGACCTTGAATGTTTGCAAATATGAATGATTGTCCATATTGTGTGTCACTTATGGAAGGTTTTGGTAGTTCTCCCTCCTCTCTACCCTGACCTAAGGTGTGCTGGTCTGGAAATGGTTTGTCCAGTTTTGGAGTTGGTACTGTGGAGTGTGGTAGTTTCTGTGTAGTTGGGGGGTGTAGTATGTGTGGGCTTGATGACAAAACGTAGTCCAGTCTTGGGCATTTCCCCCTTCCCATCCATACTCCTGCAACGTTTCTGCCTGTCTGTTCCTCCCTCTGGTTCTGCTTGCCTCTAAAAAATTTCCTGGGCTATTATATTGGAATTCCTCTCATATAGTGCTGTGTACCTCTCACGTGGAAATCAGGGCAATGGAGATCATAGCATTTTCTCTCATTCACTGAGGGTTTTCATAACTTAGGGTAGAAATATCTACAATCTGTTCCAAAACGACATTTGCCTTTCCCTAACATGTTCCGGCATTTCCGTGGATGCATGAATGAGCATTCAGTGCCTCTGGGCCCATATCTGCACTGTCCTTTTGCATAATAACTGCAAATATTTTCATCTGTGTTTGTATTCTTATTGTTTTCACCCATGCACGACTTGGCTACCTCTGTGTTATTTGTTCCAACTTTTTCATTTCTGCATTCTTTCTCGGTATTGCCCTTATCTTTCTCTTTGTTGCGTTCGTCTTTGTGTTCTCATCCTTCTCATTGTTTCTCTCCTTACTCCTATTACCAGTTTGCTTTTCAGTATTGCCTTCATTGGTCGGCACAGTGTTTGCTCTGTGCAAGGTTCTGGGTCTTGTAAGGGGCGCCGGCCCTTTTGCGGTTCGCCCTATTGACTGGACAATAGGGAGGAGGGAGGCTTGTGCTGTTTGCTCACACCTGGTCCCACAATTCGTGGGTTTTTCGGGTCATTTCTTCTGGCCTCTGGTGGTGTTGGGTGCCCCCCTCCCCTCATTCGGGGCGTTTGGGGCTGGCAGGGTAGGCCTCTTCCACTGCGCTCTGTCAGGTCATCTTGGAGTGGGTTCGCTTGGGCGTCGTCGAAACGACGATGTCCCACAGATGGGTTTCCCGTCTGTTTCCGGTCCCGAAATGGGAATGCGCAGACCTGCGGTTCATTCTGGACTTGTCCCGTTTGAACCCCTGGGTTCATTGCCCCTCCTTTCGGATGACTATACTTTCCCAGGTTCGGCTCCTGTTGGACCCGGACACTTGAATGGTGTCCCTGGACCTCCGGGACGGTTATTGGCATGTCCCAATTCATCCGAGATTCAGGGACTGGCTCGGTTTTGTTTTGGGGCATCGACGTTACCACTTTCGTTGTCTCCCGTTCGGGTTAACCAGGCACCTCGCGTCTTCATGCACCTTACGCGGGTTGTTGTGGCACGTCTGCGTCTGTTAGGTGTTCGGGTGTTGGCCTACCTCAACGACTGGCTGGTTTGGGCTCCCAGCCGGTCCTCTTGTCTGCTGGCCAAGGATTTGGTTCTTTTTCAGCTCGCCGGGTTCGGGTTCTTGGTGAACTGGAGGAAGTCCCATCTGGTTCCGTCCCAGGTTCGGACCTGGCTGGTTCTTGTGTGGAGACTCTCGGACCGCTTCTTTGTCTCTCTCTCCGGAGTCTCTCCTGTGGCTACGGTCCCACATGCGCCTGTTTTTGAGGGGCTCCCGGGTCACCCGGCAGTTGCTTGAGGGTCTGTGCAGGAGCCTGAACTTTGCGATGATGGTTTACCCCCCGGGTCGGGTTTGACTTCGTCGGCTGTTCTTCTGGTTCCTTTGGGGACGTCCCTTCCGCCTGTCTCGTAATCGCTGGGTTCGAACCCCGGGGGCTTTGCGTCGTTTGCTGCATCACCGGCTTCTTCTTCGGGTTTTTCGGGGTTCAGTGCCTTGGCGCCTACCCGAGCCCTCGCTCAATGTGTTCACAGACACATCGTCTCTCGGCTGGGGTTTTGTGACCAGTGCTGAACAGGCCAGCCAGGAACGGTGGGGTCCGTCCTTCCATCGAGCCCACAGCACAGTGCGGGAGTTTGTGGCGGTGTGGTTTGCTCTTCGAAAGATTTGGGTCGTCCGCGGGTCTATGATCCAGCTCCATTCGGAATGCTTCCCAGTGGTTCATTGTCTGAACTGAGGAGGTTTGATGCAGTCCTTGGCTCTTTGGTGCTGGTCACTTCAGGTGACTCATCTGCTGAGTTCTCGGGGTTTGGCTCTCCTGGCAGTTCACGTGCAGGGAGTGTTCAACATCTTGGCTGATGGCCTGTCTTTATTCGTTCCCCTCTCCATGGAATGGACAGTCGACGCCGACTCCTTCCGTTGGCTTTGCCAGACGTTCAGTTGCCCCGAGGTGGACCTCTTCACGTCGGCGTGGTCGTGTCACCTTTCCCTGTATGTGGCGCCCTTCCCCGACTGTGAGGCCATCGGGGTCGATGCCTTCTGGCAGGACTGGTTGAGATGGGACTTCCTGTATCTCTTTCTCCCGGTTCAGCTATTGCTCCGCGTCCTGACTCACTTGGAGACTTACCAGGGAAGAGTTGTCCTCTTGGCCCAGTGGTGGCCGGGCCAGCCGTGGTTTCAGGCGCTGCCTGCTCAGTGTCCGAACCCAGAGGTTTTCCCGCGTCTCCGCCTCTTCCAGCAGATCTGACCGGTACGTCACGTGGCTGGTTCACTCTTCTCGAGTCTTCGCGTATGGTATTTTTGACTCGAGTTTATCATCATCTCTATGGTGATCAAGTGGCTTCTTTGTTAGTGTCCCACCTGTGGGCTTCGTCTCGGCTGCAGTTTGAAGTTTACTGGCGGTCCTTCCGTTTCTTCTTTCGTCTTCATCGTTGTACTTTGCTTTCTGTTAGGGTGGTGTTGTCCTTACTCTCTTGGTTGTTTCAGGTCCATCTCCTTATGCCTAACACTGTCGCCTCGTATCATGCAGTGCTGGCGGAGCTGCTTCAGCTTGCTTTCGGTATTGATGTTACGTCTGCGCTGTTTCACAAGTTGTCTCGAGCGTTGTTTCACCTCCGGCCTGCTCATGCGCCACATGAGCCGTCCTGGTCTTTGGACAGGGTGCTCTCTTTTCTTTCTTCTCCTCGGTTTGTTGTGGCTCCTTCGGTTCAGGATTGTTTCTCACTGCTCTTGCCGATCGAAAGCTCTTTTCCTGTTGGCATTAGCCTCTGGGGGTCGGGTTTGTGAGCTTCATGCTCTCCTCCGGCGCAGGGGTTTTTGCTCCTTTGGTCGGAGTGATAGGTTTGTTCGTTTTCTGGCGAAGATTGAGATTGCTGCTTTCCGGAAGGGTCCATGGGTTGTTGATGCTTGGTTGGTCAGGCCGGGGGTGCATCATGTTTTGTGCCCAGTTGCGACTCACCGCCGTTATTTGCACGCCATGGCTTCTGTGTCCGTGGGCGCACTTTGGGTTGATCCAGTTTTCTTTCTTCCCTGTTCGCAGGTGTGAGTCTCCCAGGTCATCCGCAGAATTATTAACCCTTAAACTGCGCAACACGTCATATGACATGTTGAGTAACTTAACGAAAAAGTGCGCATCACGTCATATGACGTGTTGGAGTACTACGCAAGATTTAAACGGCCCGCGGATACGCGGGGTTCACCACACCTTCATCAGGGCTCTTGTAAACAGATGCCATTTAAAAAAAAATCATGGGCCAAACTCCCGGGTGTTAGGGGCCTCAGTATTGAGTGAGCTACCAAGCCTGATGCACCCAGCATGAGCTAACAGCACTGCTGTTCAGCTTGTGACCACAGCATCGCCTAAAAATGCCATAATATACTTGTTCATGCTATTATGTAGTGATGATATTATTACAGAAGACCCCTGACTGTGACAAAACTGACCAGGGTTCTGATAATAGCAGGATTGTGGTGATATTTAGCGCTGTGCGCCATGGAGGGAGGAGTATTGCTGTGGGAGGGAGTGTGGTGGCGATGTCTTCTGACTGTGTGTGGCCACCTTTCATTGACTGCACTCACCATACCAGCTTAGTGGTTCGCTATGGTGAACACAAATGTAGATACTTATATATAACGTGTGTATAGAGGGGTATAAACAGCAAGAGGAGTAGGTTGGGAGCCACCATTTTGGTGAGGGCGGTGGCGTCGTCTGCACAACACCACAGTGCAGACGACGGTGTTGTTTACTGGTTACCACGATGGTCTTTGGGCACCATACCAGTTTACTTGTACAAGTATGGTGAATAAAACAGGTAGATATTTATATATAATGTGTGCACATAGCGTAATAACACCACAAACAGTATTGTTGGAGGAGAAATATTAGTGCGTCTGGCCTTGAGGGTGGCAGCCATCAGCTGACTGTGTGAAGTCCTACGTCATTGTGCCTTTACTCACTATACAAGCTTAGATGTACAGTTATAGTGAACAAAACATGTAAATACTTATATATAATGTCTGTATATAAAAGCAAAAACAGTATAGTTATCTTGAGATGATTTCGGGGCTTTAGTGTCCCCGCGGCCCGGTCCTCGACCAAGGCCTCCACCCCCAGGAAGCAGCCCGTGACAGCTGACTAACACCCAGGTACCTATTTTACTGCTAGGTAACAGGGGCATAGGGTGAAAGAAACTCTGCCCTTTGTTTCTCGCCGGCGCCTGGGATCGAACCCAGGACCACAGGATCACAAGTCCAGCGTGCTGTCCACTCGGCCAATTGGCTCCCATGGTGGTTGGAGAATGGTGGCAAGTCAAGTCAGGTGAGGTGAGGGAGGGAGTGGCAGCCAGTGGTGGGCTGCCACTGCCTGCCACTGCCACTCAGCATACCAACTTAGTGGTTCATTATGGTGAACACGAATGTAGATACTTATATATAGCGTCTGTATATAGTGAATAAAAGCAAAAACAGTATTGTGGGAGGAGAATGTGGGTGAATCAGGTGACTTGAGGGAGGGCGTGAGTGGCTGGCTGGTACACGGCGGTCATTCCTCTTTACTTTTTGACTCATAATAGCAACTTAGTGGTTCGTTATGGTGAACAAAACATGCAGATACTTATATATAACCTGTGTATATAGTGTAATAACCGACAAAGTATTTGTTCACTAATTGATGAACATAATTGAATAAAAAATATGCACACCATATTTTTGAGTACAGCGATGATTCACTCATTTTAATATATAAATATATCAAACTACACACTATTGAATAATATTACAGCAAAAAAACTACGAAAAATCAATCAGAGACATTGAAATAATTAGGTAATTATCTCTTTGTGGCAAGTCCGGCCTGACAGCTGGCGATCAACAGACCGCCTGGGACGCACGCTGAGTCAGCGCTTGTTTTTTGCCAGACTTCTCCGCCCTATAGTGGGCAATATATGCCACTTACGATTTTTTTATTATTTTTTCCATGATCAGTGAACACAAATTAACAGATTAGCAAGAAAAAATATATATTTTTTTTTCAAAATTACAGGCGCCTGTGGGGAACAAAGGATATTATACTCCTAGCATGTTAAGGGTTAAGGCTAGCCATCCTGCTGTCTATCCCTGTGCCCATGACTTTCGCAAGTTTGCGGCTCTTGCTGCCATCTTTGGCAATTTGTCCTGGGCTGATATTCGGGCGCAGGGATTTTGGCAGTTGAACAGGGTCCTGGATGCTTGTTATCTCGTGAACATTCCTGGGCCTAGGCGGGCCTGTGTCGCTTTGGGTCGGTGGTTGCAGCCAGTTTTCTCAACTTCGGGTTGAGGAGTGAGCAGCGACCGCCACCCAGGTAAGTCCCTACGTTTTTCCTCTGTGAGTAGTTAACTTCGGGGAACTGAAGGTGCTCCCCCCAGAAAATCAGCGTTGAATGTAATAAAAAGCCATTTTCTGGGTGAGACCTGGATGCTCCCCGGCATCCCTCCCTCCCTCCAGTCGGCAGTTTTTCGCGTATTTTGGCATCCAGCTTAAAAACTAAGGGTGGATAGCCGGCATGTGGGGTCTTCACAGCTCCCCCCCCCCCTCTCCTCTTGGGGAGAGGGGAGCTGCGCAGACAGCGGCGCGGCGACGTGTAACGTCATGATCGTTTGCTCGTTTCGTTTAGGGGAGTTCTATCCACTTGTTCAGCTTTTGGTAGCAATATTTTCACCAGAATAGGGGTTTGTTTTGTGATGCTTACCTTCTTGGGTGCCTGACCCGGTCGATGGCAAACATAGAATGCTTCCAACCTCACAAGGGATTCTATAGGCTATTGCTTTCCTTGCCTCTCTGAGGGGAACAAGGTTCTGGCCGTGGTCCCCGATAGGCCCAAAGAGCTCCATACACATGACTGATGCCAAAGTCTGACATTAGCATATCAGCCTGGAAAGCTCCGGGAAGCCTCCGGGTCTCACCCAGAAAATGGTGTTTCATTACATTCAACCCTGTTTTTTTTAACAATAACAATAGTAATTTTTTCTATGCTCAGCATAATTGGCATGAATTCCATCATCACATAATAATTCCTATCACGTTGTTCATTGGTTTAAACAGTTACAGTATCATCAAAACATTTAGTGTAGCTTCTATTGCTACAGTTAAAATGTGATTGATATTTAGACACCTAAATATTCAGAATGTATATTTTATAACAGAAGGTCTCCGGGTACTAGCAAGTTTAGCTAAAGAGAACCATGATCGTGAATATTTGAAAATAAACTCAGCTGTCCAGAAAAGATGTGAATACATCAAGCGAAGTTTAAATATTGAGGACCCAAATTATCTGAAGCCCGCAAACAAGAAAGGAAGAGGAAGAAATTACTGCAGGATTATTGAAATCAATCAAACACAACCTACTAGCCTGTCAGAAGGTAATTTTATATATAGTTATTTATTCGATGATGCATGTTTGTGTGTGTTCCTGTATCATAGTACAATAAGTGGAATTGTTTGTGTAGATTTCACTTTGCCTCAGATTTATAATTATTTAAGTTCTTTGGTGTTTTATTATTCACAATTTGTTTATAGGTAATCCAAGGTAGATATTTAGTCAACTCCTCCTTGGAAGGCAGATATTTACATGATTGACCTAGTGGCCCATACACGTACAGGAAGCCGGCAACTTGTCGAAGGTCCCCCCCATTTGCCTTGATGATCTTTTTCATGTATATTTAGAAATTCAGCACAGTTTTGGCAGTTAAAGTTTTGGTGGGTAGGCAGTTCCATGGGTTAATAACCCTGTAGGTGAAAAAGCATTTCCTGTTGTCAGTCCTACATTGTGGCTTGTTGAGCTGGAAACCATTGCTCCTTGTATGTGTTACATCTGACCTTCTGAAGAAAATATCTGGATCAACATCCTCCAACTTGTTCAGTATTTTAAAAGTTTCACTGAGATCCACCCTGTCATGCCTGGTTTGCAGTGGTATTAGCTCTGTGGTCTATAAGCATTCCTGATATGGGAGATGACCTATCTCTGGAATGACTTTTGTTGCCTGGTGTTGCACCATCTCCAGAGCAGCTAGGTACTTCTGAAAATGAGGTTTCATGCATGGATACAGTAATCCAAGTGGTGGTGCACCACAGATTCATTTATACAGTTGAACCATTACCTTCTTTTCTTATAGTCAAAATTATGCTTGATTATCCCAAGAGTTTAGTTAACTTTTCTTACTGCTGCACCCACCTGCAGCAGTCAGGTGGGTACTGACTATCCACTTTTAATGAGTGGTTGATCTTGACTCCAAGGTCCCTTTCTTCATCAATCTGCTGTAATGTAATTCTATTAATTTGGTAGTTATGGCGTGGGTTGTTATGCACTACATGCAGGGTCTTGCATTTGTTGATATTAAAAAGCATTTGCCAGTCTTCTGACCATTTGCAGAGTTCATGAGAGAAATGGTCACTAACTTCACTAACAGCAATGTAAAGGGATGTGTATATATAAGAAGTAAAGTCTTGCCTTAACCCTTACACTGCGCAAAACTGCATATGAAGTTTTGAGTAACTGACGCAAAAGTGCGCATCACTGCATATGCAGTTTTGGAGTACTACGCAAGATTTAAATGGCCCCGCGAATACACAGGGTTCACATCACCGTCCTCAGGGCTTTTGTAAACAGACGCCATTTTAACAAAAAATCGTTGGCAAAATTCCCGGGTGTGAGGGCCTCAGTACTGAGTAAGCCACCAAGGCTGGTGCATGCAGCATGAGCTTGCAGCACTACTGTCCTGCTTGTAACCACAGCATTGCCTAAAAAGGTAAAAAATATATGTAACTGGTATCATTTAGTGATGATAGTATTACAGAAGATCCCTGACTGTGAAATAAATGACCAGGATTCTGGTAATAGCAGGATTGTTGTGATAATTTGCACTGTGCTGTGTGAGGAGTAATGTTGTGGGTGGGAGGGCTGTAGCATAGTCTGCTTAATCTTTGTAATTACCTAAGTGTAGTTACAGGATGAGAGCTATGCTTGTGGTGTCCCGTCTACCCAACACTCTTTGTCATATAACGCTTTGAAGCTACTGACGGTTTTGGCCTCCACCACCTTCTCACCTAACTTGTTCCAATCGTCTACCACTCTGTTTACAAAAGAAAATTTTCTTATATTTCTCCGGTAGCTTTGTTTTGTTAGTTTAAATCTATGACCTCTTGTTCTCAAAGTTCCGGGTCTCAGGAATTCTTCCCCATCAATTTTATCGATTCCTGTTACTATTTTGTACATAGTGATCATATCACCTCTGTTTTTTTCTATCTTCTAGTTTTTGCATATTTAATGCCTCTAACCTCTCCTCGTAGCTCTTGTCCTTCAGTTCTGGGAGCCACTTGGTGGCATGTCTATGCACCTTTTCCAGTTTGTTGATGTGCTTCTTAAGATATGGGCACCACACAACAACTGCATATTCCAGCTTTGGTCTAACAAAGGCGTGAACAGTTTTTTTAGTATTTCGCCATCCATGTATTTAAAAGCAATTCTGAAGTTAGAAAGTGTAGCATAGGCTCCTCGCACAATGTTTTTAATGTGGTTCTCAGGTGACAGTTTACTATTTAGAACCACCCCTAGATCCCTTTCTTTGTCAGAATTCTTTAACCCTTAACATGCTCGGGGTCTAATATCCTGCCATCCCCACAGGCGCATGTCATTTTGAAAAAAAAAAAATTTTTTTTTTTGCTAATCTGTTAACACTTTCGCCCGGGCATGACGCAGCATTGCGTCATCCGTTTACTGGCGGTAATACCGGGGATGACGCAGCATTGCGTCATCCACTTTAAATAATCGCCAAAAATCAGGTTTTTTCCGATTTTTTTTGGACTGGTTTTAAAATGTGCGCCGATGTCTTCCCATTTTCTTTGTTGAGCCTCGTAGCCCTCAGGCGGCTTGGCACACGCCGTGGGCCCATTGTCTTTGCTCCACTGTTGTAACCAATGTCGCCTCCCCTCGCATCTCAAACGTGTGAACATTTCGGCTATTTTCCGTGGCTATATTTCTTACTGCAGCTTTAGAAACTATCTACGCTTACTCCACGATGGATAGTAATCATGAACAAGGCCCTTCCAGGAAGAAAATTGCGAAAGAAAGGCTTGAAAAGGGCGGGAATTGGGAGTGTAGCAGGAAGGCGTCTGAGCGCTCACTCACGGCTAACGCGTGGCCCGTCTTCAACTCGTCGGCGGTAGGAGCGTGACTGGGTTTTTAATTTTATATGCTAATGTTCCTCTTGAGAATTTTATTACGAACCCATTGAGACCAAAATGAAAGACCTAGGACAAAAATTGAGGTGACCAGAGTGAAAATAGTGAAAACATTTTATCCCGTTTGTGCGCTCCCCGGTAACTCGTTCGCACTTTCTCTGTTTGCTGCGGGTAATTAGCCAGGCTTTTGGAGTTTATATGCATTTAGTGCTGTAGAGAATTTTATTGCGAACACAATGATACCAAATTTAATCTTGTAGAAGGAGAATTGAGGTGACAAAGTTGAAGAGAGTATACACTTTTCGGAATTAACGCACGCTCCCGTGACATGCTGGGGCCCATATCGCACAGTTGAGGGGTGGCGCGCGGGGTGAGCGAAAATGTTAAGTTGTGTTCACTGATCACAGGAAAAATAATAAAAAAATTCTATTGTACTTACTTTTGTTGCAATAGAGCCGGAAAGCTCAGCGATGACGTCACATTCTGCATGTTCGCTCATGCAGTACACGCCCCAGAGGCGTTGTGCGCGGTCCTCAAACAGCCAGAGTTGCCACAAATATATTTTCGCGCTATTTATTTACAATGTCTAGGCGCATTTTATCCAATTTTGTTCACTAATCGTGTTTCAAATAATGTTTGAACATATTTTGTATCAACAATTGTTGCATATTTGAGTATACACAGGCGCACACATATGTTTTCAATTACGGCAATATAATATGTCATTACAGTCTATTATATTGTATGTTCTGCTTATATTTGTATATATTTACACACACGCACACGCTATCTGCTTATATGTTTACATATTTACACACTCGCACACGCTATACACACTTTGAAGCACACTTAGAAGTTTTCTAGACTGTGGTAGTCATTGAAGCAGTCGACAGCACATAATGGGATACCACACGTTTCACACCATTTTTGCACAAGCTTCCGTTTCTTGTCTCTACGTGTCGTTGTTTTACACACCAAGCAATCACGTTGGGCTATTGCACGCTTCCCAGCTGGTGGCAAATACTTGAGTCTGTGTGCTAGGAAGCCTTCAGTGTGAGCGAGGCGTGGAGTACCAGCATGCTGCAACAGTGGGTTTATGATGGGCCGCTGAATACCTGGGATATCTTTTGCAAACTTTCCTAATAACTGTATTGCAGCATCAAATACAAAGTCACGGAAAGTGGGCTTACGTCCAGTTCTCACAAGGTACATGTTGAAACAGTTCAGCATGCTCATGTCCACAAGATGGAAGAACACTTTTTTCGTCCACCTACATGTCTTCCGCACACACTCTGCAGTGCCAATCATTATGTCTGATTTATCAATCAACCGCATGTTGATATTATAGTCTAAAACACAGTCTGGCTTATATAGTGGTGCATTTGTTTTATGGTTCACTTTCCCACTGTTCACCATTGTTCCATCATGAATTGTTGTCAACAAGTTCACCTCTCTTTTGTCTTTCCACCGAACTGACAGAATGTTATCACTTTTCCTTCTCTGACACTCACCAACTGCAATGTCGTTGTCAAACACAGGCATTTCCCTTTGTTGTGGCTTTACTGTACCAACCAATCCGGTTCTATTTTCTAGCAAGAACCGAGCTAGCAAGGGACTTGTATAGTAATTATCCGTGTATAAAATGTGTCCCTTGTTCATCCACGGAGCCATGATGGTCTTCACTACACTCCCGAGAATCCATGTTCGTCATTACCGGGAATGTCTACATCACTAGCCGAGTACAAAATCATGTGTAACACGTATCCTGTCTCACAATCACAAAGAACAAAAAATTTCAGGCCAAATCGGTTTCGTTTTGAGGGAATGTACTGCTTGAATGGAACACGTCCCTTGAAAAGTACGAGAGATTCATCAACCACCAGCTTCTGTGCTGGTACGTAAAAATCTCTGAATTTTCCAATAACATCATTCATGTAGTGCCTCACTCGCCACAGTCTATCATCAGCTGTTCGGTCCTGAACACTTCCAAAATGTAGACACCTGAGGAGTATCTGAAACCTGTCTCGTGACATATATTTCCCGAATAAAGGTGTTGGTATTGTATGGTCCTTGCTCTAATAGTCACTTATTGCATGTTTGTGACAGTGCTTCATCAACAAACAGAGTGCCAAAAACACACACATTTCCGCCACTGTGGTATTTTTCCAACGCTGCAGTCGTGAAGATTCTGTGATTTCCCTCTCAATCAGGTAAGCAGCATGCAGGTTCGTTTGGTGTGCAATGTATTCCATGAGTGGTTCATCATAGAATGCTGTAAAATATTCCATCTCAGCCATGTCCTCACCTTGATTAGGGAAAAGGTTTGTAATCCCTACATCTTTATCGTCAAAGTGAGGAATATTAGGAATAAAATCGTCACCATCACTCCACTCAAGTACACCAGGCGTCCTGCGAGATGCAGAGGAAAGAGGGCGACCAGGAGCTGAATACCGTCTGCGAGAAGCACGGCGGCTACGTGCACGTGAGGTGGGTGCACGTGAGGTGGGTGCAGGTGAGGTGGGTGCACGTGAGGTGGGTGCACGTGAGGTGGGTGCACGTAAGGTGGGTGCAGGTGAGGTGGGTGCACGTGAGGTGGGTGCACGTGAGGTGGATGCACGCGAGGTGGATGCACGCGAGGTGGATGCACGTGAGGTGGATGCACGTGAACACGAGGGTCTTGGTCCCTCATGTGGTGCCATGCGGTGGCGCTTGGCTGGGCGAGATGCTGCTGACGCGACAATTTCTTGCCCAGTTACACCACTGGTACCAGCCACAGGCTCAATAAAACTATGATCTGAGTCACTAAACCCAGAAAAGGAGTCACCTCCCTCTGACTCGTCACCCTCAAACAGAAAATATCCACAGGAACTGTGAGGTCGTGGTAGAATTGGGGTAGAAACTTGGCGAGGAGGCATGGGTGAGCGTAGAGGCCTCGCCATAGCATGGCGAGCATTGTCACTCTCACTGCTGCTGCTACTATCACCCGACAACTGTGTATAATCCTCATCGTTGTCTGAATCATCAAACACACTTTCTTCACCTTCAGAGAATAATTCGTGGGCTATTTGGTCTGGGGTGAGGGATTGAGTGGTGTGTGCCCGTGAGGCGTTTGACCGTGTGCTCGCCATGGTGACTCTCGCTAAACTGAGGCCTCCCATGCCTTCGGTGCGTGAGCGGGAATTTTTTTCAAAATGGCCGCTGTTTACTAGAGCCCCTGGGCAGCGTATGGGACCCCCAGCTACACCGTGGGCCATTCAAATCGTGCGCGGTACCCATAATCGTCATATGACGTGAAGCGCAGTTCACTGGTAGAACGATTTACACTTCATATGACGTGATGCGCACTTTAAGGGTTAAAGATTTCTCACATAATTTATAGGTTGTGTGGGGTCAATGTTCTCCTATTCAACATTCCATAACATGGCATTTATTCACATTAAATTCCATTTGCCAAGTGGTGCTCCATATACTTATTTTGTCCAGGTCTTCTTGAAGGGCATGACAATCTTCTAGGTGTCTTATCTTCCCTATTATCTTAGCATCAACAGCAAACATGTTCATATAATTCTGTATTCCATCTGGTAGATCGTTTATGTAGACAATGAACATTACCGGTGCAAGAACTGAACCCTGTGGTACTCCACTTGTGACATTCCCCCCATCTGATACATTGCCTCTGATTACGGCCCTCATTTTTCTATCAGAAAATTTTTCATCCATGCTAGAAGCTTACCTGTCACCCCTCCAATATGTTCCAGTTTCCAGAAAAACCTCTTATGTTGAACTCTGTCAAAAGCCTTTTTTAGGTCCAGATAGATGCAGTCAACCCAACCATCTCTTTTCTGTAAAATCTCTGTAGCTCGATCATAGAAACTGAGTAAATTCGTTACACAGGATCTTCCAGATTGAAAACCATACTGTCTGTCTGATATTATATCATTTCTCTCCAGGTGTTCTACCCATTTAGTTTGATTAGTTTTTCCAATACTTTCACTATTACACTTGTCAATGATCCAGGTCTATAATTGAGGGAGTCTTCCCTGCTGCCACTTTTGTAGATTGGAACTATGTTAGCCTGTTTCCACATGTCTGCTACGATTCATAGGTTCCTGTGCCTATTGGGCTCTATCATGTCTACATGTGACATTGTATGGGGGTCAGCCTTGTTACTTGTGTGTGGAGTCACCACATTACTTCCTAGTGCTTTCCCATTACCATTCTGACAGTAAAAAAAAAAAAAAAAAAATTCTTTCTACTATCTCTGTGGCTTTTTCGGGTACTCAGTTTCCACCGGTGTCCCCTAGTGTGTGTGCCCCTTGTGTTACATAGCCTGTCCTTATCAACCCTGCCGATTCCCTTGGGAATCTTGAACGTGGTGATCAGGTCCCCCCTCACTCTTCGTCTTCCAGCGAAGTGTGGTTTAATTCCCGTAGTCTCTCATCATGAATTAGGTAGTGTACTTTTTCTTTCGGAAGAGGTTCTGTTCCCTTCTCTGTTGACTGGGCGCTGGGGGAGCAGCTTGCTCTGTTGCCTCTCGCATGGTCCCGCTGTTGGTGGGCGCTTTGGGTTGTCTTCCGGCCTCTGCTGGCGTCGGAGGACGGCTTCTCCCCCTTGGGGGGGTTCAGAGCTGGCGGGGTGGGCTTCTTCCCCTGCGCTTCGTCATTTCTTCTTCGTGGGTGCGTGGGGCGTGGTCGATCCGCCCCATCCTT
Source organism: Procambarus clarkii (assembly GCF_040958095.1). Classification (NCBI taxonomy): domain Eukaryota; kingdom Metazoa; phylum Arthropoda; class Malacostraca; order Decapoda; family Cambaridae; genus Procambarus; species Procambarus clarkii. The sequence continues at coordinate 25,237,561 of NC_091187.1, forward strand.
CTGGGGTTCCCGTCTGCTCTTTACAGTCATGAGCTTTTCCCGTCTGCAGTTCTTCTGGACTTCTTCAGTCTGCACCCTGGATCCTATGCCCTCCTCGGAGGACTGTTGTCTCCTGTTCGGATTCTGTTGGGGCCGGGTTCCTAGATGGTGGCCCTGGACCTCCAGGTCACTTCTTGGCACGTTCCTCTCCAGTTTTCTGGGACTGGCACTGTTGGTGGTGGGGCTTCAGGTTTGCTGTTTTTATTGCCTTCCCTATTTTGTAATGGGCACTTCGTATACTTTTTGCATCTTTACCGGATCTTAGTGCCCTGTCTGAGTCTGAGATTCGGTGTCTGGCCTACCTCGACGACTGGCTGGTGTGGGCTCCCAGTCTGTCCGCTTGTCTGCTCGCCAGGGGATGGTTCCTTCCAGATCGCCGGGTTTGGTTTCCTGGTGTTCTGGAGGTTTTTCCATTTGTTTTCGTCCCGGGTTCGGACCTGGGCCTTGTTTCAGGCTCTTGGGCCACTCATTGTCTTTTCCTCCAGAAGTGTTACTGCGGCTGTGGTCCCGCCTTCGGCTGTACAGGAGGGGGTCCCGGGTTGCTCAGCGGTTGCTTGAGCGGTTGTGCGGGAGTCTGCACTTCGGCGTGCTTGTCTGCCCGCGGAGTCGGGTTTGGCTACGGCGTCTGTTGGTTCCTGCGGAGACTCCCCTTCCGCCTCTTGCATTCATTGGGTTCCTCCGGGGATCTTGTGTTGGTGCTGCGTCACCAGCTTCCTCTTTGGGGTTTTCGGGGTTCCGTGCCTTGGCACCTCCCCGAGCCTTCGCTCGATGTGTTCACGGACGGGTCGTCTCTCGGCTGGGGCTTTGTGACCAATGCTCACCACGTCGGCCGAGGTTGATGGAGTCTGTCTGTCCGTTGGGCTCACAGCACGGTTCGGGTGTTCGTGGCTGTCTGGTTTGCGCTTCGGAGGGTTTGGGTCACTAGGTGCTCTACCATTCAGCTCTGTTCGGACTGTTCTCTGGTGGTTCTTGCCGGAACCACAGGGGTTTGGCTAACCGTGAGGTTCATGTCCGGGGTGTGTCCTGCGTCCTGGCGGACAGCTGTCTCGGTTCATTCCTCTTCGTGGGTTGGCCAGTCGTCGCCGATTCGTTTTGTTGGCTCTGTCGGGCATATGGACTCCTGACCATGGACGTCTTCGGGTCAGCGTGGTCTAGGCGTCGCCCATTTTGTGGCGCCCTTTCCCACCTGCGAGGACTTCACGGTGGATCCTTTCGGCAGGACTGGTCGAGGTGGGGGGTACCTGTTCCTCTTCTCCTGGTCCAGCTGTTGCTTCGGATTCTGGCTCGGTTGCAGCCCATTCCCATAAGAGCAGTCCTTATGGACTGCGAGCTTGTCACCTGCGAGCTTCGGCTTGGCGACAGTATGACGTTTCATACGTTTTCTCGTGTTTTGTTTCCCCTCCGGCCTGCTCATGCGTCGCCTGAGCCATCCTGGTCCTTGTTCAGGGTGCCTTCTTATCTTCCCCTCAGTTTGTGGTAGCCCCTTCGGTTCAGTTTCTTCCTCTTTGGTACTGGTGGTAGCTTTATAGGTGTGCAGCCTTTCTCTGTCCTGGTGACGGTCGAGACGGCTGCTTTCCGGAGGGGTTCTTGGGGTATTGGTTCTTGATTGGTTTGGCCGGGGGGTGCGTCCTGTGTTGTCCGGTTGTGCTTTTTGCAGTTGCCGGCGTACCGTGTCTGGGGATGCGCTGTGGTTAATCCGGTTCCTTCGTTCCCTGTTTTCAGGGCTCGGGTCTCCCAGGTCGTCCGCAGAGTTTTCATTCTTCCAGCCTGCGGTCTGTCTTTGCGCCCGTGCCGTTCAGACGTTTGCAGCTTTTGCTGCTGTGTTGGCGACGTCTCGGGCTCATTTCGGGCGCAGGGATTTGTGGGTCGCACAGGTTCTTGGCCGCCCATCCTTATGCGCGTCTGCTCTTGGTCGTTCTTGTTGCCTTGGGTCGCAGGTTTGCGACCGGTTGTCTTGGCTTTGCATTGCAGAGTTTGTGGCGGCCGCCTCCCGGGTTAGTCCTTTCTTTTCCTTCTCTTTGGGTATGAAGCTCCAGGGAGCCGTAGGGGCTCCCCACAGAAAACCAGCGTTGAATGTAATGAAACGCCATTTTCAGGGTGAGCCCCGGAGGCTCCCTGGCAACTCCCTTTTTTTCGCGTTGGTTGTAGCTTAGCTTCCGAACTGGAGCTTGGCAGCCGGCGCGGTAGGTCCGGGGCTCCCCCCTCCCCCTCCTGGGGCGGGGAGGGCTGCGCGGACCATCAGCGCGGCAGTAAAGTGTGATGTTTGCTTGCCAAACCACCACAATTTGCCGGCGGAAAACACCACTGAAAGGCAAAGCACAGCCCCCAGCAGAACCCCCTGGGAAAACGGTCCCAACAGACCGAAAACCGAGGGACAAGGTGTGGGAGCAAGCATACCAGCCAGGGGCACTGAGCCTAAACCCAAAGGCTCAGACCCAAAACATAAAATTTGGAAAAACCCGGTGTAAAATCAACACCCAAACGTTCCCAGAGGATCAGGCAACGGCAAGAAAACACCAGAAAAGCAAAGAAACGACAACAGGAGAACAAAAACCCTGAAAAAAAAAATGAAAACTCGCCCGAGACGCTCGCTCGCACACCCAGACGCATGTAAACAAACCGCAATGCCGCCGTGGTGGCCACGCCATGAAACCGGCAGACGAAATGGCCACCAGCTGGGGCTGTGACTGACGCTAAACACACTAAAACACGCCAGCAAATGTGGGAAGCTAGCAGACTGGATGGGCAAAAAACGCCGCCCAACAGCAGAAAAACCCCGGCAGGGGCAAAACCGCCCCAGAACTGCTAGCAGGCATCCCCCACAGCCCCGGGAACCAACAACAGAGGCCCCGGGGCAGAGCCGTCCTCCAAGCCCTCCGCCCTTAAAGAAAAGCAAGAGTCCATGGGAAAGACAACAAGAAAGGGCCGCTGGTAAGACCCAGAAGCCTTGGCAAGGTTCACAGGCTCAAACCTCCGTCCCCAACCCGAACGGGGCAGCCCCCGAAAACCGCCCGAGTCTCTGCTGCAACTAAACCCCACCCCGACCCCGAAACCCGCAGACGGTCCGAAGCCAGGAACATGGAGGGAATGGGGCGAACAGCACCTAACCAAACGGGGCATTTGAGTGGGAAACCAACCTAACATGTTGCAGCAACCTAACCAAGCTTGCAACACGGATGCCACCTGTACTCTGAACAATAATAACATCAGGAGAGTACTGGAGAACAAGCAGAGAATCACTCGCAAGACTCCGGGTCAAGGTGTCAGTGACCCAACAGGCAGCATGACGGAGGTACAGTTGGCGACTGTCACCCGGAGACAAGGGAACAGCAACCAACGATCCCGTACAAGACGGGTTGGAACCTGGAAGACACATTCAATGGTCCCCCGAGCCCAGACAGGGGTTTCCAGGGCTCGTAGGGTAACAACTACGGGAAGCCTGGGCAAGGTGTTGCTAACCGGTTAAGAAACCCAAACATAACAAGAGGGTAGATTATAGCACTGAAAACCCCTGAGACGTGTACAATCACGGGGGCCTAGCAGAGGGCCACCAAACACTACCAGTGGAACTATAACCACCTCAGGCAGACCCCCACCAGGCATGAAAAATTAAAAACAAAAGAAAAACCCCGCAAAAGTACACTGTCTCAAGAGGCAACAGAAACCGGCCGCCGCTTAGGTGGCAGGCTGTGCAAAACCTTGACGCCCTAACCAGCACAATACCAATCCCTACCCAGGACCAAACAAGGGCCCCAAGCCCCAGCTGGCCCCAAGGGCGAGGCAAATGCCGAGCAGCAAGAACCGCTACGGGAATGGTTCCCAAACGCCCCAGGGAAGATAACCCTGTTACACAAGGGCAGTACTCACAGGGCGCTTAGGGAAGTCAGCCACTAAGCACATGCAGCCCCGGCACTAACGAGGTATTCCTGGCCACCGCACAACACAACACACGGCAGTGAACGCCACACAAGGCAAACACCGCCTAGGAAACTGAGGCCAGAGAAGCGTCAATCCCGGTTGACATTAGCGAACGAACTGGAGCTTGGCAGCCGGCGCGGTAGGTCCGGGGCTCCCCCCTCCCCCTCCCGGGGCGGGGAGGGCTGCGCGGACGATCGGCGCGGCAGTAAAGTGTGATGTTTGCTTGTTTGCTTGTTTCTTTCTGATTGTAGGGAGTTTCTACCTCTATGTTCGGTTTTTGTTTTAGTTTTTTACCATGTGGGGTTTGTTTTGTTATGCTTACCTTTCTGGGTGCCTAACCCCGGTCGATGGTAGATAAGGAAAACCCCAACCACAAGGGGTTTTCCAGGGCCATTGCTCCCTGAAACCTCTCTGAAGGGGCCAGGTTCTGGCGTTGGTCCCTGGTAGGTCTGAACTCCTTAGCTAATGTCCCAGTCTAATATACCATACATTAGCCCGATAAGCTCCAGGGAGCCGTAGGGGCTCCCCACAGAAAAAAGGGGGAAACATGGCAGAAAAAGCAGCACAAATACAATTAGGTCGACAGCGTTGTTTAAAAAAACAGACATGGGTTGACAATATAGGAGTAAGGTAGGTTACAGGGAATTTATTAGGTAGTGCTTAGTTTTTATTTTAAACTGGTTGAGAGAGGTACAGTCTTTAACATGATTGGGAATGTCATTCCACATTCTGGGTCCCTTGATTTGTAGAGCATTTCTAGTTTGATTAAGTCGTACTCTTGGAATATCAAAACTGTATTTGTTTCTGGTGTGGTGCTCATGGGTTCTTTTACAACCTTCAAAGAAGCTTTTGAGGTCAGGATTGGCATTACAGTTCAGCGTTTTATATATATGTATAATACACATGAGAGAATGTGCAGTGACTTATTAATATCTAACATATTCAGAGATTTGAGTAGGGGTACCGAGTGATGTCTTGGGGCCAGAGTTGGATATTGTCCTAATAGCAGCTTTGTGTTGAGTAATTAGAGGACGTAAATGATTTTGGGTAGTAAAACCCCAAGCACAAATACCATAGTTGAGATATGGGTAGATGAGGGAGTAATAGAGCGTCACCTGGGCAGGGCGAGGCACATAATATCTGATCTTAGAAAGAATGCCAACAGTTAATGCCAATGCCAATAGTTAACCCCATACCCATCCTGTGGGCGGTAGTAGATGATATACCCAACCTGTCGGCGGTAGTTAACCATATACCTATTCCGTGGACGAAACTGGACCCTATACTCATGCTGTGGGCGGCAATGGAGGCTATACCCATCCTGAGGGCAGTAGTAGACACAATTTAATTTCATCCTGTGGGTGATTGTGGACCCATACCCATCCTGTGGGCGGTATAGTGGACGCCACACACATCCTTTGAGCGAAAGTAGAACATATACCCATCCAGTGGGGAGTAGTGGATTCCATACTCATCCTGAAGATGATATTGAACCCCAAACCCATCCTGTGGGCAGTAGTAGATCCCATACTCATCCTGTAGATGATAGCGAACCCCCAAACCCATCCTGTGGGCAGTAGTAGACCCCATACCCATCATGCAGGCAGTAGTGGACGCCATACACATCCCATGGGCAGATGTTGGGCCCAGACCCATCCTACAAGTGGTATGGACCCCTTACCCACCTAACAGGTGGTAGTGGACCCTATACCCATCCTACAGTAGGTAATAGACGCTATACCATCCTGTTTGCAGTAGTTTACCCCATAGACATTACAACGTAACATCATTTTCTGTTGACGTTCCTACAATACATTCTTTAAAGATTTTAGAAGCACAAACTAGTGTATATAATGTTGATTGGTGAAGCACTATTATTTTATGTAATAATTTATAGTGTTTATTATAATTTACTAAGAACAACTAATATTTCTCAAAACAAAACTACGAACCTTCAATAGGATGTAGCTGATCTGTAATATTCTAAGAGCATGGACAACAGTAGGTAAATATCACAACCCATGTGGGACCTGAAAACTACAATTTTCATTATAATTGAACCAATCCTACCAATTCTGCGGTCTACAGCGATGGACAGGTACTGTGAGATGTAAATTGGTACGTGAGGAAGAGTTTGGGCCTTGAAAAAAATATAACTTGGAATATACCACATACATACTAATTCTTATTAACCCTTACACTGCTCAGGGGTCCTTGGGACATTTACACCCCTGTGCGCAAGAAAAAAAAATTCAAAATTTTTTTTTCGTCTTCTAAACATGTTAATTTGTGTCCCCTGAGCACGGAAAAAATAAAAAAAAAATCGTAGGTGACATATTTTGGGCGCAATTGACCGAGGAAGTCTGGCAAAAAGTGGGCGTTGACAGAGCGGTCGTCAGACCCGGTCAGCGTCACCCGCGTTGACAGATGGGAGTTGCCACAAAGATATTATTACCTAATTGTTTCAATGTCTCCGATTGATTTTTTCTTAGTTTTTTTGCAGTAATATTATTCAATAGTGTGTATTGTAATATATTTATATAATAAAAGTGGTTAATAATCGCTATACTCAAAAGTATGATGTGCATATTAGTGATTCAATTATTATGTTTATAAAACTATAAACAAATAGTTTTGCTGCTATTACACTCTATACACAGGTTATATATAAGTATTGGCATGTTTTGGTCACCATAACGAACCACTAAGTTGGTATTGAGAGTCGAAAAACAACGAGGAGTTACCGCCACACACCAGCCAGCCACTCGCTGCCACTCCCTCAACACACGCACTAAACTTTCTCCCCCAACAATACCAGTTGTGGTGTTATTACACTATATACAGACGTTATATATAAGTATGTGTATATTTTATTCACCACAACTGTACAGCTAAGCTGATATAGTTAGTTCAGGCACTAAGAGTCGTCGCTATACACAGATGGCGGCTCCCTCACTCATTCAAGGTCACACGCACTAAACTTTCTCCCCCAACAATACCATTTGTGGTGTTATTACACTATATACAGACGTTATATATAAGTATGTATATATTTTGTTCACCACAACTGTACAGCTAAGCTGATATAGTTAGTTCAGGCACTAAGAGTCGTCGCTATACACAGATGGCGGCTCCCTCACTCATTCAAGGTCACACGCACTAAACTTTCTCCCCCAACAATACCAGTTGTGGTGTTATTACACTATATACAGACGTTATATATAAGTATGTATATATTTTGTTCACCACAACTGTACAGCTAAGCTGATATAGTTAGTTCAGGCACTAGAGTCGTCGCTATACACAGATGGCGGCTGGCGGCTCCCTCACTCTTTCAAGGTCACACGCACTAAACTTTCTCCCCCAACAATACCTTTTGCAGTGTTATTACCCTATATACACATATTATATATAAATATCTACATGTTTTATGCACAATAACTGTACACCTAAGCTTGTAGTGCGCCCACAGAGCATAGTGGCCACCCTCTAAACAGCTAGACAAATCATGCAGACGACGTCACCTCCGTCACCCATATGGCTCCTCCCAGCATAATCCTTTTGCTGTTATTACACTAATACACACATTATATATAAGTATCTACATTTGTGTTCACCATAGAGAACCACTGACCTGGTATGGTGAATGCAAACAATAACAGGTGGCCACACAGTCAGTAAACGATGCTGTCTCCCTCCGTCTCTCAGCATCACTCCTCCCACAGCGCTAATTATTACAACAATTCTGCTATTATCACAACCCTGGTTATTTATATCACAGTCATTGGTCATCTGTAATATTGTCATCGCTAAATAATAACAATTATATATTTATTTTGACATTTTTCGGCGATGCTGTGGTCACAAGCTGAACATCAATGCTGTTCGCTCATGCTGCGTGCGCCGGCCTTGGTTGCTCCAACAGTACTGTGCCTCTCACACCTGAGAATATTGCCCACGATTTTTTTTAAAAATGGCATCTGTTTACAAGAGCCCTGAGGAAGCTACTGTAAACCCCGTGTAGCCGTGGGCCATTTGAATCAGGCCTGGCACCCTATGGCGTATATATACGCCATGCGCACCATGGGACATGTTACTCAGGGCGTATATATACGCCATGCGCAGTTTAAGGGTTAAACATATTGACTTTAACCCTCAAACCGCGCATATCATATATAAATGATATCAGTGACAAAACCGAAACCGCGCACATCATTTATATATGATTTCGTGTCTAGCGCCATAATTTAAACGCCCCGCCTGGGATAGGGGCAGCTATAGTACAGCCACGACCGATAGTTGCCAGATGCCATCTAGAAAAAAAATCCAGGCCAACATTCTTGGGTGTTACAGCGTCAGTATTGAGCAAGCCACCAAGGCTGGCGCACGCAGCACGAGCTCACAGCACCGCTGTTCAGCTTGTGACCACAGCATCGCCTACAAACTGTAACCCCGCGATTATCCGGGATTCGAACATCCGAAAAACGCCCTTATACGGCCAAAATCGTGAACGGATAAAGTTATCACAATATCCGGCCAAAATAGCCACAGGGACCAGATTAAAGCAGGTTTTCTGCAGAAATTACACTATCCGGTCAGTCCCCCAGATAATCGTGCCTTTGTCAGTATATGAAAACATGAGGCAGGCCATACGGTATTAATCCCGTCTGCCCGAGACTCGAGGCGCATGGTGTAGGTGGGGGTGGGGTGGGTGGGTGGTGTTGGGAGGGTGGGAGGGGTGCATCAGGAGGGACTACCTGGGTACAGGAATTACCATTAATTTTAGAACAATTAATCATAGCCAAAAACAAATAAATTAACTACTAGTAATTATGTAATAACAAATAAATAAGTTTCCTAAAAGCATTGTGCACAGGCTGAAGTTTCCTTAAAAAATATTGTGAATTTTTTTCCTCCTGGCGGCCTACGTAACGCTATGGCTGCCCCAAGTGGACCTGTCCAACACTGGTCAACCCATGTGCGTCCGTCCCTCGTGTTATACACAGTGCTGCGCCATTAGTGAAATATTTTTTTAAATAACTTTCTTAATTTTCATAGTAATTTTGAACATTTTTGGCCAAGAATATGTCTGGTAGCAGCATCAATCGTTCTGGAAGTGTTAAGAGGAAGAAGATTGTCCTAGCAATTAAAGACAAGTTACGTGTTGTTCAAACAGTGAGGCGTCACAGGCAGCCAAGCGCCTTCAACAAGTGAGGCGCCACAGGCAAGCCAAGCTCCTTCAACAAGTGAGGCATTATAGGCAAGCCAAGCGCTTTCAACAAGTGAGGCGCCACAGGCAAGCCAAGCGCTTTCAACAAGTGAGGCGCAAGCAAGTGCCTTTAACAAGTGAGGCGTCACAGGCAAGCCAAGCGCCTTCAACAAGTGAGGGCATGCAAGCGCTTCAACAAGTGAGGTGCAAGCAAGCACCTTCAACAAGTGAGGCCTCACAGGCAACCCAAATGCCCTCAACCAGTGAGGCTTCAGCAGCTGGCAGTCAAAACTAACTTAGCTTAATGAACTGTACAGTAATTTTAAGTGTTAATTTTAGTGTTGTGTTAGTATAGGTTACGTAAATTGTTAAGAATTTTTAACTTCAAGATGTGTGGCATCAATCAAGAAGATGAACACCAACAAGGTAAGTTGAGGTTTCTAGTTGAATATTTAATAATTGTATGTGGCAAGGCAATTAAAATTATGTTGTTTGTAGTATAAAAATAGTTGGAAATGGTCACTTTTGGACTCGTAGGTGAAAAAGTACCATTATCCGAAAAATGTGATAATCCGGCTGGGGGTCCTTCCCATATAGTCCGGATGATCGAGTGGAGACAGTACTGTACCATAATATAAATGATACTGCTATTATTTAGCAGTGATAGTATTACTGAAGCCCCCTGACTGTGATAAAACTGACTAGGATTCTGATAATAGCAGGATTGTTGTGATATTTAGCGCTGTGCTCCATGGAGGGAGGAGTAAGGCTGTGGGAGGGAGGGTTGTGGCATCGTTTTCTGACTGTGTGTGGTCACCATTTATTGACTGCACTCACCATACCAGCTTAGTGGTTCGCCATAGTGAACACAAATGTAGATACTTATATATAACGTGTGTATAGTGTGAGATAACAGCGAGAGGAGTAGGTTGGGAGCCGCCATTTTGGTGAGGGAGGAGCGTCGTCTGCACGACTAAGCATGTTGTTTACTGATGGCTACTATGGTCTTTGGGCACCATACCAGCTTATTTGTTCAGGTATGGTGAATAAAACAGGTAGATACTTATATATAATGTCTGTATATAGCGTAATAACACCACAAACAATATTGTTGGAGGACAAATATTAGTGCGTCTGGCCTTGAGGGCGGCCGCCAATCAGCTGACTGTGTGAGTAGCTACGTCTTATGGCCTTTACTCACCATACAAGCTTAGATGTACAGTTATTTTGAACAAAACATGTAAATACATATATATAACGACTGTGTATAGTGAATACAGAAAGAGTATTGTGGGAGGTGAATGAGGGTGAGTGAGGTGGTGTTGAGGGAGGGAGTGGCAGTGAGTGGCTCGCTGGTGTTTGGCGGTCACTCCTCGTTGCTTTTTGACTCACAAGACCAACTTAGTAGTTCGTTATGGTGTACAAAACATGCAAATACTTATATATAACCTGTGTATATAGTGTAACAACAGCAAAACTATTTGTTTATTGTTTTACGAACATAATAATTGAATCACTAATATGCACACCATAATTTTGAGTACAGCGATGGTTCACACATTTTATAATGTAAATATACCACAATTCACTGTATGGAATAATATTACTGCAAAAAAACTAAGAAAAAATCAATCAGAGACATTGAAATAATTAGGTAATAATATATTTGTGGCAACTGCCGTCTGACAGCTCGGGCGGAGTAGACCTCGTCTGCCGTAGGCTCTGCCAACGCCCCTTTTTTGCCTCACTTCCTTACCCTATTGCAGCTAAAATATGCCACCTACGATTTTTTTGTTATTTTTTCCGTGATCAGGGAACAAAAATGAACCCTTCTATAAGATGAAAGAATTTTTTGGATTTTATTTTTTTTGTTGCGCCTGTGGGTGTGAATTCCATTTGGGCCCCTAGCGGTTTGAGGGTTAAGCATTAAGTCATATATGTGCTGTCTTGTGTGAGAGCGAGTTGGTGTTTTTGGCACTGTGTATGTTGATGAAACATTGTGTCAAACATGTAATCAAACATTATTGGAGCAAAGACCAGACTGTTCCAACACCTTTGTTCGGAAAATATTTGTCTTGAGACAGATTTGTGATACTGCTCAGGTGTCTTCATTTTGCAAGTAATGAAGACGAGACACAGGATGATAGGCTTTGGAGGGTGAGGCACATCCTGAATGAACTTGTTGGAAAGTTAGGAGATTTCTACGTACCAGCTCAGAAGCTGGTGATTAATGAATCCTGTGTGCTTTTTAAAGGATGTGATGCCTTCAAGCAGTATATTCCCTCCAAACGCCATACATTTGGATTGAAATTCTTTGTACTCTGTGACTGAGAAACAGGAAATGTGTTACACATGATAATGTATACGGGGTACGAATGTAGACATTCTTGCTAATGCCAAACATGGTTTCTCAGGTAGTGTGGTGAAGTCACTGCTTGCACCAAATCTGAACAAGGGCCACATATTATACACAGATAACTATTATACTAGTCCCTTGCTAACTAGGTTCTGCTTGATAATAGAACTGGAGTGTTTGGCACAGTGAAGGCAAAACGAAGGGAAATGCCAGTGCTTGACACTGCTATGCAGGTTGGTGATTGCAAGCTAAGAGAAACTGGTGGAATGCTTCCAGTGTGGTGGAAAGACAAGTGTGAAGTGAACATTTTGACTTTCACAAAGGCACAATTCTAAACAGTGGCAAGGTGAACAAAACCACAAAACAAACATTATATAAACCAGAATGTGTTTTGAACTATGACATCAACATGCTTTTGGTGGATAAATGTGATACGATGGTAGGGGCAGTCGAGTGTATAACAATTAAATAAAAAAATAACAATTCACTTAGGGTATATTACACTAACAGTAGAAGTCTAAGAAATAAAATTAACGAATTAAATGCTCTTGTCTGCACAGAAAAAATAGATATTATTGCACTTACCGAAACGTGGTTGAATGTAGAAAATAGAGAACTATTAGCTGAATATCAAATAAATGGATTTAAACTTTCACACAGATAGATATATTAGACGAGGAGGGGGAGTAGCCATATATGTTAGGGACAATTTGAAATGTAGTCTCAAAGAGGGAATCAAAACTGAGCCACACACAGAAACTATTTGGATAGAATTAAACGAAAAAGCAAGTAATATTATAATAGGAGTTATATATAGGCCACCAAATTTAGACAGAATGGAAGCAAAGCATCTATGGGATGAAAAATCTAGAGCATCTAGATCTAACAGTATTTATGTCATGGGTGACTTTAATTTTAGTGGAATAAACTGGTTGAACAAAACAGGGAATAGTGAAGCAGAAGATTTTCTTGAATTAATTGACAATTGCTTTCTTACGCAACACATTAACCCTTAAAGTGCGCATCACTTCATATGAAGTGTAAATCGTTTTACCAGTCAACTGCGCTTCACTTCATATGAAGTGTATGGGTACCGCGCACGATTTGAATGGCCCGCGGTGTAGCTGGGGGTCCCATACGCTGCCCAGGGGCTCTAGTAAACAGCGGCCATTTTGAAAAAAAATCCAGCTCACGCTCCGATGGCATGGGAGGCCTCAGTTTAGCGAGAGTCACCATGGCGAGCGCACGGTCAAACGCCTCACGAGCACGCATCACTCAGTCCCTCACCCCAGAGCAAATAGCCCACGAATTATTCTCTGAAGGTGAAGAAAGTGTGTTTGACGATTCAGACAACGATGAGGATTATACACAGTTGTCGGGAGATAGTAGCAGCAGCAGTGAAAGTGAGAATGACCGCCATGCCATGGCGAGGCCTATACGCTCTCCCATGCCTCCTCGCCCATTTTCTACCCCAATTCTACCACGACCTCACAGTTCCTGTGGATATTTTCTGTTTGAGGGTGACGAGTCAGAGGGAGGTGACTCCTTTTCTGGGTTTAGTGACTCAGATCAAAGTTTTATTGAGCCTGTGGCTGGTACCAGTGGTGTAACTGGGCGAGAAATTGTCGCGTCAGCAGCATCTCGCCCAGCCAAGCGCCACCGCATGGCACCACATGAGGCACCAAGACCCTCGTGTTCACGTGCACCCACCTCACGTGCACGTAGCCGCCGTGCTTCTCGCAGACGGTATTCAGCTCCTGGTCGCCGGTATGCATCGCTTCCTCGCCGTCTTTCCTCTGCATCTCGCAGGACGCCTGGTGTACTTGAGTGGAGTGATGGTGACGATTTTATTCCTAATATTCCTCACTTTGACGATAAAGATGTAGGGATTACAAACCTTTTCCCTAATCAAGGTGAGGACATGGCTGAGATGGAATATTTTACAGCATTCTATGATGAACCACTCATGGAATACATTGTACACCAAACAAACCTGCATGCTGCTTACCTGATTGAGAGGGAAATCACAGAATTTTCACGACTGCAGCGTTGGAAAAATACCACAGTGGCGGAAATGTATGTGTTTTTGGCACTCTGTTTGTTGATGAAGCACTGTCACAAACATGCAATAAATGACTATTGGAGCAAGGACAAGACAATACCAACACCTTTATTCGGGAAATATATGTCACGAGACAGGTTTCAGATACTCCTCAGGTGTCTACATTTTGGAAGTGTTCAGGACCGAACACCTGATGATAGACTGTGGCGAGTGAGGCACTACATGAACGATGTTATTGGAAAATTCAGAGATTTTTACGTACCAGCACAGAAGCTGGTGGTTGATGAATCTCTCATACTTTTCAAGGGACGTGTTCCATTCAAACAGTACATTCCCTCAAAACGAAACCGATTTGGCCTGAAATTTTTTGTTCTTTGTGATTGTGAGACAGGATACGTGTTACACATGATTCTGTACTCGGCTAGTGATGTAGACATTCCCGGTAACGACGAACATGGATTCTCGGGGAGTGTAGTGAAGACCATCATGGCTCCGTGGATGAACAAGGGACACATTTTATACACAGATAATTACTATACAAGTCCCTTGCTAGCTCGGTTCTTGCTAGAAAATAGAACCGGATTGGTTGGTACAGTAAAGCCACAACGAAGGGAAATGCCTGTGTTTGACAACGACATTGCAGTTGGTGAGTGTCAGAGAAGGAAAAGTGATAACATTCTGTCAGTTCGGTGGAAAGACAAAAGAGAGGTGAACTTGTTGACAACAATTCATGATGGAACAATGGTGAACAGTGGGAAAGTGAGCCATAAAACAAACGCACCACTATATAAGCCAGACTGTGTTTTAGACTATAATATCAACATGCGGTTGATTGATAAATCAGACATGATGATTGGCACTGCAGAGTGTGTGCGGAAGACATGTAGGTGGACGAAAAAAGTGTTCTTCCATCTTGTGGACATGAGCATGCTGAACTGTTTCAACATGTACCTTGTGAGAACTGGACGTAAGCCCACTTTCCGTGACTTTGTATTTGATGCTGCAATACAGTTATTAGGAAAGTTTGCAAAAGATGTCCCAGGTATTCAGCGGCCCATCATAAACCCACTGTTGCAGCATGCTGGTACTCCACGCCTCGCTCACACTGAAGGCTTCCTAGCACACAAACTTAAGTATTTGCCACCTGGTGTGAAGCGTGCAATAGCCCAACGTGATTGCTTGGTGTGTAAAACAATGACACGTAGAGACAAGAAACGGAAGCTTGTGCAAACATGGTGTGAAACGTGTGGTATCCCATTATGTGCTGTCGACTGCTTCAATGACTACCACAGTCTAGAAATCTTCTAAGTGTGCTTCAAAGTGTGTATAGCGTGTGCGAGTGTGTAAATATGTAAACATATAAGCAGAACATATAATATAATAGACTGTAATGACATATTATATTGCCGTAATTGAAAACATTTGTGTGCGCCTGTGTATACTCAAATATGCAACAATTATTGATACAAAATATGTTCAAACAGTATTTGAAACACAATTAGTGAAAATAAATTAGATAAAATGCGCTTAGACATTGTAAACAAATAGCGCGAAAATATATTTGTGGCAACTCTGGCTGTTTGAGGACCGCGCGCAACATCTCCCGGGCGTGTACTGCATGAGCGACCATGCAGATTGTGACGTCATCGCAGAGCTTCTCGGCTCTATTGCAACAAAAGTAAGTACAATAGAATTTTTTTTTTATTTTTCCCGTGATCAGTGAACAGAACTTAACAGATTAGCAAAAAAAAAAATTTTTTTTTTTTTTCAAAATGACATGCGCCTGTGTGGATAGCAGGATATTAGACCCCGAGCATGTTAAGGGTTAAGGAACCAACGCGGGAAAATAATATTTTAGATTTAGTGTTAACTAACAGGGAAACACAAATTAATGACATCGAAATAGGGAGTGAGCTAGGGAACAGTGATCACAAAGTAATCAGATTTAGCATAGAATGGAATAGACCTGTAGGAGAAAATTCTGTTAAAGTGCCAGATTTTCGAAAAGCTGATTTTAATAGCCTAAGAATTTTTTGGGGTCAAATAGATTGGAAAGTCTTGGGTATGGGGTGTGGGCCGGTCTTGGAGCGAGACATGAACCCAGCAATAGGTGACGTAAAAGGGGATTTCGATGTGGATTTAATATATAACTTATTTAAGAGTATTCTAAACAAAGTTCAGGAACGTAGTATACCATACAAATTGAATAGATCGAATACTAATGACCCAAAATGGATAACAAATAATTTAAAGAACCTTATAGGTAAAAAGAGAGCTTGGTACAAAAGGATTAAGAATGGGGAGGTTATCTTGAGATGATTTCGGGGCTTTTTAGTGTCCCCGCGGCCCGGTCCTCGACCAGGCCTCCACCCCCAGGAAGCAGCCCGTGACAGCTGACTAACACCCAGGTACCTATTTACTGCTAGGTAACAGGGGCATAGGGTGAAAGAAACTCTGCCCATTGTTTCTCGCCAGCGCATGGGATCTAACCCAGGACCACAGGATCACAAGTCAAGCGTGCTGTCCGCTCGGCCGACCGGCTCCCTGACCGGGGAAGTCAGTTTAGAACAGGTATTCATACAACTGGTTAGAAATGTTTAAAAAGAGATTAGGAAAGCAAAAAGAAACTATGAAGTTCACGTAGGAGAGCAAGCAAAGTCAAATGCTAAAGGGTTTTTTCAGTTATATCGAACTAAGACTAGGGAAAGGATAGGTCCATTAACATCTGAGACAGGTCAAATAACAGATAATGACAAGGAGATGAGTAGTATCTTTAACAAATATTTTATATCTGTATTTACTAAAGAAGAACTTAACAATATGCCTTCAGCCGAACAAGTCTATGTGGGTGGGAATGAGGACAGGTTGACTAGTTTAGCAGTTACCAGGGAGGATGTAATTAAACAATTAGAAAAACTAAAACCAAACAAATCCCCAGGGCCTGATGAAGTGTTTGCCAGGGTGCTTAAAGAATGCAAAGAGGAGCTTTCCAAGCCACTGTCTACCATATTTAATAAATCTATAGAGTCAGGCAGAGTGCCAGAGTCATGGAAGGTAGCTAATGTGGTACCAATTTTTAAGAAAGGAGATAGATCACTTGCGTCAAACTATCGGCCAATTAGCCTAACGTCTATTGTGGGAAAGTTACTTGAATCAATAATTGCAAATACAATTCGTCTCCATCTTGAAAAACATAAATTAATAAATGAGTTCACGCAACATGGTTTTACAAATGGCCGTTCATGTTTAACAAATTTGCTAACTTTTTATTCCAGCATAGTTGAGGCAGTTGATAGTGGTAAGGATTGTGATGTTGTGTACCTTGACTTTAGCAAAGCTTTTGATACAGTGCCACATGAAAGACTAATTAAAAAAATAGAAGCTCATGGTATTGGGGGTGCTATATTAAGTTGGATTAGGGCATGGCTATTCCAAAGGAAACAGAGAGTTAGTATAAATCGGGTTAAGTCAGAGTGGGATAATGTTGTTAGTGGAGTACCACAGGGCTCTGTCCTGGGACCTCTGTTGTTTATAATATATATAAATGATTTAGATTCAGGTTTGAGTAGCAACATTTGCAAATTTGCCGATGATACAAAAATCGGTAGGGAAATTAATTCGGAGGAGGACTCACTATCACTTCAAGTTGATCTAGATAGGGTTTTGAAATGGTCAAAGGATTGGCAAATGCAGTTTAATGCTGATAAATGTAAAGTTCTGAGGCTAGGTAATGATGATAGAGTTACAAGATACGAGCTAGATGGTGTTGAGATTGCGAAGTTGGATTGCGAAAGGGATCTGGGAGTTATGATTAGTAAGAACTTAAAACAAAAGGATCAATGCATGAATGTTCGTAATAAGACGAATAGGACACTGGGATTTATTAATCGAAGCGTTAGTAACAAGACACCTGGTGTGGTTCTTAAGCTATATCTTGCTCTGGTTAGGCCCCATTTAGATTATGCAGTTCAGTTTTGGTCGCCGTATTATAGAATGGATATAAATTCACTTGAACGTGTCCAACGTAGGATGACTAAGTTAATTCCCCAAATTAGAAATCTTTCATATGAAGAAAGATTAACCCTCAAACCGCTAGGGGCCCAAATGGAATTCACACCCACAGGCGCAACAAAAAAAAAATTCCAAAAAATTCTTTCGTCTTATAGAAGTGTTCATTTTTGTTCCCTGATCACGGAAAAAATAACAAAAAAATCGTAGATGGCATATTTTAGCCGCAATAGGGTAGGGAAGTGTGGCAAAAAAGGGGCGTTGGCAGAGCCTTCGCCAGATGAGGTCTACTCCGCCCGAGCTGTCAGACGGCAGTTGCCACAAATATATTATTACCTAATTATTTCAATGTCTCTGATTGATTTTTTCTTAGTTTTTTTGCAGTAATATTATTCCATACACTGAATTGTGTTATATATATATTATAAAATGTGTGAACCATCGCTGTACTCAAAATTATGGTGTGCATATTAGTGATTCAATTATTATGTTCATAAAACAATAAACAAATAGTTTTGCTGTTGTTACACTATATACACAGGTTATATATAAGTATTTGCATGTTTTGTACACCATAACGAACTACTAAGTTGGTCTTGTGAGTCAAAAAGCAACGAGGAGTGACCGCCAAACACCAGCGAGCCACTCACTGCCACTCCCTCCCTCAACACCACCTCACTCACCCTCATTCACCTCCTACAATACTCTTTCTGTATTTATTCACTATACACAGACGTTATATATACGTATTTACATGTTTTGTTCACCATAACTGTACATCTAAGCTTGTATGGTGAGTAAAGGCCACAAAGACGTAGCTACTCACACAGTCAGCTGATCGGCGGCCGCCCTCAAGGCCAGACGCACTAATATTTGTCCTTCAACAATATTGTTTGTGGTGTTATTACACTATATACACATATTATATATAAGTATCTACCTGTTTTATTCACCATACCTGAACAAATAAGCTGGTATGGTGCCCAAAGACCATAGTGGCCATCAGTAAACACCATGCCAAGACGTGCAGACGACGCTCCTCCCTCACCAAAATGGCGGCTCCCAACCTACTCCTCTCGCTGTTATCACACTCTATACACACGTTATATATAAGTATCTACATTTGTGTTCACCATATCGAATCACTAAGCTGGTATGGTGAGTGCAGTCAATAAATGGTGGCCACACACAGTCAGAAGACGACGCCACAACCCTCCCTCGCACAGCCTTACGCCTCCCTCCATGGAGCACAGCGCTAAATATCACCACAATCCTGCTATTATCAGAATCCTAGTCAGTTTTATCACAGTCAGGGGTCTTCTGTAATAATATCATCGCTACATAATAGCATGAAGAAGTATAATTTGGCATTTTTAGGCGATGCTGTGGTCACAAGCTGAACAGCAGTGCTGTTAGCTCATGCTGCGTGCATCAGGCTTGGTTGCTCACTCAATACTGAGGCCAATAACACCCGGGAGTTTGGCCCACGTTTTTTTTTTAAAATGGCGTCTGTTTACAAGAGCCCTGATGAAGGTGTGGTGAACCCCGTGTATCTGCGGGCTGTTTAAATCTTGCGTAGTACTCCAACACATCATATGATGTGATGCGCAGTTGACTGGAACAACGTCCAGCACGTCGTGTAACGTGATGCGCACTTTAAGGGTTAATGTGTTGTGTAAGAAAGCAATCGTCAATTAATTCTAGAAAATCTTCTGCTTCACTATTCCCTGTTTTGTTCAACCAGTTTATTCCACTAAAATTAAAGTCACCCATGACATAAATACTGTTAGATCTAGATGCTCTAGATATTTCATCCCATAGATGCTTTGCTTCCATTCTGTCTAAATTTGGTGGCCTATATATAACTCCTATTATAATATTATTAGCTTTTTCGTTTAATTCTATCCAAATAGTTTCTGTGTGTGGCTCAGTTTTGATTCCCTCTTTGAGACTACATTTCAAATTGTCCCTAACATATATGGCTACTCCACCTCCTCGTCTAACATATCTATCTGTGTGAAATAGTTTAAATCCATTTATTTGATATTCAGCTAATAGTTCTCTATTTTCTACATTCATCCACGTTTCGGTAAGTGCAATAATATCTATTTTTTCTGTGCAGACAAGAGCATTTAATTCGTTAATTTTATTTCTTAGACTTCTACTGTTAGTGTAATATACCCTAAGTGAATTGTTATTTTGAGGCCCTTCTCTTTCCCTGATCATTTTGCCAATTCCTTTCTCCCACAAACACATACTTTTATTACCTCCTTCCTCCAAATCAATTCCCATACCTCTATCTACTAACAGTTTAAACCCAAACAAACACCTCTAACCACTTCTTCCAACGAGTTCGCAACAGCAACAACCCCAGCCCTCGATAGATGCACCCCATCACGAGCATACATTTCATTTCTTCCATAGAAGTGTTCCCAGTTGTCTATGAAAGATATTGCATTTGATTTGCAATATCTTTCCAGCCGGCAATTGACACCAAGTGCCCTCGACATCCATTCATTTCCCACTTCCTTTCTTGGAAGAATGCCACACATGATCGGCATTCCTCCCTTGCTCCTAACTAATTCAATGGCTGTCCTGAATCTCTGTATTAGTTCCTCACTCCTAACTCGCCCAACATCATTACCCCCTGCACTAATACAAATAATGGGTTTGTTTTCATTTCCCGTCATAATATCATTCATGTTTCCAACAATATCACCAATTCGAATGATGACGTCACGCCCCAATTTACGGACCCCATAGCAGCCAAAGTAAGTACAATTTCTATTTTTTTCCACATACCCATACTGAGGGAAGGGTTTCTGACACTTTAAAAAGAAAAAAGAATTTTTTCCAGAGAATTTATTTCCTGCGCACTGCGGGGGTGTCATATTTGGAGGCAACGCAGTTAAGGGGTTAAAGGGCCCGCCAATTGTCTTAATGATATTTTTTAGCTGGAATTTGGCATTTACGGCTTCAGCGGGTAGGTGGTTCCATGGGTTTATAACACTCTTTATGGAAAAAAACATTTGTTTTCAGTCCTACTTGAGAGAACATACTCTCCAACACTATATCTGTGATTGCCCAGTTATCAGTGACTTCATAACAAATGGTATGAGGTACTTTGAGCTCTGTAATTACTTCATACACTCAGGAATATTGGAAGATATTCTTGTGCTGCACCCAGATTTTGCCAGTGGAGGCTAATAGATCAGCATTAAATATTTTGTTCTCTCCTGATTCCATGTATGACTGGCCATCCTGTGAGGTGAGGATGTTGGATGAGCTTGTAGCTGGTTTCTGATCTACACTGTGTGGTCCTTCATACAGAATAGGGTAGCAGCACATTGCTGTGTATACCTAAACGTGTTAAAAAATACATTGAGAGGAGTATTGTAGAAACTGGTAAGAGTAATTATAATATAATGTTTCCATGATTTAGTGCTTACCTCTTGTGAAAATCGCGAAAAGTTGTTTAGTCAGAGTTGATTTGTTTTTTGTATTGAGGCTGGTATTTTCTAAATTGATTCCATGTATGTCTAACCATCCTGTGAGATGGGAGTATTAGATAAACTTATAGCTAGTTTTTTATCTACACTGTGTAATATTCCATATAGAATAGGATAGCAGCACATTGCTGTGTATACCTAACCTTCTTAATAAAAAAAAAAATCAGTAATAAAGATTTTAAATTATAGTTTGTATTAATACAAATACTGTATTATCCTTATTAAATCATGTTAACTATGGATCATTAAGATCTCATGTTGATATGTAATAGTCATATTTCTTTTGAACTGCTAATCCATGCTAATCATTCATTAAATTGTGCATTATGTCTCAATTTTTCACTTCCTTGGATATACTGTACAATACAAAAAGATAGGATAAAAATAAACCAGTAATATTTCATTCGTTATATTTTTTATTTAAATAACTACATCAATATTTTTACAGCTGATGGGATTTGTTT
Organism: Procambarus clarkii; assembly: GCF_040958095.1. NCBI lineage: Eukaryota > Metazoa > Arthropoda > Malacostraca > Decapoda > Cambaridae > Procambarus > Procambarus clarkii. The sequence continues at coordinate 25,259,126 of NC_091187.1, forward strand.
TACCATACAGGTGCATTATTTGTTAAAAAAAATTTGGTTTATTGTTACACACAATGGTGCTACATAGCCTTCCCAGCTTGGTGCCTTCTTTTAATACTTACTGATTAATAAATAAATAATAATAAATGAATTTTATTCAGGAAAAGTACATACAGTTGATTTACAAACATAATGTTGGATTTATAGACAGAGCTAATACATACAATACCTAAAGCCACTAATACTCATAGCATTTCGGGCAAGGTCTGGGGGGAAAAAACACTTAGACTAAAACTTAATAGTAATCGGGATTAGGTATAAACTGTGTTGAAAGAAGGAATAAAAATAAAAAAAGGGGGGTAACATAGCAGAAATCAGCAATTGTACATGTTGGTGAACAGCATTGTTTAAAAAATAGCAAGACATGGGTTGACATTTAGGGGGGTAAGGTAGGTTACATGAAGTTAATTAGGTAGTACTTGGTTTTACTCTTAACCCTTCAATTGCGCATCGCATCATATGATGCTTTGCCCGACTTGCACTAAATTGCGCATCGCATCATGTGATGCTTTGGAGTACTACGCAAGATTTAAATGGCCGTGGATACACGGGGTTCACCACACCTTCATCAGGGCTCTTGTAAACAGACGCCATTTTTTTTTAAAATTGTGAGCCAAACTCCCGGGTGTTATTAGCCTCAGTATTGAGTGAGCAACCAAGCCTGACGCAGGCAGCATGAACTCATAGCACTGTTGTTCAGCTTGTGACCACAGCATCGCCTAAAATTGCCATACTATTCTTGTTCATGCTATTATGTAGCGATGATATTATTACAGAAGACCCCTGACTGTGATAAAACTGACCAGGGTTCTGATAATAGCAGGATTGTGGTGATATTTAGCGCTGTGTGCCAAGGAGGGAGGAGTAATGCTGTCGGAGGGAGGGTGGTGGCGATGTCTTCTGACTGTGTGGCCACCTTTTATTGACTGCACTCACCATACCAGATTAGTGGTTCGCTATGGTGAACACAAATGTAGATACTTATATATAACGTGTGTATAGAGGGTATAAACAGCGAGATGAGTAGGTTGGGAGCCGCCATTTTGGTGAGGGAGGAGCATCGTCTGCAGGACTTACCATGTTGTTTACTGATGACCACGATGGTCTTTGGGCACCATACCAGTTTACTTGTACAAGTATGGTGAATAAAACAGGTAGATATTTATATATAATGTGTGTATATAGCGTAATAGCACCACCAACAGTATTGTTGTAGGAGAAATATTAGTGCGTCTGGCCTTGAGGGTGGCAGCCATCAGCTGACTGTGTGAGGTCATATGTCTTTGTGCCTTTACTCACCATACAAGCTTAGATGTACAGTTATGGTGAAAAAAAACATGCAGATACTTATATATAACCTGTGTATGTAGTGTAATAACCAACAAAGTATTTGTTCACTGTTTGATGAATATAATTGAATCAACAATATGCACACCATATTTTTGAGTACTGTACAGTGATGATTCACTCATTTTATTATATAAATATATCACACTACACACTATTGAATAATATTACAGCAAAAAAACTATGAAAAATCACTCACAGACAATGAAATAATTAGGTAATTATCTCTTTGTGGCAACTCCGGCCTGACAGCTGGCGATCAACAGACCGCCTGGGACGAATGCTGAGTCAGCGTTTGCCAGAATTCCCCGCCCTATAGCGGGCAATATATGCCACTTAGGATTTTTTTATTATTTTTCCCATGATCAGTGAACACAAATTAACAGATTAGAAAGAAAAAATAATTTTTTTTTTTTTTTTTTGGTATGCGCCTGTGGGTGTCAAGTGGTATATAGCTATGCGCCATTTAAGGGTTAAACTGGTTGAGAGAGGTACAGCCTTTGACATGATTCGGGAGGTCATTCCACATTCTGAGTCCCTTGATTTGTAGAGCACTTCTAGTTTGGTTACACACAGCCAAATTGTGTAACAGGAAGAGGTCTTGGCCACAAATTTGTTGCATGCTAAATGTAGAGGAATCAGCTGAGTATTCCTCAAATAAAATAAGCTGCCTCAGCTTATAAGGTAAATAAAATAAGCATTTCTCAAATAAGTAGCTGCCATACCTCACTGCTTTACTGCTACATAGCCTTCCCGGCATGGTGCCTTCTTTTGATAATTACTTGTTCCACCAAGTTGTGTAACAGGAAGAGGTCTTGGACCCCTACTTCCCTCTCTCTTTTTTAATAGTCCATATAGTCATAATTATAGCTTTAACCCTTAAACTGCACAACGCGCCTGCAGGCTCACGTCTGGTTTGCGCAACACGCCTCCGGGTATTTGTATTTTTCACGTTCCATTCAAAACTCCTGCGGCTACATGGGGTTCACATCAGCTTCCTCAGGGCTCTTGTAAACATATGCCCGGGTGTGGGAACCTCAGTAGTGTGTGAGCAACCAAGCCTGGCGCTCGCAGCATGAGCGCACAGCACTGCTGTTCAGCGTGTGACCACAGCATCGCCTAATAATATCAAAATATATATATATAAGTTTTATTATTTAGCCATGATAGTGTTATAGAAAAGCCTGAGTGTGATAATGACTAGGTACAATGTTCAAATACCAGTGATTCAATGCTGTTCACGATGTTCACAGCGCTAGCCACAGCACCACAGCATTATTTCGTCCATCTAGGAATCTTCAAATGATTTCTTAGGTTCCTTTTCAAAATAAACGTGTGGTCAATTATTCATTTACAGGAATTAGTGACCAGGATTGTGATAATAGCAGGATTGTGGTTATAATTACCATTGTGCGTAGTATTGTGGAAGGAGGAATTTTAGTGAGGGAGGGAGGGCGAGAATTGAGGTAGCCTCATTGTGTGTGTGTGGCTACCACTCTTGTTTTGCTCACCATACTAGCTTAGTGGTTCGCTATGGGCAACACATATGTACATGGGTATATATAGTGTGTGTGTATATAGTGTAAGAACAGCAACAGGAGAATGTTGAGAGGAGCTATTTTGGTGAGGGAGGTGACGTAATCGTAGCATCGTCTGCTGTCGGCTGTGTGATTTTTCATGCAGTGTACGGTGGCCACTGTACTGTTTGGACACAATACCGGCTTACTTGCATAGTTCTGGTAAATAAAACATGTAGATAGGTATATAGAACATGTGTAATAAGAACTATAACAGTATGGTGGGATAAGCAATGTTGGTGAGTAAGATGTTGGAGTGAGGAAGACTGGCTGGGTGTGGCTGCTGTCACTCGAGTTGTTCTAAGTGTGTTGATTGTGAATGTATATAGTGTGTGACAGTGTATAGTGTGTAAATAGATTGTATGTATACATAAATTAGCATGATATATCGTAAATATGTGCTGCATATGTGTACACAAGTATCATGCATGTAACACAGTGTCTTCGGACAGTATGGATGTTTTACTGCCATAATATAGTGTATGTGTTCACTATACATAGGATTAGCACATAAAAACAAATAAAATGTATTTTGAACTGTGCGAAAAAAATGAACGAAATTATATTCGCGGCAACTCGCGCGCCCCGCCCCGAGCGCCCTACTGGCTCCGGGAGCGTACGTCATGGGCGAACAGGGAATGATGATGTCACGCCCCAACTTACGGACCCCATAGCGGCCAAAGTAAGTACAATTTCGATTTTTTTTTTTTTTTACATACCTATACTGAGGGAAGGGTTTCTGACACTTTAAAAAGAAAAAAGAATTTTTTCCAGAGAATTTATTTCCTGCGCACTGCGGGGGTGTCATATTTGGAGGCAACGCAGTTAAGTGGTTAAGTATTCAATGAAAAAAGTTTTTGACATTTTTACCCGTCTCCTTACCTAACATCATTTGTGCAGCATATTTTTATTTTATGTTTCACCCAGATTTAATTTAAAAATAAAACCGAACTAAATAAATTAGAAATGGGTATGTATAGCTAAGGTACACCCTTACTACTAGGTGAACAGGGGCATTTGGTGATAGTAAATGATCCCATCAGGCAGGGCTCATCACCTTCTCTCATATTTCATGTTCACCAGTGTTTATTTACTTAATAACTACGGGTATAATATCTTGCTATTATAAAACTAATTCTAATATCATAAAAGACATATTTACTTCAAGTTTCAAGCAGAGAATGCATATATAACTAACACGAAGGACTTCTCTTCACGAGATTCAATTTTTATAATCTTTTGTTTATGTTCCAAAATATTAAAATCGATCCCAGTGTTATGTAGTAGAGAAAAATTGAGTTATATCCAGTTTACGTAAATCTACGAGTGGTTGAAACCACACTTAGATCCCGGACCAAACTTACGAAGGTTTTTCGACTTAGTGTAGCTACCTGAATACTGATGTAGCCGCCATGAAGGCGCTAAGAAGGAAAACATTCGTAGCTAAGAAGAAAAACCTTCATAAGTACCTTCGTGAATCTGACCCCTGAAGGTTTTTTGTAAATAAAAGTTGGTGTCTTCTCAAGGGCACTAGACATGGTTTTAAGGGAAAGGATTATCTCATTAACATCAGTGCAATTTGCAGGCGTTAGGTACAGAGACTGCGGATAGTTAACTGTAAGAAAGTCCTGAACATCAGTACTGGAAGATGGAATATCATTTGCAAGGGATTACCGAATGGAAGAGAAGAAACTATTGAACTCAATAGCAGTATCAGAAGCTGTAAGCTGACCATTGTTATAGAAGTATTGGTTTGTTATTTAAAATCTTCTTTGATCCCAATATTTGTGAAATTGTGCTCCATGTTTTCTTAATGTTGCCCTTTATTTGGATAAATTTATCTTCGTAGTATTTAATTTTGGCTCTTCTAATTATTTTAGATAGCAATGATAAGTAATTCTTTGAAAATTCTTTGGAGACGATTCCTAATCTATACTTCTTCTCGAGGTCGTGTTTTTTAATAATGGATTTAAGTATTCCCTTTGTAAGCCAAGGATTGTTCAGCCTTTTAATTGTGACTTGCTTCGTTAGCATAGGACAGTGGGTGTTATCTTGAGGTGATTTCTTGAGGTGAGGTGAGGTTATAAAGGCTGAAAGTTTTTTGAAGAAAAGATTGCACTGCTAGGTTGATGTCCCCTATGTTACCTAATTCGGACTCCCAGTTGACATTAGCAGCAGCAGCTATAAATTGCCTATAGCAGTTTCATTGTGCAGCCTAAAGCTTATCTCCCTTGTCTTTAGAGGTGGTTTGTTAACCCTTAAACTGCGCATGGCGTATATATACGCCCTGAGTAACATGTCCCATGGTGCGCATGGCGTATATATACGCCATAGGGTGCCAGGCCTGATTCAAATGGCCCGCGGCTACACGGGGTTCACAGTAGCTTCCTCAGGGCTCTTATAAACAGATGCAATTTAAAAAAAAAATCGTGGGCAATATTCTCAGGTGTGAGAGGCACAGTACTGTTGGAGCAACCAAGGCCGGCGCACGCAGCATGAGCGAACAGCATTGATGTTCAGCTTGTGACCACAGCATCGCCGAAAAATGTCAAAATAAATATATAATTGTTATTATTTAGCGATGACAATATTACAGATGACCAATGACTGTGATATAAATAACCAGGGTTGTGATAATAGCAGGATTGTTGTAATAATTAGCGCTGTGGGAGGAGTGATGCTGAGAGACGGAGGGAGACAGCATCGTTTACTGACTGTGTGGCCACCTGTTATTGTTTGCATTCACCATACCAGGTCAATGGTTCTCTATGGTGAACACAAATGTAGATACTTATATATAATGTGTGTATTAGTGTAATAACAGCAAAAGGATTATGCTGGGAGGAGCCATATGGGTGACGGAGGTGACGTCGTCTGCACGATTTGTCTAGCTGTTTAGAGGGTGGCCTCTATGCTCTTTGGGCGCACTACAAGCTTAGGTGTACAGTTACGGTGCATAAAACATGTAGATATTTATATATAATATGTGTATATAGTGTAATAACACCACAACTGGTATTGTTGGGGGAGAAAGTTTAGTGCGTGTGACCTTGAATGAGTGAGGGAGCCGCCATCTGTGTATAGCGACGACTCTTAGTGCCTGAACTAACTATATCAGCTTAGCTGTACAGTTGTGGTGAACAAAATATATACATACTTATATATAATGTCTGTATATAGTTTAATAACACCACAAATGGTATTGTTGGGGGAGAAAGTTTAGTGCGTGTGTTGAGGGAGTGGCAGCGAGTGGCTGGCTGGTGTGTGGCGGTAACTCCTCGTTGCTTTTCGACTCTCAATACCAACTTAGTGGTTCGTTATGGTGATCAAAACATGCCAATACTTATATATAACCTGTGTATAGAGTGTAATAGCAGCAAAACTATTTGTTTATAGTTTTATAAACATAATAATTGAATCACTAATATGCACATCATACTTTTGAGTATAGCGATTATTAACCACTTTTATTATATAAATATATTACAATACACACTATTGAATAATATTACTGCAAAAAAACTAAGAAAAAATCAATCGGAGACATTGAAACAATTAGGTAATAATATCTTTGTGGCAACTCCCATCTGTCAACGCGGGTGACGCTGACCGGGTCTGACGACCGCTCTGTCAACGCCCACTTTTTGCCAGACTTCCTCAGTGAATTGCGCCCAAAATATGTCACCTACGATTTTTTTTTATTTTTTCTGTGCTCAGGGGACACAAATTAACATGTTTAGAAGACGAAAAAAAATTTTTGAATTTTTTTTTTCTTGCGCACAGGGGTGTAAATGTCCCAAGGACCCCTGAGCAGTGTAAGGGTTAATGTTAGTTTGGAGAAATGTGGGGTAATGGTCTGTAGTGCTATCGATGATTATCCCTGAAGTAAGTGGAGAGGTTATATTGGTCCAGATGTGATCAATAGCCGTGGCAGTACTATCAGTGATTCTAGTAGGTCTAGTGATTAAGGGAATGAGGAAGCAGGAATTCATATTGTTGAGGAAGCTAGCAGCAGTAGGGTTTTCAGGCTCGCAGAGATCAATAGAAGAAGTCCCCTGCGATATTTAGATGGTTTTTGTTCAGTCTGTTATCTAGTGTAACGTACGTTTATGTTACGATGTTGGGTTGATTAGATACACAGTGTTTAGTGAGTTTCATATTTATTTAGTAGTCCTGGATACAGCAGTGTCGTAGACGTTGAGACGAAGCCTGGAGCAGAGCAGAGAGCTGAGTGTGGCCGGAGTCACGGAGCTCTGTGTGGGAGAGCGTTGTAGCTGGATGAGGTTGTAGTCTGCTGCCTGCTCTGTGTCAAAGCTGTAGCGTCTTGGGTCGATGAGAACTGCACTGAGTACTACATTCTTGACTGGAGATTGTACTGTCTTCTATTCATTAAATCGTTGCTTATATGGTGATTACACCTCAGTTTCCTCCAATCAGGTGAGAAGAGTATTACCTGTAATTGGGGAAAGGATTGTAGCTTCTGTAATTAGTTATGCTATTAAGATAATGAGATAATGGAGCGAGTGTAAGAATAACTCGCTACAGGGTTCCCCCCTGCCAGGGAAAGAAAGAAAAGCAATACAACAAAAAATATGAGGCTACTGTTCCCTGGGTCGCTGTGGAACATGGAGTCTGGTACCAAAAGATGCAGGCAGTGTGTGGACAAGCTCGATGTAGCAGGAGAGAAGAATGTGCATGATTGTTGCGTCCTTGGGTCGCTGGTGGAGCATTTAGATCCGGGGCGGATGGGCTCGGGCACCAGGACAATAGGAGGTAATGGAGGCACGTAGTTAGGACAACAAGGGAATCACTGCTAGAGCTGAATTGTCCTGGAGGCGACAAAGAGTCAGAAGCGCAAGCTGTAAGTCCTGTACTGCGCAAGGTGCTTGAGTCGGCAGAGTATCAGAATGCAGTGAACGTGTAAATGAATCTGACGAAAGAGCAGCTTTCATGGGCGTCCCTGTAGGACAAGCAGTGCCCTGGCAGCGACGGAGAGTTGGCAGGACAGGCTGTAGATTCCACATGATGTAATTGCTGATGAAACTGTCAGATGAGTGAGTAACGCTCGCTGTGCAACAAGCTGTAGTTGATGAAAAGGCAGAGACGATCGCGGTGAAAATCATAGCTGTGGCGAGGGTGTTGGCAGCGTTCCGTGACAGGTGGCAGCAGTCCACAGCAAGCAACAGCAGGAGTGAAGGTCCAGTGAGAATCCATGTTGTAGTCCATCGTAGCTGGGTATCGTCGAAACTCTCTGGGGTCACCAATGTAACGTACGGTTATGTTACGATGTTGGGATTTAGTGAGTTTCATATTTATTTAGTAGTCACTGGATACAGCAGTGTCGTAGACGTTGAGACGAAGCCTGGAGCAGAGCAGAGAGCTGAGTGTGGCCGGAGTCGCGGAGCTCTATGTGGGAGAGCGTTGTAGCTGGATGAGGTCGTAGTCTGCTGCCTGCTCTGTGTCGAAGCTGTAGCGTCTTGGGTCGATGAGAACTGCACCGAGTACTACATTCTTGACTGGAGATTGTACTGTCTTCTATTCATTAAATCGTTGCTTATATGGTGATTCCCCCTCCCCATCCGGCCCGTTGGCGTCGTGAGGGGGCTTGGTGGACGGCTGCCGGAGTGTGATGCTCCGTTGGGCAGTCCTCTGTCCTTTTCTGGCCTTGCACTCCTGCTGCTGTCTTCTCCAATTGTGCCGGATCGCTTTTCCTTTTCCTTATGTTTCGTTTTTCTCCCCCCTCTTCTCCTATCTGCTTGTCGTTTCCTGCCGACCTTTTGCTTGTTTTGGATTCTTTCTTTGGACTTCTTCTATTTTGACGCCCGGGTGCTTGAGGAGGCATACTCTTGCACCCGTAGAACTGTAGTACCCAACGTCTCGAGCGAGGGGAACCTTTTATTGTCAATCCCCCTTTCGTCGCTGAAACCGATCTCGACGGACTGACGGTTCTTAAGGTGGCGTTTGTGGGGCGTATACTCACGACACACCCCTAGGGGGCCCCGGCATGGTCGGCGATGGCTTCCTGTTGGGTGTCCTGCCTCTAATTGTGGCTCCATGGTGGGTATGGGGGCACATTCGTGGATGAATTTGTCACTTTTCGTCTGTATGTCGTTGAATGTTTCCGTTGTACCCTCTCAGGCTCGTGGGGTGGGCGACCAAGCCCCCGAGTCGGCCTGTATTGGAAGACCAGGCTCTGTAGCTCCCGCTGCGTTGGGCCCCGACCTTGCTCCTCCTTTGACCGTCCAGACTTCTTCCCCCAGCTCCCCTCCCTCCTCTGTGGTTGGGTCGAGCCTCCAGCCCCCGGTGGTGACCACTTCGTCCCCTGGTGTGGCTAAGTCTTTCGTTGTGACTACTGCGCCTTTTGACCCCTCTCTCTCTAGGGGTTCTCAACGCCGTTCGCGCCCCAACCGCACTCGCTCGATTCCTTCTTGTGCTGATGCGTATCAGGCCTTGTTTGGTCCTGCTTCATGGGCCAAATACTTTGATCTCCTCCCTCTTGATTCTGCGCCTCCTGACGATTTCTCCTTCCATCGGCATCTTGTAGATTCCGTGGATGCGTCTGTTACTTTCAACCCCACTCGTCTCGGTACACGAGTCGTTGCTGCTCCTTCTCAGGATGCGGCTTCCCGCTTGGCTGCCTTATCTTGCCTTGGCGAGATCCCTGTTCGGGTCTCCAAGAACATTCAGATGAATGCCAGTGTTGGCACTATTCTCCTCCCACCCCATGTTGCAACCGGTGTTCGGAATCTGCAGGATTGCCACGATGATATTCGGCATATCCTTGATGCCCAAGGCCATTCTGTCCTCCAGGTTGACTCGTTTACTCGTCCCCCTCGTGGTCGTCGCCGTCAACCCCTTCACGTTGTGAAGATCACCTTTGATGGTAGGATCCTTCCATCCTCTGTCATTCTTGCTGGTGCTAGGTGCTCTGTCCAGGAGTATATTCCTTCTCCTCGACTTTGTAACAAGTGCTGGAGGTTTGGGCATGGTGCCCTCCGCTGCTCTGGTACTGTCTCTCTCTGTCCTTTGTGTGGGAGTGACGGTCACTCTAAGTCGGAGTGCACTTCTCCCCAGGCTCGTTGCCTCAACTGCGGTGAGGCCCATCCTACCTTCTCCCGTGCGTGTGTCCATTACAAGCTTGAGGCAGCCGTCCTCAACTTGAAGCACCGGGAGCGTTTATCTTTTCCTGAGGCGAGGCGCCAGGTTCGCCGGCTCCCGCCTTTTGCTAATATCTCTTATGCTCGCGTGTTGCGCTCTTCCTCTCCTCGTCCTTCCCTCCTTCCTCAGACTCACAACCGTTTCCGGGCCTTGGACCCTGATGCGCCCACTGCCCCCTCCTTTGTTCCTTTAGGTTCTCTCCCGAAGGATCCTCCTCCTGGTCCTCTGTCTGGGGTTCCCCTTCCTTCTACCCGGTCTGTCGTGTCTCCTGTGTCTTCTTCCTCGTCCCCCTCCGATCCTCCTTCCCATCCTCTTCCTCCATCTATCGGCTCTCCCCACCGCCTGTCGGTGCGGGCGGATGTCCATCGCTCTCCTAACGGCCGTCGTGTGTGCTCTCGTTCGGCTTCTCCTGTTGAGACTCTGGAATCCGTTGCCCGGTACGTAGTTTCTGGGACACCGATCTCTTTAAGTCAGAAGCGAAAGCCTGGCTCCTCTCCTTCCTCTTCACCGGCGGGTAAGAAGGCTTCGCTTTCTTCCTCAGCTCCTACTTCTGGCTCTGTTGCTCCTTCCCTTCCCGTTTCAGTGATTGCGCCCCCTGTTCCTGCTATGGAGGTTTCTTTGGCCCCTGCTTCCCTTTCGGTTGCTGCTCTTGCTGAGGTGCGCTCCCCTCTTTCTACTCCCCCTCTTCCTGCTGCTGTCCTTGACTGCTCCTCTCCGTTGTCTCCTCCTCTTCCTCCTCCTCCGGACCCCACCCGCCCACCTCTTATCTGTTCTCCCGTTTCCTTCCCTCCGTCTTTGCTCAGTTTACCCATGCCCCCTAACCCTGACTTTGCTGACCCTGATCCCGACCCTGATATTCTTTAACATGCTCTGTTGCTCTTTCGCCTTTGTTTCTTCCTTGTTCTCTGTTTTTGTCCTTTCTCTTCTCGTCGTTGGCCATTCTTCAATGGAACGTTCGAGGTTATTACGCCAATTTCCTCGAACTCCAACTACTGATTTCGCGGTTTTCGCCCCTTTGTGTCTGTCTCCAGGAGCCAATGCTTGGTGCTCGTCCTGGTCGTTTTCGTGGCTATTCCTTTCTCTCCCCCCCCCCCCAGCCATTGCTGGGGCTTCTAATTCTTCTGCTCTCTTGATTCTTGCTGATATTCCCTTTGTTACTTTGCTTTTTCCTTCGCCTCTCCATTGTTCTGCTGCTCGTATCTTTGTGGGGAAATGGTACACAGTTTGTTCCATTTATCTCCCCCCGAGTGTCCCGCTCTCTCTTCCTGATTTGAAACACCTCCTAGACTCCTTGCCGGAGCCTGTGCTCCTGCTGGGTGACTTCAATTGTCGTCATTCTCTTTGGGGTGACGTTCTGACGAATACCCGGGGTCGCCTCCTTGAGCCGTTTCTCCTCTCTTCTTCCCTGTCTCTTCTGAATTCTGGTGAGCCCACTCATTTGGACTCTCGGACTCGCACCCTTTCTTGTCTTGATCTTTCTCTCTGCTCTTCTTCTCTTTACTTAGATTTCACATGGCAGGTTCTTGATGACCTCCGTGGAAGTGATCATTTCCCCATCCTTGTTTCCTTTTTCTCTTTTCGCCCTTCCCTCTCTTTCCCTAGGTGGCAGTTTGCTAAGGCAGACTGGACCCTATTTACCCTCAGTGCTGCTCTCTCTGACCTCTCCCTTCTGCCTCTCTCTCGCGCTCTCTTCCTTTTTCATGACACTGTCTTCAACGCTGCCCTCCGCTCTATTCCTCGCTCTTCCTCTCGGGGTCCACGGAAGTGCGTTCCCTGGTGGAATGCGGACTGTGCTCGGGCTGTCCGCTGTAAGCGTGCAGCCTGGAAGAGGCACCGCCGTAGGCAGACGACCGATTCTTTTCTTTTCTTTCGGAGAGCGAGTGCGGTGGCCCGTAGGGCCATCCGTACGGCTAAACGTGAATGTTGGGCATCTTATGTCTCAACAATTACGTCCGAAACCCCTCTGGCCCAGATCTGGAAGCGTATCCGCATGATAGCAGGTAAGTTCGTTCCCGATGTTTCACCGGTCCTTCACCTCCATGATACTCTTGTGGCGGACCCGTTGCAGGTCGCTTCCGAACTGGGTTCCCACTTTTCTTCTGTTAGCTCTGGTCTTCATCTTCCACCAATCTTTCCTTCTTCGTAAACCTGTCCTTGAGTCTCGTCCTTTAGATTTCTGCACTCATCTTCAGCTTCCCTATAATGATCCCTTCTCTCTCTCTGAACTTCGTTCTGCACTGGCCCTCTGCGGTTCTACGGCGGCGGGCTCCGATGGTATTCATTATGAGATACTTCGCCATCTCCCTCCGAGCACGTCTCAGTATTTACTGAGTCTGTATAATCGGATCTGGGAGTCGTCGTCAGTCCCTGAGGACTGGGTCGATGCCGTTGTCCTCCCTGTTCGCAAACCGGGGTCTCTTGGTACTTCCCCAAAGGACTTTCGCCCTATTGCTCTCACAAGTTGTGTCTGCAAACTCTTTGAACGTATGGTTAACGTTCGTCTGATGTGGTTCCTGGAACACCATCACCTCCTCTCCCCTTCTCAATTTGGTTTCCGCAAGTGCCGCAGCACGACAGATGTCCTGGTGAACTTGGAGGTCTATATTCGTACTGCTTTTGCTGCGAAGGCCTCCGTTGTTGCCGTCCTTTTTGACCTGGAAAAGGCTTACGACACCACTTGGCGTTATCATATCCTATCTCAACTTCATTCTTTTGGCCTTCGTGGTCATCTCCCTCTCTTTCTCTGCAGCTTCCTCTCTCGTCGTTCCTTTCGGGTTTGCCTTGGTACCGCTCTCTCTCCCTCTTTTCAGCAATACGAAGGTGTGCCCCAGGGTAGTGTTCTGAGCACTACTCTTTTTCTGGTTGCCCTCAATGGTCTTCTTTCCTCTCTTCCTTCTGGTGTCTTCTCCGCTCTCTATGTCGATGATCTTACCCTTTGTTGTCAGGGTGATGATTCGCCTCTCCTTCAACGCCGGCTTCAACTTGCAATTGATGCCGTGTCGTCTTGGGCCACTGATCATGGCTTCAAGTTCTCTACTTCTAAGACTTGTGCCATGACATTTACGCGGAAACGGGTTGTTCTTCGTCCCTCTTTGTCACTTTATGGTCATCCCCTTGAATACAAAGATTCCGCGAAGCTTTTGGGGTTATTCCTTGACACTCGTTTGTCTTGGTCTCCCCATATCTCTTACCTCCGTGTTGAGTGCTCTAAGGCCCTTACCCTCCTTCGGGTCTTGTCCCATACTTCTTGGGGGGCAGATAGGCGCACTCTCCTTGCTTTACATTCCTCTCTCGTCCTGTCTAAGCTCGATTATGGTTGCCCTGCTTACTCGTCTGCTTCTCCTTCTACTCTTCGCCGTCTTGATGCTTTGCACCATACTGGGTTGCGCCTCAGTTCTGGTGCCTTTCGTTCGACTCCCGTCCTTAGCTTGTATGTTGACACTGGCTTCCTGTCTCTCCAGGACCGCCGTGATCGCTACTGTCTTCGCTATCTTGCGCGGTCCTTGCAACATCCTTCCTCTCGCCTCTGTCGTGCTTTAACTTTTACCCCTCCTGCGGTTCCTGTTCCTCTTCACCACCTCCCTCTTTCTGTCCGGTTATCTCGCCTGCAGGATTCTCTTTCCGTTCGTATTTCTGATGTTTCTCCTCGTGTTGTTCCTTCTTTGCCCCCGTGGAGGGTCCCTCTTCCGCGGTTTTGTACATCCTTGACCCGTATCACTAAAGCTTTTACCCCTCCTACGGTTCTAAAACGCCTTTTCCTCGAGCACTTTTCTTCTCACTCCCGCTCCGTTTCTGTCTTCACCGATGGGTCTAAGTCAGCGAACGGTGTTGGCTACTCTGTTGTTTTTCCTGATCGCACTTATATGTGTCGCTTGCCTCCGGAGACTAGCATCTTTACAGCGGAACTTTATGCTATTCTCTGTGCTCTTCGTCTCCTGCTTTCTCGTTGTCAGTCTTCCTTTGTAGTTTTTGTTGACTCGTAGTGCCCTCATGGCTCTCGGGTCCTTTAATCCGGTTCATCCAGTGGTTGTCGAGATCCAGCATTGGCTGTTTCTCGTTCACAGTAAATTTAAGTCGGTTGAGTTTTGTTGGGTTCCCAGCCATATTGGTGTGTCTTTAAATGAGCATGCGGATGCTGCCGCCAAGGAAGCTGTCCGCTCTTGTCCCATCTCTCGTAAGGGCATTCCGTATTCCGACTTTTACCCGGTTATCCATTCCTCAGTCCTTACCCGTTGGCAGGCTTCTTGGTTGTCTATTACTGGTAACAAGCTACGTACTCTTAAATGTTGTGTTTCCTCGTGGCAGTCCTCCTTCCACCGTAACCGGCGGTGGGAAACAGCTCTGGCGAGGTTGCGTATTGGCCATACTCGCTTAACCCATGGTCACTTGATGGAGCGCCGCCCTGCTCCTTATTGTCCTAGTTGCATTGTCCCTCTTACGGTCGTGCATGTCCTTCTTGAATGTCCTGACTTCCAGGACGAGTGTGTGTCTTCCTTTCCGACCGCCCCTCGCGGTCACCTGTCCCTCGATAGAATTCTTGGTGACTCGGATACTTTTGATATCGTTCGCCTTATGCGTTTTTGTTCTCGTATTGGCATCCTTGGTGATATTTAGCGCCCTCTGATTATTTTGCGTATTTGATGGTGCTACATAGCCTTCCCGGTTTGGTGCCTTCTTTTGATAATTACTTACTTATATGGTGATTACACCTCAGCTTCCTCCAACCAGGTGAGAAGAGTATTACCTGTAATTGGGGAAAGGATTGTAGCTTCTGTAATTAGTTATGCTATTCCCCCCTCCCCGCTCAGCTCGTTGTTGCCTTGAGGGGGGCTTAGTGGGCGGCTGCCGGAGTGTGATGCTCCTTGGGACAGTCCTCTGACCTTTTCTAGCCTTGTGCTCCTGCTGCCATCCTCTCCAATTCTGCTGAGCACCTTTTCCTTTTCCTTCTGTTTCGTTTTTCTCCCCCCTCTTCTCCTGTCTGCTTGCCGTTTCCTGCCGACCTTTTACTTGTTCTGGTTCTTCCCTTGGACTTCTTCTATTTTGACGCCAGGGTGCTGGAGGAGGCATACTCTTGCACCCGTAGAACTGTAGTACCCGACGTCGAGAGCGAGGGGAACCTTTTATTGTCAATACCCCTTTCGTCACTGAACCCAATCTCGACGGACTGTCGGTTCTTAAGGTGGCGTTTGTGGGGCGTATACTCATGACGCACCCCTTGGAGGCCCCGGCAAGATCGGCGATAGCTTCTTGTTGGGTGTCCTGCATCTAATTGTGGCTCCATGGAGGGTGTGGGGGCACATTCGTGAATGAATTTTCCTTTTCGTCATCTTCTTGAGGTTATCTTGAGATGATTTCGGAGCTTTAGTGTCCCCGCGGCCCGGTCCTCGACCAGGCCTCCACCCCCAGGAAGCAGCCCGTGACAGCTGACTAACACCCAGGTACCTATTTTACTGCTAGGTAACAGGGGCATAGGGTGAAAGAAACTTTGCCCATTGTTTCTCGCCGGCGCCTGGGATCGAACCCAGGGCCACAGGATCACAAGTCCAGTGTGCTGTCCGCTCGGCCGACCGGCTCCCCTGTCATGATGATAACCCCTGTTTTGACTGTTTCTGCTTTACCTTCTCAGGCTCGTGAGGTGGGCGACCAAGTCCCCGAGTCGGTCCGTGTTGGAAGACCGGGCTCTGTAGCCTCCGCTGCATTGGGCCCCGACCTTGCTCCTCCTTTGGCCTCTCTGACTCCTTCCCCTGGCTCCCCTCCCTCCTCTGTGGTTGGGTCGAGCCCCAAGCCCCCAGTGGTGACTACCTCGTCCCCTGGCGCGGCTCCATCTCTAGTTGTAACTACTGCGCCTTTTAACCCCTCTCTGGGGGTTCTCACTGCCGTCCTCGTCATGGCCGCCCTCACTCGATTCCTTCTAGTTCTGCTACCTATCAAGCCTTGTTTGGTCCCGCTTCGTGGGCCAAATATTTTTATCTCCTCCCTCTTGATTCTGCGCCTCCTGACGATTTCTCCCTCCATCGACATCTCGTTGATTCCGTGGATGCCTCCATTACTTTCAACCCCACTCGTCTCGGTACACGTGTTGTTGCTGCTCCTTCTCAGGATGCTGCTTCCCGCTTGGCTGCCTTATCCTGCCTTGGCGAGACCCTTGTTCGGGTCTCGAAGAACGCTCAGTTGAATGCCAGTGTTGGCACTATTCTGCTCCCGCCCCATGTTGCGACCGGTGTTCGGGACCTGCGTGACTGCCACAACGATATTCGACATATCCTTGCTGCCCAGGGCCATTCTATTCTCCAGGTGGACACGTTTACTCGTCCCCCTCGTGGTAGTCGCCGTCAACCCCTCCAGGTTGTGAAGATTACCTTTGATGGTAGGACCCTTCCACCCTCTGTCATTCTTGCTGGTGCCAGGTGCTCTGTCCAGGAGTACATTCCTTCTCTTCGGCTCTGTAACAAGTGCTGGAGGTTTGGGCATGGTGCCCTCCGCTGCTCCGGGACTGTCTCTCTCTGTCCTTTGTGTGGTGGCGAAGGTCACTCTAAGTCGGAGTGCACTTCTCCCCAGGCTCGTAGCCTCAACTGCGGTGAGGCCCATCCTACCTTCTCCCGTGCGTGTGTCCATTACAAGCTTGAGGCAGCCGTCCTCAACTTGAAGCACCAGGAGCGTTTATCTTTTCCTGAGGCGAGACGCCAGGTTCGCCGGCTCCCACCTTATGCTAATATCTCTTATGCTTGCGTATTGCGCTCTTCCCCTCCTCGTCCTTCCCGCCTTCCTCAGACTCACAACCGTTTCCGGGCCTTGAACCCTGATACGCCCACTGCCCCCTCCTCTGTTCCTTTGGGTTCTCTCCCGAAGGATCCACCTCCTGGTCCTCTGTCTGGGGTTCCCCTTCTTTCTACCCGGCCTGTCTTGTCTCCTGTGTCTTCTTCCTCGTCTCCCTCCGTTCCTCCTTCCCATCCTTCCCCTCCGTCTCTTGACTCTCCCCGCCGCCTGTCGGTGCGGGCTGATGTCCATCGCTCTCCAAACGGCCGTCATGTGTGCTCTCGTTCTGCTTCTCCTGTTGAGACGCTAGAATCCATTGCCCAGTACGTGGTTGCTGGGACACCTGTCTCTTTAACCCTTAACATGCTCGGGGTTTAATATCCTGTCATCCCCACAGGCGCATGTCATTTTGAAAAAAAAAAATTATTTTTAATTTCTAACCTGTTAATTTGTGTTCACTGATCACGGGAAAAATAATAAAAAAATCGTAAGTGGCATATATTGCCCGCTATAGGGCGGGGAAGTCTGGCAAATTATAGGCGCTGACTCAACGTGCGTCCCAGGCGGTCTGTTGCTCACAAGCTGTCAGGCCAGAGTTGCCACAAAGAGATAATTACTGAATTATTTCAATGTCTCTGATTGATTTTTCATACTTTTTTTGCTGTAATATTATTCAATAGTGTGTAGTTTGATATATTTATATAATAAAATGAGTGAATCATTGCTGTACTCAAAAATATGGTGTGCATATTGTTGATTCAATTATGTTCATCAATCAGTGAACAAATACTTTGTCGGTTATTACACTATAAGCACAGGTTATATATAAGTATTTGCATGTTTTGTTCACTATAATGAACCACTAAGTAGCTATTATGAGTCAAAAAGTAATGAGGAGTGACCGCCGTGTACCAGCCAGCCACTCCCGCCCTCCCTCCAGTCATCTGACTCACCCTCATTCTCCTCCCACAATAATGTTTTTGCTATAATTCACTATATACAGACGTTATATATAAGTATCTACATGTTTTGTTCACCATAATTGTACATCTAAGCTTGTATGGTGAGTAAAGGCACAGAGATGTGGCTACTCACACAGCTGATCGGCGGCCGCCCTCAAGGTCAGACGCACTAATATTTCTCCTCCAACAATACTGTGTGGTGTTATTACGCATATATCTTATATACAGACGTTATATATAAGTATCTACATGTTTTGTTCACCATAACTGTACATCTAAGCTTGTATGGTGAGTAAAGGCACAGAGATGTGGCTACTCACACAGTCAGCTGATCGGCGGCCGCCCTCAAGGCCAGACGCACTAATATTTCTCCTCCAACAATACTGTGTGGTGTTATTACGCTATATACACACATTATATATAAATATCTACCTGTTTTATTCATCATACTAGTACAAATAAACTGGTATGGTGCCCAAAGACCATCGTGGTAACCAATAAACAACACCGTCGTCTGCACGGTGGCGTCGTGCAGACGACGCCACCGCCCTCACCAAAATCGCGGCTCCAAACCTTCTCTTGCTGTTTATACCCTCTATACGCACGTTATATATAAGTATCTACATTTGTGTTCACCATAGCGAACCACTAAGCTGGTATGGTGAGTGCAGTCAATAAAAGGTGGCCACACACAGTCAAAAAACATCGCCACCACCCTCCCTCCCACAGCATTACACCTCCTTCCATGGCGCACAGCGCTAAATATCACCACAATCCTGCTATTATCAAAACCCTGGTCGGTTTTTCACAGTCAGGGGTCTTCTGTAATAATATCATCGCTACATAATCAACCTGTCCTCTTAAAAAGAACGTGGCTTTTGGCCGTTTGCCCGTATGGCCGAATTTGGAAGTAATTTGAAAATGAAAAAAAAAAATGAAAATAAATTTGGGATATTTTTTTCAACAACAGTTAGTTAAGAGTCCTCTGATAGGTTAGGTGGGCAGGAAATTCTCTTAAAGTTTCAAAACATTATGAAAAACATGAATTTAAAGTGTGTATAACCTCTGGGCGTAGGCCAGACGACTCAAATAGAAAACGGAACAGAACGTCACTTTTGTGAGACGATTTCATTTCAAATTACGTCCAAATTTGGCCATAGCGTGCATACGAGCCAAAAGTGACGTTATTTTTAAGAGGACGGGTTGACATAATAGCATGAACAAGTATAATTTGGCATTTTTAGGCGATGCTGTGGTCACAAGCTGAACAGCAGTGCTGTTAGCTCATGCTGCGTGCGTCAGGCTTGGTTGCTCACTCAATACTGAGGCCAATAACACCCGGGAGATTGGCCCACGATTTTTTTGTTTTAAAATGGCGTCTGTTTACAAGAGCCCTGATGAAGGTGTGGTGAACCCCGTGTATCTGCGGGCTGTTTAAATCTTGCGTAGTACTCCTACACATCATATGACGTGATGCGCAGTTTACTGGAACAACGTCCAGCACGTCATATGACGTGATGCGCACTTTAAGGGTTAAGTCAGAAGCGTAAGCCTGGCTCCTCTCCTTCCTCCTCCCCGGCGGGTAAGAAGGTTTCGCTTTCTTCCTTGGCCCCTACTTCTGCCTCTCTTGCTCCTTCCCCTCCCATTTCGGTGGTTGCGCCCCCTGTTCCTGCTATGGAGGTTTCTTTAGCCTTCGCTTCTCTCGGTTGCTGCCCTTGCTGAGGTGCGCTCCCCTCTTTCTACCCCCCCTCTTCCTGCTGCTGTCCTTGACTGCTCCTCTCCGTTGTCTCCTCCTCTTCCTCCTCCTCCTCCGGACCCCGCCCGCCCACCTCTGATCTGTTCTCCCGTTTCCTTCCCTCCTTCTTTGCTCAGTTTACCCATGCCCTCTAACCCTGACTTTGCTGACCCTGATCCCGGCCCTGATATTCTTTAACGTGCTCTGTTGCTCTTTCGCCTTTGTTTCTTCCTTGTTCTCTGTTTTTGTCCTTTCTCTTCTCATCGTTGTCCATTCTTCAATGGAACGTTCGAGGTTATTACACCAATTTCCTCGAACTCCAACTTCTGGTTTCGCGGTTTTCGCCCCTTTGTGTCTGTCTCCAGGAGCCGATGCTTGGTGCTCGTCCTGGTCGTTTTCGTGGCTATTCCTTTCTCTCCCTCCCCCCCCGAGCCGTTGCTGGGGCTTCTAATTCTTCAGCTCTCTTGATTCGTGCTGATGTTCCCTTTGTTCCTTTACTTTTTCCTTCGCCTCTCCATTGTTCTGCTGCTCGTATCTTTTTGGGGAAATGGTACACAGTTTGTTCCGTTTATCTCTCCCCGAGTGTCCCGCTTTCTCTTTCTAATTTGAAACACCTCCTAGACTCCTAGCCGGAGCCTGTGCTCCTGCTGGGTGACTTCAATTGTCGTCATTCTATTTGGGGTGATGTTCTGACGAATACCCGGGGTCGCCTTCTTGAGCCGTTTCTCCTCTCTTCTTCCCTGTCTCTTCTGAATTCTGGTGAGCCCACTCATTTGGACTCTCAGACTCGCACCCTTTCTTGTCTTGATCTTTCTCTCTGCTCTTCTTCTCTTTACTTAGATTTCACGTGGCAGGTTCTTGATGACCTCCATGGAAGTGATCATTTCCCCATCCTTGTTTCCTTTTTCTCTTTTCGCCCTTCCCTCTCTTTCCCTAGGTGGCTGTTTGCTAAGGCGGATTGGACCCTATTTACCCTCAGTGCTGCTCTCTCTGACCCCTCCCTTCTGCCTCTCTCTCGCGCTCTCCTCCTTTTTCATGACACTGTCTTCAACGCTGCCCTCCGCTCTATTCCTCGCTCTTCCTCTCGGGGTCCACGGAAGTGCGTTCCCTGGTGGAATGCGGACTGTGCTCGGGCTGTCCGCTGTAAGCGTGCAGCCTGGAAGAGGCACCGCCGTAGGCAGACGACCGATTCTTTTCTTTTCTTTCGGAAAGCGAGTGCGGTGGCCCGTAGGGCCATCCGTACGGCTAAACGTGAATGTTGGGCATCTTATGTCTCAACAATTACATCCGAAACTCCTCTGGCCCAGATCTGGAAGCGTATCCGCAAGATAGCGGGTAAGTTCGTTCCCGATGTTTCACCGGTCCTTCACCTCCATGATACACTTGTGGCGGACCCGTTGCAGGCCGCTTCCGTACTGGGTTCCCACTTTTCTTCTGTTAGCTCTGGTCTTCATCTTCCCCAATCTTTCCTTCTTCGTAAACCTGTCCTTGAGTCTCGTCCTTTAGATTTCTGCACTCGTCTTCAGCTTCCCTATAATGATCCCTTCTCTCTCTCTGAACTTCGTTCTGCCCTGGCCCTCTGCGGTTCTACGGCGGTGGGCTCCGATGGTATTCATTATGAGATGCTTCGCCATCTCCCTCCGTGCACGTCTCAGTATTTACTGAGTCTGTATAATCAGATCTGGGAGTCGTTGTCAGTCCCTGAGGACTGGCTCGATGCCGTTGTCCTCCCTGTTCGCAAACCGGGGTCTCTGGGTACTTTCCCTAAGGACTTTCGCCCTATTGCCCTCACAAGTTGTGTCTGCAAACTCTTTGAACGTATGGTTAACGTTCGTCTGATGTGGTTCCTGGAACACCATCAACTCCTCTCCCCTTCTCAATTTGGTTTCCGCAAGTGCCGCAGCACGACAGATGTCCTGGTGAACTTGGAGGTCTATATTCGTACTGCTTTTGCTGCGAAGACCTCCATTGTTGCCGTCCTTTTTGACCTGGAAAAGGCTTACGACACCACTTGCCGATATCATATTCTATCTCAACTTCATTCTTTTGGCCTTCGTGGTCGTCTCCCTCTCTTTCTTCGCAGCTTCCTCTCTCGTCGTTCCTTTCGGGTACGCCTTGGTACCGCTCTCTCTCTGCCTCTTTTCAGCAATACGAAGGTGTGCCCCAGGGTAGTGTTCTGAGCACTACTCTTTTTCTGGTTGCCCTCAATGGTCTTCTTTCCTCTGTTCCTTCAGGTGTCTTCTCCGCTCTCTATGTCGATGATCTTACCCTTTGCTGTCAGGGTGATGATTCGCCTCTCCTTCAGCGCCGGCTTCAACTTGCAATTGATGCCGTGTCGTCTTGGGCTACCGATCATGGCTTCAAGTTCTCTACTTCTAAGACTTGTGCCATGACTTTTATGCGGAAACGGGTCGTTCTTCGTCCCTCTTTGTCACTTTATGGTCATCCCCTTGAGTACAAAGATTCCGCAAAGCTTTTGGGCTTATTCCTTGACACTCGTTTGTCTTGGTCTCCCCATATCTCTTACCTCCGTGTTGAGTGCCCTAAGGCCCTTACCCTCCTTCGGGTCTCGTCCCATAATTCTTGGGGGGCAGATAGGCGCACTCTCCTTGCTTTACATTCCTCTCTCATCCTGTCTAAGCTCGATTATGGTTGCCCTGCTTACTCGTCTGCTTCTCCTACTCTTCGCCGTCTTGATGCTTTGCACCATACAGGGTTGCGCCTCAGTTCTGGTGCCTTTCGTTCGACTCCCGTCCTTAGCTTGTATGTTGACACTGGCTTCCTGTCTCTTCAAGACCGCCGTGATCGCTACTGTCTTCGCTATCTTGCGCAGTCCTTACAACATCCTTCCTCTCGCCTCTGTCGTGCTTTAACTTTTACCCCTCCTGCAGTTCCTGTTCTTCTTCACCACCTCCCTCTTTCTGTCCGGTTATCTCGCCTACAGGACTCTCTTTCCATTCGTATTTGTAATGTTTCTCCTCGTGTTATTCCTTCTTTGCCCCCGTGGAGAGTCCCTCTTCCGCGGTTTTGTACATCCTTGACCCGTATCACTAAAGCTTTTACCCCTCCTACGGTTCTAAAACGCCTTTTCCTTGAGCACTTTTCTTCTCACTCCCTCTCCGTTTCTGTCTTTACCGATGGGTCTAAGTCTGCGAACGGTGTTGGCTACTCTGTTGTTTTTCCTGATCGCACTTGTATGTGTCACTTACCTCCGGAGACTAGCATCTTTACAGCGGAGCTTTATGCTATTCTCTATGCTCTTCGTCTCCTGCTTTCTCATTGTCAGTCTTCCTTTGTAGTTGTTGTTGACTCTCGTAGTGCCCTCATGGCTCTCGGGTCCTTTAATCCGGTTCATCCAGTAGTTGTCGAGATCCAGCATTGGCTGTTTCTTGTTCACAGTAAATTTATGTCGGTTGAGTTTTGTTGGGTTCCCAGCCATATTGGTGTGTCTTTAAATGAGCGTGCGGATGCTGCCGCCAAGGAAGCTGTCCGCTCTTGTCCCATCTCTCGTAAAGGTATTCCGTATTCCGACTTTTACCCGGTTATCCATTCCTCAGTCCTTACCCGTTGGCAGGCTTCTTGGTTGTCTGTTACTGGTAACAAACTACGTACTCTTAAATGTTGTGTTTCCTCGTGGCCGTCCTCCTTCCACCGTAACCGGCGGTGGAAACAGCTCTGGCGAGGTTGCGTATTGGCCATACTCGCTTAACCCATGGTCACTTGATGGAGCGCCGCCCTGCTCCTTATTGTCCTAGTTGCATTGTCCCTCTTACGGTCGTGCATGTCCTTCTTGAATGTCCTGACTTCCAGGACGAGCGTGTGTCTTGCTTTCCGACCGCCCCTCGCGGTCACCTGTCCCTCAATAGAATTCTTGGTGACTCGGATACTTTTGATATCGTTCGCCTTATGCGTTTTTGTTCTCGTATTGGCATCCTTGGTGATATTTAGCGCCCTCTGATTATTTTGCGCATTTGATGGTGCTACATAGCCTTCCCGGTTTGGTGCCTTCTTTTGATAATTACTTACTTACATAGTTATGCTATTAAGATAATGAGATAATGGAGCGAGTATAAGATTAACTCACTACACTAGTATTAGATTTCTAAGGTTAGAGTTGAATTCGGACACATCAGTGTTAGGAATTCTATAGACTGTCTGATTCTGATTCCACAATCAGGATAGACTCAGCACCCTTGACTCTGAAACTAGCAAAGATATACTCCCCACAGTAGTCTCTAGTTCTAATTACTTTTAAGTATGTCAGTTCTTGGTGGTAGTAAAGAGCAGTACTACCACCTCGCTGAATTGGTCGACAGTTGTGAATTGCTGAGTAGTTTGGCATGTTAAAGAGTTGAGAAGTATCCTCTTTTAACCACGTTTCAGTAAGTATAATAAAAGATTCACCATACCACCATTATGGATTCACCACCATTATTCACCATTCCTGTACAAATAAGCTGGTATGGTGCCCAAAGACCATTGTGGCCACCAGTAAACAACTTGACATGTCATGCAAACGACACACCTCCCTCACTATAATGGCAGCTCCCAACACACTCCTATTGTTATTATTTCACTCTATACACATGTTATTCAGTATATAAGTATCTACATTTGTGTTCAACATAGCGAACCACTAAGCTGGTATGGTTATCTTATCATGAGGTTATCTTGAGATGATTTCGGGGCTTTTTAGTGTCCCCGCGGCCCGGTCCTCGACCAGGCCTCCACCCCCAGGAAGCAGCCCGTGACAGCTAACACCCAGGTACCTATTTACTGCTAGGTAACAGGGGCATAGGGTAAAAGAAACTCTGCCCATTGTTTCTCGCTGGCGCCCGGGATCGAACCCAGGACCACAGGATCACAAGTCCAGCGTGCTGTCCGCTCGGCCGACCGGCTCCCTGGTAAGTCCAGTCAATAAAAGGTGGCCACACACAGTCAGAAGATGATGCCACCTCCCTCCCTTCCTCAGCATTACTCCTCTCACCATGGAGCATAGCGCTAAATATCACTACACTCCTGCTATTATCAGAATCCTGGTTAGTTATATCACAGTCAAGGGTCTTCTGTAATACTATTATCGCTAAATAATAACATGTACGTATATATTTTGACATTTTTAGGCGATGCTGTGGTCAAAAGCTGAACAGTGGTGCTGTGAGCTCATGCTGCATGCGCCACCCTTGGTGGCTCACTCACTACTGAGGCTCTCACACTCAGGAATGTTGCCCACAATTTTTTTTCTAGGTAGCGTCTGTTAACTATCAGTCATGGCTGGACTATAGCTGCCCCTATCCCTCATGGGGCATTTAAAATCTAGGGATAGACGCTCAAACATCTATTGATATATTGCACGGTATCGATAAAGTTACTCCCATCAGCTATATATGTATTGCGCGATCTAAGGGTTAAACTAAATACTAGTATTTTAATTAATTTTAAACCAAGTTTATTTATTCTGTATTAAAACAATAGAATATAACATATGGACTGTTCTAATTTGTAATTATATATTTATTATATATTTTTTTCCAGTATTATTATTATATTCTATCTTTTTTCTAGATTTTACTGGCGTTGGATCTGGGAACACTAAGTAGACTATACTTCAAGATCGACTGATAATGAATCATCATATAATGGATAAGGACCCAACAACAGACGTGAAAATATCATCAAATGGATTGCACCAGCTAGAAGATGATTCGTCAACCCCTCATTTTGGGAGAAGAGAAACCCCCAAAATTCAGGAAAATTTGTGATTTTCCAGGATTTAAAAAAAAAAAAAAAAATGCAGTATGCCCATAAAAAATTCAAATTCACTCGTACAGTAGTTACAATGTGTATGTTGACTTTTTATGATATAATTAAGTAATATTATGGTCAGAATCAGGCTAATATCACTGCCTGTCAGACTTAAATAACTGCCTAATTCAGGCTAATATAACCTACCTGATTTAGTTAGGATAGAGATTTCTTACTTGGATAATTATAAATGTCAGTATGATAATACAACAAATGAAGTCAGGATATCCTTTTATCAGTACTAATTTCTGTAAAAAAAACTCTCTTAGTGTTTGCTTGTACCATGAAAAAGTAATGCAGTAAAACCCACTGATTAATGTTGTGTTTTTATTACTATTCCTTTTACATAAAAAATTACGCAAAAACGCGTTTGCCTGGTATTTCGCAAGGGCTTTGTCCAGGGATCATATCCTGGCTGGGAGGATTTTCTGGGCATCAATTCTTAACTGTCTCGTCTGTTTACCCAACAGCAAAATAGGTACCCTGGGCCAGATTCACGAAGCAGTTACGCACGTACTTAAGAATGTTTCTCTACTTAGCATCTTCGTAGCGGCTACGTCAGTATTCAGGTAGGCATTTAAGTGTGAAAATCTTTGTAAGTAAACACCATCGCGCTAAAAATGATCTCGTAGCTTTATGTAAACTGGATATAACAATTTTTCTCTACTACACAAATGGGAAGATCGATTTTATTATAAACATTTTTTGCTGGCAAGTCTCATCAAGAAGGAGTCCTTCGTGTTAGCTATATATGCATTCTCTGCTTGAAACTTGTAGTAAATGTCTTTTATGATATTAGATGTAGTTTTATAATGGCAAGATATTATACCAGTAGTTATTAAGTAAATAAACACTGGTGAACATGAAATATGAGAGTAGTGATGATCCTGGGCAGCAGGAGCATTTACTATTACCAAACACCCCTGTACACCTAGCAGTAAGTATAGCTAGGGGTGTACTATAGCTATACATACCCGTTTTTAATTTATTTTGTTAGGGTTAATTTAAGAATAAAACCAAACTAAAAGTGATTGCACTAACATAGCACATCAATAAAATCTTTCAGAGAGTGATAAGAAGTAAGATCACAAAATAAATGGAATCACAACATCTCCATAACCCCGGACAACATGGTTTCAGAACAGGGCGCTCTTGCCTATCACAGTTGCTGGACCACTATGACGTGGCATTAGATGCCATGGAAAACAAAACACTGATGTAATTTACACAGATTTCGCAAAAGCCTTTGACAAATGGGACCATGGTGTTATTGCACATAAAATGCGTTCAAAAGGCATTACCGGAAAAATAGGCAGATGGATCTACAATTTCCTGACTAACAGAACCCAATGTGTAATAGTCAACAAAATATAATCCGGTCCATCAACTGTGAAGAGCTCAGTCCCCCAGGAGACTGTGCTTGCTTCAGTACTTTTTCTCATCCTCATAATGGACATAGACATGGACACAATCTATAGTACTGTATCATCCTTTGCAGAAGACACTAGGATTTTCATGAGAGTAGATAAAATAGAAGACACAGCAAACCGCCAATCAGTTGTAAATCAGGTCTGTCTATGGGCTACAGAAAATAATATGGTGTTTAACGAAGATAAGTTCCAGCTCATGCACTATGGAAAAAAAATGAAAATATGAAAATGGAAACCATGTACAAAAAACTCAGTCAAATCATAACATAGAACGAAAAGGCAATGTATAGGATTTGGGTGTACTCATGTCGCAAGACCTTACCTTCAAAGAACACAATAAAGTTGCCAGAACAACTGCAAAAAAATGACAGGTTGGATAACAAGAACCTTTCACACTATAGTTGCTATACGAATGATGATATTTTTCAAGACACTAGTGCTCTCTAGAGTGGAGTACAGTTGCACTATGACAGCCCCTTTCAAAGCTGAAGAAACTGCTGACCTGCAGAGCGTGCAGAGATCCTTTACTGCTAGAATCCACTCGGTAAAACATCTAAATTACTGGGACCAACTAAAGTGTTCAAGAGAGAACTAGATAAGCACCTCCAAGGGACGAGGAGGCCTGGTCGATGAGTGGGCCGCGGGGACACTAAGCCCCGGAAACACTTCAAGGTAACCTCAAGGTAACCCTTAAACCATGCATTACATATATAGACAATGGGAGTAACTTTACTGATACCGTGCAATACATATACAGTGGCACCTCGACTTATGATAATTTCGAGTTACGATTACCCCGACTTACGATAATTTCGAGTTACGATTACCCCGACTTACGATAATTTCGAGTTACAATATAACTTTGATCGGAAAATGCGACTCGATTTATGATAGTGTCATCGAATAAAGATATTTGTTGATACACATCGGGTCGACCGAACGCATGGTACCCAGTCGCGCAGGTTAATCTGCCTCAATATACTAGAGCCGCCCGTTTAGTGAAGATAACGCTTATAAGAATTTTTTTTTTGTGATTTTTTGCTTTTTGAACATAAAACTTATTATTATATATCATGCCGTGGGTCCCAAGAAAGTCAGTGGTAAGGTTCAACATATGAAAACACATGTGAAGATGACCATAGAGGAAGTACAGACTATCCCTTCCTCAAAAATTAAGAAAATGTGTGCAGCATAGGAAGTAGTGTAAACTTTTGCCGAAACGACTCACCCAAATCAAGCTGCAATAGGCCGTTTCCTTAACCTTTTCAATGACACTGTGATGCATCACCACAGATAAATGTTAAAATGATGGGAAAACAAGTGTCACTAGACAAATTTTTAATGAGACAAACTAGCAGTTAACCACAATTAGATCCTAGTGGTGTGCAGGCAAAACGTAGGAGAGAGTGTACCCAAGAGAAATCATCACTGCCTGATGGAACCTCGTAAATAGAGGCCCCACTGTATAGACGATTGAGGGTCTAGCGCACAATTTTAAATCCCCTGCAAGGGATAGGGGCAGTTACAGTCAAGCCGACCCAGTTTGTGAACAGACACCACCTAGAAAAATAATCGTGGGTAACATATCCCTCTCTCCCAAATCGTGGGAAAGCCTCAATTTTGAGTGAGCCACCAAGGCTGGCACACGCAGCATGAGCTCACAGCACCGCTGTTCAGCTTGTGACCACAGCATTACCTACAAATGTCAAAATATATATGTACATGCTATTATTTAGTGATAGTATTACAGAAGACCCCTGACTGTCATAAAACGGACCAGGATTCTGATAATAGCAGGATTGTGGTGATATTTAGCGATGTGCTCTATAGTGGGAGGAATAATGCTGAGGGAGGGAGGGAGGTGGCGTCGTCTTCTGACTGTGTGTGTGTGGCCACCTTTTATTGACTGCACTTACCATACCAGCTTAGTGGTTCACCATGGTGAACACAATGGTAGATACTTATATATAACGTGTGTATAGAGTGTAATAATAGCAATAGGAGTATGTTGGGAGCAGTCATTTTGGTGAGGGAATGTGTCATCTAATGACATGTCATGTTGTGTACTGGTGGCCACGATGGTTTTTGGGCACCAGACCAGCTTATTTGTGCAGGTATGGTGAATAAAACATGCAGATAGTTATATATAATGTGTGTGTATATATAGTGTAATAACACCACAAACAGTATTGTTGGAGGAGAAATATTAGTGCGTCCTGCCTTAAACCAGTGAGGGCGGCAGCCACCAGCTGACTGTGTGTGTGTGTAGCTATGTCTCTTATTGCCTGAACTCACAATACAAGCTTAGCTGTTCAGTTATGGTGAACAAAAGATGAAGATACTTATATATAACATCTGTATATAGTGAATAAAAGCAAAAACAGTATGGTGGGAGGAGAATGTTGGGGAATGAGGTTAGGAAGGGGAGAGGCAGTGGCTGGTTGGTGTGCGGCGGCCACTCTTTGTGGCTTTTTGACTCACTATACCAACTTAGTTGTTCCTTATGGTGACCAAAACATGTAAATACTTGTATTTAACCTGTGTATTGTTATGAGGGGTGGGCAAAGGGGGGATGCTAGGGGGTTCAGGAGAAAGAATGGTCAGTCTCTTTGACTCATGTAATTCACCAAAGTCATTTGGTCCCAAAGGTGAGGACCACGTAATGCCCACCACCGCAGGTCTATGCTCACACCACCTAGGTGCCATTGATCCACCCTGGGAGCCCTTCACTTATGGTGACCAAACCATAGTTGGTTCCCCATCAACCACGGAGGAACTGCTACAAGCAATTCCGGCCTTGCCCCACGGAGTGAAGGAAGACTCGGGCGTATCTTCAACAGCACTTCCGAGTCTTGCCTGCCATTATAAAAGGTCGCAGGTCTCTCTTCCACACCTGCGTTTCTATACTGCCTAACAAGATCACCAGCTGGGTTAATATCTCTGCACCCCAGCTATGCAGTTCAGTGGGTATGTACTATGCTGCCTGATGTCAAAGTGTTGCTTGAAATAGGACTACCAGCCTTGGGTACACTTCTATAAATGTCTGTGTTGCTCTAGCACCACCAGCCGCTAGGAAATTTCCATATAAAATCTTACTGTTTACTTGGTGGGGGTTACAATATCACTCGTGTATGCTCGTAGAGATAATATGGAGGCACACTCAAACACATCAGTAAAAATATATGACATTTACTAACAAAAAGCTACATGAACACATAAATAATAATGGTACATAAATGGACATATATGGAATAAATAGTCTGGAGTTCATCGGCAACTCTCCTCTCATGACCTCTGCCAACTTCGTCAGATGGGCAGATTTAAAAGGTGGTCTCACACCCTCTCAAGTGAGGGGCCACTTCTTCAACGTCGACCTTCTCCTCTCCAACTGCCACATCGTCCACACATTGCCTTCCTTAACAGTCGTAAATACTAGCATCCCTGCAGCCTATCCTAACACTAATATACTAATAAATATACCGATACTGTATTTAGCCTAATCAGCAAGGGGTAAAGGGAGGGAAAAAATTATCTACCTTCAACATTCTTGCTCACGATGCCTGTCCCTTGATGGTGCGAGGTTCCCATAGTTCCTGGGCTGCTCCTTGATGATACAGTGGCGTGTTGCAGGGCCTCAGGTGTCATGAAGCAATCGCGTCTTCTCCATGCCACTCACTAAGTTCAGGTCTTCCAATCCTGTTCCAACCAGTGATCACCGAGCCAGTCACTGTGTACACATGTTCCTTCCATGAGGCGTTTCCTCCTTGACCTAGAAACGGTGTCTTCCCTCCAACTTCAGTAGATGTGACCCGGTCATTGCAAGCCCACTCTCACATCAACTAGACTCGCGGACACCAGGTATGCCGGGATAAGTAATTTTTTTATTACTTATCCCGTCATCAGGGAACACAAATGAACACTTATATAAGATGAAAGAATTTTTTGATTTTTTTTTGTTGCACCTGGTGTGTGGTGTTGCAGGCCAAACAGCCCTTAGCGGTTTGAGGGTTAAGCACTGTCTATTCACTATAACAATAAACCAACTGCACATGACTAAAGCTAGAATATACAGAAATTAAACTAGAAGTTAACATTCCACAAACCTGTACACAAGCATAGTAGTGAGATATGTGACTAGAATCGTCCCCTCCCTGAGGAGAACCTCAGGGATCGAACTCGGCCCTAGTCAAAATTGGGTGTGGGAGTCCATAGATTGGGACGGGGTGTGTCAAGGGGGGCTGTTGTGGGTCACAGAGGGTAAAATGTATGGGACGGGTACCGCCAGGGAGGACATTGTGGGTCATGTGGGGGTAAGAGAGTGAGGAGAAAATGGATGGGGTGCAAAATGCGCGGATGCAAAATGACTCTGGATCCCTAAACGCGCAGAGGTGATCCTAAAACGCGTCGTCGTGATCCCAAAACACGCGGACATGTTTGTTGTGGGTCATGTAGGTAGAATGTGTGTGTAGGGGTAAGAGGGGTAGGGTGGGATAAGTAATGGGGGAGGTATACATCAACAAGTTGATAGTATGAGAGAGGGAAGGAGGAGGGGGGATGCTCCCACATGGTGTGGGACAGGTTGCGGCATGTGGGACGTTGTGAGTCATGTATGGTAAAAGTGTAAGTATAGGAACAGGTGAGCAATAGTAGTAGATGAATATGTATGAGTATGTGCCGGAGAGTTAATCGTGTGTAGATATATAGTTAAATAACAGTATTTAGGATATATATGTACTTCGGGCTCACCATAGCCCGTGCTGCTTGGGATTTTTTGTTCCAGGTAGCGAATCTTTAACAACAACATGTAGGATATGTTGAGGAGGTGTAGAGGGGGATCCCCCCTATCCCTGACAGGGTAGGAGACCAAACTTTAAGAAGATGAGTGGTTAGGGGTATGGCACGTGAAGGAGGATAGGGAGAGAGGGGAATGGAGGGGAGTAGGCAGTAGCTTTGTCTGATAGTTGGGTCTCATTTTTTTTTAACACTGTTTTATGTAGGAAAAAAAAACGTCTAACTTTCTCACCCAATTTTGTTTGTCGTTGGTGTTCAATGTCGACGATTAGTTTTTCACGTCAGACAGGACTGTGTTTGCGGCAGAGCGTCTCAGCAGCAAATGGAGTGTGTCAATGACTCGTAAATAGTTTTTTTTCTGTAAACAGTGTGGGTGGGTCTCTCCCCTCACTCCCACACCTTGCTTCAAGAGCGGTACATACTCAGCACCATCACATGACCACACGCCCACATGTGCCCACATAGACATGAGGTTCTCACCACATACCAGCAGACTATATAGGAGCTGTGAACTGTACTAGGAGCGGTGTACCTCCTCCATGTCGCGAGCCCTGGTGTGTGGTCTTTGATGCCCTGCGTATGAGTGGACAGTGTTCTCGTTAAGGAGGTGGTGTCATATATCTCACCCTTCCCCCTCCCCTCACCCCCCTCCCCTCACCCCCCTCCCATGCAGGTGACAGTCATCATCAATTTCTGACCAGGGGGAAAAAGACACAGGCCGATTGGGGCTTAAATTTTATTAGTAAATTAAATTCTGCAGAACATGTAAATAATATAAGTAGGAATTAACAAATGTAACATGTCTGAGGACTAAATTAACTTAAAATGTACCCCCGTAGTAGTAAGCATATCCTAGTGACATGGCAAACACGTTCTGCAGAAACCTAATGGCAGAAGAAATGTAATTAGAACTAGGTATAACAGTCAGGACACAAAGGGGAAATAAAGTATATAGACACAACACTTAACGGAGCCCGACCAAGACATAATGGGAAATCCTAGAATTAACAGGCGGGCAGAAAATACCTAGTGACTGGGGAAAACTGATATGACAAATGGGAGAAGTTTTCCCAGGGCGTGAGGCCGGCCGCCAAGGAATAAGAAGGGTTTCCTGACTCTTACTAGCACCTAGACTGGGCAAAGGATTAGCTGCGGACAGCGGAACACTTGGGGACCGGCGCTGCACCCCCCCTCCCCACTTGCGGTGGGGAAGACAGAGGGACACTGGCACAAAGCATGACTGGGAACTGCCACTTGCATGAAGGGGAGGCGGGTGGGAGTTTCGAGTACTGCGACGGTCGGGTGGAGAGAGAGGGAGCCCCTCTCTGCCCCGGAATTTATATGGCCCCGGGCTTCCCGTGCATCTGCGTGGGGCGCACTGCACAACTGTTTCTTTGTCCCCCTCTTCAGAAACATCTCCCATTTGTATTTCAAATCAGAGGCCATTCACGACAATTCCACACTTCACATTTCCTCAGTCCACAATAAACGAGGGAAAAAGTAAACACATTATATAAATTTATTCTTTTATTAAACACTTAAGCGATTTACAACGATAATAATAATATCATTGGCATGTATCAGCCTGTAGTCTTGTATGTCTTTCAGCAGTCAATAAGAAGTTAAAGGCGTAAACCCTTTATATATAATTTGGCCGAGGAGGAATGCTTCAGGGCGGCGGGTAACCTCTTGGGAGTTTGACACATAACTGGACTAAATGACTCGTTACCACGCAACATACCCAGCAGGTCCCCCACCCCCATACACCTAGCACTCAAGTCTGTTTACATCTTCCCCTCCGAGGCTCAGGGGGGGGGGGGGCTTACACGCATGACTCTATATTCCCAACAAATAACGACTATATAGCCTGAGGTATAGATCTTTTAATTTTGCTTTCACTCTGAATAACGAGCTTCATCGCTTACCAGTCTTCAATTTTCTTCTATCTCATCAAACTACTGCCCCGCATTTAGTATCACTCAGTAAACTCAGTCAATGTAAGTAAGTAGGTAAGCGTTTACTGAATGAGGGAAATATTTTTTTACATTTTAAAAGATGTCTACCAGTCTTAAATTTTTTCTATCAAATCAAATCAGTGCTAGCATCACTCAGTAAACTCAGTCAAAGTGTGTAGGTAAGCGTTTACTGAATGAAGGAAACATGTTTTACATCTTAAAAGATGACTACCAGTCTTCAAATTTTTTTATCAAATCAAATCAGTGCTAGCATCACTCAGTAAACTCAGTCAAAGTCAGTAGCTATACGTTTACTGAATGAGGGAAACATAACTTAATTCTAGAGCCAGCAGCACTGGGAGACTTGCGGGTAAGTGTTTCCACTACTGAACGAATATGTATAATTTTTTATCAAACACTGGGAGCTTCGCCATTACACACATCTGGGCTGGAGGTTTGAGGTGTACTGAGATGGGGTAGGTATTGGGGATGATCATACCCTCACCCCCCACCCCACCCCTAGATAACATACGACGCTGTCGAGTACACGCTACCTACGCTCCTCACTCTACGCTGTATTTCAGCCCTTAAACTACTGCCAGATGATGTAGACCACCACCTACAGGCAGCTAAGTACATGGAATCCAAGCATGTCATAGCACAATCAAAGTAACCAACCTAAATCGACTCATTCCGTCGCAAACTAAATTCAAAACAATCCTCTCTGGCTGTGAGTACCAGTGCATGCTGCCCGCCTCTGCCCATCACCGCGCTGCCTGACGCAAGTTTCCACCACAACATATACTCCAGTCATCCTCGACCTATCATGTCTCCCAGGAACAAGACTGTACAGGCAAATAAGATCAACAAAGCCCCTAACAAGGCATCCATCCCGACAAATACTGACAGTCATCATGTTTCTCCCTCTGGAAGCTCTGGGGCCTGTGGCGGCGGTGCTGCCCTTCCCTCCACCCCATTGAGTCAGGGAGGGTTGTGCTCTCAAGCCTCTCCTATTACCACTCTTACATCCCAGTTTACGAGATTCAAGCATGCTTCTGGTCCCTCACCGGATTTCCCTAACTGGGCTGATAATCAGTGGTTCAAAAAGTTGTGCTCAGTCCTTGAGGCTCAAAATACGATTATCTTGAGTCTTCAATCTGAAAATCAAGCAAACTGTTCGAACCTCCGTCAACAACAACAAGAAATAACCCTCCTCCACGAGTTAGTTAGTTAGTTTAGTTTAGTTCATTTATTATGCACCCCATACCCATCTTGTGGGCAGTAGTGGAAAGGGTTACAGAGGCACATAATGGGCTCAGGGACTGAACCCCACAATTCATTTAGCTAAGCAAGTTACAATCTTGATGAACTAGTTACAAAATTCAATATAAGTCGTCACATACGACAATGGGTTCAAGATCGACCTCAAGTACAGGTTCTAAATTAAGCAACTGACATATGTGGAGAGCTAGTGTCAAAATTTATATGTTTGTCCTGCACACCGCCCCACATCCAGTGGGCAGCGGTGGATAGGTTCACTCAGTTACTACCTACAGTTAGCAAACTGGGGATATTTGGCTAAAATTTCTGGTAGCAGATCATTTTGAATGAAATATTTACACATCGCTGGAACATTGGTTATAGAATTGTCTCTAAATTCATGTATCTTTTCGCACTCCATCACATAGTGACGGAGGGTGTGCGAATAATTTTGTTGACACAGTTTACATTTGGTCAGGTCTACATCA
This sequence comes from Procambarus clarkii, assembly GCF_040958095.1. NCBI lineage: Eukaryota > Metazoa > Arthropoda > Malacostraca > Decapoda > Cambaridae > Procambarus > Procambarus clarkii. The sequence continues at coordinate 25,294,429 of NC_091187.1, forward strand.
GCAGATAATGAGAATTCCCAGAGATACTTGTAACCGAGTCTAAGCCGAGCAGTAGTAACATCCAGAAGTCTGCTGATTTTATTGGATGATCCATAGATGTGTGGCTCCTCTTGCATGATAGTATGATGATAGATGGAATTACTGGTGTCAATTTCACTTTGCCTCAGATCTACAAGATAAAAAAAAAATAAAAAAATAAAATAAAATGTTTATTTAGGTAAGGTACAAACATACAATAAATTTTTACAAAGATTGGTTAACTTATAGGTAGAGCTAGTACATACAATGCCTAAAGCCACTATTACGTAAAGCGTTTCGGGCATGATAAACTTAAATGACAAGCTTAATACTAATTGAGCATAATGAGTAGAATGAAAACAAGAAATGAAAACATAGATGAAAAAGCAGCACAAATACAATTATGTCGACAAACAGCGCTCTTTAAAAAAAAACAGACATTGGTTGACAATAGAAGGGTAAAGTAGGTTACAGGGAATTTATTAGGTATAGCTTCGTTTTTAACTCTAATACCCTAACACACACAAACTAAAATAAACATATATGGCAGATCTCATCACACCCACAAGAGTTAAGATGATACTAATAATACATAATAATAACCTGAAAATAAACAAAAACATTAATGGAAAATTCTTTTATAGTTGGTTTTTTCTATATGGGACACAGCACACATAGGTAGGGGTGCACAGTATAACATTTAAAAAAGAACAAACAAACGCTGAAGACCAAAGCAGCAGGCTGCCCAATCGGCAGGGATGATGATTTGACGTCGGCATACATGGAAAACTAGACACAGTGGATGCTCCTAACAAGGCCCCGGAGCGGGAGGGTTATCATGTATGCGCATGGGGTCCCTCCGGTCGCCGCCTTACCTACTCGTGGTCTCTGCCAGATCATCCACCCTCTTGTGAGACGCCATTAGGAGAAGTGGTACTCCAGATGACGAAACTGCTTAGATAGTTGGCTACCAGCTGACTTGGCTGCGGTTCACCTAAGCGTGACTATAGTTACCCTTATGCACCCTGTGCACGGTGATCCCGGGGCTAAGGAGGCCTGCCCCTTGACATGGCCTTGGACCATATTCTGTATATAGAATATGTCCAGGTCAGGGCCTTCACGGAGTAAATCTCGAGGTCGCTCTTGGTGAGACCCATACCTTGTAGACCACGCGCACTCTCCTTGCACCATCCACCCCTCCAATTAAGGGTTATTGAGGAGGCGGATACTGTATGCTTACCGGTATACTCCCGGACCTTCTGCAGGATCTCGGGGGTGCCGTATTTGTCGCACTTGCTCTGATGTGGACGGGAGAGTGGGAAGTTATCAGCTGAGACCTGGGTGTCTAATATGAAGGCCTCATCACCTTTGCAAGCAATAATGTCTGGCTTGCAGAAGGTCCCTCCATCTGGTATACGGACTTCGCGCTCCACCTCAAAGCCTCTTTGCCGCAATCGGCCAGCTACGAACCGGGTGATGTCGTCGTGACGTTTCACCCGAGCCCCGTGTGTCTTATGGCAGGCCTGGGATATGTGGCCCAGGGTTCCTGGTTTCCGACAAGCGTCACAGAGACCAGAAGCCTCGGGTCTACCCCTAGCCGCCCTAGACGGTGTGGCTACAGCGTTTGCCCTAATTTGGATGGCGTGGGCAAAATCTCCTCCGCTTAGCAAACGGGTGCCAGACGCAACCCACTTGTGACAGGATGGGACCTCACAAGAGGAAGCGAGGCCGGCGCCGTCGACCATGCTGTACAGTTTTGCCTTCCATCTTCTAGCGCACTCGGTCGTCCTGTTGGATGGCGTTCCAGCGGCCGTGGTCGGGTCTACCCACCGGCGCATTCTCGCTTGGAATGCGGGTAGGAGAGCCGCTGCCACCACCACTGGGTCCGCTGATCCAGTCAGCGCCCCGAGCCGCTTGTTCTTTTGTAGCCGGATCGATGTGGCAAAGTCGGGTATCCCTAGTCCACCGTTGTTACGACCCTGGGTTCTCCAGTGGAAACCAGAGGTCAAAATTGAGCTATTAAACTTTCTGGTAGTACAGTTGAGGCATCACGAGCGGCAACTGTTTGTATCTTCCCTGCCAGACGTAAGACTATTATTGTTTCTCAAAGAGCATTTAAAGACTGAGCTGGGGGTTGATTATTAAATAATAACATAGGCACCAACTTTGCTTACTAATACTTTCTAATCATTTGTAAAGTAACAATACGTTGCATAGGGGAAGATCTTTAATGTGCTTAGCTGCACGATCAATTAGACTCCTTCCGGCACCACGACATGAGGGAGGCTAGCTGGTCGCTAGGAGCTTCCTTCTCTGGCTGGCGTTCGTGCGGACGAGACCTACTCTGTGGCTGCACCCCTACTCTTCTCCCTTCTCCTCTTACTTATTTCCCTTACCTGAAGTTCCTGTACCCTTAAGTTAAGTACGGGGCATTATTAAGTGTACCTACTCTGGTAGTAACGATTGGTGAGACCTGGGGGTAGTATTTGCCAGTGTTTTGGGTACCCCTAAGTGTTGTGTTTTGTATTAGGGTCCCACGTGGTTTCCCTACCCTAAGCTGCATCCAGCTTCAGTGCTTATCCAGTAGTACTTTACCCTAGCTTGTTATTAGTGTAAACCTTGTATCCTGCCTACGTGGACCAAGGCTTTTAACGTAAGATAGTGTGGTAAAGTTATTATTATTATTGTTATTGGTGTGAGTGTATATGGGGGGTTGTTAAGGGGGTTAATAAATAAGTACATGAATTACAGAGTATCCCTTCTTCCCGTGTGGGAGCGCATTGATCAACCCTTAGACTAACATATATGGTCTTGTAGCAAGTTATTACTACTGTGGATAGTTTATTTTGGGGGCCGGGCCTTTTAGCTCTCCCATATTTGATACTCTGTCTTCTAACTACCCTTACCCCTTAATAATACCAAGTCCCCCATAGAAGCCCCGCACACAATTATTTATAACAAGTGGTTGGCCAGTCCGGGAGGAACATTGTAAGTGTAAAAAATTAGATTCTTGAGTGCCAAAATTAAAATTTTTTGTTTTCCGCAGAACGGTTGTGTGCTAGCCTAGGGTCCAGCTCATCTAGCAAAGGACATTCTTGCACTGACTAGACACCCAGCTGGATCCCTTCACGATTAAGGTTAGTGTAGCCTTGTGTTAGGGGCCGTGCAAATTTTTGTTTTTTTCCAATTTTTATTTTTTAATTTTTTCTTTGGCTGGGAGCTAAAATTATTAGTGATGTCATCTGAAATGCAGAGACTGGCAGGTGAGCCTTCAGCAGTAGAGATAAAGAAACTTACCAAGTCTAATTTAGTATTGTTAGGCAAGGAATTTGGCCTAGAATTAAATGACGCGGATAAAAAGTGGACTTTGGTGAATGAAATATTACAACATTGTATTGATGAAGAACTATTGGCAAGTGATACACCTTTATGCCAGCCTAGCCAAGCAGAAAGTGCAGCTCATAAGGATAGAGAATTAGCTCTAGAGTTAGCAAGAATAAAATTAGAGGAGCAAAGACTCAAAACCGAGGAGGCTAGAATTAGAGCGAATGCCACTGGACCTCCACCTGCCGGGGATTCAAACCCCAGGCATTATGAGAAAAAGCATAATTTGCCTGAATTTTCCGAGTCAGACCCTGAAAGGTTTTTCAACCATTTTCAGAGATTGGCCATGTCCATGAACTGGCCAAAGGATGAGTGGGTGAAAATCCTACAGGGAAGACTTAGGGGTAAAGCACAAGATATTTTTATAAACATGCCTGACGACGAGTGTTTTGAATATGATAAAGTCAGGGAATGTATTTTGCGGGCATATGAAATTATTCCTGAAGCTCACCGCCAAGTTTATCGTAACCTTAGGCCTACTCACAACCAACCGCTCACTGAATTTGTTAATGATCAAATTCGATTGTTTGATAGATGGATTCGCTCGGCGAAAGCCGAAACATACGAGGCTCTCAGGAACTTAGTTTTAATGGAGCATTTTATAGATATTATGCCAGAGAATGTTTCACAGTACATTAGAGGAAGGGTAGAGGTAAATTCTAAAATAGGGGATTTGGCCAAGTTGGCAGAAAACTACCAATTGGCGGGCAAAAGGCCCAATAAAAATAATTATACCCCACAGAGTAGCAAAACTTATACCCACAGCCAGTCCAGACCAGCTCATTCTAACCCTTTACCTAATGCACCTTCTGTTTCAGACATAGCTAACCCTGTTAAAGTGTCTAGCCCCACGGCACCTAAGGGTGAACCGAAGGGTAATTCTGTTAGTAATGTCTCTTCTCCCCGACGTTTTTGTGGTCACTGTAATCGTTCAAACCACAATATTAGCCGTTGTTGGCAACTGTACCCGGAAAAAAGACCCAATGCTCTAGTTGTGACACAGGGCTTGAGGCCTTCGGAAGGGTTAGGGAGTAAGACCTCCAACCCACAGTGGTTGGACTTGCTTACCCCATTCTTATCAAAACGGAGACTACTTTTGTCTGAGGGTTCTTCCTGGAAGGACGTGGTGATCTTCCAAGACACCGGTGCCATCCAGACTTTAATTTTAGAGAGTGTGTTGCAAGGTGCCAACACTCTCGACACTGGAGAGGTGGTACTGGTCGAGGGTGTCACTAGTGATACTCGAGCAGTACCCCTCCATAAGGTTACCCTGGAATCTGATTTCCACAAGGGTGTTTGTACAGTCGGAGTCACTTCATACCTACCTTTCCCTAATGTTGATGTAATAGTTGGTAATGATTTAGCAGGGGATAAGGTAGGGGACTCCAGACTGCCTATTATGTTCCCTACCCCTAAGGTTTGCCTGGATCCACCCGCTGCAGAGGATAATGTTGTGTACCCTGCGTGTGCAGTGACCAGGTCTATGGGACTTAAATGTAAGGGCAGCCCTGTGCTTGCCAAGGTGGTAAATCCCGAGGTCACGAGGAGCTTTCCGAGTGGTGAAAACCAAGTGGACCTCGCGGACACATTCATGGCCCGACTCGATGACGTGGCCGAGGACATTGTGGAGAGCCTGCCACCGCCATCTACCGAGAGTAGTGGGGAGGTGGAGGAGAACACTGTTGAGCCTCGGCCAATGGCATCTGACCAAGGCCTAGATGCCTCCTTGAGTGAGTTACAGAAAGCTGACCCCACTCTTGCAGATTGTCATGAAACAGCCGTCTCTATGGAAGAAATTGTAGACGCAGCAACTGGGTACTACTACAATGATCGGATTTTGATGAGAAAATGGAGACCACAGAGTGCTCCCTTGTCAAATGAGTGGGAGGTAGTCCACCAGGTTATGTTGCCGACCTGCTATAGAGAAAGAGTTTTGGCAGCTGCTCATGATGATCCTATGGGGGGACATCAAGGTATAAATATTACGTATGACAAAATTTTAAAGTATTTTTTCTGGCCCAAGCTGAAAAGCGATGTGGCAAAATTTTGTAATGCGTGTATTGTTTGTCAACTGGTTGGGAAACCAAACCAGACTCCACCTAAAGCTCCTCTAAGGCCTATTGTCGTGCCAGAGGAACCATTTTCTCATGTGGTAATGGACTGTGTTGGACCATTACCTAGAACTAAGTCTGGTAATATTTACCTAATCACAATGATGTGTATCACTACTCGTTACCCAGAGGCTTTTGCTGTAAGGAACATCCGAGTAAAAACTGTTGTTGCTCGTATGTTGCAATTTTTTTCCACTTTTGGACTGCCTCGGGTCGTGCAAACTGACAATGGTACTAATTTTAAGTCTGATGTTTTTGAGCAATTTTGTAAGGAACATGGAATAACTCATAAGGTTTCCAGCCCATACCATCCACAGAGTCAGGGGGTAATTGAACGTTTCCATCTAACTCTGAAGCAGATGTTGAAGACATCGTGCGAGAGTTCCCACACCTTCTGGGATGAGAATTTACCGTATGTTTTGTTTGCGGCTAGAGAGGGATTACAAAGTTCACTGGGTTGTTCTCCTTTTGAGTTAGTCTTTGGCCATAAAGTTCGTGGACCCTTGCAAATGTTACAGGAGAATCTGTTAGGGAACGTAACGTTAACCGAAGGTTCGGCTTTCTTTGCGCAACACCACCAGAGACTCAAGGACTGCAAGGCGGCTGCATTAAAGTATCTTGGCAAGGCCCAAGAAAAGATGAAAGAACGTAACGATGCTAAATCTAAGTTACGGGTATTTCAGCCTGGCGACCCTGTCCTGGTATTAAAGCCTCGACTAGGGAACACTATGTCCCACAAGTACGAAGGCCCCTACATTGTGACAGAAAAGACTGGGGACCTCACGTACAAAGTGAGGCACTCTGACAAACGTAACCAGGTAATGCTCATACATGTAAATCGGATGAAGAAGTTCCAGGGCCCCAGGCCCATTGCACTAACCAATGTTTCCATTTCCAGTGAGAGAGGGGATGATTGTTCTGGGGACCCAACTAATCTCATTTTCAATAATTCTAGTTCTGTGAATGCTGTGGAGGAAGGACTGTCCCATTTGCAGATGGCCCAACGTGAAGAGGTTCAGTCGTTGGTTGATGAATTCTCCAGTCTGTTCGGGGAGGTCCCGACCCAGACTGATGCTATTTGCCATGATGTCGAGTTGACGGACTACACTCCCATTCGCCTTCAACAATATCGGATGAGTCCAGAAAAGAAGGCCATCGTACGGAAGGAGGTCGACTTCTTGCTCCAGCACGGCCTCATCCGGCCGAGCCAGGGCTCTTGGTGCTCGCCCTGCCTTTTGGTTCCCAAACCAGACGGCTCCTGGCGATTATGCACCGACTATCGGCAGCTCAACAAGGTGACCATTGTGGATGCCTATCCGCTGCCCCTCCTCGAGGACTGCATCGACGAGTTGGGAAATGCCAAGTACGTTTCGAAATTCGACCTCTCGAGGGGGTATTATCAAATCCCACTCACTGAACGTGCTAAACAGCTAACCGCGTTCGTGACACCCGAGGGTGTTTTTGAGTATCAAGTGTTACCGTTCGGCTTGCGTAATGCTCCTGCCACGTTCCAGAGACTCATGAACTCTCTACTCGCTAAGGTGCCAAATTGTCGGGCGTATTTAGATGATATCGTGCTGTTTGACAGTAATTGGGCTGACCACATAGCTAGGTTACGCCAGTTGTTTGCCATCTTGAAAAGGGCAAATCTTACCTTAAATGCTAAAAAGTGTCATTTTGGCCAAGGCACAGTGACGTACCTCGGTAATGAAGTGGGCCAAGGAAAAGTGTTACCTCGGGAAGATAAAATCAGTGCCATTCTGGAGTATCCAGTACTAAAGTCTAAAAAGGACGTTCAAAGATTTATCGGTATGTGTGCGTACTATCGACGTTTTTGTCAGAACTTTTCCAGGGTTGCCACTCCTCTCACAGACTGGTCCACCGCTGGTTCCACCTCCGTGGGGGTAACCTTCCAGTCTCCGGAAAGGACGCATGCAGCAGCTTTTGAACGATCCTTCTCGTACAGGCTCTGGCACAGAACATACTGTGCCCTTCGTTCCCTCTTACGTCCAATCGGAGGTTGGGTTGGATTGGCACGGTTTATTGGGGGGGGGGGGTCTCTGCCGACGCGCAGGGCGGAGGCGCAGTGCGTGGTCACCAGATCTTTTGGCTGTAGTTACCACCCAAGCATGGCGCTCGAGGATCCTATCCACGTTATGGCCGTTACCACTGACCAGGTCAGTGATTGCCTTGTCGAGGAGTTCCTCCCCCCATCCGGTTTCCTGGCCCCTGGGTGCAATAGCTGCAAGGAATTCGACCATAGTTTCCTTCCAGGCAGCTTCCTGGGGGGTCCCGTCAGGGGGGGGCATGTCAGGATCGGCTCCATCGGGGGCGCCCACCGCCGCCCTAACGTTGCCTCTCCGTCCACGGTTCCTCAACGGGCTAGGCAGTTCGTCATCCCTGTCTGAGTTAGACAGTGATGACTCTGAGCCCTCGCCCTCCGCTCGGTTTCTGTATTCCGCCACCAACTCTCTGTATTCGACCCGCTTCCTTTGGCTCTTAATGGACTCAAGAGTTCGCGAAGGAAAGCGCTGTTGCAGCCGCTGGTTCATACCTTCCCGGCCAGCCTGGGGTCTACCCTCCAGCCTTACCTCTTCCCTTGCCAGGAGGCGTTTCTCCTCATCGGTCCACCTTGCTTTGGGCCTACCCGCTCTACTCGCGGCCTCTTCAAGTTCTTGGTGGTATTGAACTAAACTGGTTGAGAGAGGTACAGTCTTTAACATGGTTGGGAAGGTCATTCCACATTCTGGGCCCCTTGATTTGTAGAGCATTTCTAGTTTGATTAAGTCGTACTCTAGGAATATCAAAACTGTATTTATTTCTGGTGTGGTGCTCATGGGTTCTGTTACACCCTTCTATGAAGCTTTTGAGATCAGGATTGGCATTATAGTTTAGTGTTTTATATATGTATAATACACATGAGAGAATGTGCAGTGACTTAATGTCTAACATATTCAGAGATTTGAGTAGGGGTACCGAGTGATGTCTGGGGCCAGAGTTGGATATTGTCCTAATAGCAGCTTTGTGTTGAGTAATTAGAGGACGTAAGTGATTTTGGGTAGTAGAGCCCCAAGCACAAATACCATAGTTGAGATATGGATAGATAAGGGAGTAATAGAGAGTCACCAGGGCAGGGCGTGGTACATAATATCTGATCTTAGAAAGAATGCCCACAGTTTTTGAAACTTTTTTTTGATATATTTAGAATGTGTCCCTGGAAATTCAGCTTGTGGTCAATGAGAATGCCAAGGAATTTGCCATCTAATTTGTTACAAATTTGGGTATTGTTTATTTTGAGATTTATTTGATTAGAGGATTTATTGCCAAACAGAATATAGAAAGTTTTGTCAATGTTAAGGGTGAGTTTGTTGGCAGTTAGCCACAGATGGACTTTATTTAGCTCAGTATTTACTGTGGCATTTAGAGCAAGGGGGTCAGGACTGGAGTAAATGAAGGTTGTGTCATCAGCAAATAGAATTGGTTTGAGGTGTTGGGAGGCATTTGGAAGGTCATTAATGTAGATGAGAAAGAGGAGAGGGCCAAGTATGCTGCCCTGATGAACACCAATGTTGATGGGTAGGGTGGGAGAAATTGTATTATTCACAGAAACATATTGAAGCCTGTCAGTAAGGTAGGATTTGAGGTATTGCAGGGAGTGTCCTCTGACTCCATAATGATGTAATTTAAGAAGAAGATTTTGGTGGTTGACAGTATCAAAAGCTTTACGCAGGTCCACAAGAAGACCTGTTGAAGTTCTCGGTGTACTGCTGCTCTGAGATTGCTCATTGATATTAGAAACTTAAGGGCTAGCCGAGATCAACTCCAGCATGACTTGAATGGTCTCCGTGAGGAAAACATTCGTCTGAAATCTGATGAAGCCATAAAAAAACAAGAGGAAGCTCTTAGCAAAATGACTGCATGTATCAATACATTATCCGCCCAACGTTCCGTCACCCAGGATGAACAAGATCAGCAAAAGCTGCTTGTCTGTAATTGTGTCGTCCCAAGCTATTCCAGTGGAAAGCGAAGGTGAAAAGTGTATTGAAATTGTTCAGGATCTCTTCAAAAAAGAATTGCAGGTCTCTCTAGACAAAACAGACATTATTGCTGCCTACAGAGTAGGCAAAATGAACCCATCAGGACAAAACCAGCGGAAAATTCGCCTGAAATTGACCTCCCAGTCCACGAAATCGCATCTTGTCCAGACAGCTGCATCCTAACGACAGGGAATCTACATCAACGAGTGCTTGACTAGAAAAAGACAGCAACTCCTCTACCGCCTGCGTCAAATCCGTCATCAAAATCCAGATGCGATTCATCAGTGCTTCGTTAGAGATGGCTTGATCAAAGTAAGAAGGACTTCAGTAGGTAAAATGTTTACAATTGCTAATGAGGATAACCTCAACACTTTCCTCACCCAATGTGGTTTGTCTCACTTTATTATCACTCCCAATGAGTCAACATAATTAACCCCCTTGTCACTTAGTGCGGGCTAGGTATCCTAATGTCTCTGTTTCACTTTTTAAATGAATTTTTAATTTACTTTTTACTAGTCATTTACTGGACTTAATTAACTGAGTGCTTTAATATTTCTTTAGGTCTTATTAATTATACGATCATAACTAAACTACATATAGTTAATAATCTTTAGCTTAAATTTGCCTATGTTTATTATTCAACTTTTTTCTTTGATTGGCAGACAAGTATAGACCCAGAACTAAACCTCTTATCCACTATCTATGACAATCATCACTTTAATGATCTAAATTGCAGATATTGTACAGCACATGATGTAAACAATGTATTAACACATAATCACAATATGTCTGTAATAAACTTGAACGCTAGATCCCTAGGTAAACACTTCGATGATGTTAGTACCTTGATTGAAACTATTGACAACAAATTCTCTTTTATTATATTTACTGAAACGTGGTTGAAAGAGGATATTACTCAACTCTTTAACATGCCTAACTACTCGGCAATTCACAACTGCCGTCAAATTCAGAGAGGTAGTGGTACTGCTCTTTACTACCACCAAGAACTAACATGCTTAAAAGTAATTAGAACTAGAGACTGCTGTGGGGAGTATATCTTCGCCAGTTTCAGAGTCAAGGGTGCCGAGTCTGTCCTGTCTGTGGGTGCAGTCTATAGAATTCCTAACACTGATGTGTCCGAATTCAACTCAAACCTTAGAAATCTAATACTCAATAATAGACTGAACAAAAACCATCTAATTATCACAGGGGACTCTAATATTAACCTCTGCGAGCCTGAACACCCTACTGCTTTTAGCTTCCTCAACTGTATGAATTCCTGCTTCCTCATACCCTTAATCACTAGGTCTACTAGAATCACTGATAGTACTGCCACGACTCTAGATCACATCTGGACCAACATAACCTCTCCGCGTACTTAGGTATAATCACCGATAGCACTACAGAGTCAAGGAAGTTAAGCTTTAGGCTGCACAATGAAACTGCTATAGACAATTTTATAACTGCTGTTGATAATGTCAACTGGGAGTTCGAATTAGGTAACATAGGGGACATCAACCTAGCAGTGCAATCTTTTCTTCAAAAAACTCTTAGCCTTTATAACACCCACTGTCATATGCTTACAAAACAAGTCACAACGAAAAGGCTTAACAATCCTTGGCTTACAAAGGGAATACTTAAATCAATTAATAAAAAACATGACCTTGAGAAGAAGTATAGGTTAGGAACCGTCTCCAAAGAATTCTCAAAGAATTACTCGTTAGTGCTATCTAAGATAATTAGACGAGCCAAAACTAAATACTATGAAGATAAATTTACCCAAATAAAGAGCAACATTAAAAAAACTTGGAGCACAATTTCACAAGTATTGGGATCAAAGAAGATTTTAAATAACAAATCAACACTCCTGTCCAATAACGATAGTCAGCTTTCAGCCTCTGATTCTGCTGTTGAGTTCAATAGGTTCTTCTCTTCTATTGGGTCATCCCTTGCAAATGATATTCCATCTTCCAGTACTGATGTTAAGGACTATCTTACAGGTAACTATCCACAGTCTCTGTACCTAAAGCCTATTAATTCCACTGACGTCAATGAGATAATCCTTTCCCTTAAAACCAAGTCTAGTGCCCTTGAGGAGATACCAACTTTAATTTACAAAAAAGCCTCCAGATCTTTAGCCCCTGCTATTGCATTGCTCTTCAACAAGTCACTTGAACTCCAAACCTTTCCAGATATTCTAAAAATAAGCGAGAGTAACTCCTGTCCACAAATGTGGTGATCTCACAGATGTTAACAACTACAGACCTATATCAATCCTGCCTAACTTGTCAAAAATATTTGAAAAACTAATCTACAAGCAGCTTTAGTCTTATCTAGCCATACACAATATACTTAGCTCTTGCCAATATGGCTTCAGACCCAAAACAGCTCTAACGATGCACTTATTAGTATGATTAACTTGATTCATGCAGCTCTTGATAAAAATGAGTTCCCTGTTGGGTTATTTGTGGACCTGCGTAAGGCTTTTGACACTGTCAACCACCAAAACCTTCTTCTTAAATTACATCATTATGGAGTCAGAGGACACTTCCTGCAATACCTCAAATCTTACCTTACTGACAGGCTCCAGTATGTTTCTGTGAATAATTCAATTTCTCCCACCCTACCCATCAACATTGGTATTCCTCAGGGCAGCATACTTGGCCCTCTCCTCTTTCTCATCTACATTAATGACCTTCCAAATGCCTCCCAACACCTCAAACCTATTCTATTTGCTGACGACACGACCTTCATTTACTCCAGTCCTGACCCCCTTGCACTAAATACCACAGTAAATACTGAGCTAAATAAAGTCCATCTTTGGCTAACTGCCAACAAACTCACCCTTAACATTGACAAAACTTTCTATATTCTGTTTGGCAATAAATCCTCTAATCAAATAATTCTCAAAATAAACAATACCCAAATTTGTAACAAATTAGATGGCAAATTCCTTGGCGTTCTCATTGACCACAAGCTGAATTTCCAGGAACACATTCTAAATATATCAACAAAAGTTTCAAAAACTGTCGGCATTCTTTCTAAGATCAGATATTATGTACGCCGCCCTGCCCTGGTGACTCTCTATTACTCTCTCATCTATCCATATCTCAACTATGGTATTTGTGCTTGGGGTTCTACTACCCAAAATCATTTACGTCCTCTAATTACTCAATACAAAGCTGCTATTAGGACAATATCCAACTCTGGCCCCAGACATCACTCGGTACCCCTACTCAAATCTCTGAATATGTTAGATATTAAGTCACTGCACATTCTCTCATGTGTATTATACATATATAAAACGCTGAACTGTAATGCCAATCCTGACCTCAAAAGCTTCATTGAAGGTTGTAACAGAACCCAATATCAAATAACAATATCTAATCTACCCATTCTATCACAAATTTTTGAAGAAATTATTTACAAACAGCTCTATTCCTACCTCGTAAAATTCGACATACTCAGCCCCTGCCAGTTTGGCTTCCGGTCCCAAAAGAGCACTAACGATGCAATCATTAGTCTCCTTAACGTAATCTACTCAGCCCTTGACAAAAATGAGTTTCCAGTTGGACTCTTCATTGACCTAAGAAAAGCCTTTGATACTGTTAATCACAACTACCTCTTACTTAAACTCCAGCATTATGGAATCTGAGGCCTTGCCCTTGACTACATCCGATCCTATCTTAGTGACAGACACCAATATGTAACCATCAGTGATACAACTTCCACTCTACCAATTACCGTTGGAGTGCCACAGGGCAGTATCTTAGGACCTCTTCTATTTCTTATATATATAAACGATCTGCCTAATGTCTCTAATATTCTCAAACCTATTTTGTTTGCTGACGATACTACCTTTATCTATTCAGACCTCAACCCACATACACTAAATAATGTTGTGAATAATGAATGAAAAAAAGTCCACTTATGGATGTCAACGAACAAAGTAACATTAAACATCGAAAAGACTTACTACATCTTATTTGGAAGCAAATCATCAAATGCAATTCAGCTACAGATAGACAACATTAACATCAGTAATAAAAATGATGGCAAGTTTCTTGGCCTATTCCTAGACAAGAGACTCAACTTCAGCACCCACATTCAACACATAACTAAGAAAGTCTCTAAGACAGTTGGTATACCCTCCAAAATCAGATAATATGTTCCTAACTCTGCTCTCCTCTCACTATATTATGCACTAATCTACCCCTATCTTAATTATGGTATCTGTGCATGGGGGTCTACCACTGCAAACCACCTTAAGCCCATCATCACACAGCAAAAATCTGCTATCAGAATAATAACTAACTCTGCTTTCAGACAACACTCAGCTCCCTTGTTTAAATCCCTAAACTTGCTAAATATTAACTCCCTCCACACATTCTCTTGTGTCAACTACATTTACAAAACCCTATTCTTAAATGCAAACTATGCTCTGAAACTCTCCCTGGACAGATGTAATAGGACCCATTATCACCACACCAGAAATAAATATCTCTTTGATATCCCCAGGGTCAAACTTAATCTGTGTAAACACTCTATGCAAATTAAGGGACCTAGTCTATGGAACTCACTCCCTAGTGAATTGAAAAACTGTAAAACTTTTGCCTTATTTAAAAGCAAAACCAAAAAGTACCTAATTTCTTCTTCTTGGTTTCCTACACTGAGCTTTAAATTTGGTCTGTACCTAGTGTTACCCAATCTCCTAATTTTTATGTATTTAACCCAAACAACCTTATCATTGTATTCATTGCTGTCTTCTTTTATGTGCTAGCCATATGCTGTATTGTGCCTACCAATTTTTGTCAACTACCATTCAAGCTGTTATTTGCAATCAATCTTAGCTACCTATGTGCTTTAATATACTGTACCTACAATTTTCTCTCATTTTTTTTCTTGCCATGTAACTGTTTTCGTTTTTTTTTTTTTATAAATTTTGCAAGTATTTGCCTACTTAAAATTTTCTTAGATTAAGAACCTGCCTGAAACGCTGTGCGTACTAGTGGCTTTACAAGATTGCAATTACCATATTATGTATCCTCACATTCCCAATGTACCTTCTTGTATATGCATAAATAAATAAATAAATAAATAAATAAATAAATAAATAAATAAATAAATAAATAAATAAATAAATAAATAAATAAACCCATGAGCACCACACCAGAAATAAATACAGTTTTGATATTCCAAGAGTACGACTTAATCAAACTAGAAATGTTCTACAAATCAAGGGACCCAGAATGTGGAATGACCTTCCCAACCATGTTAAAGATTGTACCGTCTCTCAACGGTGCTTATCCAGAAAACTGGATAAGCACCTCCAAAGGATACCTGATCAACCAGGCTGTGACTCATGCGTCAGGCTGCGAGCAGCCGCGTCCAACAGCCTGGTTGATCAGTCCAGCAACCAGGAGGCCTGGTCGACGACCGGGCCGCGGGGACGCTAAGCCCCGGAAGCACCTCAAGGTAACCTCATTCACTAAATGCTTACTTACTGACTTTGACTGAGTTTACTGAGTGATGCTGCCACTGATTTGATTTGATAGAAAGAAAAAAATTGAAATTATTATTACAGATGCTGCCACTGATTTGATTTGATAGAAAGAAAAAAATTGAAGACTGGTACAGATAGTCTTCAGTCCAGTGGGGTTCAACCACTGCAAACCACCTCAAGTCCATCATTACCCAGCAAAAATCTGCTATCAGAATAATAGTATAGTATAGTATAATAGTATAATAGTAATAATAGTATAATAATAACAAATTATGCTTTCAGACAACACTCAGCCCCCTTGTTTAACTCCCTAAACATGCTAAACATAATCTCACTCCACAAATTCTCTTGTGTCAACTACATTTACAAAATCCTGTCCTTAAATGCAAATCCTGCTCTGAAACTCTCCCTGGACAGATGTAATAGGACCCATTCTGCAGTTGGAAGAAAACGCTCACTGAGTGGGGGACTTGTTTATTTTATAATAATAATAATAATAATAAATTATTTAAACAAATAATTAATAAATAATAGTCATAATTAATGATTTAATAATTGATAATCCTTAAATGAAGCCTAATAGCTCATTATAACGAATAAATAGATGATTAAAGTGGAATTAATTATGGTGACTAATAATGATTAGTGAATAACCATAAATTATTATACAGAAATAAAATTATTGGATAGCTGTTATAATGATTAAATCAAATACAATGAAGAGAGATCTCGTATTCTTGGCTTATCACTTTGGGGGTTCCGTCGGAGCACCCCCACTGCTTTAGCTCATCCCTTGGAGAGTAAAGTCGGGGGAGCTGGGTTTCCCGGGAGGAGGGTGGGCGTTTTGTAGTGTAACTGATGAGGCGGAGGCGAGCAAGAGGGCGCTGTGTCCGCGGCTTGCATTTAAGTACCCCACTCGGTGCGCGCGCTACATAGTCGGTTAGTCTCCGACTCATGGTAATGCATTTTCTTCCTCACAGAATTTCACCGCTTTTCTGAGAAAATCAGTGATTATTTCTGCGGTTGGAAGAAAACGCTCACTGAGTGGGGGACTTGTTTATTTTATAATAATAATAATAATAATTAATTATTTAAACAAATAATTAATTAACAATAGTCATAATTAATGATTTAATAATTGATAATCCTTAAATGATGCCTAATAGCTCATTATAACGAAAAAATAGATGATTAAAGTGGAATTAATTATGGTGACTAATAATGATTAGTGAATAACCATAAATTATTATACAGAAATAAAATTATTGGATAGCCGTTATAATGATTAAATCAAATACAATGAAGAGAGATCTCGTATTCTTGGCTTATCACTTTGGGGGTTCCGTCAGAGCACCCCCAATCCCGTGAGGGCCAGCGCCGCGGAACCCCCAACTTTTGCATCATTCAAAAACAATACTAAAAAGTACCTAATTTCATCTTCATAGTTTTTTACCTTTTGCTTTAAAACTGCACAGTATCTATTGCTACCCAATCTCCCAATCTGAACATCTTTATCATTGCGATCATTGCTGTCTTCTTATGTGTGCTGTCAATCTGCTGTATGGTGTCTATTAATCTTGTTTAAATTACCAATCAAGCTGTCAGTGTAATCAATCAGAGCTTTAATATACCAATGTGCTTTAATATACTTACTATATCTCGCTCATCTCATTTTTTTCCCTTGCAATGTAATTGTTATCAATTTATTAATTCTGATAGAATTTACCTACTTAAAATTATCTGTTAGATTAAGGACCTGCCCGAAACGCTGCGCATACTAGTGGCTTTACAAGAGTGTAATTACTGTACTATGCTATGTATTCTCACAAACCCAATGTACCTTCTTGTATATAAATAAATAAATAAATAAACATGATACTCTGGGGAATACATTGACATGAAGGGCGAACCATAGAACAGGATCAGCAGGTGAGAGGGGTCATATTAGGGTTTTAAAGAAGTTAAGATAGCTTTAAAGAGTCCTGTGTGTTTGATGGTGGGTAAATGTTCAGTCAATAATTCTCGTGTTTTTAATCTGAATGAGGGGTCCTAGTTTGCGTTCTAGTCGTAAAATGAGTTCCTTAGTATATATGCTATGGAAAATGAGCTTTCAGTACTCTATATAAT
Source organism: Procambarus clarkii (assembly GCF_040958095.1). Lineage (NCBI taxonomy): Eukaryota > Metazoa > Arthropoda > Malacostraca > Decapoda > Cambaridae > Procambarus > Procambarus clarkii. Next base: position 25,311,609 of record NC_091187.1, read on the forward strand.
TTGAAATGAGGTCAAGAAAGACATGTTTATATGTGAGAAGAGTCAGGTTGGAAACTGTTTATTCCAGTCATCCCCCCTCGGATTTACGCCATTTTCTGTGGCCAGAGTAAAGATTCCATTTTCTGTGGAATTCAGTTGAGTACTGGTGGAAAAAGGCATGCTTGCATTTGTATGGTTCTAACCTGTTTATAGATTTTATAGATATTTTTTTTTTTGTTTTTTGAGATATATACAAGAGTTGTTACATTCTTGTACACAAGAATGTAACACAAGAGTTGTACACAAGAGTGAATGTACACTCATACATATATTTGCTCGGGCCTTAAATTAGCTTTTAATATGGAAAATACCATCATATGTATGTCTATCTTTTGTAATAAACATTAAAAACATTGCCATTAGCTGCGATATTTCATATAATACAAAAAAAAGGCTAAATAGTAGGGCCTCAGCCATATTGTGTTGGGTTTGACACTCCAAACATTGATTTGACACTTGTATATTTGAATATAAAAGAAAATAGTTTAATGTTTTAAGCAATTTAAAATATATTAGGAATCTGTTCATATTCTGTATTAAATTGCATTTTTTATAACACACGGTAGGTCGCTGCTGTTGTAGTGGGGGTCCCAATAACTCATTTAATGCGACTACTGGCGCTATCTGTTGCTATGAAATGCTTTTTTGCTATCAAGCCTAAAAATTTAAAAGCCGAATCCATCAGTTTCCTTTTTTATGTCAGTGGTGGTATATCAAGCGCAAAGGGTTTTAGAAAATGTTAGACCTCCACCTTTCAAAAAGTGAGAAGATGAATTCATTTTGGCATTACTGTCATTACTTTGGAAGTTTTAATGATAGCACATGCTTAAACAAACTCACTCGCAAAACAAACTCAATTTTTTTTGGTTCAACTTACACAAATAAACCCAGGGCTTTCACATTCGCGCAAAATACTTAGTCACCCCTAAACTTAAAACAGTTGCACAATCTTACTTAAACACATCAGGGCAAAAATAGAGAGAGAGAGACCTCGGACAAGCTACCGGCCTCCTGTCCTCACCAAGGCTACTAATTCGCACATACTTAAACAAACACACTTGTTAAACTCTTATACACAAACAAAAACTCAAATTTTAACTTACACAAATAAACATGGGCTTTGCACATTCACACAAAAAATGCTTAGTCCCCACTAGACTTGAACACTCACAATCTTACGGTGGTTTAATTGCCAAAGCCTTCCAAACCTGCACTGGGTCGTTAGTCATACATAGAATCGGGGAGAAAAAGATCTGCTTCAATATATATATAAAAAAAATCCTCTTGAATAAATAGTCCAACCACTTGGGCTGGACGGTAGAGCGACGGCCTCGATCACTTCATGCAGGTCGGCGTTCAATCCCCCGACCATCCAAGTGGTTGGGCACCATTCCTCCCGCATCCTATTCCCAAATCCTTATCCTCACTCCTTCCCAGTGCTACATAGTCGTAATGGCTTGGCGCTTTCTCCTGATAGTTCCATTCCATTCCATTCCATTCTTGACTAAATAACTAGCATTAAGTTTTAATCTTGGGCATAGCATTTTATCAAATCACCTTATTCTTTGGGGCACACGTGAGGAACACAAATGAGAACAAGCCTGAATGGTCTCCAGGACTATAATAATAATAATAATAATAATAATAATAATAATAATAATAATAATAATTTTTATTTAGGTAAAGGTACATACATAAAGAGATTTTACAAAGTTTGTTGGCTTTATAGATAGAGCTAGTACATACAATGCCTAAACCCACTATTACGCAAAGCGTTTCGGGCAGGAAAAAACACTAATGACTAAAGCTTAAAACTAATGGGTAAAAAGAATAAAATGTGTTGAGTACAAATAAAAATAGAGGTAAAAGAGGGGGGAACATTGTTGAAAAAGCAGCACAAATACAATTACAAATTATTACAGAAAATTACATTCAAACAGCGTTGAATTGAAAAAAAAAAAAAAAAAAAACATACATGGGTTGACAACAGAGGGGTAAGGTAGGTTACAGGGAATTTATTAGGTATAGCTTCGTTTTTAACTTAAACTGTTAAAACTATATGTAGATGCCTTAATTAATCCGCTTGACCATCAATGGTCAAGCAAATTAAGGCGTCCTGTAGATACCAGTTCCATTGCTCCTGGCAGTATGGGTTCGAGTCACTTCTGGGGTGTGAGTTTTCAGTTGCATATAGTCCTGGGGACCATTCAGGCTTGTTCACATTTGTGTTCCTCACATGAGCCCCAAAGAATGAGGTGATTTGATAAAATGCTATGCCCAAGATTACCATCCAAGTGCCGGCAGGGAAGTGGTTCAAATAGCTTCGGTTATCACTTCTTTATGTCCGGTCGTGATGGTCAAGCAGATTAAGGCGTCCTGTAGATACCAGTTGCGTTGCTCCTGGCAGTATGGGTTTGAGTCACTTCTGGGGTGAGTTTTCAGTCGCATATAGTCCTGGGGACCATTCAGGCTTGTTCGGATTTGTGTTCCTCACGTGTGCCCCAAAGAATGAGGTGATTTGATAAAATGCTATGCCCAAGATTACCATCCGAGTGCCGGCAAGGAAGTGGTTCAAATAGCTTCGGCTATCACTTCCTTATGTCCGGTCGTGATGGTCAAGCGGATTAAGGCGTTCTGTAGATACCAGTTGCGTTGCTCCTGGCAGTATGGGTTCGAGTCACTTCTGGGGTGTGAGTTTTCAGTCGCATATAGTCCTGGGGACCATTCAGGCTTGTTTGCATTTGTGTTCCTTTCGTGTGCCCCAAAGAATGAGGTGATTTGATAAAATGCTATGCCCAAGATTACCATCCGAGTGCCGGCGGGGAAGTGGTTAGCATGTAATTGTAGCATGTCGCACTGTGTTTGACCTTTCCTGCTTCTGAAAAAAAGGTTGCCAGTATTTGGGTAAAAGGCTGACGTATATTGATATTTTATGGCAAGATATTTGAGTTACATACTGTGCTATTTGAGATGTTTTGTTTTTTATACTAATTAAGTCAGTAAAAAAAATGTTCCTATTGGCTTCTTGTTGGTCGAGGCCCTTATAATAATAATATAAATATTTGCTCAGTATGTGGTAACTTTACACACACTAGCAGGGATGGAGATATAAGGGCGCAAAGCCCCCACGACGAATATTTGCAGGGTCGACACAGGGCGGTTGACTAGGCTTTATCCAAAACATAAGGGAAAGTAAAAAAAAAAAAGAAAAATGGAGACGTGGCTGGAAACGCACACCGGATATTTAACCGATGAAGAATTTTGCAATAATGAAACTTGCATTGTGTATCCTGTAAACTGCATAAATTGCGTTCCGTACGGGATGGCGAAGGACATATCAGTGAAATACAAACACGCAACCGCCTATGGTGAGCGCAGGCCTTTGTATAATCTCAAGAGATGTGTTCCCCATAATCACCCAATTCCCTGTTCAATTCATGTCTCCAATCGTCGAGCTGAAAATCTCCCCTGCATTATTGCTGCTTCAGTGCAATATGGGATAGGGGCGCCTGTAGAGAACAATGAGATCGCCAAGTTGCATATAGAAAAATCCAAAGATCGCGATATGCTCGCTGGATTAAAAGAAGATACAACGCAAAATCGTCTCATCTATTTCAAAAGGCTATAGAAGCCATAACGTGATTCATCAAATCTTCTCCGGAAATTGCACGAGTTGTATTACCTGTGGGTATTGGTCGCACCTGCGTTCAAAGAGATGAAGTTTAGGAGGAAACATATCTTCCAATTATCGAAGATCTGTATGACAACTTAAAACATTACGACGTTAATGTTATATTAGTGCGTAATGACCTGAGCTCCAAGGAAAAAAAAAATGTCTCTGGCAACTCTACGATACGCAGTTGTCCCCCGCGCCGGAGTGAAAAGTGTATATAGACCCCCTTCTGAGTCACTACCTCACAAGCCAGCACTATGGAGCTTCCCTCCCTGATTGGCGACTTTGCCTCTTTGCCCATCATTAACAATCGTGATTGTCTGCTCTATGATTTGGATGCGACAAGCGTGCAGTTGAGCGAAATGGTACACACTTTATGGGAACGATACCAATATGCTCGATTGCATCGGAAAAACCTGCCATACAAAAATCGCGCCGTTAGAACTGATAGAGATATCCCCGGCCTCATATTTGCTGGCTAAGCACCCGAATTCTGCAATAGGATGGATGACGACCCCTATGACAGTTATGCTGTTTTACCGCACCTTATTGGATTAATCACCCAGTTTACCAACGGTCCAGCGACGCCATCTTCTTACAAAGAGCCCAGGCACGAAGTATGGAGTTTGGTTGAGCATTTTTATGACGGCCTGAAAAATGATACCGAATACCAAAGATGGCGTTGGTTTGACAAAGCTCTGCGAAAAGCCATTGAACATATTCTTCAGAGAAGCCGAAGAGGACAAGTGGGAAGGATTATTTTCCCATATGGGTTGGGCAAGGCTTGCGGGCAATATCTCACAAGTGGCGAACGCAACATATTGGAGACTAAATATTTCCCTGTGATGTGCAAATTAGCTCAGAAACTGCAAGAACGTGGTATAGCGACTTTATTGATATGTCCTGTAAATAATAACACGCCAACTCGCTCTCCAACCCATGGCATCTTTAGACACAAGATTCCACATATGGCCATTTCACCTGTTTCTACGAATGATAAAGACTGTGTTTCTACTGTCAGACCTGCCGCTGACGTGAGAGAAGACGGGTCAGCTGTCATGTAAGATACCACGAGCGTTGCTGTGGAAGATGATCCATCTACCGGCGCCATGTTTGTTACTGTAGGAGATGACGTGCTCACTATTGTGGAAGACGACGACAATGAAGGCAAAGAGAAAATGGAAATGGAATATAATGAAGATGAGATTAGAAGAGCTGTAGAATCTATATTGTAATATTTCACACGAATTAAAACAAAAAAGAAATGTTAACCTGTATTTTATTTACTTTTCCTAATTTCTCTATACACACACAAAAAAAAAAATGTTGACCTGTATTTTATTTATTGTTTCCTAATTTCTCTGTACAAAAAGAAAAACTATGAATTACATATTATAAAAGCCTCTAACAACTCTATGTGACAGGGTGTATATATAAGATGAAGGTTATGTTAAAAACCTTTTTAATCGCTTCGAGATGTGTTCCAACTACATGCGAGCCAAATTACGGCGAATCAAAGATTCTATTCTTGAAGTGGATTTCCCCAACGATGATATATTTAAACCCGGGGACTGTATTGTCTATGATCTTCCTGCCCTACACCAGTTTTCTAATGGTTACTCCCAACAGCTGTGGGAAAAATATCCTTATGGGATGGTTGAAAAGAAAATATGTCCTGAAACGCTTTGTGCCGTAGTTACGGATCGTGGCACTCAGGAAATATAATCCTCTCCCCGCCACCAGAACCTGATGTGCAACCTTATCTCATAGCCCTCATATGTCAATATAGTGTAGGTGCATCTATTGAAAATAATGACATTAACCTATTTCATATTAAGCACAGTAAAGATATCGATATAGTAGCGGGATTGCAGAGAGATACAACTATCAACAGATGCTGGTGTTTTAAAAAGGCCGTGAGTCGCATTGTGAGCGAAGCCAAGAGTAATAATTCTATCAAACGGATAGTTATGCCATTTGGTATAGGCTTCAATTCTGGGGTGGATTGGTCTAGAGCGGGTGAAGAAGAAGAATGGCTGGCATCTTACTACCCTACACTGGCTCATTTGGCCCATGTAATGAAAAAATGCAAAAATGAATTTGTGCTGGTGCGTCCTAAACAAGATGGAGCAGGGAAAGGTCAAGTACCGCCACACGTAGTGAAAAGACCATCGAGTAAAAGGAGGAACCTTAGATCTTATTACACTAACGACGAAAAATAAAAAAGTACTTGTTTTTTGCATATGTACTCATAATAAAATAATTTTTTTTTTAAAATGTCAAGTTCTTTTTTATCTGTTAAAGTAGTTTTTTAAAAAAAAGAGAGAGACCTCGTCACTTATTCACCCCCCTTCCCCATGACAAGTACTCTAGCAAATACTACCTGATATTTTTTGTTTAACATATTTCATCTTCAAGGGGAGTGTGCAATAATAATAATAATGATACATGATTTTTTTATTTAGGTAAAAACACATACATACAAAAAAAATAATGTTCTGGTTGAACATAGGTTGGGAGACAGTCTCGAGATTTGGGGATAACCCACTCCCCATCAGGCACCCGCACACCACTCCTGTAGTATGTCCCCTTTCCATCATTAGTTCCTAAGAGTTATCTTGTAGGTGGAGCTCTATCTAGATCTGCCTTAATGACGAGATGCAAATTTTCCCTCCAATAAACCTCATCCTCTGGCGCAATTTCCTCACTTCGGAGGTGGAACAATAATCCCCGAAGAAAATTTCTCTAAATGCATTCTGCGCTCGAACTTTGTCACGATAAATAAACCAGTTTTCACACTGTTTAAAATCAATCCGCGCAAACTGTTTTTCTATTTCACCTTGGGCTTGCACCCACTCGATAAAGTTGGGTATTCCATTATACGCCACTTTAATCAAGCCTATTCCTATTTCGACAGGTAGTCTTATTTCTGTTTCGTCACAAAAACCGCCATATATGGTCTCAACGGCGTTAATTTGTTTGGTTTTCTGTCTTTGAACATGTGAGTCTTCTAAATCTGCGCCTTCATACTGCTTTTCAATTGCTGCCAAAGCCTTGATGCGTGCGATGAACTAGGGCAATTCCTCATACTCCACGATGCAATGACCTCGTGAAATAAATACCAGGGGCGATTCCCTGCATTGCATCTTCCTCTTTTCCTCAACATCTACAGCCTGATGGCCGAGCTCTGATAAAAGATATAACAAAAAAAATTAATTGCATACACCCATAGAAAGATAGAAAAAAAATCGTTGAACTTTATCGTGGGTCCTGGGGACCCCTGGGGGGAACGGACCACCACCCCGGCACCCCGCCAGCCAGCCAGGTGCGCGCCGAGCGCGTCCTGACCCAACTGCTTGAAAAGTATTTTCACGATTTGGCCCACCGGCGTCGAGTCGGCATGGAAGTGCCCAACCGTTTCTGAAAATCAATTTACACTACTAATATAAACACTAGCAATACCCTATACACATTACTACACACTTATGCCAGAAAACGAGAATGCAGTGCTACTTAGCTTTGTAAACTAGACACAGGATAAGGTAAGGGAGAGAAGCAGGAGGAAGGGGAGAGGGATGCAGAGCAACACAGTAGAGTTGTTGACACCATGCCGCCAGCCAGTGAAGAACGCCTCAGCCTCCAGTCCCAGAGATCCTGAGGTGTGTGGTGCTGGGAAGAGCCTAATTGATTGTGCAACTTATACACATTACAAATCTTCACCAATGTACAATATTGTTTGCTTTACTCATTCTAAGGATGGTTAATAATTACTACAATGTTGTACTTAATTCACAACAAGCTCAAGAGTCTGAATGTTCTTTGAGAAACAAGATACGTCTACGTCTGGCAAGGAAGATACGAACAAAGACATGTCGACAAGCGCATCAAATAATGTAAAGTAATTTATTTATGCTCAATTTGACCTCTGGTTTCCACTGATGAACCCAGGGTCGTAACACTCCTCCCCCCTTCAGAAAAAAATGTGGCTACTATAATAGTAGTCATATTTTTTTTTAAGGTTATGCAGAGAATAAAAAAAGGAAAATCTATGACATAAAAGAAAAATCAATCAAAACAACAATTTCTCTGCAAGAAAAAGTACAAAGGAATTCTCTGAAAGAAAAAACACATACAAAAAAAAAAAAAAAAACGGAGAAGTAAATAAATTTGACACGGAATATTTAATGTCACAGGAGAACCTAAAAAAAATAACTAAAGCATGACAGTTGGTATATGGCTTCCTGTGGCTCAGATGAATGTTACTCAAGTAACCGGGACAGAGCGTCAGCTATCACGTTGAGTCGGCCAGATGGATAATGGAAAGATTGAAGTCCTGTAGGTACAATGCCCACCTGAGGATGCGTTTATTTTTTTCCTTCATCTGATTCAAGAATACTAGTGGGTTATGGTCCGTGTACACTTTCACTATATTACCTGTGAGTTAGACTTCGAACTTTTTACATGTTAACACTAGCGCCAACACCTCTTTTTCTACCACTGAATAATTGCGTTGCGCCTTGTCAAATTTCACAGAGTAATAATATACTGGGTGTTCCACTTGATCATCCCCAGTTTGCAACAACACTGCACCAGCACCTGAGTCAGATGCGTCAACATGAATTTTAAATGGTCGGTCGAACCTTGGACTAGCGAGCACTGGGGCGGAAGCTAAGACCAATTTCAAATTTTTAAACGCCTCTACACAGTCTGATGACCACTTAAATTTAACGGCCTTCCACAACAAGTCTGTGAGAGGAGTGGCAACACTTGAAAAGTTCTGACCAAAGCGTCGATAGTACGCATACATACCGATAAATCTTTGAACGTCCTTCTTAGACCGGAGCACTGGATATACCAGAATGGCACTGATTTTATCTTGCCGAGGTAACACTTTTCTTTGTCCCACTTCATAACCGAGGTACGTCACTGTGCCTTGGCCAAAATGACACTTTTTTGCATTTAAGGTTAGAGTTGCATTTTTCAAAACTGTGAACAACTGGCATAACCTAACTATGTGATCAGCCCAATTACTATCAAAGAGCACAATGCCATCTAAATACGCCCGACAATTTGGCACATTAGTGAGCCAAGAGTTTATTAGCCTCTGGAACATGGCAGGGGCATTATGCAAGCCGAAAGGTAACACTTGATACTCAAAGACACCATCGGGTGTTACGAACACAGTTAGTTGTTTAGCACGTTCAGTGAGCGGGATCTGATAATAACCCCTCAAGAGGTCGAATTTCGAGACGTTCGTGGCGTTCCAGATTTCGTCGATGCAGTCTTCGAGAAGAGGCAGTGGATAGGCATTCACAATGGTCACCTTGTTGAGCTGCAGATAGTTGGTGCATAATCGCCAGGAGCCGTCTGGTTTGGGGACCAAAAGGCAGGGCGAGCACCAAGAGCCCTGGCTCGGCCGGATGAGGCCGTGTTGGAGCGGGAAGTCGACCTCTTTCCGTACGATGGCTTTCTTTTCTGGACTCATTCGATAGGGTTGAAGGTGAATAGGGGTGTAGTCCATCAACTTGACATCATGGTAAATGGCATCAGTCTGGGTCAGGACGTCTCCGAACAGACTGGAGAATTCGTCAAGCAACGACTGCACCTCTTCACGTTGGGCCATCTGCAAATGGGACAGTCTCTCCTCCACAGCATTCACAGAACTAGAATTACTGAGAATAAGATTAGTTGGGTCCCCAGAATAATCATCCCCTCCCTCACTGTAAAAGGAAACATTGGTTAGTGCGATGGGCCTGGGGCCCTGGAACTTCTTCAGCTGAAGAAGTTCCAGAACCCCAAGTGTATGAGCATTACCTGGTTACACTTGTCAGAGTGCCTCACTTTGTACGTGAGGTCCCCAGTCTTTTCTGTCACAATGTAGGGGCCTTCGTACTTGCGGGACATAGTGTTCCCTAGTCGAGGCTTTAACACCAGGACAGGGTCACCAGGCTGAAATACCCGCAACTTAGCCTTAGCATCGTGTCGTTCTTTCATATTTTCTTGGGCCTTCCCGAGATACTTTAGTGCAGCCGCCTTGCAGTCCTTGAGTCTCTGGTGGTGTTGCACAAAGTCGAGCCTTCGGTTAACGTTACATTCCCTAACAGATTCTCCTGTAACATATGCAAGGGTCCACGAACATTATTGCCAAAGAATAACTCAAAAGGAGAACAACACAGTGAACTTTGCAACCCCTCTCGAGCAGCAAACAAAACATAAGGCAAGTTCTCATCCCAGAAGTTGTGGGAACTCTCGCACGATGTCTTCAACATCTGCTCCAGAGTTAGATGGAACCGCTCAATTACCCCCTGACTCTGTGGATGGTATGGGCTAGAAACCTTATGAATTATTCCATGGTCCTTACAGAATTGTTAAAAAATATTAGACTTAAAATTAATACCATTGTCAGTTTGCACGACCTGAAGCAGTCCAAAAGTAGAAAAAAACTGCAACATACGAGCAACAACAGTCTTTGCTCAGATGTTCCTTACAGCAAAAGCCTCAGGGTAACGGGTTATAATACACATCATCATGATTAGGTAAATATTACCAGACTTAGTTCTAGGTAATAGTCCTAACAGAAACCCACACAAAGGACTACCATGATGGTGAAATATGGATATCAGAGTGCAATCTTTTCAGATGTGATAGGAAACACCGGCTTCAGGGTGGGGTCAGCCTCTACATCAAAGACACACTCATCTGTACTGAGCTGCTAAACACCTCAAATTATATGGTGGAAATGCTGATAATCAAAACAGAGATTCTAAATGTAGTTATTGTCCTTGTATATAAGTCACCGGAGGCAAACCCTCAGCAGTTTAAAGACCAACTAATGAAAATAGAACACTGCTTGGAAAACCTCACAAATTCAGCTCAAAACATCATCCTGCTTGGGGACTTCAACCTACGGCATCTGAAATGGAAGCACCTGGCTAATACAGTAATATCAGAAAGAATACCAGGAAGTAGCCTAAATGAACAGGCCTGCTACGAATGTGCGACAGGTTTGCCTAAAACCAGCAAATAGTAGAACCAACTAGGAAGGAGAACATGCTGGACCTCATTTTCACTAATAATGATGAATTGATCAGGAACATAATGATTACAAATACCTGTTACTCAGATCACAACTTAATTGAAGTTATGACAACCATGGGGAGTAGACCTTCAAAACCAGTCCAGATTCCCGGTGGAGGAGATTTCAGCAAATTCAACTTCAATAATAAACAGATAAACTGGAAGCAAATAAACCAGGACTTCACAGAAATAAACTGGGAAGAACAGCTAGAAAATGCAAACCTGAACCAGTGCCTGGAAAAAAATAAGCTCAGTAGCACTAGAAATATGTTCAAACCGCAAACCTCTAAGAAAAAAGAGGAAGAGATGCAGATTGGAACAGGAACGTCGTTCCCTATATAGGCGAAGAAAACGAATCGCGGAACAACTTGAGAGTCGCACCCTATCTCAAGAACGGCAAAGAAGGTTAGGTAGAGAAATAGAAACCATTGAACGGAAGCTACAAGAATCATACAAAACCCAGGAGAGGCAAAGAGAGCAAAAGGCCATCAGTGAAATAGAGAGAAATCCGAAATATTTTTTCTCCTATGCAAAATCAAGATAAAAAACCACATCTAGTATCGGGCCCCTGCGAAAGGGAGATGGAACTTTCACCGATGACAACAAAGAAATGAGCGAGCTACTGAGGAAGCAGTACGACTCTGTTTTCAGCGAGCCATTAAACACACTAAAGATTGATAACCCAAATGAATTTTTCATGGATATGATACCAACATCAAATCATATATCAGACGTCACCCTATCCCCACTGGATTTTGAAGAAGCCATAAACAGTATGCCTATGCACTCTGCACCAGGCCCGGATTCTTGGAACTCCATATTCATAAAGAACTGTAAAAAAACACTATCGCAGGCCCTCCACATTCTGTGGAGACAAAGCCTAGATACTGGCGTTATTCCTGATATACTAAAAACAGCAGAGATAGCACCACTTCATAAAGGAGGAAATAAGGCAGAGGCAAAAAATTACAGACCGATAGCACTAACATCGCACATCATAAAAATTTTTGAGAGAGTGCTAAGAAGTAAGATCACAAAATACATGGAATCACAGCATCTCCATAACCACGGACAACATGGTTTCAGAACAGGGCGCTCTTGCCTGTCGCAGTTGCTGGACCACTATGATATGGCATTAGATGCTATGGAAGACAAACAAAACGCTGATGTAATTTACACAGATTTCGCAAAAGCTTTTGATAAATGTGACCATGGTGTTATTGCACATAAAATGCGTTCAAAAGGAATTACCGGAAAAATAGGCAGATAGATCTACAATTTCCTGACCAACAGAACCCAATGTGTAATAGTCAACAAAATAAAATCCAGCCCATCAACCGTGAAGAGCTCAGTTCCCCAGGGTACTGTGCTTGCTCCAGTACTTTTTCTCATCCACATATCGGACATAGACAAGAACACAACCTATAGCACTGTATCATCATTTGCAGATGACACTATTGGATCTACATGAGAGTAGGCAACATAGAGGACACAGCAAACCTCCAGTCAGATGAAGATCAGGTCTTTCTATGGGCTACAGAAAATAATATGGTGTTTAACGAAGATAAGTTCCAGCTCATGCGCTATGGAAAAATGAAAATATAAAAACGGAAACCACGTACAAAACTCAGGCAAATCATAACATAGAACGAAAAGGCAATGTAAAGGATCTGGGTGTACTCATGTCGGAAGACCTTACCTTTAAAGAACACAATAAAGTAGCCGTCACAACTGCAAGAAAAATGACAGGTTGGATAACAAGAACTTTTCACACTAGAGATGCTATACCGATGATGATACTTTTCAAAACGCTTGTGCTCTCTAGAGTGGAGTACTGCTGCACAATGACAGCCCCTTTCAAAGCTGGAGAAATTGCTGACCTGGAGAGCGTGCAGAGATCCTTTACTGCTAGAATCCACTCAGTAAAACATCTAAACTATTGGGACCGACTAAAGAGCCAAAAACTGTACTCCCTTGAGCGCAGGTGGGAGAGGTACATAATAATTTACACGTGGAAAATATTAGAGGGGCTGGTCCCAAACTTGCACACAGAAATAACATCACATGAGACCAGAAGACATGGCAGGATGTGCAGAATACCCTCGTTGAAAAGCAGAGGTGCAACAGGTACTCTGAGAGAGAACTCTATCAACATCAGAGGCCCGAGACTGTTCAACACGCTTCCACAACACATAAGGGGCATAATTGGCCGACCCTTCAGTGTTCAAGAGAGAACTGGATAAGCACCTCCAAAGGATACCTGATCAACCAGGCTGTGACTCATACGTCAGGCTGCGAGCAGCCGCTTCCAACAGCCTGGTTGATCAGTCCGGCAACCAGGAGGCCTGGTCGACGACCGGGCCGCGGGGACGCTAAGCCCCGGAAGCACCTCAAGGTAACCTCAAGGTAGGTAAGGTAGGTAATGGACCAACACAGTCCATTACTACATGAGAAAATGGTTCCTCCGGCATGACAATAGGCCTTAGAGGAGCTTTAGGTGGTGTCTGGTTTGGTTTCCTAACAAGTTGACAAGCAATACATGAATTACAAAATTTTGCCACATCGCTTTTCAGCTTGGGCCAAAAAAAATATTTGAAAATTTTGTGATAAGTAATACTAATACCTTGATGTCCCCCCATAGGATCATCATGAGCAGCTGACAAAACTCTTTCTCTATAGCAGATTGGCATCATAACCTAGTGGACTACCTCCCACTCATTTGACAAGGGAGCGCTCTGTGGCCTCCATTTTCTCATCAAAATCCGATCATTGTAATAGTACCCAGTTGCTGCGTCTACAGTTTCCTCCTTAGAGATGGCTACTTCATGGCATTCTGCAAGACTGGGGTCAGCTTTCTGTAACTCACTCAAGGAGGCGTCCAGGCCTTGGTCAGATGCCATTGGCCAAGGCTCAATAGTGTTCTCCTCCACCTCCTCACTACTCTCAATAGGAGGCAATGGTAGGCTCTCCGCAGTGTCCTCGGCCAAGTCATTGAGTCGGGTCATGAATGTGTCCGCAAGGTCCACTTGGCTTTCACCACTCGGAAAGTTCCTCGTGTCCTCAGGATTTACCACCTTGGCAAGCACAGGGCTGCCCTTACATTTAAGTCCCATAGACCTGGTCACCGCGCACGCAGGGTACACAACATTATCCTCTGTGGCTGGTAGATCCACGGAAACCTTAGGGGTAGGCAACATAATAGGCAGTCTGGAGTCTCCTACCTTATTCCCTGCTAAATCATTACCCAATATTACATCAACATTAGGGATAGGTAGGTATGAAGTGACTCTGATCACTAGTGACACCCTCGACCAGTACTACCTCTCTAGTGTCGAGAGTGTTTGCACCTTGCAATGCACTCTCAAAAATTAAAGTCTGGAAGGCACCGGTTTCTCTGAAAATCACCACATCCTTCCAGGAAGAACCCTCAGACAAAAGTAGTCTCCCTTTCGATAAGAATGGGGTAAGCAGGTCCAACCACTGTGGGTTGGAGGTCTTACTCCCTAACCCTTCAGAAGGCCTCAAGCCCTGTGTCACAACTAGAGCAATGGGTCTTTTTTCTGGGTACAGTTGCCAACAACGGCTAGTAATGTGGTTTGGACGTTTACAGTGACCACAGATTCGTTGGGGAGAAGAGACATTACTAACAGGATTGCCCTTTGGTTCACCCTTAGGTACCGTGGGGCTAGACAATTTAACAGGGTTAGTTATGTCTGAAACAGAAGGTGCATTAGTTATAGGGTTAGAATTAGCTGGTCTGGACTGGCTGTGGGAATAAGTTTTGTTTCCCTGTGGGGTATAATTATTTTTATTGGGCCTTTTGCCTGCCAGCTGGTAGTTTTCTGCCATCTTGGCCAAATCCACTATATTAGAATCTACCTCTATCCTTCCTCTAATGTAATGTGCTACATTCTCTGGCATATTATCTATAAAATTTTCCATGAGAACTAAATTTTTAAGTGCCTCATATGTTTTGGCTTTAGCCGAGCGAATCTATTTTTCAAACAATCAAATTTGATCACTAGCAAATTCAGTGAGAGGTTGGTTGTGAGTAGGCCTAAGGTTGCGATAAGCTTGGCGGTGAGCTTCAGGCGTAATTTCATATGCCCTCAAAATTCGTTCCCTGACTTTACCATATTAAAAACACTCGTCGTCATGCATGTTTACAAAAATATCTTGTGCTTTACCCCTAAGCCGCCCCTGTAAGATTTTCACCCACTCTTCCCTTGGCCAGTTCATGGACATGGCTAGTCTCTGAAAATGGTTGAAAAATCTTTCAGGGTCTGACTCTGAAAATTCAGGTAAGTTATGCTTTTTATCAAAATGCCTGGGGTTTGAGTCTCCAGTAGGCTGTGGTACCATTCTTGCCGCCTCATTTTTGAGCCTTTGCTCTTCAACTTTAGCATTTTGTTCTACTACTCTAGCCTCTTGCTCTGCCAGTCTTAACTGGGCTAGTTTTAATTCTAACTCTATATTTCTACTAGCTACACTTTCCACTGGACTGGGCTCGCATAAAATTGTATCACTTGGCAATAGTTCTTGGTCTATACAATGCCGTAAAATTTCATTCACCAAGGTCCACTTTTTATCAGTGTCGTTTAACTCGAGACCAAATTCCTTGCCTAACAATACTAAATTTAATTTGGTGAGCTTCTTAATCTCTACCACTGAAGGATCCTTTGCCAGTTCCTGCATTTTAGATGCCATCACTAATAAATTTAGCTCCTAGCAAAAGAAATAATAAAAAAATAAAAATTGGAAAAAACAAAAATTTGCACAGCCCCTAACACAAGGCCACACTTACCTCAATCGTGAAGGGATCCAGCTAGGTGTCCAGTCAGTGCAAGACATATTATTCGCTTGATGAGCTGGGCTAACACACAACCGTTCTCAATCGTGAAGGGATCCAGCTGGGTGTCCAGTCAGTGCAAGATATATCCTTTGCTAGATGAGCTGGGCCCTAGGCTAACACACAACCATTTTGCGGAAAACAAGAATTTTTAGTTTTGGCACTCAAAAATCTATGTTTTACAATTACAAAGTTCCTCCCGGACAGGCCAACCACTTGTTATAAATTTGTGGGCTGCTATGGGGGATCTAGTATTATGGAGCAGGGTCAACAGTTAGAATCAAGGTGTAACAGGGTAGTGACACAATTAAGCCCGGCCCCCAAGGAACATAGGTTCCTGTTTATACTTTAAGGTTTTAGAACAGATCTGTCGTCTGGGATACAATCAATTACGCCACTACAACAGGAGTAATGGATACACCTAAAAAACTATGAGACCTAAAAAGATCTCATACACCTAAATAGGTAAGATACACCTAAAAAGATGCGTTGTCCTACTAAGGGGAGGTCCACGTAGCTACGCTACGAGACCAACGTGATCACGCTGCGCTCCTCACTCTAAGCTGTATATCAGCCCTTATACTATTGCCAGATGATGTAGACCGCCACCCACAGGCAGCTAAGTACATGGAGTCCTAGCATGTTATAGCAAAACCAAAGTAACCGACCAAAATCAACTCATTCCATCTCAATTAAGCTTCAAAACATTCCTCTACGGCTGTGAGTACCAGTGCATGCTCCCGCCACCGCGCTGCCTGACGCAAGTTTCTTCACAATATATACCCCCAGTCCATTCTAACCAATCATGTCTCCTAAACATGGGGCTGTGCAGAGAAAGAAGGACAACAAACCCCTTAACAAGGCAACCATCCCGGCCAACTCAAACAATATTCGTGTTTCTCCGTCTGGAAGCTCTGGGGTCCAGGGCAGCGGTGCTGCCCTCCCCTCCACCCCTTTGAGCAAGGGAGCAGAGACATCTCAACCCTCTCCTATGGACATGCTAGCATCCCACTATAAGCAACTCAAGCGAGCTTCCGGTCCCTCACCGGAATTCTATAACTGGGCCGAGAATCAGTGGTTCAAAAAGTTGTGCCAAGTCCTCGAGTCTCAAAATGCTATCATCTTGAGTCTTCTAAATGAGAATCTAGCGATCCGCGCTAATCTCCAACAACAACAACAAGAAATAACCCTCCTCCGCGAGGAAATTAGAAACTGCAAGGCAAGCCAAGACCAACTACAGCATGATTTAAATGATCTCCGTGAGGAAAGCAACCTTCTGAAAACTGATGAAGCCATTAAAAAACAGGAGGAAGCCCTCAACAAAATGACTGCATGTATCAGTACATTTTCAGCCCAGCGTTCTGTCTCCCAGGATGAACAAGACCAGCAAAAGCTGCTAGACTCTGTTATAGTGTCGTCCCAAGATATACCTGTGGAACATGATGGTGAAAACTGTGTCGAAATAGCTCTGGATCTCATAAAAGACAAATTGCAGCTCATTCTAAACAAATCTGACGTTATTGCTGCCTACAGAGTAGGCAAAAAGAATCCATCAAGTCAAAACCAACGGAAAATTCGCCTGAAGCTGTCTTCCCAGTTCACGAAATCCAATCTAGTCCGGACAGCTGTAGCCCAACGGAAGGGATTATACATCAACGAGTGCTTGACTAGGAACAGACAGCACCTCCTCTACCGCCTGCGTCAAATCCGTCAAAAAAACCCAGATGCGATTCATCAGTGCTTCGTTAGAGATGGACTGATAAAGGTGAGAAAAACCGCAGAGGGCAAAATGTTCACAATTACTAAAGAAGAGAACCTCAACGCTTTCCTCTCCCAATGTGGTCTGTCTCAGCTCATTATCACTCCCAGTGAACTAACTTAATTAACCCCCTGTCAACTAGTGGGGCTAGGTTTCCTAAGTCTCATTGTTTCATTTTCTGACTTAATTTTTAACTTACTCTTAACTAGTCATTTACTGAAATTATTTAATTGAGTGCATAAATAGTTCTTCAGGTCTTATTAATTATACAGTCATAACTGAACTATTTATAGTTAATAATCATTAGCTTAAATTTGCCTATGCTTATTATTCAACTTTTCTTTGATTCCACTTATTACCTAGGTTGCCTAGCCTCGCCATGCTCCCTTACTCCATTAATTGTACCCCTGGCTTTGCCTGTATCTCAAATTGTAAATTGTTACTTACAGTGTACCTGAGAGTACTTGTAAGCAATCTACCTCATTTTTCATTTTTGCTCAATTTGTTTTTGTATTGCTTAGTCTTGTTTATATTTTTGTTTTGTATTTCTATATCTTGTGTTTTGTATAGTCCATGTTTATATGTTTTTTCGTTAATCTCATTTATTACCTAGGTTGCCTAGCCTAGCCATACTCCCTTACTCCATTGTACCCCTGTAAGCCCCTTTTGAGTTTGCTTTGTTCTGTATTGTGTACATCTTTTTCCCTATTTTATAGCTTATTTCTACCTTGTTATTTGCCTTTCTTCCCTTGTTTTTACTGCAATCAGTTTTCTTTATGCAGACAAGTATAGACCCTGAACTTAACCTCTTATCCACTATCTATGACAATTATCACTTTAATGATCTAAATTGCAGATATTTTGCAGCACATGATGTAAACAATGTATTAACTCATAATCACAATATCTCTGTAATCAATTTGAACGTTAGATCCCTAGGTAAACACTTCGATGATGTTAGTGCCTTGATTGAAGCTATTGACAACAAATTCTCTTTTATTATACTTACTGAAACATGGTTGAAAGAGGATACTACTCAGCTCTTTAACATGCCTAACTACTCAGCAATTCACAACTGTCGTCAAATTCAGAGAGGTGGTGGCACTGCTCTTTACTACCACCAAGAACTAACATGCTTAAAAGAAATTAGAACCAGAGACTGCTATGGGGAGTATATCCTCGCCAGCTTCAGAGTCAAGGGTGCCGAGTCTGTCCTGACTGTGGGTGCAGTTTATAGAATTCCTAACACTGATGTGTCCGAATTCAACTCAAACCTTAGAAATCTAATACTTGATAACAGACTGAACAAAAACCACCTAATTATCGCAGGGGACTTTAATATTGACCTCTGCGAGCCTGAACACCCCACTGCTGTTAGCTTCCTCAACTGTATGAATTCCTGCTTCCTCATACCCTTAATCACTAGACCTACTAGAATCACTGATAGCACTGCCACGACGCTCGATCACATCTGGACAAACATAACCTCTCCGCTTACTTCAGGTATAATCACCGATAGCACTACAGATCATTACCCCACATTTCTCTTAACTAACATTAGCAAACCACCTCTTGAGTCAAGAGTGATACGTTTTAGACTACACAATGAAACTGCTATACACAATTTTATAACTGCTGCTGATAATGTTAACTGGGAGTCCGAGTTAGGTAACATAGTGGACATCAACCTTGCAGTACAATCTTTTCTTCAAAAAACTCTTAGCCTTTATAATACCTACTGTCCTATGCTTACAAAACAAGTCACAACCAAAAGGCTTAACAATCCCTGGCTTACAAAGGGAATACTTAAATCTATTAATAAAAAACATGACCTTGAGAAGAAGTATAGGTTAGGAATTGTCTCCAAAGAATTCTCAAAGAATTACTCATTATTGCTGTCTAAGATAATTAGACGAGCCAAAACTAAATACTACGAAGATAAATTTACCCAAATAAAGAGCAACATTAAACAAACTTGGAGAACAATTTCTCAAATATTGGGATCAAAGAAGTCTTTAAATAACAAACCGACTCTCCTGTCTAATAACGATGGTCAGCTTTCAGCCTCTGATTCTGCTACTGAGTTCAATAGGTTCTTCTCTTCCATTGGTTCATCCCTTGCAAATGATATTCCATCTTCCAGTACAGACATTAATGACTATCTTTCAGGTAACTATCCACAGTCTCTGTACCTAAAGCCTATTAATTCCACTGACGTCAATGAGATAATCCTTTCCCTTAAAACCAAGTCTGGTGCCCTTGAGGAGATACCAACTTTAATTTACAAAAAAGCCTCCAGATCTTTAGCCCCTGCTATTGCTTTGCTCTTCAACAAGTCACTTGAACTCCAAACCTTCCCAGATATTCTAAAAAAAGCGAGAGTAACGCCTGTCCACAAATGTGGTAATCTCACAGATGTTAACAACTACAGACCTATATATCTATCCTGCCAAACTTGTCAAAAATTTTTGAAAAACTAATCTATAAGCAGCTTTACTCATATCTAGCCAAACTCAATATACTTAGCCCTTGCCAATATGGCTTCAGACCCAAAAAAAACACTAACGATGCACTTATTAGTATGCTTAACTCGATTCATACAGCTCTTGATAAAAATGAGTTCTCTGTTGGGTTGTTTGTGGACCTGCGTAAAGCTTTTGACACTGTCAACCACCAAAACCTTCTTCTTAAATTACATCATTATGGAGTCAGAGGACACTCCCTACAATACCTCAAATCCTACCTTACTGACAGGCTCCAATATGTTTCTGTGAATAATACAATTTCTCCCACCCTACCCATCAACATTGGTGTTCCCCAGGGCAGCATACTTGGCCCTCTCCTCTTTCTCATCTACATTAATGACCTTCCAAATGCCTCCCAACACCTCAAACCAATTCTATTTGCTGACGACACAACCTTCATTTACTCCAGTCCTGATCCCCTTGCTCTAAATGCCACAGTAAATACTGAGCTAAATAAAGTCCATCTGTGGCTAACTGCCAACAAACTCACCCTTAACATTGACAAAACCTTTTATATTCTGTTTGGCAATAAATCCTCTAATCAAATAAATCTCAAAATAAACAATACCCAAATTTGTAACAAATTAGATGGCAAATTCCTTGGCATTCTCATTGACCACAAGCTTAATTTCCAGGGACACATTCTAAACATATCAAAAAAAGTTTCAAAAACTGTGGGCATTCTTTCTAAGATCAGATATTATGTACCACGCCCTGCCCTGGTGACTCTCTATTACTCCCTTATCTATCCATATCTCAACTATGGTATTTGTGCTTGGGGCTCTACTACCCAAAATCATTTACGTCCTCTAATTACTCAACACAAAGCTGCTATTAGGACAATATCTAATTCTGGCCCCAGACATCACTCGGTACCCCTACTTAAATCTCTGAATATGTTAGACATTAAGTCACTGCACATTCTCTCATGTGTATTATACATATATAGAACGCTAAACTATAATGCCAATCCTGATCTCAAAAGCTTCATAGAAGGTTGTAACAGAACCCATGAGCACCACACCAGAAATAAATACAGTTTTGATATTCCTAGAGTACGACTTAATCAAACCAGAAATGCTCTACAAATCAAGGGGCCCAGAATGTGGAATGACCTTCCCAACCATGTTAAAGACTGTACCTCTCTCAACCAGTTTAAGTTAAAAGCGAAGCTATACCTAATAAATTCCCTGTAACCTACCTTACCCTTCTATTGTCAACCAATGTCTGTTTTTTTCTTTAAAGAGCGCTGTTTGTCGACATAATTGTATTTGTGCTGCTTTTTCATCTATGTTTTCATTTCTTGTTTTCATTCTACTCATTATGCTCAATTAGTATTAAGCTTGTCATTTAAGTTTATCATGCCCGAAACGCTTTGCGTAATAGTGGCTTTAGGCATTGTATGTACTAGCTATACCTATAAGTTAAACAATCCTTGTAAATATTTATTGTATGTATGTACCTTACCTAAATAAAATTGTATTGTATTGTATTGTATTGTACTAACTTATTTATTAAACCCTCTTAACAATTCCCATATACATTCACAACAATAACAATAATTACTTTACCACACTATCTTACGTTAACTACCTTGGTCCACATAGACAGGATACAAGGCTTACACTTGGGACAAGCTAGGGTAAAGTCTACTAGGCAAGGGACACTAGCAAGGACTCTAGGTAGCTTGGTACCACTGGAGAAGCATGTGATTCCACTGAGTCCCCTTTAGAGTAAATTAGCAATATAAACACTAGCGATACCCTATACACATTACTACACACTTATGCCAGAAAACGAGAATGCAGCGCTACTTAGCTTTGTAAACTAGACACAGGATAAGGTAAGGGAGAGAAGTAGGAGGAAGGGGAGAGGGATGCAGAGCAACACAGTAGAGTTGTTGACACCATGCCGCCAGCCAGAGAAGAATGCTTCAGCCTCCAGTCCCAGAGCTCCCGAGGTGTGTGGTGCCGGGAAGAGCCTAATTGATCGTGCAGCTTATACCACATTACAAATCTTCACCGATGTACTATATTGTTGTGGGTTGGACATGTATATGAGTGGGATTGGGTGGTTATAGATAGGAGCTGCCTCGTGTGGGCCAATAGGCCTTCTGCAGTTACCTTTGTTCTTATGTTCAATCCTTACCGCTATCAACTGCCTCAACTATGCTAGAATAAAAAGATAACAAATTTGTTAAACATGAACGGCCATTTATAAAACCATGTTGCGACTCATTTATTAATTTATGTTTTTCAAGATGAAGACGAATTGTCTTTGCAATTATCGATTCGAGTAACTTTCCCACAATAGACGTTAGGCTAATTGACCGATAGTTTGACGCAAGTGATCTATCACCTTTCTTAACTTTACCTATAAGGTTCTTCAGATCCTTTGTTATCCACTTTGGATCATTAGTATTCGATCTGGATCTGTAGTATATGGTATACTACATTCCTGGGATTTGCTCAGAATATTTTTAAATAGGTTATAATTTGAATCCACATCAAAAACCCCTTTTACGTCACCTATCACCCATTTCAGAAAGTAAATTATATATTATTTATGCACATATAATGTAATGAGTGTAAGTGACAGCGTTGTTGAACAGACCACCAACGATAGGAGGCCTGGTCAAACCAGGCCCCTGGGGACGTTGATGCGTGTAACCTTGGAAAGAAAAAGTAACCGCAAGGTAAAGTAATCCTCCCCAGGGGCGATAGACTTCCCAACCTTAATTGTCATCTTTATGTTTAACATTACTGTTCATGTTTAAAAAATTTGCTATAATTTTATTCCAGCATGGTTGAGGCAGTTGATAGTGGTAAGGTTTGTGATGTTGTGTACCTTGGCTTTAGCAAAGGTTTTGATACAGTGCCACATGAAAGTCTGATTAAAAAGATAGAAGCTCATGGAATTGGGGGTGCTATATTAAGTTGGATTAGGGCATGGCTATACCAAAGGAAACAATGTTAGTATCAATGGGGTTAAGTCAGAGTGGGAAAATGTTGTAAGTAGAGTGCCTCAAAGCTCTGTCCTGGGACCTCTGTAATTCATAATATATATAAAGGATTTATATTGAGGCTTGAGCAGCAACATTTGCAAATTTGCCGATGATACAGAAATTGGGAGAGAAATAAGCTCAGAAAAAGACTCACTATCAATTCAAGATGATCTAAATAGGGTTTTGAAATGGTCAAAGGATTGGCAAATGCAGTTTAATGCTGACAAATGTAAGGTTTTGAGGCTTGATAATGATGATAGAGTTACAAGATATTTACTAGATGGTGTTGAGATTGCGAAGTAATATTGTGAAAGGGATCTGGGAGTTATGATTAGTAAGAAATTAAAACCAAAAAAATCAATGCATAAATGTTCGTAATTAGGCAAATAGGACACTGGGATTTATTAATCGAAGCGTTAGCAACAAGACACCTGGTGTTGTTCTTCAGCTATATCTTTCTCTGTTTAGGCCCCATTTAGATTATGTAGTTCAGTTTTGGTCGCCATAATATAAAATGGATATAAATTCACTAGAATGCGTCCAGCGTAGGATGACAAAGCTAATCCCACAAATTAGAAACCTGTCATAATGAAGAAAGATTGACAAAGCTTAAGCTACATTCTCTGGGAAGGTTGAAGAATCAGGGGTGACATGATTGTACAAGTCGATGAATAGACATAACAAAGGGGATATTAATATTATTGGGTGGGTGGATATGAATAGGAGCTGCCTCGTATGGGCCAATAGGCCTTCTGCAGTTACCATCATTCCTATGTTCTTATGTCATTAATACTTCATCCCGGGTAATGTCTTTGCAAGGAACCCATCCTCCTAAAATTTAATTTAGTTTAAAATTCATTGTATCGGGGGACAGGAAGCCGGAGTGTATTTATACACGTTAGGCTTTTATCAAGGCCACCCACTACGTCCCCAGGGAGGAATTACTAACCCCATCCAGGATGCAACTCCACAACAAACTGGCTAACTCCTAAGTACCTACTTACTGGTAGACAAACAGATGCATTAGGTGAAAGAAAATATGTCCAACCATTTATGTCCCACCCGGAATACTCGTAATCACATTAGCAACCTTCCACGACTCACTTACACACTGCCTGACTCTTGGTTTATGATGGTATGCAGGCTGTGACCTTTAAATTAGGATTTCCTGGGAGAAGTTGTATATAGGTAAGTGTAGTGTGGGCAGTGTTGTCAAGGGAGGTGGTGTAATTGTTGCATTCACCTTGCAAGTTGAACTGGTAGCAATGCTGGTGCCCCTTAAAATGATTGAAAACGCTATAGTAGACAGCTAAATATTTTCAGACTCAATTTCTTAACTACTAGCATTAAATAGATTACAATCAAATAATGACGTATGTTAAATAAAGGAAGTGTTTGTACTATGGGGCCTAGTATTATCTGGATGTAGGGGCAATAGTAAGCATTAAGAGTTATCAAATATGGGAGAACTAAAATGCCCGGCCCCCAAAATAACTATCCATAGTAATAATAACTTGCTACTAGACCATGTCAAACTAGAGGTTGATCATAGAACTCCCACACAGGAAGAAGGGGAAACTCCTTACTAACTTACTTATTTATTAACCCCTTAACAACCCCCCATATTCACTCACACCAATAACAATAATAGTAATTACTTTACCACACTATCTTACGTTAAAAGCCTTGGTCCACATAGACAGGATACAAGGTTTACACTGTGAACAAGCTAGGGTAAAGTACTACTGGATATGCACTGAAACTTTATGCAGCTTAGGGTAGTGAGGCTACGTGGTACCCTAATACAAAACCACAACACTTAGGGGTACCCAAAACACTGGCAAATTCTACCCCCAGGTCTCACCAATCGTTACTACCAGAGTAGGCACACTTAAAACACACCGTACTTAACTTAATGGTACAGGAACTTAAGGTAAGGGAAATAAGTCAGAGGAGAAGGGAGAAGAGGATAGGTGCAGCCACAGAGTAGGTCTCGACACCACGAACGCCAGCCAGAGAAGGGCGAGAGACTGTCTCCTTCCCCTCAGCTGGCTCGCTGCCGGCAGCCTGCTCAACTAATCGTACCGCAGCCCTATACCAAGTTTACTCAGGTTTACTTTACAAATGATTAGTAAGTATTAGTAAACAAAGTTGGTGCCTATGTTATTATTTAATAATCAACCCCAAGCTCAGTCTTTAAATGCTCTTTGAGAAACAAGAATAGTCTTACATCTGGCAGGAAAGATACAAACAATTTCAGCTCGTGATGCATCCAACATTCATCAGATCTAACAGAAAAAACAGAAATCACAATCAAATAGCTGGTAAACAAAGAACTCATACTGAATATAATTGCCTATCAAAGAAAGGAAAATGCTTAAAAAACAAAACACTTAAGCGCACTTAAAGTGATCAATACAAATAAAACTTATTAACTGTCACATATATTAAAACTAATTTAAAATCCATTAAACTACAAGATGAAATTTATAACTACTAAAACAAACCATTCCATTAAACTTACGTGAAGTGATCAGAAGTGAAACTTGATACCTAACACATAGATACTAAACACTATAACAAATATTTATATAATGACCACAAATCTACAAAAACTGTATGTAAAATACAAACAGAATAAACGACAATTATGTTTTTTATATGATTTTGGTTTGTACTTTATAATTGTCGTTTATTCTGTTTGTATTTTACATACAGTTTTTGTAGATTTGTGGTCATTATATAAATATTTGTTATAGTGTTTAGTATCTATGTGTTAGGTATCAAGTTTCACTTCTGATCACTTCACGTAAGTTTAATGGAATGGTTTGTTTTAGTAGTTATAAATTTCATCTTGTAGTTTAATGGATTTTAAATTAGTTTTAATATATGTGACAGTTAATAAGTTTTATTTGTATTGATCACTTTAAGTGCGCTTAAGTGTTTTGTTTTTTAAGCATTTTCCTTTCTTTGATAGGCAATTATATTCAGTATGAGTTCTTTGTTTACCAGCTATTTGATTGTGATTTCTGTTTTTTCTTTTAGATCTGATGATGAATACGAGAAGTATTCAAAACGTTATGTTTTTTAAAGTAAAGATTCTGATACAAGATGTTCAGTATATCCCTGGTTTTCCTATTCATCTTAAAATTAAGATTCCCGAAGGGTACATCGATCATAAATATATATATATATATATATATATATATATATATATATATATATATATATATATATATATATATATATATATATATATATATAACATATATATGTTTTCCGTCACATATATATGCATACATGTGCGCTATTTCACCATCCCTCTAATTAAAAGCAAAAGTGTGTGCGTTGGTTGGTAAGTGTAACTTCTAATATATGGTCACTTTGTATATTTATATATCTGCTCAATAATATTAACAATCAGTTGTTTGTTCTTCTATTTGTTCTAGTTCTTTCAATATTACTATTATTAGTTAAATCTTTTTTAAGTTCCTCATTGTATCCAACACCATATTTTCGGATTTTTAAAACTGTCGATTATTATCTATTTTTTACCTTTTGTTCACTTAGATGTTAAATGAGACTGGTAACATCTATACACTCGAGAGATAAATGTGAGGGTTAATGTCACAGCCATACAGTTTATATGCGAAAGGTCTGTGGTCGCTGACATACATATTAATTAGTAGGTACAGAGATTGCATGTTCAATTTATTTGATTTGTTTAAAATTATATATTTAGAGCACAAGTTTATTTCATTTTCCTTAATTTTTTTGTAATAAATAACATTGTCGTACTCTGTTTAATTATTTCATTATGTTTAACTCCATTTTCTTCATTATAAATTAAAATTTAAATATATAAAGTTTACATATTGTAAGTAAGTTCTCACTGCATGAAAGTTTCTTACTTGTCTATCTTATGACATCTGCAACATTAACTATAGAACTGTAATTACAAGTTATGACTATTTTATATTAACCCATCTAACACCATCCGCCTTATGGATGGAAGATTTGGCTGTAATAAATGAAGGCCAACTAGTCAACGCTGTCCAAAGATTGGTATTACAATGGCTAATTAGTGATCACTTTCCCATATTAAGTACATACATCCCTATAAGGTAATAACCATTGGTAAAACTTTTATCCTGGGTAAAATAACTTATTTACATTAACGCTATAAGTTGACAATGCACTGTACTTGTTTGATTAAAATAGCTTGAAGGTTAACATCCTGAGAATAACCTTGTATATTAAACTTAGTAAGTGTAACAAGGGTAAATGTAATAATGTGTAACTTCCAGAGAATAAGTCTAACAATGGGGGTATTACATTTTACATTAGTAAAAGTGCTTCCTTGGGTAAAAGACAATGTAATACTGCAACATTCTATGCGGTTAACATTTAATTGCCTGGAAGGGGGGGCACCAGACGGCCCCCACCCTGTTAGATTAAGCACTTGCCCAAAACTATGTGGCTTTGCAATAATTGTAAAAACACCACTGTTATGTACTCTGAAAAATCCAATGTACCTTCTTGTATATAACAGAAACAAATATGTAAATAAATAAATATTGAACTGATAAATTTAATGAACTTTGGATGAGAAGGGATAGATAGTAATTTCTTTGGAAGGACAATATTGGATGAGTAGGGAGGATAGTAATTTACAGGATCCCCGGGATCCTCATGAAATGAATTGTTTGTGTATTTGCTATTTGTACCCATAGCTAAAGCTGTTAGCTCTTGGATTCCCCCTTTCTAACCATCTGCTGTGTAATGTACTGACTCCTGACCTAATTTTCTCTCTTATCTTGTATTACACACACACACATTCCCAGGATAAAGATTCAGAGAATCTGATTCCTTTCACATCACTAATCTGATGTCTTTCTGCTCACTTAGAAAGTCCTCTGTCATATATGGTGCAATAAACCCATCTGGCCTTGTTGCTTTCTATTGGTAATAACTTTAGTCTCCACAAACATGTGTGCTTGGGTAACATTTAAGAGACATTCTTAATGGTTCAACTATAGACAAATGTGATAGAAATGCTACTGGATTTTTGTGGTCTCAATTCTTACCTGATCTGAAATGTTAATTAAAATATTTTACTGGTTACTGGTACAGTAGTAGTTCTGCTTAGAGCTAGCTATACGCTACTAATTCCATTTGAATACTATAATTCTAAAACATATTTTCATGCACTCAAAAGATCTTGAATTTATCAAGCGAGGAGTGAATGTAAATGACCACTGCATTAAGCAGGAATGCGGAGGAATTTCTGATGGAGGAGAAAGACAGTTGCACAGCGCGTTCCGCGGCGCAACGTGCGCGCGCCATGGGGGCCTATATAAAGGGAAGAGGAGAGGTCATGCGTTCACACCATCTGGTCACCATTTGGTCCGGGAGACATCTCCCGTCACGCTGGGTGCAGTCGCACCTCCACAGATCTCCAGTATCCTCTATTGATACTGGTGATGGCTCAAAAGGGCCACCACTTACGAGCTATTCATGCCCGTGCCACCTTTTGGGTGGCTTCATCTTCATCTTAACACATTCACAAGGGAGACATCTCCCGTCATGCAGGGTGCATTCGCACCTCCACAGATCTCCAGTATCAGCTCTTGATACTGGTAATGGCTTAAAATGGCCACCACTTACGGGCTATTTATGCCCGTGCCACCTTTTGGGTTGCTTCATCTTCATCTTAAACACATTCATAAGGGAGACATCTCCCGTCATGCAGGGTGCATTCGCACCTCCACAGATCTCCAGTATCAGCTCTTGATACTGGTAATGGCTTAAAATGGCCACCACTTACGGGCTATTCATGCCCGTGCCACCTTTTGGGTGGCTTAATCTTCAATCATCTGGTCATGCGTTCCACAGTTCACCCAGTGAGCCAACTGCATGCTGACTTTGTCTCCAGTAGCACAGAGCATCACCTTCACTCACCAGACCACTCCACAAGTGATCATTTGAATTTCATCATGGAATTCCAATTGACTTATAATCGATCCAGCAATGCTGCTCAGTGTAGGAAAAGACCATCGATAATGAATACTAGTTCCGAAAGTGACGGCGAGTGGCATCACGTGAATAAGGCTAACAGGACAAGCCACTCCATGACGACCCATCGCCCATTAATCTCTCCAGCTTCTCCAGCTCTCCCAGCGCCTCAGACTAGATCTACGCTTCCAGTCTTCAAAGTGCAGCACACGGAAGGTAAGTCTTCCTACGCTACTGTAGTGGACCTGGAAAAAGAGTACCCCCAGCTCCAGGTCAGAGCAAAACCTAATCTCAAAGGAGAATACATTCTGAGGCCTAAAGACGAGTCGGCCGCTACGATTCTAAAAAATTACGCAAAATGTGAGGAACTCAAACCAGAGGATAAAATAAGTAAAATCATTGTCCTCCACTATCCCTTGCATATGGCCCTTGGCCATCTCGAAAAGCTGAACTATGTGGTGTCAGCAGAGAGATGCCAAGTACGAACCACAAAACAGGAAACTCGACAAGTCCTTCTCACAGTAAGAGGACGGATCCCGGAGAAACTTGACCTTGGAATCTGGGGTGTGTTCCAACACAGGCCTTACACCCCAGAACCTCTAAGATGCTTTAGATGTCAGAGATTTGGGCATCACAAAGATGGCTGCCAACGCCCAGTGAGGTGCGGAGTCTGCAGCCAGCCCCATGATACAAAAACATGTATTGATAAATTCAAGGCAAACCACCCTGTTCAGGCAAAATGCCCAAATTGTTCCAAGGCACATCATGCCTGGAACTTGAAATGCCCTGAAAGGCTCAAAAGGCTTCAAACGAACCCCACCACGCCTACAGCGGAGCTGAAACCCCCACCAAAACGAATACCAGCTCCCATGCCCACTAAAACCGCGTGGGGTCTACCCATTCAGGAAGAGGGGGCACACGGCCCTTCACCATCGGCCATGGTGAAGGATGAGAAGACAGTACAGGACAAAAAGAAAGATGGAGGACACAAGAATCATGTTCAAAGCAGTCGGCCTCCTATTTCATCCAGCAAGCACACTGGGGCCAATAGGAGTAGCAATTCCAGTGCCAAAGTTACCACCGAGAAGGGTCTAAAAGCCACTAGGCCCCAAACCTGCACAACATTAAATAGTGCTCCCACTGAACTGGACGCTCTCTGGCCAATGCTCAAAGCTTTGGTCACTGAGTTGATCGAAAGTCTGCCTTCTTCACATGGAATCAAGCAAACCACAGAGACTCGGAAGACAATTGAGCACAAGCTCAAAAAATTCGAAGATGTAATATCCACACCGTCAAGACAGCAGGGCAGGAGACACCCCCATAAAAAGCAGATAGAGTCCAGCTCGTGGGAAAGCGACATTGATGAGTCAAATTCAGGTCCACTAAGAACCTATACACCAATTGCAACTTCCATGGCGTGTTCATCAGACTCCATGGATACCACGGAATTATCAGCAAATTCCAAGAACCTAGAGGTCTAAAGATCCTGCAATGGAATGCGCAAGGACTGCGCACTAAATTGCAACACTTGCAATGCATAGCAGCAACCAAGGGCATAGTCATCCTGATACTACAGGAGAGCTTGCTTCGAGCCGGATTAGAACCTAAAATCTCAGGCTATCGAGGCTTCTTCCTTCCATGGATCAATGGGCAATCAAGGGGATGTGCAATCTATGTAAAATGTGACTTGATCTCCAAATCCATAACCAGCCCACCCAATTGTGGAGCAGGGACAGAGGTAATGGGAGTCACCATTGAGCTAAGACACGACAAACTTGAAGTGTTCAATGTGTACAGGTCTCCACAAGCCGAAATGGATCTCTCTGTGTTATTTGGACACGCGACAACAACAAACACAATCATTTGTGGAGATTTTAATGCCCATCATCGATTGGCACTGGGCTCGAACAGAACAAATGAAGCCGGCATACACATTACACATCTACTGGACCAGCTTCCAGAAATACAAATCCTAAACAAGAATGAACCTACCCACATCCAAGGAGGCAGATTAGACCTTACCTTCGTTTCAGCCTCCCTAAGAGATGCAGCAACATGGTCAGTTGAGCCCACACTCACAAGCGACCACTATGGGGTCCAAATTGATCTTAAGTTAGACCTACTCACCCCACCTCCGCCTCCATCTGAAGCCTGGAACTTTGCTTTAGCAAACTGGGACCGATTTCAAAACCTCATTTCAGAGTGGCAAAGAAACTATGATCTTCCCGAAGACATTAATCAGGCAGAACAAGAATTTGTCAAAGCGATTCAAAGTGCAGCCAACCACTCAATCCCACTGAAAAAACAGTCCACCGGACACCATAAAGATCATTGGTACTATTGCGAACGTGTCAAAGAACTCAACCATAGACTCAATAGAACAAGAAAGCTATACAAAAAGCAGCCAAGTGACCGCAACAGGATCTTACTTTGTGAGGTCAAGGAACATGTACATCGAGAGACCAGATAAATAAAAGAACAAAAGTGGCTGGAATGGTGTTCACACCTGAATGAACACACCTCTCTCGGAGAGATGTGGCAGCAAATTCACCGGGCCAAAGGGAATAAAACACCTAACGCTCCACACCCCAAGGATCCTCAACAGGAAGCCGAAGTACTGGCAACCAGGTTTGCAGAGAGAGCAGCCAGCAATCAACTTCCACCAGATGTATTAGCAGTACAGACCGGACTAGAGGAAGAAAGGTGGCACAGAATCCTTACAGCATGTGAAGAAGTCTCTGACACTAATGCCCCCTTCACACTGGATGAGCTCAATCGGGCTAAGAAAAACTCCAAGGATACATCCCCTGGAGCCGACAAAATAACCTATAAAATGATTAGAAACCTCGGCCCAGAGGGAGACGCTGCATACCTAAGGTTAATTAATTTAGCCTGGACTTCTCAAACTAGACCTTCTGCTTGGAATAGAGCAGACATAGTGCCGATCCCAAAACCCAAAGATCCAGCTAATCCCAGGCCCATCTCTCTCCAAAGCTGTGCAGCCAAGACGGCTGACAGAATGGCACTCAACAGACTGGAGTGGAAAATGCCTAAACTGCACCATGATATGTATGCCTATAGAAGAGGGGTTGGCACAGTGGAATGTATTACAACTCTGTTAGCCCACTTGAATGACAGACCAGGAATGCTGATATTCCTGGACCTCGAAAAAGCCTTTGAACTGACTAGCGCCCCAGCTATTCTCTGCTGCCTTATTGACAAAGAGGTCAGAGGCAACCTGCTCTCCTGGACCAAAAACTGTCTCATAAACAGAGAAGCAAGAGTAAAACTTCATGGCACAGTCTCTGAGTACAAAAGACATGAAAATGGTACACCGCAAGGAGGTATTCTCAGCCCTCTTCTCTTCAACTGTTTAATGGAAAGAATAATGAGGTTGAAACTCCCACATCACTGCAGGCTGCTAAACTACGCGGACGACTTTGTCATCATCATAAAAGGAAGGGATGCGGCGCGCCTTGCACCCAAATGCTTAGACTGCATCAGTAAAGAGGCAAAACAGATTGGGATCAAACTCATCCCCTCAAAGTCAAAGGCCATGCCCATAAAAATAGCGAAGCCCAACATCCAACTCACAGTACAGGGTCAACCAATAGAATGGGTCGACACCTATCAGTATCTAGGAATCATCCTGGACACACATGAATTTTAATGCTGAGGTCACTTACTTGAGAGAGCGAACTGCGGCCCGGACGGCAATCCTCAGGTCGCTAACCTCCGTTTCTGGAGGAGCCAATCTGCAAGTCCTTCGCACATACTATGTACAGGCAGTCAGATCAGTGATCGATTATGCCGCACCTGCACTCACAAATCTATCACACCAACAGTGGAAAAAGCTTGAAGTTGCCCAAAACAATGCTATGAGAGCTGCACTAGGAGCCCCCATGTGGACCAGGCTTGAAACTCTTAGACTGGAGACGGGTTTGCCCTCTCTACAAGAAAGAATATCACAAAGGACAGCTACAATTATCAGTAAGATAATTATTTCTTCTGATCCAATCCCAGTACGGCAGGCCTTGGTGGTTGGACTAGGCCAAAACAATGGAAACTCTTGGGTTGCAAGAGCAGGAAAAGTCCTAAACAGACTACATTTAAAAAACATGATTCTTGACAGAGAGGGTGATCATCCACACCCAAATTACACTCCTTCCGCGCCGTGGGAAGAACCTACTTTCAAAATAGTAATAGAAAGTCTCCCAATGAAAAAGGCTGCCTATGATCCGACAATCCTAAGGCGCATAATAGAAGAGCAAATGTATAGCATAACAGTAGCAGGAGCCACCCACATCTTCACAGACGGATCGGTGGACACAGAATATGAGAGTGCTGGCGCTGCTCTTTGCACGACCAGCGTACAGGCATATTGGAGACTGGGAGGACTAGTATCATCAACCCAAACTGAGCTGTTTGCCATACAACAGGCATTCGCATATGTGATTGCACAAAACACTCAAAATGCAATCATACACACAGACTCAAAAGCTGCACTTCAAATACTAGGACAAAAACAGTGGAAAGATAACGTGGAAATAATTACCACCATTTTGTATCTTGGAGCAGTCGCTAAAGGCAAAGGACTCAACATAACTTTAAACTGGATCCCATCCCATATTGGAATCCCATTAAATGAAAAAGCTGATGAAATTGCTAAATTGGCAACTCGTCATCCAGTGATACATAAAACAATTCAACCCAGCCTAGAGAACATAAAAAACATCATCACCAAAAAACTCTCACATCTCAACAAAGCCTACCTTCACCAGAGAATAGCTGAAGGTTCGCCATCTGCAACATGGTATCTTCAGGCAACCAAATTAGAAAGGTTAAATATCCCAAAAGGAATCCACAGGGAAATAGCAGTTAGGTTATATAGACTATGTCTAGGTTACAGATGCAACTGGGAGATTGGTGAACCCCGACAGAGAGAGTGCATCTTCTGCCAAACTGTCACAGAAAAGCCATTACTTCACTATCTTCTGGAATGTGAAGCAACCAATGACCTTAGAAGAGCTTTAAGAGTTCCTGAATCATGCAGTGGCCACCCTGAAGCCATCAACACAGCCACTCTCCTGGTCAACAAAGGTGTCCAGCAGCTGGACACCCTCATAAAGACTGTGAAGCAGTATCCTCCCCCGCGATAACAGCTTGATGGTTAAATACAACCTCAGAATACTGAGAAAAAAAAATTGTACCACTTACGGGCTATTCATGCCCGTGCCACCTCTTGGGTGGCTTAATCTTTATCAATCAATCAATCGGTCATGCGTTCTCTCCTGTTCCTGACACGCCCCGCTTCGCAAGTCAAAAGAAAAACTTAGGACTCTTGTGTTCTTAGGACTTCTAGAAGCTATGGAAACTACGACTGCTACCTCGATCCCTGACCCCACCCTGGTTGAGTTTAACTTCGCGGGCCCTTCAACATCACACACTGACCTGCTAGGGGCGGCCTGCACTACTCAACTTTCTCTAAGGTAAAGTGGTATCTTATGTTCCAAATGTACAGCTAGGTTCCTCCCAAGTGTCGGCGTGTGACCAGCGCTGTTCCTCACGCGGCCGTGTAGCCGCTTTAGCTAGTCCAGCTGGCTCATGTCTAGGCCGGAAATTTTATGCAGCCTCCAGGCCTATTGTCTGCTGGTTAAGACGAAATTCTTATGCAGCCTCCCTCGCTGCTAGATTGCCAGAATTATTGTCTGCCGGTTAAGCCCGGAAAATTTTATACAGCTTTCCTCGCTGCTGGTTTGCCAGAAATATTGTCCGCCGGTCTAGCACGGAAATTTTATGCTGCCTCCCTCGCTGTTGGATCACCAGACCTTGTCTGCTGGTTAAGCCAGGAATTTTTATGCAGCCTCCTCGCTGCTGGTTTGCGAGATCATCACGGCAGTCAGACCACCATCTGGTCACCATTTGGTCCGGGAGACATCTCCCGTCACGCAGGGTGCAGTCGCACCTCCACAGATCTCCAGTATCATCTATTGATACTGGTGATGGCTTAAAAGGGCCACCACTTACGAGCTATTCATGCCTGTGCCACCTTTTGGGTGGCATCATCTTCATCTTAACACATTCACAAGGGAGACATCTCCCGTCATGCAGGGTGCATTCGCACCTCCACAGATCTCCAGTATCAGCTCTTGATACTGGTAATGGCTTAAAATGGCCACCACTTACGGGCTATTTATGCCCGTGCCACCTTTTGGGTTGCTTCATCTTCATCTTAACACATTCACAAGGGAGACATCTCCAGTCATGCAGGGTGCATTCGCACCTCCACAGATCTCCAGTATCAGCTCTTGATACTGGTAATGGCTTAAAAGGGCCACCACTTACGGGCTATTCATGCCCGTGCCACCTTTTGTGTGGCTTAATCTTCATCAATCAATCAAATGCTGGTTTGCCAGAATTATTGTCTGACGGTTAAGCCCGGAAATTTTATGCAGCTCACCACGCCGCTGGATTGCCAGACATATTGTCTGCTGGTTAAGACGGAATTCTTATGCAGCCTCCATCGCTGCTGGATTGCCAGAATTATTGTCTGCCGGTTAAGCCCGGATTTTTTATGCAGCTCTCCTCGCTGCTGGATTGCCAGACCTATTGTCTGCCGGTTAAGCCCGGAATTATTATGCAGCCGCCATCGCAGCTGGATTGCCAGACCTCTTGTCTGCCGGTTAAGCCCGGATTTTTTATGCAGCTCTCCTCGCTATTGGATTGCCAGACCTATTGTCTGCCGGTTAAGCCCGGAATTTAATGCAGCCTCTCTCGCAGCTGGATTGCCAGACCTATTGTCTGCCGGTTAAGCCCGGAATTATTATGCAGCTGCCTCGCTGCTGGATTGCCAGACTTATTATCTGCCGGTTAAGCCAAAAAATTTTTATGCAGCCTCACTGGCTGCTGGTTTGCCCCTGGCCGTGGATTGTCCCTGGCCGCTGGTGAAGCAGGAAGTCCCACCAACAACGTCTTCAGATGATGGAGATCATTGCAATGGACTCAGTAACCAATTTTATAATTTGCTGCTCCGAAAATCTCCCTGGACAGACGCAAGGACCCATTTTCACCACACCAGAAATAAATATCTCTTTGACATCCCCCCAAAAAAATTGTTTTTTTTTTTTTTATTCAACAGGTGATGACGCTCCGACTGCTGCCGTTACAGCTGATCTGCAATCAGCAAATTCACGAGGCTGATAAACGTACCACGCATTCGGAGAACAACTTACGATGGAAACCTGGAAACCGCTGTATTGGACCTTATATTTCTTATATTTATTATCATCCTTATATTTATGGAGTCAGTGCCGTCCGGACACATGCATGTCACAGTCATGATTTAACTTCCTTCGGACGAGATTAAGCTTTTAATCTCCAGCATTAAGATTATAAGCTGTGGTTTACACATTAAGTGGTTATTCTTTAATACAATCTTATACTTATCTTACGCTTAACGCATCTTAATTAAAACTTTAATCGCAATAGGTAAATCAATTTATTTGTCGGCCTGCATACGGAGGACAACATATGATGGAATTCAACGTAATCGACTCAGTTAATTTTAGACTGTAATGGACGCAGTTCTTTGCGGGCTGTTAGGGACTCAGTTACCACAATTTTAATTTGTTGTGTGTGTGTCTCTCCGGACACAAGCAGGTCTCAGTTATGGTTTAAGGGGGCATATCAGTATAAATTAAAAGTTGTTCAATTTGCTTATAAATTTTTTTTATGAAATGGTTATAGAAAGGGCTGCAACTGGTCCAAGTTTCACCATCACACCCTAAACAGAAAAGGAGAAAAAAAATACACAACGTATTATGCAACGAATGTTCAACATTCTCAAATAATCTCAGGGAACACATGTGTCAACTAAAATGTCTACTATGTGCTGTAGAAGCACAAACTCTTGTAATAATTGTAATATGTATGTGCAATATATTTATATGTAATTTTTTTTTTTCTTTTTTTTTTTTTGGCCAATTTTTTTTTCTCGTTTGTTATCAAGGGATTTGCATGAAACTTGCACACCTTGCTCAATGGATGCCTATCTGCAAGGGTGCCAATTATGAACGAAATCTGTCGAAGTCAAGCTCAGCTACAGGTGGCCGAACTTGGATCTTTATTTTACTCTGGAAAGTAATTTACACCTTCAAATTACTTCAGAGCTTTCATTTATTAATCAATTTACATGCAAATTACACCGTATATGTAGAGTTTGTGCTTCTACAAACCTATTGAGACATTTTAGTCCAAAGTCAATTTGTTGATTTTATAAAAATTTATAAACATCATATATTGCATATTTTTGGAAGGGTAACTTTGAATAATTATATTATTGCATTAAACACTTTTTTGATAAAACTGATCACTACAATCCTTTATTATGTGCTACATTTAATATCTGAGTGTTATAGAAATGATTTTAGTTGACACATGTGTTCCCTGAAACTATTTGAAAATGTTGAAAATTCGTTGCATAATACGATGTGTATTATTTTCTCCTTTTCTGTTTAGGGTGTGATGCTGAAACTTGGACCAGTTGCAGCCCTTTCTATAACCATTTCATAAATAAATTTATAAACAAATTGAACAATTTTTACGAAACCCGTAATAAGCCCCCTTAAAGAACTGTTTTTCTTATATTCATTTTATCGGGTACTTATACGTTGATATGTATTTTATATGGGTCATATAGTTATTATATTGATTACTTCGGAGTATTCTATCTATATTATTATGTTGGATTATATTTGAATATTATATTATATTTGAATATAGTTAATACCTGCTTACGATCGTTCAAGCCGATCAAATCCCTCCGGGGCAGGATATTGCAGTCTTCCTTTTGAATTAATGTTAAGATTAAGGTTTTACTCTTCAATATAAGTTTTACAGTGGATGGGGTTTGGTGCGGTATTCATTTAGACAACGGGTAACTTAAGTTACTCCCTTCTTCTGACCTTGGGTGCAGGGGCGCGTGAGCTTTTCAAGCCACGTTCCCGTTGGATTACAGCTACGATTAAGTATTATTCTTCCTCTTTCAGCTTTCAAGCCTAAATCTTTCAGGTTAAACAGACTATCCCCATTTAATTCTTACTAAATTACACTTTACACACTTATTACTTATTCAAGATACATATTTATAGACGTTAATTTACTAAGGCTTATGGTCATTTCGTTATTAGCTCTTCTATTAATTGTACATGGGTTCTTTATTATTCCTGTTCCTCGGAGGTACTTAGGTATTATGTTCTGTATTACTTCGGCTACCTCTTTGTTGGTGACGATATATACTTCCCTCTTCTTGAAACGCTGTGGTCCTCGTGGATTTACAAGTTTGTAAATAACATGTGATGCTACGTATTCTCCCACACCCTTTCAATTCGTCCTTCAATAAATTAACTAAAACTTTAATCACAATAGTTAAATATTTAAGCTGCTTAATTTTCTCAGTCTCGTGCGTTTCATTTCGTGGGTAAATTAAGTTAATCCTTCTTCAGTCCTCGGTAGCATTGGCGCGTGAGCTTATTCTGTCACGTCCCAATAGGATTACAGTTAAGGTCAAGTCTATTCTTACTCTTTAAGAATTTAAGCTAAAAAACTTACAGGTCAAGCGGTCTACACACTTTTAATTCTTATTTTTTCCCTTCACTGACTTAATATCTCATTCACGCAGTTACCTATCAACTGTTATTTTCTCTGTTTCTACGAAGTAGGGAAGTTTTGTTCCTGTTTTCGTGTTCGGATTATTGTGTATTTTCTTTAAGTGCTACCCTTTAGGTAATTCTGTAATCGCATGCTTTTTCATTACTTAGGAATTATCGGCCAGTCAAGTGCGGTATTTTTTTATTATTATTGTCGGTCGCTGGGTCTCACGTTACAAATTTAATCCTGTACTTCTTTAAGGCATTTAATTCTTACTAATTTACTCCTCACATATTTAATAACTTATTCACGCTACATATTTATATACTGTAATTATTTAAGGATTATGGACATTCGCTATTTGTACTCCTATTATATGTTACATGGATTATATTATTATCCCTGTTATCACTGAGGTAATTAGGTATTCTGTTCTGAAAAATCTGAAACCTCTCTTGTTTGTTGATGGTACTTCCCTCATCCTGAAACGCTGTGGTACTCGAGGCTTTCCAAGATTGTAAATACTACGCGATGCTACGTATTCTCACAACCCCAATCATTCTTACCCTTACCTAACTTAATTAAAACTTTAATCACAATAGTTAAATAATTACGCTGCTTATTTCTCTCAGTTTGGGATGTGTTCTTATTGGATTTGTTATTACTGATTAACGATAAACCTTAAACATTGATGCCTTCCTTTTAGTCATTATTTCGTCGTCACACCTTGGCCTACCCTACCGTAATTAAATCCTGTTCACAATTGTGCCTTCCTTTTAATTAATCGGTCACTGGGATTCCGGAACGTATTTAAAAACTATAATTATGAAGGCTTTCTAAGTTTATATTTGTTAATTTTATACTTATATCTATACAATAGATATTGAGAATTACTATTACTGTCATTATAAAGTACTTAGTTGTTGTTGTTAAAGATTCGCTGCCTGGAACGGGGAGTTCCAAGCATCACGGGCTATGGTGAGCCCGTAGATGAACTTAGTACTTAGCTATGTTAATGTCTTAATATTCATTAACCCACTTACTTGTAACAGTCTGGGACGCTTTATTCTATCAATTATTAATTTGTTTTTCTATCCACAGACTGTTGGGGATAGTCTTTACGGTATTCTTATACAACACATTTGGTGAGCTCAATTTTTATACTCGGTCGCTGTGGTCCAAGATACATAATTATATCCTGCTAATCATTTAAGGCTATCTATGTACATTTCTTATTTGTATATCTATATATATCTAAAGGTAACAGGAATTATTTCTCTCCCTGTCATTACTGAAGTACTTAGTTAATTTAAAGTCTTATAATTTCATGATTAATACACTTATCTGTAATAGCTTGGGGCGCCTTAATCTATTAATTATCCTTATTCCATCCACAGCGGTTAGAGTAGTGGTACGGTTGTTGGTTGGTCGTTAAGGATTAAGCCACTCAAGGGGTGGCACGGGCATGCTTCGCCGGAAAAATCGTGTGACATTATACAGCTCATTTTATTCTGACTAACGACCAGTTAAAAAATGCGGTTGACAGGCCGCATTGACGTAATATCAAGCTTGATGCGGTGCCCCCCTTTGCATCTTGGGGGTGTGGGTTGTTCTCACATATTCATGCATTAATTGCAGTATATTACACGTTCATGTGAATTTAATGACGTTCTATAGTACATGTCTTCCCCATGCTTGGAACATTGGAAGGTCCCATCCTCCACTACGTTTCGTGGTAATTGGTCCACAATTTTAACAACCATGTTATCGAACCAGTATTTACCCAAGTCTTTTTTAATTTCCTACGCTGTACACGTTGAAGGGAATTTATTTACGTACTATAGTATGACGCAAAAATACAGAATTGCTTATTCTAACTAAGGCACAAATTCAGTGCAAGATTAACGGAAGAACAACACCAGGCGTCTTGTTACTAATGCTTTATTAATATTCCTCAGTGTCCTATTCGCCTCAGTACGAACAAGCATGCATTGCTCCTTTGGTTTTAAAAATCTTACTAATTGCAATTCCCAGTTCCCTTTCGCATTCCCTTCGCAATCCTGACATCATCCGCTTGTGACTTGTAATCCTTTTCATCATTAACTAGCCTCAAAACTTCACATTTATCAGCATTAAACTGCATCTGACAAGCTTTTGCCATCACAAATCCTATTTAGCTCAACTTGAAGTGTTAGTGAATCTTCTACCATGTTATTTTCCCTACCTTTTTCTGTATCATCGAAAATTAAATAGCAAATGTTGCTATTCCATCCTGAATCTAAATCATTTATATATATTATATTCGTCAGAGGTCGCAGGACAGAGCCTGAGGCACTCCCCTAACAACATTAACACACTCTGACTTAACCCCAGTTATACTAACTCTCTGTTCACTTTGGTATAGCCATGCCCTATTACAACTTCATATGACCCACAATACCATGAGCACTATTTATAATCAGTCGTGCATGTGGCACTGTATCAAAGCTTTGCTAAAGTCAAGTTATACATCATCACACTCCTTACCGTTTCAACTGCCTCAACTATGCTGGATTAAAAAGATAGCAAATTTGTTATTTAAAATACTGTACGAGGGACTTCCTTACAGACACAGGTATTCACTGCAACCCTGCCCTATGGTCTCTCCCCCGTGAGTACTATAATGTATGCATGGGCATTTAATGCTTCCCTTTCAGCTTCAAAAAAATTTAATGGTGCCTTTTACTTCATTACCTCAATGACAGGTCGGGTCTGGAGTGCCTCTCCCCCTATTTCCCTCGGACTACATGCTGTTGACTATGGCAGTTACATTTTCCTTCCACGGACATGCTACAAGGGGGGCGTCCATGCCCCCTCCCCTTTCATTCCCGGCGGGTTTTTTTTATTCATGCCTATAATGCTTTATATGATTAAAAGTGTAAGTTTGTTGTCGATTCAGGGTTTACTTGGGCCACCATACCTGGTTTCACTTACGCTACCGAAAAAACACCCCCCCCCCTTCCTCCACAGAATCATCGCGGAGGGGTCAACACACACCCATCGGGACGAGGAGATCGGCGTGGAACGGCCTGCTCCCACCTGACGCAATCTGATTCAGCGGTCCGCTGCCCATTCATCCTACGAATTTGTTTTTTTTCCCCTAGGATCCTGCTTAGGTACCCTGCCTAACATCGGGCTTACCAATAATATGTAATAATAGGCATTTACCCACAGCTTGCGTTAGTCGCAGTCTGCCTTACCCGCGGTGGCCTATACTGGGGAGTGTTACCCGTCTGTCATCACTTAAATTACCCCTAGAGTGTTCTTTTCCCCAATATCTGTTCAGATCAATTCGGCTTGACCGCCTGGACGTTGCAGTCTACGTCTCCGGTGCTGTCGGTTCAAGGTAGCCCACCCACTTCTTGACTTCAGTTCCTGCCGCTAAGGGTGAGCATGATAGCACACCCTTAGTCCTCTCCTAGAAAGACGGCATCCACTGGACCTGTGGAATTGACTATACTCTATCCGGTATTATTACTCAAGCCTTAATCAGAATAGAAGTACACACTTTTTCACTTCCATG
Source organism: Procambarus clarkii (assembly GCF_040958095.1). NCBI lineage: Eukaryota > Metazoa > Arthropoda > Malacostraca > Decapoda > Cambaridae > Procambarus > Procambarus clarkii. Next base: position 25,353,760 of record NC_091187.1, read on the forward strand.
CGTTGTGTTTTTAGACTAACCCGCCAACAGTGGCCTTCAGGTGTTGGTCGGCCCCACAACTGATATTTACCATTTTGTGATTAACTGCAACATCAGTGCTTCATTTACTTTACGTTATCTAATTTATCATCATTACTATTTAACATACTTTGAGTGATCCGTCAGTGTATATGGTCTGTACAATGTTGTTTTCAGCTTGTTGCAAGGAGCCCTGTTCGTTCGGTTTTCGGAGCGTTTAATTTCCCCCCTGCTTTACCACACTGTCCTACTTATGCCACATGTTCACCCCTGCCAACCCTTACTGCCGTAATATTTCCAGAACGACTACAGACCATCGGGTCTGTAGAAGAACACTCTCGATGCGCCCGAAGAACACTCTCGATGCGCCCGAAGAACACTCTCGATGGACTGCACGGATGGGCGAATGAAGGAACTACTCAGTTGCACTGGGGCCAGCCTCGCTAGGCTAGCCTCCGCGTGGGCGGGATACAGCGACGACGACGCCCACGAGGACGACCTGGCGTGGCGGTGCACAGCACGCAAAGCACGCACGAGAACGACTACAGGCCATCGGGGAACACCTCATGGACGGAGAACATAGGATCGCGCGCGATGAACAGTCTCGACGGACTGCACGGATTGGCACACGCAGGACCTACTCACCCGCCCTGGGGTCAACCTCACTGGGCTAGTCTCTGCAAGGGCGGGATACAGCAATGACGACGACACGAGGATGTCCTGGCGTGGCGGGGCATAGCACGCGAGGCATGCACGAGGTAAGACGCCCACTACACGCGGACATCAAGACGCCCGCCTTGTATACACATGCACCAGAAGGGGCTCCATTGGTCACTTCCAGGATGCTGCTTACCTAGCAGCATTTACCAGCCATGTACGCCCGACTCTGTACCTTTTTTCAGTTCTGGAAATCCTGACTGTTTTTTTTTTAACGGCAGAGGTAACGGGTGTACAGGCACGGATGTGGACGCAGACAAGGAAAAACTCCATGATACCCGCGACGCAGAACTTGCGGCGACGCTATTCCTGGTGGCACGGCCCCCAACGTCAGATGAGAAGTCAACGCCCCTACACGCTGATGCTCCTTACGCGGCCAGCGGGCACTCGCCCTTCGGGGGGGGGGAGGGGGTCCGGCCTGCTGGCCTTGCGGAGTGGGGGTGCAGCGCCGGCCCCTAAGTATTACGCTGTCCGCAGCTACTTACTCTGACTTGTAAGAGTAATGTTAAACTTGCCCTCTAGGTGTATTCTGCAGTTACTGGTAATTTACGATTTTACATTATGTCTGGGAATGGCGCATTATTTCTGTCACGTGTTAGGCCACTATATGCTACTCTATAAGCCCTGATTCTACTTGAAAATTATGCTAAACGTTTGCCTTACTTGTACACATAGATAATAAGGATTCGGCGATCTGCAGACCATGTTTTATTTAGTTACCGGCTATAAGCATATGTATTAATGTTATTAAGTTGTAGTGTAGTCAAGTTATACATGTATATTTTATGCTGTTGTAAATTATACAAGTTACCTGCTTCATTAACATGGTCTGCAAAAAATTATTTACTTGTTCTACTATTAATTAAATAAATAGGCCCCCATGCTGTTGGTGTCTTATTCCTCCTAAATCAGAAAATAATCTTCAAGGAATGAGTATGGGGTGCAAAATAAATTACTAATCACAGGATATGACACTATGATATTCGTGCTCAACTCTGGGGTGAATAAAATACATTATTATTTTCAGAATATATACTTTAATGACAAATATTTGAAAAGATATTTAAAGTTGAAATATTTATCTTTAAAAAAGATAAAACCTCCTTGCATTACACAAGTATTGATGAAATATGACATATTTACCGACTATAATGATGGCATTGAATGTAGTGTTCATGTGTCCGGATACCGGCGATTATGTAGTATTATTTATTTAAAAATATAATGCCTTTCACATAAATTATATATATTACTTGAAATGTAGCTACAGTAATGTCTACATCTCTGCCTTTCTTCTGACATATAAATCTTGAAGGTTAATTAGCATATATATGCATGTTAATTAGACAATTGATTTGCTGGTGTGTAGCTCTCCACACACCCAGAGTGGGTCCATGTATTTTCCCAAAGCTATATCCATAGCTACCTAGTGCTACTCCGGCCTTATAGCATTACACAAGTAATGAAGATATATGACATATTTACCCCCTATAATGATGTTTTTGAATGTATTATTAATATGAATGCATGTTAATTACACAATTGATTGGCTAATGTGTACGGTTCTACACACACACCCAGAGCGAGTCCAAGTATTTACCCAAAAGCCACCCCTAGCTACCTAATCATACCCCAAAATTTTCTTGCATTATATAAGTAATGAAAAAATACGTCATATTCATCTATTATAATGATGGTATGTAATGTAGAATTTGGAAAAACATGGTTTTACTCTGAACTAATCTCTGAATACGTAAGTGCATAGTAGTTGAAGTAGCGAACGCATACCAGCGAATAATCATCAGCATCTATATATTTTTTTTTTGAGATATATAACAAAACTATTGTCCCAAGGAGTTAATTTCACTTCCAGATACCTATTTTTCAATACAATTTCAATATTTTCTGGCTATTTATGCTAAATATTATTGTAACTATGCATTATTGTAGTTTATACCATTATTTCAATTTGTGACAATTTGAGCAGAAAAGTGCGACGTGTGTACAAGAGGCTGATATGCCAGCAAACACTCTCCAGGCAACAATCTGTCTTGGATAAGTCGCTCCACAACATTGACGCTTGGATCGTCGACTTGATTTGGTGTCACCAGCTCTTTATTTTCGTCTAATTTCTTTATAAAAAGATACATTTTCAGATTAAAATTATGTTTTTTCGTGGTGTATGTTCAGCACCAACATTATAATGAGTAAATATATCATATTTATTCATTACTAACGTATTACCAGGAAGCTTTCTGAAGAAGTTTCTGAAGCTTTCTGAAGAATAATTTGATTGAATTATTCAATCGAAGCAAGAGACATTAAGTCAGCTTATAGAGTGGGTGCCAAATCATCTGGTGCAAACAACAGAAGGATACGCGGGAAGTTAGATAGCTGCTCCCGCAAGTCAGACCTTATCACTGCTGCAGTCGCTATGAAATCCAATGTTTATGTGAACGAATGTCTAACCAGATTCAGACAAAATCTCTTATTTAAACTACGTGGAATCTGCAAAAGATCCACTGCTATTAAACATTGTTTTGTGCGCGATGGTAAAATAATAGCTAGGAAGACTGACTCTGGAAAAACTTATGTCATAACCACTGAAGCACACCTCACTTCTTTCCTGGATGACTGTGGGATATCAGCTGAATAACCAGAACATAATTTGTAGTCTCACATACAACCAAAGTGTACTTAAGCTCTGCCTTTCCTTTCCAAAGGTGTTTATTTTTATTTTTATTTTATTTTTTTGTTTGTCATCTTTGCCTGTTTTATACTCTTAATTATTTGTTCTTAGTTAATCCCCTTGTCACTAAACCTAGGGCTTTTTATTACCCTGTTAATTAACCATTACTAAGCTAATTATCTTCAAGATCATTTTTTTATGATTATTATTTTTCTTATTATTTTTTATTTTACATTTATATTGTCTGTCTCTACTGATTTTTTGTTTTTTATTTTATGTAACTTCTGTGTCCTCCCTGGCTATCTATTGGATCTTTATTTTACTTCTAAATTGTTACTATTTTATTGTATTTGCTTTTATTCTTGTGTTTTGCTTTATCGTGTATCTTGTATCGTGATCCCTCTGCATCTCTATGCACACTGATATTGATCCTGGTCAAAATCTTCTGTCTCATATCTACACCAACCAGCACATTGATCATCATTATTGCAAGTATTTCACAGCACACCAGGCTAAAAACAAACTCCAAAATAGCACCTGTCTATCAGTTTATAACCAAAATGTTAGATCACTTGGTAAACATTTTGACGATTTAAATGCATTACTCACAGCAATAGGTACTAACCTATCGTTCATTATTTTAACAGAAACTTGGCTAAATAAAGACTATACCCAACTCTACAACTTAGCTGGTTATAAAGCCATTCATAACTGTAGGCCTAATAAAAAAGGTGGTGGCACAGCTATATATTACCGAGATACATTTATCTGCAACAGTGTTATTAGTGACAGAGATGACTACTGTGAATATACTTTTGCTCAGTTTACAATTAAATCCCTTAAATCCTCTTTGACTATTGGAGCCATCTATAGATTTCCTAATACTAACATAGCTTCTCTCTCAGACAACCTAAAGAATCTTATTATAAACAACAATCTCAACAAAAACCACATCATTCTGGGAGGAGACTTTAATTTTTTTTTTTTTGAGATATATACAAGAGTTGTTACATTCTTGTACAGCCACTAGTACGCGTAGCGTTTCGGGCAAGTCCTTAATCCTATGGTCCCTGGAATACGATCCCCGGCCGCGAAGAATCGTTTTTTCATCCAAGTACACATTTTACTGTTGCGTTAAACAGAGGCTACAGTTAAGGAATTGCCTCCAGTAAATCCTCCCCGGCCAGGATACGAACCCATGACATAGCGCTCGCGGAACGCCAGGCGAGTGTCTTACCACTACACCACGGAGACTGTAATATTGAACTGGGTCAACAAAATTGCTCTCAAGTTGACTATTTCCTTAACAGCATGAACTCCTGTATGCTAATCCCCACAATCACCAAACCTACCCGAGTCACTCAAACATCAGCCACTACCTTGGACCACATATGGACAAACATAACAGCTCCCCTTGTATCTGGTATAATCTACGACAGAACAACTGACCACTATCCTACCTTTCTCATAGCGAACATGGACATAACACCACCAAAAAGCAAGAAACTTCCATTTAGGCTACACAGTGAATCAGCTTTAGACGATCTTACAGAGGCACTTTACAATATTAACTGGGATTCTGAATTCAATAATACCCATGATATAAATTCATTAGCTAACCTCTTTCTCTCCAAAACTCTAAGCCTCTACAACCTTCATTGTCCCCTTCTTACCAAGCAAGTAACTGACAAAAGATTAAACAATCCATGGCTCACAAGTGGCATTCTCAACTCAATCAACAAGAAACATGAATATGAAAAGAAAGTTAGGATTGGCCTAGTTTCAAAGGAAGTAGCTAAAAGGTACTCATCAATGCTTACCAGTATCATAAGAAAGGCAAAACTTGCATATTATGTGAATAGATTCAATGAAGCAAAAGGCAACATGAAAAGCACTTGGAAAACTATCTCTAGTATCCTAGGAACTAAACAACACTCACATAACCAAATAAAACTCTACAAGGATGGGGATATACCGTCAACTGATTTAGAAATGGCAAATGAATTTAATAGTTTCTTTTCATCGGTTGGTGCTAATCTTGCCAGTAAAATCCCACAGACTCAGACACATATTAACACATATCTCTCAGGCAGCTATCCAAACTCTCTTCTCCTTTCACCAATCAGCCCGGCAGATGTTGTGTCCATCATACACTCTCTAAAAACCAAGGCAGGGAACACCAGTGAAATTCCTTCCATTGTGTACAAGAGAGCCTCCCATGCCCTTGCCCCACCCATAGCACTACTGTTCAACAAATCTATAGAGTGTCACACCTTCCCTGATATCCTCAAAAAAGCAAGAGTAACGCCAGTCCATAAAGGAGGCAATCCGGCGGACATAAACAATTATAGACCAATATCAAATCTACCCATTCTATCAAAAATATTTGAAAAAATTATTTACAAACAGCTCTATTCCTACCTCGTAAAATTCGACATACTCAGCCCCTGCCAGTTTGGCTTCCGGTCCCAAAAGAGCACCAACGATGCAATCATTAGTCTCCTTGACGTTATCTACTCAGCCCTTGACAAAAATGAGTTTCCGATTGGACTCTTCATTGACCTAAGAAAAGCCTTTGATACTGTTAATCACAACTACCTCTTACTTAAACTCCAGCATTATGGAATCCGAGGCCTTGCCCTTGACTACATCCGATCCTATCTTAGTGACAGACACCAATATGTAACCATCAATGATACAACTTCTTCCACTCTACCAATTACCGTTGGAGTGCCACAGGGCAGCATCTTAGGACCTCTTCTATTTCTTATATATATAAACGATCTGCCTAATGTCTTTAATATTCTCAAACCTATACTGTTTGCTGACGATACTACTCTTATCTATTCAAACCTCAACCCACATACACTAAATAATGTTGTGAATAATGAATTAAAAAAAGTCCACTTATGGATGTCAACGAACAAACTAACATTAAACATCGAAAAGACTTACTACATCTTATTTGGAAGCAAATCATCAAATGCAATTCAGCTACAGATAGACAACATTAACATCAGTAATAAAAATGATGGCAAGTTTCTTGGCCTATTCCTAGACAAGAGACTCAACTTCAGCACCCACATTCAACACATAACTAAGAAAGTCTCTAAGACAGTTGGTATACTCTCCAAAATCAGATATTATGTTCCTAACTCTGCTCTCCTCTCACTATATTATGCACTAATCTACCCCTATCTTAATTATGGTATCTGTGCATGGGGGTCTACCACTGCAAACCACCTTAAGCCCATCATCACACAGCAAAAATCTGCTATCAGAATAATAACTAACTCTGCTTTCAGACAACACTCAGCTCCCTTGTTTAAATCCCTAAACTTGCTAAATATTAACTCCCTCCACACATTCTCTTGTGTCAACTACATTTACAAAACCCTGTTCTTAAATGCAAACCATGCTCTGAAACTCTCCCTGGACAGATGTAACAGGACCCATTATCACCACACCAGAAATAAATATCTCTTTGATATCCCCAGGGTCAAACTTAGTCTGTGTAAACACTCTATGCAAATTAAGGGACCTAGTCTATGGAACTCACTCCCTAGTGAATTGAAAAACTGTAAAACTTTTGCCTTATTTAAAAGCAAAACCAAAAAGTACCTAACTTCATCTTCTTAGTTTCCTACACTGAACTTTAAATTTGCTCTGTACCTAGTGTTACCCAATCTCCTAATTTTTATGTAATATCAAACAACCTTATCATTGTGTTCATTGCTGTCTTCTTTTATGTGCTAGCCATATGCTGTATTGTGACTACCAATTTTTTTGTCAACTACCATTCAAGCTGTCATTGCAATCAATCTTAGCTACCTATGTGCTTTAATATACAGTACCTACAATATTCTCTCATCTTTTTTTCATTTCATGTAATCTGTTATCATTTTTTTGTCTATAATTTTTGCAAGTATTTACCTCCTTAAAATTTTCTTAGATTAAGGACCTGCCCGAAACGCTGCGCGTGCTAGTGGCTTTACAAGACTGTAATTACCATATTTGTATCCTCACATTCCTTATGTACATTCTTGTATATGCATAAATAAATAAATAAATAAATAAAGAAGTGAGAAGTCCCTCACCGGATTTCCCTAACTGAACCGAGAATCAGTGGTTCAAAAAGTTGTGCCTAGTCCTCGAGTCTCAAAATGCTATCATCTTGAGTCTTCAAAATGAGAATCTAGTGAACCGCGCGAATCTCCATCATCAACAACAAGAAATAACCCTCCTCCGTGAGGATATTAGAAACTTTAAGGCTAGCCAAGACCAACTCCAGCATGACTTGAATGATCTCCGTGAGGAAAACAATCTTCTGAAAACTGATAAAGCCATAAAAAAACAGGAGGAAGCTCTCAGCAAAATGACTGCATGTATCAGTACATTATCCGCCCAACGTTCCGTCTCCCAGGAAGAACAAGACCAACAAAAGCTGCTAGACTCTGTTATTGTGTCGTCCCAAGATATACCTGTGGAACGTGAAGGTGAAAAGTGTGTCGAAATAGCTCAGGCTCTCATACAAAACGAATTGCAGGTCATTTTAAACAAAACTGACATTATTGCTGCCTACAGAGTAGGCAAAAAGAATCCATCAGGTCAAAACCAGCGGAAAATTCGCCTGAAGCTGACTTCCCAGTTCATGAAATCCCATCTTGTCCGGACAGCTGCATCCCAACGGAAGGGATTATACATCAACGAATGCTTGACTAGGAACAGACAGCAACTCCTCTAACGCCTGCGTCAAATCCGGCAACATAACCCAGATGCGATTCATCAGTGCTTCGTTAGAGATGGATTGATAAAGGTGAGAAAGACAGCAGAGGGCAAAATGGTTACAATTGCTAATGAAGAGAACCTCAACACTTTCCTCTCCCAATGTGGTTTGTCTCACCATAGTATCACTCTCAATGAATTAACTTAATTAACCCCTTGTCAACTAGTGGGGCTAGGTATCCTAAGTCTCCTTGTTTCATTTTTTGACTTCATTTTTAACTTACTCTTCACTAGTCATTTACTGAACTTAATTAATTGAGTGCATTAATATTTCTTCAGGTCTTATTAATTACACAGTCATAACTGAACTATTTATAGTTAATAATCATTAGCTTAAATTTGCCTATGTTTATTATTCAACTTTTTCTTTGATTTCATTTATTACCTAGGTTGCCTAGCCTCGCCATACTCCCTTACTCCATTGTACCCCTGGCTTTGCCTGCATCTCAAATTGCAAATTGTTACTTACAGTGTACCTGAGAGTACTTGTAAGCAATCTACCTCATTTCATAACTCAGTTACTAACCTCATTTCACAAGTAGTTCAGTCATAACTGAACTATTTATAGTTAATAATCATTAGCATAATTTTGCCTATGTTTATTAGTCAACTTTTTCTTTGATTTCATTTATTACCTAGGTTGCCATACTCCCTTACTCCATTGTACCCCTGGCTTTGCCTGTATCTCAAATTGCAAATTGTTACTCACAGTGTACCTGAGAGTACTTGTAAGCAATCTCCCTCATTTTTTCTTTTTTTTTTGCTCAAATTGTTTTTGTATTGTATAGTCTTGTTTATATCTTTGTTTTGTATTTCTATATCTTTTGTATAGTCCATGTTTATATGTTTTTTCTTTAATTTCATTTATTACCTAGGTTGCCTAGCCTCGCCATACTCCCTTACTCCATTGTACCCCTGTATGCCCCTTGTAAGCTACCTCATTTTTTTCTTTTGTTGTTCATATTGTGTTTGTTTTGTATAGTATTGTTTATTAATTTTTCCCCTTTTATAGCTTAATTCTACTTGGTAATTTGCCTTTCTTGCCTTGTTTTCCTGCAACCAGCTTTTTTATGCAGGCAAGTATAGACCCAGAACTAAACCTCTTATCCACTATCTATGACAATCATCACTTTAATGATCTAAATTGCAGATATTTTGCAGCACATGATGTAAACAATGTATTAACTCATAATCACAATATCTCTGTAATCAACTTGAATGTTAGATCCCTAGGTAAACACTTCGATGATGTTAGTGCCTTGATTGAAACTATTGACAACAAATTCTCTTATATTATACTTACTGAAACATGGTTGAAAGAGGTTACTACTCAACTCTTTATCATGCCTAACTACTTGGCAATTCACAACTGTCGTCAACTTCAGAGAGGTGGTGGCACTGCTCTTTACTACCACCAAGAACTAACATGCTTAAAAGAAATTAGAACTAGAGACTGCTATGGGGAGTATATCTTCGCCAGCTTCAGAGTCAAGGGTGCCGAGTCTGTCCTGTCTGTGGGTGCAGTCTATAGAATTCCTAACACTGATGTGTCCGAATTCAACTCAAACCTTAGAAATCTAATACTCGATAACAGACTGAACAAAAACCATCTAATTATCGCAGGGGACTTTAATATTGACCTCTGCGAGCCTGAACACCCTACTGCTGTTAGCTTCCTCAACTGTATGAATTCCTGCTTCCTCATACCCTTAATCACTAGACCTACTAGAATCACTGATAGCACTGCCACGACTCTAGATCACATCTGGACAAACATAACCTCTCCGCTTACTTCAGGTATAATCACCGATAGCACTACAGACCATTACCCCACATTTCTCTTAACTAACATTAGCAAACCACCTCTAGAGTCAAGGGAGTTAAGTTTTAGGCTGCACAATGAAACTGCTATAGACAATTTTATAACTGCTGCTGATAATGTCAACTGGGAGTCCGAGTTAGGTAACATAGAGGACATCAACCTAGCAGTGCAATCTTTTCTTCAAAAAACTCTTAGTCTTTATAACACCCACTGTCCTATGCTTATATAACAAGTCACAACCAAAAGGCTTAACAATCCCTGGCTTACAAAGGGAATACTTAAATCCATTAATAAAAAACATGACCTTGAGAAGAAGTATAGGTTAGGAATTGTTTCCAAAGAATTATCAAAGAATTACTCATTATTGCTATCTAAGATAATTAGACGAGCCAAAACTAAATACTATGAAGATAAATTTACCCAAATAAAGAGCAACATTAAACAAACTTGGAGCACAATTTCACAAATATTGGGATCAAAGAAGACTTTAAATAACAAACCAACACTCCTGTCCAATAACGATGGTCAGCTTTCAGCCTCTGATTCTGCTATTGAGTTCAATAGGTTCTTCTCTTTCATTGGGTCATCCATTGCAAATGATATTCCATCTTCCAGTACGGACGTTAAGGACTATCTTACAGGTAACTATCCACAGTCTCTGTACCTAAAGCCTATTAATTCCACTGACGTCAATGAGATAATCCTTTCCCTTAAAACCAAGTCTAGTGCCCTTGAGGAGATACCAACTTTAATTTACAAAATAGCCTCCAGATCTTTAGCCCCTGCTATTGCATTGCTCTTCAACAAGTCACTTGAACTCCAAACCTTTCCAGATATTCTAAAAAAAAGCGAGAGTAACGCCTGTCCACAAATGTGGTGATCTCACAGATGTTAACAACTACAGACCTATATCAATCCTGCCAAACTTGTCAAAAATTTTGGAAAAAATAATCTATAAGCAGCTTTACTCGTATCTAGCCAAACACAATATACTTAGTCCTTGCCAATATGGCTTCAGACCCAAAAAAAGCACTAACGATGCACTTATTAGTATGCTTAACTCGATTGATACAGCTCTTGATTAAAATGAGTTCCCTGTTGGGTTATTTGTGGACCTGCGTAAAGCTTTTGACACTGTCAACCACCAAAACCTTCTTCTTAAATTACATCATTATGGAGTCAGAGGACACTCCCTGCAATACCTCAAATCCTACCTTACTGACAGGCTCCAGTATGTTTCTGTGAATAATTCAATTTCTCCCACCCTACCCATCAACATTGGTGTTACTCAGGGCAGCATACTTGGCCCTCTCCTCTTTCTCATCTACATTAATGACCTTCCAAATGCCTCCCAACACCTCAAACCAATTCTATTTGCTGATGACACAACCTTCATTTACTCCAGTCCTGACCCCCTTGCTCTAAATGCCACAGTAAATACTGAGCTAAATAAAGTCCATCTTTGGCTAACTGCCAACAAACTCACCCTTAACATTGACAAAACTTTCTATATTCTGTTTGGCAATAAATCCTCTAATCAAATAAATCTCAAAATAAACAATACCCAAATTTGTAACAAATTAGATGGCAAATTCCTTGGCATTCTCATTGACCACAAGCTGAATTTCCAGGGACACATTCTAAATATATCAAAAAAAGTTTCAAAAACTGTTGGCATTCTTTCTAAGATCAGATATTATGGACCCCGCCCTGCCTTGGTGACTCTCTATTACTCCCTTATCTATCCATATCTCAACTATGGTATTTGTGCTTGGGGCTCTACTACCCAAAATCATTTACGTCCTCTAATTACTCAACACAAAGCTGCTATTAGGACAATATCCATCTCTGGCCCCAGACATCACTCGGTACCCCTACTCAAATCTCTGAATATGTTAGACATTAAGTCACTGCTCATTCTCTCATGTGTATTATACATATATAAAACGCTAAACTGTAATGCCAATCCTGACCTCAAAAGCTTCATAGAAGGTTGTAACAGAACCCATGAGCACCACACCAGAAATAAATACAGTTTTGATATTCCTAGAGTACGACTTAATCAAACTAGAAATGCTCTACAAATCAAGGGACCCAGATTGTGGAATGACCTTCCCAACCATGTTAAAGACTGTACCTCTCTCAACCAGTTTAAGATAAAAACGAAGCTGTACCTAATAAATTCCCTGTAACCTACCTTACCCCTCTATTGTCAACCAATGTCTGTTTTTTTTAAAGAGCGCTGTTTGTCGACAGAATTGTATTTGTGCTGCTTTTTCAGCTATGTTTTCATTTCATGTTTTCATTTTACTCTTTATGCTCAATTAGTATTAAGCTTTAGTCATTTAAGTTTTTCATGCCCGAAACGCTTTGCGTAATAGTGGCTTTAGGCATTGTATGTACTAGCTCTATCTATAAATCCACCAATCTTTGTAAAAATTTCTTGCATGTATGTACCTTACCTAAATAAAAATTTATTTATTTATTTATTTATTTATTTATTTACTTGGTCTACTAAATCCTTTAACTATCAAGTGGTGTTTATTGGTGCAAGAAGCTTGGAAGACTAAAGTTGGTTGGGATGATCCACTACCAATCCAGTTACAAAAAGCTTGGATGGAAGTGGCTCAAGAACAAACTTTAGTTGAAAAATAATCTTCCCGAGACACATAGTCGAGGAAAATGATGAAGTATCACTACATGTATTCACAGACTCGTCAGCAAAAGCTTTTGGAGCTTGTGCTTACTTAGTGACTTCTAATCAATCATATCTTATCACCTCTAAGGCCAGAGTTGCTCCATTAAAAAAGAGGACTTTGCCTCAGATGGAACTAACAGCACTGCTAACTGGCACACGCTTAGCAGTGCATATCAAACAAGTCTTGTCTACCATGAACATCAAAGATGTCATTATATGGTCTGACAATGAAGCTGTCTTACAATGGGTACGAAACGACAACTGTCTGACTCCATATGTAAAAAATCGTGTCTCGGAAATTAAAGAAATTTCCGCAGGCTTTCAATTGTTGCATGTACCAACAAAACATAATCCAGCTGATCTCTTATCAAGAGGAATGGCATTTAAACAGTTTGCAAAGGCAGATATTTGGTTTCATGGGCCTCGATGGTTAGTGAATGGTAGTTGGCCTGAACAAAAGCCACACGTCATTACGACACAAACCATAACTACCACCAGGCAGCAAGCTCAAATATCAGTCTTGGATTGTACTCGTTACTCCTCGCTCATCAAATTAATCAATGTAACACAGAACGTGTTTCAATATCTCAGGAAAAGAGGTATAAAATACACTTTTCCAGATGCACTTATCTATTCGGTAAGACAAGCCCAGAGAGAAACTTATGGGAATAACTATGAAAATCTTCCGCATAAGTTAAAACACAATCTCGGTCTATGGATAGACCAAGAAAATCACAACATTCTGTGTTGTGGAGGGAGACTTAAACACGCAGATATCAATCTAGATACTGTGCATCCATGGCTTTTACCAAAAAATCATTGGATCACAAGGTTGATTGTGTTACATACACATCAACAAATCATCAAACATGGAGGAGTGTTAGACACACTCACACAAATCAGACAGCAGTACTGGATTCCTCAGGGAAGACAGTCAGTCAAATCAATCTTGAAGAATTGCATGATATGCCGAAGGTACGATGCAAGAACTTGCTCTTATCCAGGGCCACCACCCCTACCAAAGGAACGAGTGGTCCATCTACACCCTTTCGAGACGACTGGAGTAGATTATACAGGAGCAATATATCTAACAGGGACTGCAGATAAGCAACCTATCAAGGCATACATCTGTCTGTTCACCTGTGCTAGCACCAGGGCAGTACATCTAGAGGTAACACCCGATATGACTGCTCAATCATTTATTCAAGCTTTCCGTAGATTCGCAGCACGCCGATCATGCCCTAAGCTGATGATTTCAGATAATGGAGCAAACTTGGTAGCTGGAGAAGCATGTCTACGGGAAATCTGTTCCCATCCTGCAGTCACTTCCACACTGGAACAGCGTCATTGCAGATGGAAATTTATCCCTCTGAGAGCCCCATGGCACGGAGGATTTTATGAACGGTTAATAGGAACTGTCAAAAGATCCTGAAGATCACCTTTGATGGTAGGACCCTTCCATCCTCTGTCATTCTTGCTGGTGCTAGGTGCTCTGTCCAGGAGTATATTCCTTCTCCTCGGCTTTGTAACAAGTGCTGGAGGTTTGGGTATGGTGCCCTCCGCTGCTCTGTGACTGTCTCTCTCTGTCCTTTGTGTGGGGGTGAAGGTCACTCTAAGTCGGAGTGCACTTCTCCCCAAGCTCGCTGCCTCAACTGCGGTGAGGCCCATCCTACCTTCTCCCGTGCCTGTATCCATTACAAGCTTGAGGCGGCCGTCCTCAACTTGAAGCACCGGGAGCGTTTATCTTTTCCTGAGGCGAGGCACCAGGTTCGCTGGCTCCCGCCTTATGCTAACATCTCTTATGCTCGCGTGTTGCGCTCTTCCTCTCCTCATCCTTCCCTCCTTCCTCAAACTCACAACCGTTTCCGGGCCTTGGACCCTGATACGCCCACTGCCCCCTCCTCAGTTCCTTTGAGTTCTGTCCCGAAGGGTCCCCCTCCTGGTCCTCTGTCTGGGGTTCCCCTTCTTTCTACCCGGTCTGTCGTGTCTCCTGTGTCTTCTTCCTCGTCTCCCTCCGATCCTCCTTCCCATCCTCTTCCTCCATCTATTGGCTCTCCCCGCCGTCTGTCGGTGTAGGCGGATGTCCATCGCTCTCCTAACGGCCGTTGTGTGTGCTCTCGTTCAGCTTCTCCTGTTGAGACACTGGAATCCGTTGCCCGGTACGTAGTTGCTGGGACACCGGTCTCTTTAAGTCAGAAGCGTAAGCCTGGCTCCTCTCCTTCCTCCTCCCCGGCAGGTAAGAAGGCTTCGCTTTCTTCCTCAGCCCCTACTTCTGGCTCTGTTGCTACTTCCCCTCCCATTTCAATGATTGCGCCCCCTGTTCCTGCTATGGAGGTTTCTTTGGCCCCCTGCTTCCCTTTCGGTTGCTGCTCTTGCTGAGGTGCGCTCCCCTCTTTCTACTCCCCCTCTTCCTGCTGCTGTCCTTGACTGCTCCTCTCCATTGTCTCCTCCTCCGGACTCCGCCCGCCCACCTCTGGTCTGTTCTCCCGCTTCCTTCCCTCCGTCTTTGCTCAGTTTACCCATGCCCCCCTAACCCAAACTTGTCTCCTCCTCCTCCTCCTCCGGACTCCCCCCGCCCACTTCTGGTCTGTTCTCCCGCTTCCTTCCCTCCGTCTTTGCTCAGTTTACCCATGCCCCCTAACCCAAACTTTGCTGACCCTGATATTCTTTAACGTGCTGTGTTGCTCTTTCGCCTTTGTTTCTTCCTTGTTCTCTGTTGTTGTCCTTTCCCTTCTCGTCGATGTCTATTCTTCAATGGAACGTTCGAGGTTATTACGCTAACTTCCTCGAACTGCAACTTCTGATTTTGCGGTTTTCGCCCCTTTGTGTCTGTCTCCAGGAGCCAATGCTTGGTGCTCGTCCTGGTCGTTTTCGTGGCTATTCCTTTCTCTTCCCCCCCAGCCATTGCTGGGGCTCCTAATTCTTCTGCTCTCTTGATTCGTGCTGATGTTCCCTTTGTTCCTTTACTTTTTCCTTTGCCTCTCCATTGTTCTGCTGCTCGTATCTTTGTGGGGAAATGGTACACAGTTTGTTCCATTTATCTCCCCCCGAGTGTCCCGCTTTCTCTTCCTGATTTGAAACACCTCTTGGACTCCTTGTCGGAGCCTGTGCTCCTGCTGGGTGACTTCAGTTGTCGTCATTCTCTTTCGGGTGATGGTCTGACGAATACCCGGGGTCGCCTTCTTGAGCCGTTTCTCCTCTCTTCTTCCCTGTTTCTTCTGAATTCTGGTGAGCCCACTCATTTGGACTCTCGGACTCGCACCCTTTCCTGTCTTGATCTTTCTCTCTGCTCTTCTTCTCTTTACTTAGATTTCACGTGGCAGGTTCTTGATGACCTCCATGGCAGTGATCATTTCCCTATCCTTGTTTCCTTTCTCTCATTTCGCCCTTTCCTCTCTTTTCCTAGGTGGCAGTTTGCTAAAGCGGACTGGAACCTATTTTCCCTCAGTCCTGCTTTCTCTGACCTCTCCCTTCTGCCTCTCCCTCGCGCTCTCCTCCTTTTTCATGACACTGTCTTCGACGCTGCCCTCCGCTCTATTCCTTGCTCTTCCTCTCGGGGTACACGGAAGTGCGTTCCCTGGTGGAATGCGGACTGTGCTCGGGCTGTCCGCTGTAAGCGTGCAGCCTGGAAGAGGCACCGCCGTCGGCAGACGACCGATTCTTTTCTTTTCTTTCGGAAAGCGAGTGCGGTTGCCCGTAGGGCCATCCGTACGGCTAAACGTGAATGTTGGACTTCTTATGTCTCCACAATTACGTCCGAAACTCCCCTGCCACAGATCTGGAAGTGTATCCGTAAGATTGTGGGTAAGTTCGTTCCCAATGTTACCCCGGTCCTTCACCTCCGTGGTACTCTTGTGGCGGACCCGTTGCAGGTTGCTACCGAACTGGGTTCTCACTTTTCTTCTGTTAGCTCTGGTCTTCATCTTCCCCGATCTTTCCTTCTTCGTAAACCTGTCCTTGAGTCTCGTCCTTTAGATTTCTGCACTCGTCTTCGACTTTCCTATAACGATACCTTCTCTCTCTCTGAACTTCGTTCTGCCCTGGCCCTCTGCAGTTCTACGGCGGCGGGCTCCGATGGTATTCATTATGAGATGTCCTTGCAGTCTCCGTGGTGTAGTGGTAAGACACTCACCTGGCGTTCCGCGAGCGCTATATCATGGGTTCGTATCCTGGCCGGGGAGGATTTACTGGGCGCAATTCCTTAACTGTAGCCTCTGTTTAACGTAACAGTAAAATGTGTACTTGGTTGTAACAACGATTCTTCGCGGCAGGGGATCGTATTCCAGGGACCTGCCCGAAACGCTACGCGTACTAGTGGCTGTACAAGAATGTAACAACTCTTGTATATATCTCAAAAAAAAAAAAAAAAAAAGAGATGCTTCGCCATCTTCCTCCGTGCACGTCTCAGTATTTACTGAGTCTGTATAATCGGATCTGGGAGTCGTCGTCAGTCCCTGAGGACTGGCTCGATGCCGTTGTCCTCCCTGTTCGCAAACCAGGGTCTCTGGGAACTTCCCCTAAGGACTTTCGCCCTATTGCCCTCACAAGTTGTGTCTGCAAACTCTTTGAACGTATGGTTAACGTTCGTCTGATGTGGTTCCTGGAACACCATCACCTCCTCTCCCCTTCTCATTTTGGTTTCCGCAAGTGCCGCAGCACGACAGATGTCCTGGTGAACTTGGAGGTCTATATTTGTAGTGCTTTTGCTGTGAGGACCTCCGTTGCTGCCATCCTTTTTGACCTGGAAAAGGCTTACGACACCACTTGGCGATATCATATTCTATCCCAGCTTCATTCTTTTGGCCTTCGTGGTCATCTCTCTCTCTTCCTCCGCAGCTTCCTCTCTCGTCGCTCCTTTCGGGTGCGCCTTGGTACCGCTCTCTCTGCCTCTTTTCAGCAATACGAAGGTGTGCCCCAGGGTAGTGTTCTGAGCACTACTCTTTTTCTGGTTGCCCTCAATGGTCTTCTTTCCTCTCTTCCTTCAGGTGTCTTCTCCGCTCTCTATGTCGATGATCTTACCCTTTGCTGTCAGGGTGATGATTCGCCTCTCCTTCAGCGCCGGCTTCAACTTGCGATTGATGCCGTGTCGTCTTGGGCCACCGATCATGGCTTCAAGTTCTCTACTTCTAAGACTTGTGCCATGTCTTTTACTCGGAAACGGGTCGTTCTTCGCCCCTCTTTGTCACTTTATGGTCATCCCCTTGAGTACAAAGATTCCGTGAAGCTTTTGGGGTTATTCCTCGACACTCGTTTGTCTTGGTCTCCCCATATCTCTTACCTCCGTGTTGAGTGCTCTAAGGCCCTTACCCTCCTTCGAGTATTGTCCCATACTTCTTGGGGAGCGGATAGGCTCCCTCTCCTTGCTTTGCATTCCTCTCTTGTCCTGTCTAAGCTCGATTATGGTTGCCCTGCTTACTCTTCTGCTTCTCCTTCTACTCTTCACCGTCTTGATGCTTTGCACCTTACTGGGCTGTGCCTCAGTTCTGGTGCCTTTCGTTCGATTCCCGTCCTTAGCTTGTATGTTGACACTGGCTTCCTGTCTCTCCAGGACCGCCGTGATCGCTACTGTCTTCGCTATCTTGCGCGGTCCTTGCAACATCCTTCCTCTCGCCTCTGTCGTGCTTTAACTTTTACCCCTCCTGCGGTTCCTGTTCCTCTTCACCACCTCCCTCTTTCTGTCCGGTTATCTCGCTTACAGGATTCTCTTTCCGTTCGTGTTTCTAATGTTTCTCCTCATGTTGTTCCTTCTTTGCCCCCGTGGAGAGTCCCCCTTTCGCAGTTTTGTACGTCCTTGACCCACGTCACTAAAGCTTTTACCCCTCCTACGGTTCTAAAACGCCTTTTCCTTGAGCACTTTTCTTCTCACTCCCACTCCGTTTCTGTCTTCACCGATGGGTCTAAGTCTGCGGATGGTGTTGGCTACTCTGTTGTTTTTCCTGATCGCACTTATATGTGTCGCTTACCTCCGGAGACTAGCATCTTTACAGCGGAGCTTTATGCTATTCTCTATGCTCTTCGTCTCCTGCTTTCTCGTTGTCAGTCTTCCTTTGTGGTTGTTGTAGACTCTCATAGTGCCCTCATGGCTCTCGGGTCCTTTAATAAGGTTCATCCAGTAGTTGTCGAGATCCAGCTTTGGCTGTTTCTTGTTCACAGTAAGTTTAAGTCGGTTGAGTTTTGTTGGGTTCCCAGCCATATTGGTGTGTCTTTAAATGAGCGTGCGGATGCTGCCGCCAAGGAAGCTGTCCGCTCTTGTCCCATCTCTCGTAAAGGTATTCCTTATTCTGACTTTTACCCGGTTATCCATTCCTCCATCCTTACCCGTTGGCAGGCTTCTTGGTCGTCTGTTACTGGTAACAAACTCCATACTCTTAAATGTTGTGTTTCCTCGTGGCCATTCTCCTACCATCGTAACCGGCGGTGGGAAACTGCTCTGGCAAGGTTGCGTATTGGCCATACTCGCTTAGCCCATGGTCACTTGATGGAGCGCCGCCCTACTCCTTATTGTCCTAGTTGCATTGTCCCTCTTACGGTCGTGCATGTCCTTCTTGAATGGCCTGACTTCCAGGACGAGCGAGTCATGCTTTCCGACCGCCCCTCGCGGTCACCTGTCCCTCAATAGAATTCTTGGTGACTCGGATACTTTTGATATCGTTCGCCTTATGCGTTTTTGTTCTCGTGTTGGCATCCTTGGTGATATTTAGCGCCCTCTGACTATTCTGCGCATTTGATGGTGCTACATAGCCTTCCTGGTTTGGTGCCTTCTTGTGATAATTACTAACTTACTTCTCCACTGAAGGGGTACTGGTTTCTGGAACAAATACTTGAGTAACATCAGAACTGACAACTGGATTAATAATAGTACTGACATCAGCACAGGTAGAGTGGATAAACCCATCTACTACCACAGATTTTTCATTCATAGAACTAACTTCAGCACAGGCAGAATAAACAAATGGGTCTGCAACTGGCTGGTTAAACAAACTGGGATCAATCTCACCCCCAACATGATTTATGGCCACATCATTACCTAATATAACATCCACACCTGGGATGAGTAACTGTGTACTAACACCCACAGTGCATACACTTGGTGTAATGGTGGATCTCAAATTAACATCTATCAGAGGTACAGTTTTACATCCTGCAACACTCTGAAGAACTACAGACTTCCTAGTATCTCTCTTTTCAACATTAGAGAGTATACTGGCAGAATTTTTTTTTTTTTTTTTTTTTTTTTTTTTTTTTTTTTAGATATATACAAGAGTTGTTACATTCTTGTACAGCCACTAGTACGCGTAGCGTTTCGGGCAAGTCCTTAATCCTATGGTCCCTGGAATACGATCCCCTGCCGCGAAGAATCGTTTTTTCATCCAAGTACACATTTTACTGTTGCGTTAAACAGAGGCTACAGTTAAGGAATTGCGCCCAGTAAATCCTCCCCGGCCAGGATACAAACCCATGACATAGCGCTCGCGGAACGCCAGGCGAGTGTCTTACCACTACACCACGGAGACTGCTAAATTAAGGTTTGGGAAGCACCAGTATCACGAAGAAGAACCACTGGCTTCCATTTACCATTAACACACAAAACTTCACCTGAAGACATATATGGAGAATACTGTTTCACCCAATTGGGGTTTACAGTCATATGTTCATTAGTTAATTTATTTTGCACACCTCTACAATAAATGAGACCAGTTGGTCTTAACTCTGGGTGCAAAGCATAACAGGAATTCACCACATGACCTCTTCTCCTGCAATGCGTGCAATATCTGCCAGTGGTCGAAACAGCCGAACCAACTACAGGCTTAATCACTACATTACTTGAGGTTGACAACCCTGTCTGTTGTTTCTCAGATTTAGGCTTTACTGGTGAAGGGTTCAGGGGAGAAGGTGAGGTAGCTGATCGGGTCTGGAAAACATGGTTTTTAGGAGCATAATGATTAGTTTTAGCATTATAATGATTAATTGGTGCTCTAAAAGGCACTTTAGTAAGTAATTCATGCTCATCAGCTAGCTTGGCTAGTTTCATAAGATCAGTGGTTTGTTTATTTTCTGCCATAAACAAAGCTAATTTCTCTGGTAGACATCCCAATACTTCCTCAGTTACTACGAGGTCTCTCAAAGTCTCAAACTCTGCAATATTAAGTGCTTTAACCCATCTGTCAAAGTGATTTAATTTAACCCTTACAAAGTCAGAAATAGTCTGGTCATGTGCTCCTTTTAAACTTCTGAATTTTTGTCTATGTGCCTCTGGGATCTGTTGGTATGCATTCAAGATACTCTGTTGAACAAATTTAAAATCGAAAGAATTCTCAACAGGTAAAGATGCAAATACCTCCTGAGCTTTACCCTTAAATTGTCCTTGTAAAATGGCAACCCATTGATCCACAGGCCAGTTCATGCTGACTGCTAATTTCTTAAAATGCAAGAAAAATATTTCTGGATCTTCTTCATTAAACTTAGGTAAATCTACATGTTTACTGTACTTAGACGAACTATTTGTACATTTTGGATTATTACTAATGTTACCTAGCCCTGCCGCAATTCTCTGCTGTTCCAACCTGTTATTATTTTCAGCCATGCTCTGCTGAATTTCTAATTGTTTAGTCTGCTGCTCGGTTTGTTTAGTTTGTTGCTCTGCTAGTCGTAACTGAGCCTCCAACTCAAGGAGTTTTTGCTGGTTCTGCAACTCCAATTTCTGCTTGTCTGCTTCCAGCCTAGCCATTTCTAATTTAGTCTCCAACTCTAACTTTAAGATTGCCACTTTGTCACTTAACTCTTCTTTTAACTCTCCAAAACACTCCTCGTCTAGTTTCTCCTCCTCTACCAAGTGTGTGACAATAACTCTTAACAACTGAGCTTTTAACATTTTACTGGAAACTGCTAGGTTCAATTTATCAGCCAGCAATAACAAACCAGACTTCCTCAAGTCTTTAATTTTACAAAAAATTGTTTGCTTTACTAGCACAGCAACCTGATCCTCTATAATTGGCTCAATTATCACAACTTAACACTTGTAACAACACTAAAAATTATGCTTGGTCCCTGGCACAAGCTAAACACTTACCTCAAATCGTGAAGCGTTGAGAAGTTTTCACACCACAAAAGAAGTTAAAGTAAATTTAAACATAAATGACTACAATAGGTTAGGTAAGGAATTTCAACAGGAGAAACAGCTTTTGTCAGCACAGATGGAGGAAGTTACACAGGGAATAGAACAGTGCAAGAAAGATATGCAACTCACTTATGCACAAGTGGCCAAGGAGAAGGAAAAATAGAAGAAGCAGTAAAGGAAGTCAAACACTGCAGCAACCAAGGTAAAACAAACATTAGGCTAGAAGTGAGGAAAGAATTGGCATCTAACCCGAAGTTGGTGCAAAACACAGTTGATCGGAGTAAGTCCCTGATCATTTTTGGCTGCAAAGAAAAGGAGATAACATCTAGGTCAGAAAGAGCTGTAGAAGAAGCAAAAGTAGTAGATAAAATTGTTGGCCTCGTGGAAGGTCTTACAACCATAGAGAATGTGTGCGACTACAGGAGAATAGGCAGATATGTAAAAGGGAAAGATCGACCTTTGAGGATCACTCTAAATGGTGCCAAACAGATGGAAGAAGTACTAAGGAATGCTAGAAAATTACAAAGTGATGAGGATGGGAAAGTGTGGTCGTTAAGACGAGATCTTTCAAAAGAAGATAGAGAGAAGCTGAAACTGAACCTCGCCGAGGCAAAACGTTTAAATGAGAGCAGGAATGAAGAAGAAATCAATTATTTTTTCTACAAAGTGATAGGGGTAGGCAGGCCAGTAAAGTGGTACATAAAGGCAAACCAACAAAATCCTTAGAGAAAGGGGGAGTGAAAAATAAGAAGAGGGGGAACAAGTTCCTCAAGATTACATACACCAACATAGATGGAGTAAGATCAAAGATACTGGAGTTAAGTGATATAATACAGCTGCAGACACCAGACACTGTTGCACTCAAGGAGACAAAACTTGAAGATGCTATTTTAAATGAGGTCATATTCCCAAGGGGCTACTCAATTTGGAGACGGGACAGAAAAATCAGGAAAGGCGGTGGCATTGCTGTGCTGGTGAAAGAACACCTAAAGGTGAACGAAATAGTGACTGCCAATCCACAAGAAGTTGACATAATAGCACTAGAGATCTGCCATGAGGATGATAAACTAATGATCATAAATGCATATAGTCCACTGCTAAGCATCACATGGTCAAAGGAGGAGCTAGATAGTAAACGAGAAGGTCTTATAACAATAATGAGAGAGATCATAGTGAGAGCGGATAACGATAGTTCACGACTGTTGATAGTCGACGACTTCAACTTGAAATCCATAGACTGGGAAGCATGTGAAGCTAAAACAGAAGATTTCTGGTCCTGTAAATTTGTAGACCTCATCCTGGAAACATTCTTGTATCAACATGTTAAACAAGCTACGAGGATGAGGGAAGGGGTCGTTCCCTCCATGCTAGATTTGATATTTACCAGGAAGGAGGAAGAAATATTTGACATTCAGTACCTTCCTCCCTTGGTAAAAGTGACCATGTCTTTTGGGGAATAAAGTATGCAATGCGTTATAATCTGGAAGAAAATATGACGGTCGATGTAAATGAAAAACCTGACTTTAGGAGAGGACATTATGGCAACCTTAGAAAAATTTTTAGTGAGTATAATTGGACAGACTTGTTGCTAGGCAAGGAAGTGAATGAGATGAATGTCAGGTTTTGTGAAATATATGATAAAGGCACAAAAAAATTATACCAAAACAGAGAAGCAGAATTAGGAAACAGGATTGGTTCAACAGAAAGTGCGAGAGGGCCAGAGACCAAAAGACGCAAAAATGGAATCAATACAGGAAGAGGCTGAACCCCCAAACATACCAGCGATACAAAGATGCGAGAAACAACTACACGGCAGTGAGGAGAGAGGCAGAAAAAAAATTGAAAAAGGGATTGCAGACAAATGTAAAACAGAACCAGGTCTATTCTATAAATTCATAAACAACAAATTGCAGGTAAAGGATAATATTCAGAGGTTGAAAATGGGAAATAGATTCACGGAAAATGAAAAGGAAATGTGTGAAACATTAAACGAAAAGTTTCAAAGTGTGTTTGTACAAAATGAAATCTTCAGGGAACCAGATACAATAAGAATTCCAGAGAACAACATAGAGCACATAGAGGTGTCTAGAGACGAAGTGGAAAAAATGCTCAAGGAGCTAAAAAAGAACAAAGCAGTTGGTCCAGATGGAGTTTCACCATGGGTTCTGAGAGAATGTGCACCTGAGCTCAGCATTCCTCTTCAACTGATTTTTCAGGCATCCCTGTTTACAGGAGTTGTAGCTGATGTGTGGAAAAAAGCTAACATGGTTCCAATCTACAAAAGTGGAAGCAGGGAAGACCCCCTAAATTATAGACCGGTATCATTGACTAGTGTAATAGTCAAAATATTGGAAAAAATAATTAAATCTAAATGGGTAGAACACCTGGAGAGAAATGATATAATAAATGATATTATATGTGCTGTCAATCTGCTGTATGGTGTCTATTAATCTTGTTTAAATTACCAATCAAGCTGTCAATGTAATCAATCAGAGCTTTAATATAACAATGTGCTTTAATACACTTACTAAGCTCTCTCATCTCATTTTTCTCTTGCAATGTATTTGTTATCATTTATCAATTCTGATAAAAATTACCTACTTAATATTATCTGTTAGATTAAGGACCTGCCCGAAACGCTGCGCGTACTAGTGGCTTTACAAGATTGTAAATACAGTACTATTCAATGTATTCTCACAAACCCAATGTACCTTCTTGTATATATATAAATAAATAAATAAATAAATATCAGACAGACAGTATGGTTTTCGATCTGGAAGATCCTGTGTATCGAATTTACTCAGTTTCTATGATCGAGCAACAGAGATATTACAGGAAAGAGATGGTTGGGTTGACTGCATCTATCTGGACCTAAAAAAGGCTTTCGACAGAGTTCCACATAAGAGGTTGTTCTGGAAACTGGAAAATGTTGGAGGAGTGACAGGTACGCTTCTAACATGGATGAAAAATTTTCTGGCTGATAGAAAAATGGGGGCTGTGATCAGAGGCAATGTATCGGACTGGAGAAATGTCACAAGTTGAGTACCACAGGGTTCAGTTCTTGCACCAGTGATGTTTATTGTCTACATAAATGATCTACCAGTTAGTATACAGAATTATATGAACATGTTTGCTGATGATGCTAAGATAATAGGAAGGATAAGAAACTTAGATGATTGTCATGCCCTTCAAGATTTAACGATTCTTCGCAGCAGGGGATCGTATTCCAGAGACCTGCCCGAAACGCTACGCGTACTAGTGGCTGTACAAGAATGTAATAACTCTTGTATATATCTCTCAAAAAAAAAAAAAAAAACAGACCTGGACAAAATAAGTACATGGAGCGCCATTTGGCAAATGGAATTTAATGTTAATAAATGCCATGTTATGGAATGTGGAATAGGAGAACATAGACCCCACACAACCTATATATTATGTGAGAAATCTTTAAAGAATTCTGATAAAGAAAGAGATCTAGGGGTGGTTCTAGATAGAAAACTATCACCTGAGGACCACATAAAGAATATTGTGCCAGGAGCCTATGCCACGCTTTCTAACTTCAGAATTGCTATTAAATACATGGATGGCGATATACTAAAGAAATTGTTCACGACTTTTGTTAGGCCAAAGCTAGAATATGCAGCAGTTGTGTGGTGTCCATATCTTAAGAAGCACATCAACAAACTGGAAAAGGTGAAAAGACATGCTACTAAGTGGCTCCCAGAACTGAAGGGCAAGAGCTACGAGGAGAGGTTAGAGGCATTAAATATGCCAAAACTAGAAGACAGAAGAAAAAGAGGTGATATGATCACTACATACAAAATAGTAACAGGAATTGATAAAATCGATAGGGAAGATTTCCTGAAACCTGGAACTTTAAGAACAAGAGGTCATAGATATAAACTAGCTAACCACAGATGCCGAAGAAATATAAGAAAATTCACTTTCGCAAACAGAGTGGTAGACGGTTGGAACAAGTTAGGGGAGAAGGTGGTGGAGGCCAAGACCGTCAATAGTTTCAAAGCGTTATATGACAAAGAGTGCTGGGAAGACGGGACACCACGAGCGTTGCTCTCATCCTGTAACTACACTTAGGTAATTACACTTAGGTAATTACAGCAGCTCAAAACGACAGAGAAATTTACCCAGGCTTGATTAGGTGTCACTAGATAATCACAGAGCACCTAGGAAGGCAATTGCAATTAATACTTAGCACTGTTAATTGTACATACATTTCAGGGAATTAAATTTAACATCCCGGACATTGGCCCTCATTTTGTTACGACCCTCGATCTCTGGGTATGGTTCCTCTGTTGCAGTTGGAAATATATAAAATAATATACGGCCTTGGCTCATGTAAATGGCTAGGGAAAATAATGCAACTGATACTAACAGAGCAATATACTTTTAGATAGGGTAACAAAGAAACATACAAATAACATACATGGAAAAATGCAGGTAGCCAGAAATATTCTTACACCATTAATTAATCTTACAATAGCACTGTATAACATAAATCACTTCATATCAATACAAATGAATAGATGGGTAATCTCATAATAGTCTAACCAGAAAATCAGCCTTGTAAGCTAAGAAATAAAACAAAGATCCACCAACTTAACTCAAACATGTCTCCACCCGCCAGCTGTAACCACGTGACTGATGGCTTGCCAGGGCGGCGTCCTACCAATATATTAACTAAGCATCCACATAAACTATTGTGAAAATTCTCCTAACAAAATGTAGTTTTAATAATCAAATCATTATTAATCTTAAGAGTATATAATATTGTTACATTACTCAATAGAATTTAATGGCAAACAATAATGAGAATTAATCAAGGTTGAACTATAAACACTCGCTTGACAACAAGTTCCCACACTGGCCACATCCAAATATGGTCATCCCCCCCCCCCCCCCCGCACGGAAGACACCAACAGGAAATAACTTGCAAAAAGCCTCATACAATATAATGCAACTCAGGCACACTACAGCATGCTATAATGTATATCATACAATAGTCTATAATCATACAACTGGATACTATACTAATTATAAAACAAGACAATAAAGTACTATAAGCATCAGAAGTATGTTAGAATCCTTGTAAGATTCGTTTCACACTTCACCTTGTAAACAACTCAACATACACACCTACACTTGGAGTCGAGGTCAAGGGAGGGGAAAGACGTGCCGTGCGCGCTCCGTTAAAATCGTGACATTAACTGGGATTTCTTAGGATTACAGCCATGGATACTGATTACAGACATCACAAAGTGCATAGTGACCCGCTGGAAAATTGAAAACAGTCATTAACAATGGAACTTTGTGTTAAATAGAGAATAAACGGGAGACCACGTGTGAGCCACGAGGCTTTGTGTACATGCGTGTAGGCGATATAAGGAAAAAATAGTGAATAGTGATTCGTGGAACAGTGAAGTGGAACGGGTATCACAACACACATATAAGTTGGAAGTGTCGGAAAATCGTGCATAGAATATTATAAATATAGAATACTAGAAATATAGAATAGTGGCAAGAGGCGGCATCAGCTAGGCTGTGTTTACACAAGGCACGAGGCCTACCCCATGGCACGTCCCACAGTGATAAAATACGGAAAATATATAGTGTAATATGGAAATGTGGATCTAGGAATTAGTAATAAAATGAGTGAGTACCATTGCAAGCAGAATTAGGCAGAAAATTCCTTGTAAGAATACAAGCAAAGAATAAATCAGTGTTATAAATCGAGTAACTGGAAACTGGTGACATCAACCTGGGACAACAAGAGGTCACCTGTACCGACCGGGGGACCAGCTTCGCTACCCTACGCTAAGTACCTGCCATAAAGTTTGAACAAAATAACATACATAATATTATAAATATACGGTATACATATAATATTATAAATATATACATATAATTTTATAAAGAGTTACGAGGACTGACATCAACAAGTGATCCATACAGTGAAGCACAAATACAATACAATACATCAGACAATGGAGAGGTGTGGCGAGTGTTCGGGAGTACTGGGAAGACGTAATGTAGGCGTCAAGTGTTGCATCTGTAACATAAGATTTCACCTGGGCTGTGCAGAATTATCTCCAGGATGCATAAAAAGGCAAGGAATTTACTGGGTTTGCAAAGATGACAGATTAATGTTGGAGAACATAACTAAACAGATGAAAAACATTCCCGAGTCACAGAGATTATCATTCACAGAAAAGCTACCAGTGATATATGCGGACTGGGAAAAGATAACATTGGATAACGACCAAAACTCAGGAACAGATAGTTTAGAGAACCGCAGCAGTAGTGTGGAGGAGGAGACTATTGTGGTACAAAATAACAGCAATATTACAGACCCAGGTAATATAAACAATGAGAGCAACAGTGAGACAGAGTGCATAAATGAAGGAATTGGGACGAAAGATGGAGATGACTACAATAAAGAGGTAGACAAGACAGACACAGGTATAAATATCTTGAAAAACGCAAAACCGGAACATATTTGCAAATTCTACGCTAAATGAATATGCAAATATGGAAAATTAGGAGCAAAATGCAATTTTCTGCATCCTCGAAAATGCAGGAACATGTTGGCGAGGGGTTCATGCCGTTTTGGGACAGGGTGTAGATACTTTCACCCTAAATTATGTCAATTATCAATTAGGGACAAAAAATGCTACAATCTTCAGTGTTCGGAATTCCACGTGAGAGGTACACAGCGTTATAGACGGGAAGATCAATATGACACTACTGGAAATTTTTTAGAGGAAGGCAGAAACAGAGTAGAAAATATGAGAGGAACAGTCAGATGGAACCACTACAGGATTACAGAGGGGAAGGGAGATACCCACAAGACTGGAATACAAATTATCAACAAGCACACAGATACTACACCACACAACACCCGTCCTACTACCAAAACTGGACGAATCACTTCCAAAACAACACACCCTGGACCTGGATAGAGTAGGGGGAGAACTACCAAATCCCACCGGAAGTGACACGCAATGTGGGAAATCATTCATATTTGCAAACATACAAGGCTTGAAACCAAAATCGAGAAATAAAATTAAGTTCATAAATGGCCTCCTAATAGAATCGAACTCAATATTTGGTGCATTTACAGAAACCCACACAAAAGACCACATGGGTAGTGAAATCTGGATTCCGAATTATAATCTATATAGATGTGACAGAGTAATTAGGTCAAGTGGAGGAGTAGGTCTGTATATTAAAGAGGAGCTGGCATGCACAGAACTCCTGAACTCGTCCAATGAGGTGGTAGAGGTACTTGGAATCAAGGTAGAAAATATGAATCTACTTATTATTTTAATTTACAAACCTCCAGATGCAACAGTTGAGGAATTCACTGAACAGATCCACAAAATAGAGAATATCCTTGATAACCTAGCAAACCCAGTACCAGACATCATCTTCCTTGGAGACTTCAATCTACCCAGTTAAAAATGGAGAATAGTAAACAATAACATTATAGCAGGAAGTCAACCTGGAAATAACCAACCACAGGTCAGAGAACTACTGAGATTCTGTGACAAATTCTCGCTCAGTCAGCATATTACAGAACCAACTAGGAACGAAAACACGCTGGACCTGATATTCACGAACAATGAGGAGCTAATCAGAGACATTACTGTCTCAGACACTACGTACTCAGACCACAAGCTCATTGAAGTGCAAACTAACATTAATAACGGTAGTAGGCCCAAGAGAAACAACAAGCGAGAAGGGCTATTCAATAAATTCAATTTTAATAATAAAAGGATAGACTGGGAGAAAATAAACAGGGAACTTACAAACATTCAATGGGAAAATGTTCTAAGAAATAAAAATCCTACACAAGGAATAGAAAAACTGACTTCTGAAGCATATGAAGTCTGTCTGAAACATGTTCCTATGAGGAAAGCCAGAAAGAGGTCCAATGTAGAAAGAGAACGCAGACGATATTACAAAAGGAGGAAGAAATTAACGGAAATGCTTAAGCAGACACGATTCTCCATACAAAGAAGAAATAATTTCAACAGGGAGATTGAAGAAATCGAACAGACTAAAGCATTCCTATCAGACTGAAGAAAGGCAACTAGAACAGAAAGCCATTCAAGAAATAAAGAAAAACCCAAAATATTTCTTCACATATGCTAAATCAAAAGCGAAAACCACTGCCAGTATTGGACCTATACTTATTAGTGAAGGTTCATACACTGAGGATGACAAAGAAATTAGTGAAATCCTAAAAAAAGCAGTATGAGGACATGTTTAGCACTCCGATACTCAGCATGAAAGTGGAAGATTCGGACAATTTCTTTATGAATGATACTCAAACACCTGTAAATATAACTGATATCAGCACGAGCGTGGCAGATTTTGAAAGAGAAATTGACAATATGACCATGCACTCAGCCCCGGGTCCAGACTCATGGAATTCAATATTTATAAAGAAATGCAAAGTGTCAGTAGCACAGGCACTCAGTATAGTGTGGAGGAAGAGCTTGGACACAGGGGAGATACCAGATGGGCTTAAAGCAGCAGACATTGCCCCTCTACACAAGGGTTGTAGCAAAGGATTGGCAAAGAATTATAGACCAGTTGCACTAACGTCCCACATAATAAAAGTATTTGAGAGAGTGATCAGGAGTCAGGTCACTAGATTCATGGAAACCAATGACCTCCACAATCCAGGCCAACATGGATTTAGAGCAGGAAGATCATGCCTCTCACAGCTACTTGACCACTATGACAAAATCACTGAGGCATTAGAGGAAAAACATAATGCAGATGTCGTATACACAGATTTTGCAAAGTCATTCGACAAATGTGACCATGGAGTGATTGCACACAAAATGAGGTCAATGGGTATAACTGGTAGAGTAGGACGCTGGATACTCAATTTCCTGTCGAACAGAACACAAAGAGTAACAGTCAATCAAGTAAAATCGAGTCCGAGCGCAGTTAAAAGCTCGGTACCTCAAGGTACAGTCCTCGCACCACTGCTGTTCCTTATTCTCATATCAGACATAGACAAAAACACAAGTCACAGCTTCGTGTCATCCTGTGCAGATGATACAAAAATCAGCATGAAAATTACCTCTGCTGAAGACATTGATAAACTACAAACAGATATTAACAAAGTTTTCGATTGGGCAGCAGAAAATAACATGATGTTTAACGGTGATAAATTCCAGGTACTCAGATACGGCAAAAATAAGGATCTTAAACATAATACAGGGTACAAAACACAATCGAATCTGCCCATAGTAGGAAAACAGCATGTCAAGGATTTGGGAATAATGATGTCCGACGACCTAACGTTTAGGGAGCATAACCAAGCAAGTATTGCGTCAGCCAGAAAAATGATAGGATGGATTACGAGAACCTTCAAGTCCAGAGATCCCATCACAATGGTTGTACTCTTCAAATCACTTGTGTTGTCCCGTCTTGAGTACTGCTCAGTACTCACTTCCCCCTTCAGAGCAGGAGAGATTGCTGAAATTGAGGGAATACAGAGGACATATACGGCACGCATAGAAGAGATAAAACACCTAAATTATTGGGATCGTCTCAAAGCTCTCCAAATGTACTCACTAGAAAGGAGACGAGAGAGATATCAAATAATATACACATGGAAAATACTGGAGGGACAGGTCCTAAATCTGCACAGTAAAATAACAACGTACTGGAGTGAACGACATGGAAGAAAATGCAGAATAGAACCAGTGAAGAGCAGAGGTGCCATGGGCACAATCAGAGAACACTGTATGAAGATCAGAGGTCCACGGTTGTTCAACGTCCTACCAGCGAACATCAGAAATATTACAGGAACAACCGTGGACATCTTCAAGAGGAAACTAGATGGTTTTCTTCAAGGAGTGCCGGACCAACCGGGCTGTCGTGGGTATGTGGGCCTGCGGGCCGCTCCAAGCAACAGCTTGGTGGACCAAACTCCCACAAGTCAAGTCTGGCCTCGGGCCGGGCTTGGGGAGTAGTGTCGTGACGCTGAACCCCGGTTCATTCCGAACACAGCGATTACACAACACATAACACCTTGCCTCAGCAACCGTTACTACCACCTATACTCCTACACACACCAGACCCTTGAGGCTAGGTTTGTACTGGAACACAATGAATGAACATATGGAAGGTATTTGAAGGCCGTCGGGTTTTGTCATTTAATTACAAAGAATAGACTCTGACAAATAATAACATATTAACATACTCTATTAGGTCCATACACTTCCAATACCCATAGACCACTTGACCTCCGCGATCACCACCCACACTCGTAACTTCCGCCTAAGTCCCTAATACGGAATGATTACTACAACGCTCCACACCCGGTTAGTCTTTCATTCAATATTCACATACTGCAGACTTAACTTGGCCACTAAGATCACATCAGGTTCTCGCATAGCTGTCTGCTACACTTCGCTGCTGCCACAAACGGGGATCCAGAGGACTTCTCGGTTCAACTCCCACAAACAGACTCCCCCCAATCAGCCATCTACCTCAACCATTTCACCCCGCCTCTCAAGGAAGGTATAATCCGATTAACCTTATCCCTAGAGCGGTAATCTTGTTCCTAGAAGCCTGACGAAGAATAATTCCTCTTTCCAGGAATTATTAATTTGGCTAAACAGCTTCGGTCTTAATCCATTGACCTTTCTTAGATATGTGATCCATAGTTTGTCTACTTAACATGTACTTCCAATCATCATTCGTTAAGTGTTGTAGTAATGATCCTCTAGCTAATAATTCCTACTAACTTGTGGATTACAACACCACTCCCCTCCTTAAACACGCATATGTCCCCATATGCATCATTGCAATGGTTCCATTAGTGCAAGGACCTGGAGGATGCACCCACCATATGTGTACAACTAAAAAATCATCCAATAAGTTCATCATACACACGATGAAATAAATTTTAAATTTTCCCCGACATGACTCACAACACTTCTCCAACATATACATTATATTCACATCATAGCACAGGTAAAATAGTCTGTAATAATTTTTCCCATCTCCAACAATGCACATATACCTAAACTGCTGACATATAATTACATACAAACATAACCATAAATTTACATGGACCAGAATTCTGGCACTTAAACAGAAATGACACTAGTCATTAATATATACACACACACATATATCTAAGGTTCTTCATCCTTAGTAATAAGTTACTAACAATTTAACATCTTGCCCTGTACTGTTGACATAAGGGCTTACAATGGTCACACAATGTTTCACTGGCCTCCTCCACAATTGGCAGCATCACTTCTCTTGTCTTCGTGTCCCATGGTTGCTAGGTCATAGATCCTCCATGACCCAGACAAAACCCAGGCTGTCCAGCCTGGTGAATGTTGTCAATGTCCCATCGTTGCTCTGAGCTAACGTGATCCTGGCCTCCAGAGCAACGGAGATTCCTACCCCAGGGTCATGTTCCCTCGGGTCTGTGCTGACGTCTCATTCCAGGGCACCAACCCCAGAACGCTGTAGATACTTCACAGCTCTCTGGTCATCCTTCCTTGCTGTGCTTACCACAGCTGTAGCACACTACTCTAGGCCCATCTGCCCAGAGTGTGTCCACCCGTATTCACACCTTCCCGACCGCTGTACCTGCAAAATATTACCTCGGAGCTCCCTGGCTCGATCCCATCATTACATGACACCCCCTCGGCTCCTTACTCTCTCCCCGTATATAGCCTGAACACAGCTGCAAAGCCATTGCAGCTGGCCCTTATCCCTGCTTTGATGTCAGGGGGCGAATTTCGCCTATAATGTCACGTTGGCTTCACTTCCTCTCCCCTTATTTTTCTAGAATTACTGAGTGTAGCGTCATGGCTTCCCTTCTACTCTACCTGAAGCTCTGTGACATGATCCCGGGGGACCTACTCAAGCCTAACACTCAGCAATGGTGCCGATGAGGTAATATACAGTATATACATACACATACATTATCACAATAAATACTTCATTAAAATAATTTCAAACTAATGTCACTAAAGCATCATACTGCCACTGGCTCGCCTCTAGCGAGATTTCTGTAACAACTTAATTAATGAGAAATTAGTATATCTACTTGACTCGTCCACTGCAACCACCAACACCTGAAATTTTGAAATTCTACATTGTAATCTTATCCATAAGACTTATCCACTCCGACTTAATTAATGAAAATTTTAATGAAAAAACAAATTTTTTTTTTTTTTAGTCTTTTATGAATCTTGCTAGATATATTGACTTGGCTCGCC
This sequence comes from Procambarus clarkii, assembly GCF_040958095.1. Classification (NCBI taxonomy): domain Eukaryota; kingdom Metazoa; phylum Arthropoda; class Malacostraca; order Decapoda; family Cambaridae; genus Procambarus; species Procambarus clarkii. Next base: position 25,387,891 of record NC_091187.1, read on the forward strand.
TACTGCAGCCACCAACTCCTGCAATTATCCACATTTCATCTTATCCATAAGACTTACCCACTCCGACACACCATCACCTCTGGTCATCCCAACCACTGATGACCTCATTAAAACGCCACACATCCCCACAACCACTTCCTGCGTCCTAACGCACCGACCTTGCTACGCCAATACTCACCTTAACGACCACTACCTGGCGCCCCTGCGCCACCATATACTCCACAACACCACACTCCATACCAGGCGTCCAAACGCCACTACACTACACCACCCAATTGCGTCCTCAACGCCATCAACACTCGGCGTTTCCAACGCCATCAACGGAACACCCGGCGTCTCCAACGCCATCAACACAACACCCAACGTCCCCAACGCCCTCAACACAACACCCAACGTCCCCAACGCCCTCAACACAACACACGGCGTCCCAACGCCCTCAACACAACACCCGGCGTCCCCAACGCCCTCAACACAACACCCGGCGTCCCCAACGCCCTCAACACAACACCCGGCGTCCCCAACGCCCTCAACACAACACCCGGCGTCCCCAACGCCCTCAACACAACACCCGGCGTCCCCAACGCCCTCAACACAACACCCGGCGTCCCCAACGCCCTCAACACAACACCCGGCGTCCCCAACGCCCTCAACACAACACACGGCGTTACAACAACCAGTTATGCTACACATGCTGCACCTTGGCGCTACAATGCCATCACTGCAGGCGATGAGTCACAATAACGTGGCTGAAGTATGTTGACCAGACCACACACTAGAAGTTGAAGGGACGACGACGTTTCGGTCCGTCCTGGACCATTCTCAAGTCGATCAATCAATCCTGGACCAATCGACTTGAGAATGGTCCAAGACGGACCGAAACGTCGTCGTCCCTTCAACTTCTAGTGTGTGGTTTGGTCAACAATGCCAACAATGTCATGCACTATACTACATCCATAATATCAACAGTCAAAACATGCACATTTCACTACAGTAAATACTATGCATTACGCTGGCGTTTAATAAGCCACTACACGTGCATTACACTACACACCCCTCGTCCAACCGCCAATATACAACCATGCACTGCCCGGCGTCCAAACGCCAATACACAATTCCTGGAAAGAGGAATTATTAATTTGGCTAAACAGCTTCGGTCTTAATCCATTGACCTTTCTTAGATATGTGATCCATAGTCTGTCTACTTAACATGTACTTCCAATCATCATTCGTTAAGTGTTGTAGTAATGATCCTCTAGCTAATAATTCCTACTAACTTGTGGATTACAACAGTAGAAGAACTCCCAGAACCCCATCAACCAGGTAACCAGGTAACACACCTGCTACACATGTTCACATTCTCACCTATCCTAACCACACACCCCATTAAACACATGAGGACGTAGAACGTCCGCCCAATCCTCACCACTCATCCCATGAAACACGTGAAGACGTAGAACATCCGCGGGGGCGGGGGGGGGGGGGTGTTACCACTCAACGTGCTGAGTCGGATCGCCCCACCTCACCTGGACAGGTGAGCCACTTCCAGGTGGTCGCGGGCGCTCTTTATCCTCAACTTCGCTACTGATCATGAGGTGGTGTGGAGGGGGAAGGGGGAGTGTAGGTACCAGATCATGGGGTGTTGTGGAGGGGAGGATGGAGAGTGTAGGTACCAGATCATGGATTGTTGTGGAGGGGGGGTAGGGAGAGTGTAGGTATCAGATCATGGATTGTTGTGGAGGGGGGTAGGGAGAGTGTAGGTACCAGATCATGGAGTGTTGTGGAAGTGGGGGGGGGGGGGTAGGGAGACTGTAGGTACCAGATCATGGGGCGGTGTGGAGGGGGGAGGAGTAATTAGAAGGACGAAGGTGTCAGATACTAGAGGACTTTTGATCAAAGTAAATTGAATATTACAATTGACAATCGCTACTGAACTCACCTAATTGTGCTTGCGAGGGTGGAGCTCTGGCTTTTTGGTCCCGCTTCTCAACTGTCAATCAACTGATGTGAAGATTTCTGAGCCTACTGGGCTCTATCATATCTACATTTGAAACTGTGTATGGAGCCTCCACCACATCACTTCCTAGTGCATTCCATTTACTAACTTCTTTGGCACTGAAAATGTTCTTTCTAATGTCTCTGTGGCTCATTTGGGTACTCAGTTTCCACCTGTGTCTCCTTGTACCTGTACCACCTGTTTTAAATAATCTATCTTTGTCTACCCCTGACAATTTTTTATGTGGTGATCATGTTTCCCTTATCTCTTCTGTCTTCCAGCGATGTGAGGTGCAGTTCACGCAGCCTTTCCTCATAACTCATGCCTCTTAGTTCTGGGACTAGCCTAGTGGCATTCATCTGAACTTTTTACAGGGCTTCTGCTCCTTCCTTTAATGTCCATGGTGAAATACCATCCGGGGCCTATAGCCTTTGTCACATCTAAATCTAGCAGATGCTTCCTCACCTCCCTCCCCACTGGTAATGGCAAACTCCTCTATTGAGTCTGATTAGATATTCCCTCTCTTATCTCTGGGACTTCTCCTTGCTCTGATGTGAAGACCTGGAATTTCTTATTGAGTTCCTCGCACACTTCCTTGTCGTTTGTAGTGAATCTGTCTGCCCCTATCCTCAGTTTCATTACCTGTTCCTTCACTGTTGTTTTCCTCCTGATGTGGCTGTGCAGCAGTTTGGGTTGAGTCTTTGCCTTGCTCGCTATGTCATTTTCATTTTGCCTTTCTTGTCACCCTGACGTATTCATTCCTGGCACTCTAGTATCTTTCTCTTCTCTCAAATGTTCTGTTATTTCTATAGTTTCTCCATGCCCTTGTACTTAGTTGCCTTGCTAGCTTACATCTCTGATTAAACCATGGGTTTCTCGTCTGCATTTCATTTTTCCCCTTTTGGACTGGGACGAACTTGTCTGCTGCCTCCTTACACTTCTGTGTGATGTAGTCCATCATGTCTTGAGTCGTCTTTACTATGTTTCCCAAGCTATATCAGTTAGGAATTTTCTTATTTCTTTATAGTTTCCCTTCCGGAATGCGGGCCTTTTGTTTTCTGGTCCTTTCCTTGAGTACATTAACCCTTCTTCGACCAGATACTCAAACATCAGTACACTTTGATCACTCAATCCCACGGGGGCTTCGAGACCGATTTCCCTTATATCTAAGTTGTTCAGAGTGAAGACTAGGTCGAGTCTCGCTGGTTCATCGTTGCCTCTCATTCTCCTCGGTCCCCTGACATGTTGACTTAAACAGTTTCTTGTCGCCATCTCCAACAGTTTCGCTCTCCATGTTTCCTCACCTCCATGCAGTTCCTTGTTTTCCCAGTCTATCCTTCCACGATTAATGTCCTCCATGATGAGCAGATGAGATCGATTTCTACAGGCAGCAGGGGCTGGTCTCTCAATTATAGTGTTAACTGCCATGTTGTTTCTGTCATACTCTTGCCTGGGTCTTCTGTCATTTGGTGGTGGGTTATATATCACTGCTACTACTACTACTACTATTGGTCCTCCGATCGTCATGGTGCTTGTTATGAAGTCTCTGAACCTTTCGCAGCCCTGAATAACCATCTCCTCGAAACTCCATTCCTTTTGATTTCGACACTATGGAGTGCCATGTGTGATATGGGTGGCGTGGCGGGTAACCTCAATGGAAGGTTTGAACCCTCAGGTGGGTAACACTTGAGTCCTGCTGAGAGCCACTCCATGTAGGCGTCTGTGGCCCGGTTGGTAGGTGTCAGCCTCCACATTTTCAGGTGCGAATTTAAGTCTCTGATGATCCAAAGGGATAAAATGTCCAGGTGTTATATGGCAGTTGTTGTGCGATATGAGTGTTGTTGATGGCTCAGTGTGACATCCGGCCTGGGAGAGAGAGGTGCACTTTGCCACTCTGACGAGTCCTGGTCAAAGACCGGTCCCTCGCGACGAGGCGGAGTGCTTCATTAACATCTGCCAGCAGCACTACTGCTCTCTCACACTCGCAACGCTACAATGGTAAGTGGCCACACCAGTTAGCCTCCATACGTAACGAAATGCTGAGCCGTGTAAGTCCTGACCGAGGCCGGCCAGGGTAATCTGTGGGTTTGTCGGAGGCGTGAATCATGACATAGCTTCTGTAGGCGACGGTCTCTTGTAATACTTCATATTGTTTTTCTGTCTTTGTTGCCACGTCGTTCAAGCTGTTCTGATGTCCAGCAGAACAGCTTGAACTATCGAAGAGTTACGTAGTGTGACGAGCCAGTGTGCTGTGAGGGAAGAGTGGCTCACCCTGCAGAGTGAGGAGCCATGGGGCTGTGAGGGAGGAGAAGCTCACCCTGTAGAGTGAGGAGCCATGGTGCTGTGAGAGAAGAGTGGCTCACCCTACAGAGACGAACCATTGGGTTGTGAGGGAGGAGTGGCTCACCCTGCAGAGTGATGGAGTGTAACGAGTCATCCCAGCAAACAATCTTAGGTTGCTACAACTTACTGCACACAACGTTGGCTAAACAAATGTGAGACTTTGTTGCAACCATAAATGTTGCATAAAAGTCGTTTTCGTGATTGATGATATATACAAAAGTAGAAATATAAACAAAACATATTTATATATTTAGTAGAAATTCAACAGGATGAGCATTATAAAGGTGGGTTCTAAATGTTTTATTCATTATTTTCACTTAATAGAGAATCCATGATGGTGGTGGTTGTTGTTGGTGGGTTGTGGTTGGTGGCAATGCTTGTAGATTGTTATGATTGATGGCATTGGTAGGTGATGGTTATGGTTGGTGGTAGTGGTGGTTGTGGTTGGTGATAGTTATGGTTATAGTTGGTGGTAGTGGTAGCTGATGGTTGTTGTTGGTGGTGGTTGTTTCCTGTGGTTCGTGATAGTGGTGGCTGATGGTTGTGATTGGTTGTAGGTGTGGTTGGTGGAAGTGATGGTTTATGGTTGTGGAAGTTGATGGAAGTGGTTATTAATGGAAGTGGTTATTGATGGAAGTGGTGGTTGATGGTTGTGGTGGTTGACTGTAGTGGTGGTGGTTGATGGTAGTGATTGTTGATGGCTGTGGTGAATGATGGTTGTGGTGGATAAGGGTTGTAGTGGTTGATGATTGTGGTGCTTGATAGGTTTGGGGGTTGTTGGTTAAGATTGTTGTGGTTTAAAGTAGTGTTGCTTGATGGTGGTGGTTGGTGGTAGTGGTAATTGATGGTAGTGGTGGTTGGTGGTAGTGGTGGTGGGTGATAGTGGTGGTTGTTTGTACCAGTGGTCGATTGTTGTGGTTCGTGGTAGTTGTGGTTGATTGTTGTGATTGTTATACAAATAATATGGAAATATACAATATTTATTTCTTCATTTAGTAGAAATTAAACAATAGGAGCATAATAAAGGTGGGTTCAAAATGTGATCCATATTGTGTGTCAATCATTATGTGATTAACCACAATGTGTGGCTGCTTGGGTGATGTTGGCGTCCGTGGTGGTGGCGTCCGTGGTGTTGGCGTTCGTGGTGTTGGCGTCCGTGGTGTTGGCGTTCGTGGTGTTGGCGTCCGTGGTGGTGGCGCCGGTGGTGTTGGCGTTCGTGGTGTTGGCGTCCGTGGTGGTGGCGTCCGTAGTGTTGGCGTCCGTGGTGTTGGCGTCCGTGGTGGTGGCGTCCGTAGTGTTGGCGTCCGTGGTGTTGGCGTCCGTGGTGGTGGCGTCCGTAGTGTTGGCGTCCATGGTGGTGGTGGCGTCCGTAGTGTTGCTGACCGTGGTGGTGTTGGCGTCCTTGGTGGTGGCGTCTGTGGTGTTGGCGTCCGTGGTGGTGGTGGCGTCCATGGTGGTGGCGTCCTTGGTGATGGCGTCCGTGGTGGTGGTGGCGTCAGTGGTGGTGGCGTCCGTGGTGTTGGCGACCGTGGTGGCGTCCATGGTGGTGGCGTCCTTAATGGTGGCGTCCGTGGTGGTGGCGTCCGTGGTGGTGGCCACCGTGGTGGTGGCGTCCGTGGTGGTGGCGACCGTGGTGGCGTCCATGGTGGTGGCGTCCTTAATGGTGGCGTCCGTGGTGGTGGCGACCGTGGTGTTGGCGTCCGTGGTGGTGGCCACCGTGGTGTTGGCGTCCGTGGTGGTGGCGTCCATGGTGGTGACGTCCGTGGTGATGGCGTCCATGGTGGTGACGTCCGTGGTGGTGGCGTTCTTGGAGGTGGCGACCGTGGTGTTGGCGTCTGTTGTGTTTGCGTCCGTGGTGGTGGCACTCGTGGTGGTGGCGTCCGTAGTGGTGGCGCCCGTGGTGGTGGCGTCCGTAGTGGTGGCGTCCGTGGTGGTGGCGTCCTTGGTGGTGGCGTCCGTGGTGTTAGCGTCCGTGGTGGTGGCGCCCGTGGTGGTGGCGTCCGTAGTGGTGGCGCCCGTGGTGGTGGCGTCCGTAGTGGTGGCGTCCGTAGTGGTGGCGACCGTGGTGGTGGCGTCCTTGGTGGTGGCGTCCGTGGTGTTGGCGTCCGTGGTGGTGGCGACCGTGGTGGTGGCGACCGTGGTGGTGGCGTCCTTGGTGGTGGCGTCCGTGGTGTTGGCGTCCGTGGTGGTAGCCACCGTGGTGGTGGTTCCGAGGTGGTGGCGTCTGTGGTGGTGGCGTCCATGGAGGTGGCGACCGTGGTGTTGGCGTCTGTTGTGTTTGCGTCCGTGGTGGTGGCGTCCATGGTGGTGGCGTCCGTAGTGGTGGCGCCCGTGGTGTTGGCGACCGTGGTGTTGGCGTCTGTTGTGTTTGCGTCCGTGGAGGTGGCGTCCATGGTGGTGGCGTCCGTAGTGGTGGCGTCCGTAGTGGTGGCGCCCGTGGTGTTGGCGACCGTGGTGTTGGCGTCTGTTGTGTTTGCGTCCGTGGAGGTGGCGTCCATGGTGGTGGCGTCCGTAGTGGTGGCGCCCGTAGTGGTGGCGTCCATGGTGGTGGCGCCCGTAGTGGTGGCGTCCGTGGTGGTGGCGCCCGTAGTGGTGGCGCTCGTGGTGGTGGCGACCGTGGTGTTGGCGTCCGTGGTGGTGGCGTTCATGGTGGTGGCGTCCGTGTTGGTGACGTCCTTGGAGGTGGCGACCGCGGTGTTGGCGTCCGTGGTGTTGGCGACCGTGGTGGTGGCGCCGGTGGTGGTGGCGTCCGAGGTGTTGGGGTCCGTTGTACTCACCTAGTTGCGCTTGTTGGGGTTGAGTTACGACTCATTGATTCGGCCTCTTAACTGTCAATCTACTGGTGTACAGATTCCTGAGCATCTAGAGCTCTATCATATCTACCTTTGAAACTGAGTATGGAGTCAGTCTCCACAACATCACTTCCTAGTGCATTCCATTAACTAACTACTCAGACACTGAAAAAAAAATCCTTTCTAATGTCGCTATGGCTCATTTGGGTACTCAGCTTCAACCTGTTTCCTTTGTGCGTGTACCATCCGTGTTAATCCATCCTTGTCTACTCTGTCAATTCGAGGTGGTGTTAGCGTCCTCTTGGCACCCAGAAAGGCAGGCGCCCCAAAACTGACACCAGCTGGTAGAAAATTTCAACCGGAGACTGAAACAGAGGCTAAAAACTGACCCCCAAGAAAAATAAGGAAACAAGCAAGTCCTTTTCCCCCCGTCCCATCCTAAATCCTTATCCAGACCCCTTTCCAGTGCTATATAGTCGTCATGGCTTGGCGCTTTTCCTTGATAATTCCATTCCATTCATCAACCCGACGCGTCGGCCTCCCTCCCCCCAGGAGCAGGATGGGGAGGCCCCCCGCCCCACCGAGCAGGCCGTCTGCCTACCAGTTTGTTGAGCGAAACTGACTGGGGGTATTTGTCTGCTCTCGTCTCGATTGCCTGTCAGGATTTTGATCTTAGCGGTGACACCTGCTGTGCGTTGGAGGATTGGCCAGGAGTACTCGGACTGCATGCGCTTAGAGTTACCTTCCCTTGGGTTTCAGGGTTATCTTCCCTGGAGATTTCGGGTCCCACGGGACCCACGGAAGTGGGACCGTGGGTTCGGGGTAGCGGTCGCTTGGTTTCTGCCTCGCCCTTGGGATCAGCTTGTGTCTTGGTGCCTTCGTTCGGCTCTGGGTAGGATGTGTTTGCTGCTGGTTGGGGCGCACTGGGCTGCACAGCTGGCATACAAGCAGCGGACGTGCCTCTCTCTGGCCTCCTGTTGTTGTGGTGCACTTTCGGGGTTCTTTTCTTTCTTTTTCGTTTCTTTCCTGCCTGTCCTCCTATTAGGTATGCCTGGGTTCCGTTTGTGCAACCTCGGGGCTCCTCTCGGGCCCCGAGGTTGCTTCCTTCACAGGGGTCAGTTTGTCCGTAATATACGAGTTTCAACCGGCTTTGCATCACCAGTGTCTGGGCTTCCCGTAGGGACACCTCCCCATGCGGGCCCAAGAAACCCCCGTCGGGGCTTGAGTGGATGGATGTGTCCACCGAGTCCCATCACGCCTTGTGCGAGTTTGCAGGTTGATCGGTGCCCGTCTCTCAGGGTGACGATCATCTGTTTTGCCTCCGTCATGCTGCTTGTTTGGTCGCCGGCACCTTTAAACCGGAGTTGTGCGGGGTCTTTTTCCATGCTCGTTCTCCCATTTACCCATTCTTCTTCGGAAGATCTTAGGGGTCAAGCGGCTGTCGCATTATATTGTAGAGTTAAGTTATTGCAACGTACTAGGTTGGTAACCCGCTCGAATGTGGGCGACCAACCCGTTTTGATTAGGGACCCGAACTTGGGGGTGTTGGTCACTTCGACTTTGGTTCCATCTGCACCCTTGGGTCCTTTTCCGGTTGGTGTGGTTCGCTCTGCTCCTCTCTCTCTACTGCCGGCTCCTGAACGTCTGTGGGTTTCGGAGTCAGAGCAGAGTTTAGTTGGATTTGAGACTCGGGCGGCCCCAGGGGGGGGGGGGGGTGGTTGTCCCATTTGAGGCGGGGACGGAGGCCGTTGAACCCGATTGTCCCGCCGAAGCTTGTGGGTCCTCCCAGTGAACCCCCTTCTTTGAGGCTTTTCCCTTGGACTTTTCTTCAAGGATGTTGGGCGAGGATGTGCGTTCTGCCTCGGGGCCTCTCTCGAAGGGTCTCAGGGCTTAGGGAGAGCCCGCTCGGTGTGCTTGGGTTCTACTTTGCTACTATTAACATACAGCACAAACTTAATGACACACGCCCCAACAGACAACGAACCATCAATCTTGCCTGTACAGCTATCGACGTGTCGGACCTTAATGATGTAACTGAATGGGAATTAAATCATGCACTAAAGATGGGAAAATCAACTGCTCCTGGAGAGGACGGTATTACTTACAGTCTACTGAGATTAGCCTCACAAGTACCAGGTAATCCACTATTAGTGTTGTACAGAATGAGTTTAAGTGAAGGAGCATTACCTGATGCTTGGAAAAAGAGTGTCATTGTTCCCATCCCCAAACCACACTCAGATAATTATAGACCTATATTTCTAACATCGTGTGTTTGTAAAGTGCTTGAACGCATTGTTCTTAACCGACTCATGTATCGTATACAGGGGTACCTGTCACCCCCAACTGTTTGGATTTATGCCTGGGCTCAGTACACGACACTGTGTGTACACAACACTTTCCCTCAAGCAGTCTTCATCGACCTAGCAGCAGCTTTTGATACAGCAAACAGAGAAATCATACTAAAACAGCTCACCGAAGTGGGAATACAAGGAAAATTACTGAAATGGATAAAAGGCTATTTGTCTAATCGAACAGCATATGTTTTGTTTAATGGTGTTAAAAGCACAGAGAGCACACACTTTGAACTTGGAACTCCACAAGGAGGGGTCCTCAGTCCCTTGTTGTTCAGCGTTCTGATGCATAAACTTATTAAAGATCTTCCAACTAATAATGAAGACACTGTCATTTGTTATGCTGATGATATATGTTTACAGGCTGCCTCCGAGCCTAAAATGCAAGTTCTGCTCGACGCTTTTGCTACTAGAGCTGAGGATTGTCTCAGCTCACCTCCTTATCTCTGTACAGAAAACTCGTGCCCTCATTCCGTGTGGTATTCCACCAGCCAATTATAATATAGATGGGCGAGCACTTGAGAACTGCGAGTCTTACAGATACTTTAATGGTGTCCCCATTAACGACCCTGGGTACCTTTCTTCTCTCAAGAGGAGACTCTGGGAGAGATTAAAGCCCTTGCGGGTCCTTGTTGGTGTCAATCGTGGAATTAACGTGAGACTTGCTAGAATGTTTTATGTATCATTTATAAGCTCTGTGATTGACTACAATGCTCTACATCTCACACTGCATACAGACAAAGAGCTGAAATCTCTTGAAACCTTGCAAAATGAATCTATGCGTCTCATCCTTGGGACTTCAAAGTCCACGAGAATAGTTAACATGAGAGCAGAGTTGAAATTACCTACTATAAGTGAGAGAATTTTGTCTATTAGCACAGTTTTCGGAATGAAGTCATTGAGTAAATCTAGGCAACACATGAAGTTTCAAGCTAAACTTTCTAATATGCTGCACTCACTTGAGATCTATAGAAGAAGAACAAAATCTGATTATGTATTTTGGTTCTACAAGGTAGCCAACTCCATCAAAATATTAAATATGTACCCAACTCAATTAATCAACCAATTACTCCATGAGATATCTGGGATCTATCAGTTGATTTTGTAAATGCGCCCAAAAAAGATAGCGTGCACTCTTCATTATTTAAACAGTTAACACTCAAAAGCATCACTGAGAGTAATCAGAGTATGGGTAACGATGTGTATCAGTGCTATACCGACGGTTCTGTAGAAGAAGGCTTACGATGTACCGGATGTGCATGTAATATATTTGAACAATCTTCTCTCGTACATACAGCAATGAAGCACGTCAATGACTGGGCAAGTACAACTCAAGCCGAACTTGTAGGCATATACCTTGCCACTGAATTTTTAAAAGACAAAGGCAGTGGACTTGTATACTGTGATTCGCAGAGTGCACTCCTGGCATTGAACGCACATAGTAGTGACACCCAGAAAATAGTCAGTGATATTCGAATGAATGTTTTAGCTGCTAAAGAAAACAGATTTGAAAATAAATTCCTATGGATACCATCACATGTTGGCATCTCAAGGCATGACACTGTTGATATGCTTGCAAAGACAGCCTGTAGAAAACCAGTGATAGAAATTGATATGGGTGTTTCATTAGCAGTGACAAAGAGAATACTTAAACAAATATCTAATGAGGATCTCACCGACCTAACAAATTCACAAAGACCTGAAAGTTGTAGCATTAAGTATTATGATAGATATCGTGAGGAGACATTCACATATGGGACTAATAAAACAAGAACCCGGCAATGTGATGTTAGTGGCCAGAATGCGAAAGGGATATAGACGTATCTGGCAGCTTTCTCAAAACCCAAATGTCGAGTACACAATGTGTCAACTTTGTGAATGAGAAAACATGCAGTCTCTTGAACATTATATTGTAGAATGTCCCATACTGACTGACTTTCGCCCTCCTGGGCTAAGGTATGCTGAACTGTGTAATTACTATATGAGTACTGGAACACTTGATGATATTGTACCCAAGATTGGACTTGTACTCAAGATTGACCATGTAATGTATCAATTATGTATGTATGTGATGTAACTATATAACGTGAGCTTGTAAAAACACCTTAATCACCTTCAGTGATTAAGTGCTTAACTGCACACTAGTTTATCAGCTATCTCACCCTGTCAGAGTAAAAGAGACATATGTATGTGAATGTATGTGTGTGTATATATGTATGTATATATGTATATGTACTTATATGTATGTGTGTGTGTGTATGTATATGTATGTGTTTAAAGTATTATGTGGAAGCTGATCAAAATTACTTTTCACCTTTGTAAATGCACATTAATGACACTATGTAAAAGACACATCGAACACTTTATGTAGGGAATACGTAAATCTGTGTATCTATGTATTTACGAATGTAGGTTAGCTTAGCATTTTAAAAGCACCGAATCACCTTCTGTGGTTGATATTTCAATAAAGTCCTGAACTATATGTTTAACACATCTCTAACCCTGTCCATGGAGGACAGAAGAAAATGTATATATGCTGGTTAGCATTGTAAATGTGTGGCCATGTCTGTGGTAGAAAAAAAATGCTTAGGTCTTTTGTGCTTCTGAGCAAGGGTCTTGTTGCAGGGGGAGGGGGGGTTTCGTTCCCATTGGCATTAGTTTTGCCATATTTGCTGGCATGTTGTGCGTTTTCGGTCGTTCTCCAGTTAATAATACTGGAGAGCATAATATATATATGTATATATATGTGTATATATATATATATATATACATATATATATATATATCTATATATATATATATATATATATATATATATATATATATATATATATATATATATATATATATATATATATATATATATATATATATGTCGTACCTAGTAGCCAGAACGCATTTCTCAGCCTACTATGCAAGGCCCGATTTGCCTAATAAGCCAAGTTTTCATGAATTAATTGTTTTTCGACTACCTAACCTACCCAACCTAACTTTTTCGGCTACCTAACCTAATTTAACCTATAAAGATAGGTTAGGTTAGGTTAGGTAGGGTTGGTTAGGCTCGGTCATATATCTACGTTAATTTTAACTCTATTAAAAAAAAATTGACCTCATACATAATGAAATGGGTAGCTTTATCATTTCATAAGAAAAAAAATTGAGAAAATATATTAATTCATGAAAACTTGGCTTATTAGGCAAATCGGGCCTTGTATAGTAGGCTGAGAAGTGCGTTCTGGCTACTAGGTACGACATATATATATATACATATATATATATATATATATATATATATATATATATATATATATATATATATATATATATATATATATATATATATATATATATATATATATATATATATATATATATATATATTTATATATATATATATATATATATATATATATATATATATATATATATATATATATATATATATATATATATATATATATATATATATATATATATATGTCGTACCTAGTAGCCAGAACGCACTTCTATGCCTACTATGCAAGGCCCAATTTGCCTAATAAGCCAAGTTTTCATGAATTAGTTGTTTTTCGACTACCTAACCTACCTAACCTATCTAACCTAACTTTTTCGGCTACCTAACCTAACCTAACCAATAAAGATAAGTTAGGTTAGGTTAGGTAGGGTTGGTTAGGTTCGGTCATATATCTATGTTAATTTTAACTCCAATAAAAAAAATTGACCTCATACATAATGAAATGGGTATCTTTATCATTTCATAAGAAAAAAATTAGAGAAAATATATTAAGTCAGGAAAACTTGGCTTATTAGGCAAATCGGGCCTTGCATAGTAGGCCGAGAAGTGCGTTCTGGCTACTAGGTACGATATATATATATATATATATATATATATATATATATATATATATATATATATATATATGTTGGAATGTTGGAAAATAATGGTCATTCTCAAGCTTTCGTTTGGACGTTTACTTAGCATACTCTGTGTAGTTATCGGTCATGTTTTACCTGTCACTTGATTCTGGGCTGGATATATAATCAGTGGAAACCAATTATGGTACTGGAATACTGGAAGCTCATTACTGTGGACACCTAATTCAGAGGAATGCAATGAGCACACAACCCATTAGCTTTCCTGCGATTGTATTCAGATATATTCCAGATCTTCATGAATTTCAACCGTAAAACCAAGGTGCTTGAAAGCCTTCTTGCAAATATCATATTTTATTTAAATATGATATATATTATATAATATATATTTTATATATTATATATATATATATTTATATATATATATATATATATTTTATAAATATATTTTATATATATATATATATATATATATATATATATATATATATATATATATATATATATATATATATATATATATGTCGTACCTAGTAGCCAGAACGCACTTCTCAACCTACTATGCAAGGCCCGATTTGCCTAATAAGCCAAGTTTTCATGAATTAATGTTTTTTCGACAACCTAACCTACCTAACCTAACCTAACTTTTTCGGCTACCTAACCTAACCTAACCTATGAAGATAGGTTAGGTTAGGTTAGGTAGGGTTGGTTAGGTTCGGTCATATATTTACGTTAATTTTAACTCCAATAAAAAAAAATGACCTCATACATAATGAAATGGGTAGCTTTATGATTACATAAGAAAAAAATTAGAGAAAATATATTAATTCAGGAAAACTTGGCTTATTAGGCAAATCGGGCCTTGCATAGTAGGCTGAGAAGTGCGTTCTGGCTACAAGGTACGACATATATATATATATATATATATATATATATATATATATATATATATATATATATATATATATATATATATATACATATATATACATATATATATATATATATATATATATATATATATATATATTAGTATATTTTGGTAGCAGTCTTTCCTGTAGACATATTTTATTAAATATGACCGAAAAAGTAAGATTAATAATTCTAACACGAATTTTCTCAATCTTTCGTACATTATGCTTCACTGTTGGAGGTAAATTAAAAATCACTTCTCCAAAATTCATTTTTATTTCTAGTCTGACGCGACACGGGCGCGTTTCGTAAAACTTATTACATTTTCAAAACTTATTACATTTTTCATTTACGCAACTACTTCATGCTACAAACGAGTGGAGAAATAGCAACATCGACCATAGTATCCGTACCCGCATTGAACAACACCTCGACATCCTCACAGACCAACATCACCTCAGCACTGAAACAAGGATTATCAAGAAACTAACAACATTATATGGAGGACCTATGGCAATTCCACGACCAAGAGATGGCTTCCTGAACCTTGCAGGAATTAACCTCACTGAGGACCAAGTCACTCTCCTAAATCTGGGCATAAACTGTCATGTTATGTCCAGACCGAGTGAAATGGCCCGGAAAGTGGAGTTGGAAATTCTGTTGGACGACATATTCGACCTCGAGACACAAAAGAAGGTCACTACCAAAGATACCTTACAAGCAGAACTTATTGCAGAAGGAGGAAAGAATCGAGGCAACTACAGAAGCACCATACTGTCCCCCGAGCTTAGAGCGGCAGCTAAAAGCCTTCGTGAGAACAAGGAGATAGTTGTCAGGAGAGGTGACAAGTCGCCAATATATGTCATTCTTAAAAAAGACGAATATCTGGCGAAAATGAACATCATACTCTCTGACCAAACTAAGTTCCAAAGGGTAACGAAGGACACTACAGCCGAATTAAAAGCAAAGGTCAACAAACTGATCGAAACTGTGAACGCCAAGAAATCCGGACTCCACCTGCCAAAGATCATTGGGGAATATAAACCTGGATATGCGTATGGAAATGTCAAGACGCACAAGCCTGGAAACCCACTTCGGCCAATCATTAGCCAGATACCCACACCCACGTACAGATTGGCGAAGCGACTCAACGGCCTGCTGACTCCTTATGTTCCTTGCGCCTTCAGCCTGAAGTCTCCAAAGGAATTTGTGGACTTACTGCGGGGCGCACGGGCCACAGGGATAAGAGCCTCGTTGGACGTAGAATCGCTGTTTACCAACGTACCTGTGGACGAGACAATCGGAATGATAGCCGACAGAGTGTATCGTGATCCAGCCTGTACTCCTCTTGACATGCCAGAAAGTATTCTGAGGAAACTACTCCAAGCTTGTACTAAAGAGGCACCCTTCTTGAGCCCGGATGGGCACATGTATAAGCAAGTAGATGGGGTCGCTATGGGTTCTCCCCTAGGTGTCCTGTTTGCAAACTTCTACATGGGTACCATCGAGCAAAAAGTCTTAGTCGACATGAACTTGAAACCGGCCATATACTGCAGGTATGTTGACGACATTTTTACACAGGTACCTGATGTCAGACATCTGCAGGAGCTGAAGGAGGCATTTGAGCAGAGTTCCGTGCTGCGTTTCACTTACGAGACGGAAAAGGATGGGAAGCTGCCTTTTCTAGATGTAACAGTCATGGAAAAGGGCGGAGGTTTCCACACTGCAGTCTACACAAAGGAAACAAACATAGGAATGTGCCTAAATGCCAACAGCGACTGCCCTGACAGGTACAAGAGGAGTGTTGTTAACGCATACGTCGACCGTGCTCTCAGCCACAGCTCAGAATGGAAGCAAGTCGACGAAGAACTCTGTAGGGTAAGGCAGGTTCTAGTCAATAACGGCTTCTCCAATGGTTTCATCGAAGACATCATAAGAAGGAAAGTGAAAAGCCATGCAACCTCCGAAGAGACAACTAACACAACACCTATACCCCCTATTAGACTATTTTACAGGAACTTCTTTTCCACAGCTCATAAAACAGAGGAAAGGGTCCTGAAAGATATTGTTAATAGAAACGTTATCCCTACAGACAAAAATCAGAGGATACAACTGACGATTTACTATAAAACCAGAAAAACGGCCAGCCTACTCATGAGAAACTCTCCAGACACGAAACAGAACGCTTTAAAAGAGACTAACGTCGTCTATGCCTTCAAATGCCCACTTGGGGACTGTAAGCTCCAAAAAACCCAGTATATAGGCAAGACAACAACATCTCTTTCTAGGCGTTTAACGATGCATAAACAACAGGGCTCCATTAAGGAACATATAATCTCTTCCCATAACCAAACCATCGCCAGAGAAATCCTAGTAAACAACACAGAAATCATCGATAGATGCAGCGATAGCAGGCGGCTAGACGTTTGCGAGGCACTACACATCAAGAAGTCAACACCAGCAATCAACAGCCAATTATTGCACAACTATATTCTACCCACCTCAAGACTCCGCCCCAATATAGAAGCATCAAGAAATATGGACCAATAGGCTTTCTACAAACACTTCTATTCAATATCCATTGTTTCGTGTTCTGTCTTGTGTTGATACTTTTAATACCCTATTAATATCCTCTAATGCCACATCATCCTTCCCACCTTACTCAAAATGTAATGCCACATCACCCTTCCCACCTCACTCAAATGTAGATATAAAATCAGGGAAACGCAAGTTCTAATCAGTTGTGTATTTGTGAAGTCTTTGAAAATGTAATAAGTTTTACGAAACGCGCCCGTGTCGCGTCAGACTAGAAATAAAAATGAATTTTGGAGAAGTGATTTTTAATTTACCTCCAACAGTGAAGCATAATGTACGAAAGATTGAGAAAATTCGTGTTAGAATTATTAATCTTACTTTTTCGGTCATATTTAATAAAATATGTCTACAGGAAAGACTGCTACCAAAATATACTAATGTTAAAGTGCACGACCCAGCAGCAAGGAATCAAGCCTTCACGATAAAATATCGCCAGGATCTGATTCGTGATCAGATATACAAGGCAGAGAATGAAATCAAAGCCAAAAAAACGCAACTACTTCATGCTACAAACGAGTGGAGAAATAGCAACATCGACCATAGTATCCGTACCCGCATTGAACAACACCTCGACATCCTCACAGACCAACATCACCTCAGCACTGAAACAAGGATTATCAAGAAACTAACAACATTATATGGAGGACCTATGGCAATTCCACGACCAAGAGATGGCTTCCTGAACCTTGCAGGAATTAACCTCACTGAGGACCAAGTCACTCTCCTAAATCTGGGCATAAACTGTCATGTTATGTCCAGACCGAGTGAAATGGCCCGGAAAGTGGAGTTGGAAATTCTGTTGGACGACATATTCGACCTCGAGACACAAAAGAAGGTCACTACCAAAGATACCTTACAAGCAGAACTTATTGCAGAAGGAGGAAAGAATCGAGGCAACTACAGAAGCACCATACTGTCCCCCGAGCTTAGAGCGGCAGCTAAAAGCCTTCGTGAGAACAAGGAGATAGTTGTCAGGAGAGGTGACAAGTCGCCAATATATGTCATTCTTAAAAAAGACGAATATCTGGCGAAAATGAACATCATACTCTCTGACCAAACTAAGTTCCAAAGGGTAACGAAGGACACTACAGCCGAATTAAAAGCAAAGGTCAACAAACTGATCGAAACTGTGAACGCCAAGAAATCCGGACTCCACCTGCCAAAGATCATTGGGGAATATAAACCTGGATATGCGTATGGAAATGTCAAGACGCACAAGCCTGGAAACCCACTTCGGCCAATCATTAGCCAGATACCCACACCCACGTACAGATTGGCGAAGCGACTCAACGGCCTGCTGACTCCTTATGTTCCTTGCGCCTTCAGCCTGAAGTCTCCAAAGGAATTTGTGGACTTACTGCGGGGCGCACGGGCCACAGGGATAAGAGCCTCGTTGGACGTAGAATCGCTGTTTACCAACGTACCTGTGGACGAGACAATCGGAATGATAGCCGACAGAGTGTATCGTGATCCAGCCTGTACTCCTCTTGACATGCCAGAAAGTATTCTGAGGAAACTACTCCAAGCTTGTACTAAAGAGGCACCCTTCTTGAGCCCGGATGGGCACATGTATAAGCAAGTAGATGGGGTCGCTATGGGTTCTCCCCTAGGTGTCCTGTTTGCAAACTTCTACATGGGTACCATCGAGCAAAAAGTCTTAGTCGACATGAACTTGAAACCGGCCATATACTGCAGGTATGTTGACGACATTTTTACACAGGTACCTGATGTCAGACATCTGCAGGAGCTGAAGGAGGCATTTGAGCAGAGTTCCGTGCTGCGTTTCACTTACGAGACGGAAAAGGATGGGAAGCTGCCTTTTCTAGATGTAACAGTCATGGAAAAGGGCGGAGGTTTCCACACTGCAGTCTACACAAAGGAAACAAACATAGGAATGTGCCTAAATGCCAACAGCGACTGCCCTGACAGGTACAAGAGGAGTGTTGTTAACGCATACGTCGACCGTGCTCTCAGCCACAGCTCAGAATGGAAGCAAGTCGACGAAGAACTCTGTAGGGTAAGGCAGGTTCTAGTCAATAACGGCTTCTCCAATGGTTTCATCGAAGACATCATAAGAAGGAAAGTGAAAAGCCATGCAACCTCCGAAGAGACAACTAACACAACACCTATACCCCCTATTAGACTATTTTACAGGAACTTCTTTTCCACAGCTCATAAAACAGAGGAAAGGGTCCTGAAAGATATTGTTAATAGAAACGTTATCCCTACAGACAAAAATCAGAGGATACAACTGACGATTTACTATAAAACCAGAAAAACGGCCAGCCTACTCATGAGAAACTCTCCAGACACGAAACAGAACGCTTTAAAAGAGACTAACGTCGTCTATGCCTTCAAATGCCCACTTGGGGACTGTAAGCTCCAAAAAACCCAGTATATAGGCAAGACAACAACATCTCTTTCTAGGCGTTTAACGATGCATAAACAACAGGGCTCCATTAAGGAACATATAATCTCTTCCCATAACCAAACCATCGCCAGAGAAATCCTAGTAAACAACACAGAAATCATCGATAGATGCAGCGATAGCAGGCGGCTAGACGTTTGCGAGGCACTACACATCAAGAAGTCAACACCAGCAATCAACAGCCAATTATTGCACAACTATATTCTACCCACCTCAAGACTCCGCCCCAATATAGAAGCATCAAGAAATATGGACCAATAGGCTTTCTACAAACACTTCTATTCAATATCCATTGTTTCGTGTTCTGTCTTGTGTTGATACTTTTAATACCCTATTAATATCCTCTAATGCCACATCATCCTTCCCACCTTACTCAAAATGTAATGCCACATCACCCTTCCCACCTCACTCAAATGTAGATATAAAATCAGGGAAACGCAAGTTCTAATCAGTTGTGTATTTGTGAAGTCTTTGAAAATGTAATAAGTTTTACGAAACGCGCCCGTGTCGCGTCAGACTAGAAATAAAAATGAATTTTGGAGAAGTGATTTTTAATTTACCTCCAACAGTGAAGCATAATGTACGAAAGATTGAGAAAATTCGTGTTAGAATTATTAATCTTACTTTTTCGGTCATATTTAATAAAATATGTCTACAGGAAAGACTGCTACCAAAATATACTAATGTTAAAGTGCACGACCCAGCAGCAAGGAATCAAGCCTTCACGATAAAATATCGCCAGGATCTGATTCGTGATCAGATATACAAGGCAGAGAATGAAATCAAAGCCAAAAAAACGCAACTACTTCATGCTACAAACGAGTGGAGAAATAGCAACATCGACCATAGTATCCGTACCCGCATTGAACAACACCTCGACATCCTCACAGACCAACATCACCTCAGCACTGAAACAAGGATTATCAAGAAACTAACAACATTATATGGAGGACCTATGGCAATTCCACGACCAAGAGATGGCTTCCTGAACCTTGCAGGAATTAACCTCACTGAGGACCAAGTCACTCTCCTAAATCTGGGCATAAACTGTCATGTTATGTCCAGACCGAGTGAAATGGCCCGGAAAGTGGAGTTGGAAATTCTGTTGGACGACATATTCGACCTCGAGACACAAAAGAAGGTCACTACCAAAGATACCTTACAAGCAGAACTTATTGCAGAAGGAGGAAAGAATCGAGGCAACTACAGAAGCACCATACTGTCCCCCGAGCTTAGAGCGGCAGCTAAAAGCCTTCGTGAGAACAAGGAGATAGTTGTCAGGAGAGGTGACAAGTCGCCAATATATGTCATTCTTAAAAAAGACGAATATCTGGCGAAAATGAACATCATACTCTCTGACCAAACTAAGTTCCAAAGGGTAACGAAGGACACTACAGCCGAATTAAAAGCAAAGGTCAACAAACTGATCGAAACTGTGAACGCCAAGAAATCCGGACTCCACCTGCCAAAGATCATTGGGGAATATAAACCTGGATATGCGTATGGAAATGTCAAGACGCACAAGCCTGGAAACCCACTTCGGCCAATCATTAGCCAGATACCCACACCCACGTACAGATTGGCGAAGCGACTCAACGGCCTGCTGACTCCTTATGTTCCTTGCGCCTTCAGCCTGAAGTCTCCAAAGGAATTTGTGGACTTACTGCGGGGCGCACGGGCCACAGGGATAAGAGCCTCGTTGGACGTAGAATCGCTGTTTACCAACGTACCTGTGGACGAGACAATCGGAATGATAGCCGACAGAGTGTATCGTGATCCAGCCTGTACTCCTCTTGACATGCCAGAAAGTATTCTGAGGAAACTACTCCAAGCTTGTACTAAAGAGGCACCCTTCTTGAGCCCGGATGGGCACATGTATAAGCAAGTAGATGGGGTCGCTATGGGTTCTCCCCTAGGTGTCCTGTTTGCAAACTTCTACATGGGTACCATCGAGCAAAAAGTCTTAGTCGACATGAACTTGAAACCGGCCATATACTGCAGGTATGTTGACGACATTTTTACACAGGTACCTGATGTCAGACATCTGCAGGAGCTGAAGGAGGCATTTGAGCAGAGTTCCGTGCTGCGTTTCACTTACGAGACGGAAAAGGATGGGAAGCTGCCTTTTCTAGATGTAACAGTCATGGAAAAGGGCGGAGGTTTCCACACTGCAGTCTACACAAAGGAAACAAACATAGGAATGTGCCTAAATGCCAACAGCGACTGCCCTGACAGGTACAAGAGGAGTGTTGTTAACGCATACGTCGACCGTGCTCTCAGCCACAGCTCAGAATGGAAGCAAGTCGACGAAGAACTCTGTAGGGTAAGGCAGGTTCTAGTCAATAACGGCTTCTCCAATGGTTTCATCGAAGACATCATAAGAAGGAAAGTGAAAAGCCATGCAACCTCCGAAGAGACAACTAACACAACACCTATACCCCCTATTAGACTATTTTACAGGAACTTCTTTTCCACAGCTCATAAAACAGAGGAAAGGGTCCTGAAAGATATTGTTAATAGAAACGTTATCCCTACAGACAAAAATCAGAGGATACAACTGACGATTTACTATAAAACCAGAAAAACGGCCAGCCTACTCATGAGAAACTCTCCAGACACGAAACAGAACGCTTTAAAAGAGACTAACGTCGTCTATGCCTTCAAATGCCCACTTGGGGACTGTAAGCTCCAAAAAACCCAGTATATAGGCAAGACAACAACATCTCTTTCTAGGCGTTTAACGATGCATAAACAACAGGGCTCCATTAAGGAACATATAATCTCTTCCCATAACCAAACCATCGCCAGAGAAATCCTAGTAAACAACACAGAAATCATCGATAGATACAGCGATAGCAGGCGGCTAGACGTTTGCGAGGCACTACACATCAAGAAGTCAACACCAGCAATCAACAGCCAATTATTGCACAACTATATTCTACCCACCTCAAGACTCCGCCCCAATATAGAAGCATCAAGAAATATGGACCAATAGGCTTTCTACAAACACTTCTATTCAATATCCATTGTTTCGTGTTCTGTCTTGTGTTGATACTTTTAATACCCTATTAATATCCTCTAATGCCACATCATCCTTCCCACCTTACTCAAAATGTAATGCCACATCACCCTTCCCACCTCACTCAAATGTAGATATAAAATCAGGGAAACGCAAGTTCTAATCAGTTGTGTATTTGTGAAGTCTTTGAAAATGTAATAAGTTTTACGAAACGCGCCCGTGTCGCGTCAGACTAGAAATAAAAATGAATTTTGGAGAAGTGATTTTTAATTTACCTCCAACAGTGAAGCATAATGTACGAAAGATTGAGAAAATTCGTGTTAGAATTATTAATCTTACTTTTTCGGTCATATTTAATAAAAGATATATATATATATATATATATATATATATATATATATATATATATATATATATATATATATATATATATATATGTCGTACCTAATAGCCAGAACGCACTTCTCAGCCTACTATGCAAGGCCAAATTTGCCTAATAAGCCAAGTTTTCCTGAATTAATATATTTTCTCTAATTTTTTTCTTATGAAATGATAAAGCTAACCATTTCATTATGTATGAGGTCAATTTTTTTTTATTGCAATTAAATTTAACATAGATATATGACCGAACGTAACCAACCCTACCTAACCTAACCTAGCCTATCTTTATAGGTTAGGTTAGGTTTGGTAGCCGAAAAAGTTAGGTTAGGTTAGGTTAGGTAGGTTAGGTACTCGAAAAACAATTAATTCATGAAAACTTGGCTTATTAGGCAAATCGGGCCTTGCATAGTAGGCTGAGAAGTGCGTTCTGGCTACTAGGTACGACATATATATATATATATATATATATATATATATATATATATATATATATATATATATATATATATATATATATATATATATATGCAATTGACGATCACAAAACACTGATCATTTAATGTGGAAAATCCACAGAGATATATGAAATGAGGTGAACGTTTCGGCTTGTTAAAGCCTTTGTCAACACCAGACTGACTAAAGGAGAAGGGAGAAGGAGAGGATATATAGGCCGACACCTGACCAACCCATCCCTAGGGAAAGAATTAACCAGAAACAGGTATAGCTTAGCTTAGAATGGTCAAAGAGGATTAAGCGGTCAGAGAATAAGGATTAAAGATTAAAGAAAAGCCTCATGAACACGCAATATATGAATATAAAATTATAATGAGACATTGTAAGCCTCTCTATCAGAGTTTTTTCTTAAACTGTTGTGCAATATTATAACTTAAAAATGGATCAAGTTTGTACATTCCAGTACTAACATTAAGAAGATTTGGACACTGACTGATTAGAGCAGACTCAATTAAATTCCGTTCCACGAAATTCCCACAATTGGTAATGCTTTTTGCCCCATTCCAGTTAATATTGTGATCGCATAAACTCGTATGTAGATACAATGCATTAGACGTTTGGGCAGTTCTAATACTATAAGCATGTTGTGACAATCGCAATTGTAAGGACTTTCCTGTTTGTCCAAGGTACACAGAATCACAATCATTGCAGGGAATCGAATACACACAACCTGCTGTATCAGGGGAGTTTTTTTATGAAATTGGATTTGATCGTACTATTAGTGAACACCAAATTTATATTAAGTTTCTTAAAAATCAGAGACAATTTTTCAAGTCCACTCGCATAAGGTACCACCAATGAGTTAATAATTTCTGGTTTCGCCTTAGGGACGTGATTATAAAACGTACGCTTGGCTTGTTCAAACGAGAAATCCAAAAACCTCTTAGGATATTGTAAACTCTTCCCAATTTCACATATTTTAGCAATCTCTTCATCAAAAAACTCAGGGCTGCATACCCTCAAAGCTTGTAGAAACATTCCTGAAAATACTGCCTGTTTAACTTTACTATGATGATTCGAATAAAAATGAACATACGACCCCACGTTGGTAGGTTTCCTATACACATTAAATTTGAACTTTCTAGTGACTCTATGAATCATAATGTCCAAAAACGGAAGAGTACCATTCTCCTCAGTCTCACAAGTGAATTTTATTGAAGGTACCAAAGAATTAAGTTCATTAAGAAAAACTATCTGGTCTTTGTCGCACGGCCATAAGCACAAAATATCATCAACATACCTAAACCAAACTACATTAGCCGGGATTATCCTGGATAAGATTTTTGTTTCGAAGAATTCCATATACAAATTGCTTAAAACTGGGGAAAGGGGATTGCCCATCGCCATACCAAATGTTTGTTTGAAAATTTTTCCATTAAAACTAAAATAATTGTCTTTTATGCACAATTTGATAAGTTCAAATACTTTATTGGTCTGTAAGCTCAAATTATATTTAGGCAGTTCCTCACGTAGAAATTCCTACAGATCATCAACAGGAACTTTAGTGAATAAAGGGTCACATTGAAACTTATTAGTTTAAAATCAATTTGCGTTGGAATTGAGCTGTGTCGTTTACCATACCCTTCATTTCATGGGTATAGCTTATTTTTTATTTCATTGTTTTTCATTTCGTTTTTTTAACTGTTCTGCTTGTCGGAAAATCCGACACCATTTACTAATATTACATACAACAGGCAGATAATATTGCGGCTGTCGTTGTATACACAAGTTAACCATAGAAAATGTAGCTTGTGGTGGAATTTTCCGTCAATTGAAAACGAGATATCATTGCCACATAATACTACAAATTCACCAACTATTCTGTTGGGAATTATTCTTAAATACAGCTGTCTTTGAACTTATTACATCATAAAACATCTTATTTGAATTAACTTAATTATCAGTATTATAGTAGAGTAAATATGACCCTTCTATCACTTCTTGACATCTGGACAAGGAGAGCCAAGGCCTCAGTGGTGAGGGTGGTGGCAGCTAGAGGTCAGCCATTGTTAAGACCATAGTGGCTGGAGCAAATTCTGCTCCTATAATTCTCTTGGACGAAGCGTTATGGAGATCAAATTAGTGTTTCTTCCATCATCAACACACAGTCAACATCTAAACAAGGAAAGTGCCATACGTGGCGGTACCTCTGCCACCACCCGTTTATCTAATAATTTCGGACCAGTTAATGTTAAGTAGATATAGGGCGAACTGGTTAGGACGCGAACGAGCCACTAAATATAGGTAATTAAGCCTTGGTCTTTATCTAATAATATAAATGTTTTCTCTGATATTTCTGTTATGTATTAGGATTCCGGCTTTACATCTAGTGCCCTTTGACAGGAACAAGAAGAGGAGGCAAGAATTAATCTTGGTACATCAGTTACTTGGGTGATGGAAGCTAGCCTCTCACGAGGATAATTTGGTGTCTACATCCTAGTTATACCTGGTGGATTAAGCCTGCTGTACAATAAAATAAGGCACCTCCTCAATTTATATACTAATATATGTAGTTTAACACTGTAGTTTGATTGGCTGCATATATATAAATTTAATATAAACCCCCCTCTAATGTGTAAGGATCGATTTGTGAGAATTTGCAGAAATACAGTTTGCTAAACATCATACAAATTGCTATCGAAATATATAAATTAACATATATATAAATTCTATATAAATTCATATCAATTAAAAAAATATAAATCTCACAGGTCGGTTCCCACACTGCATATTTTTCAGTGCAATTAATAGAGAAATTGAGCTGTGTCGATTGATCTGTATTTGAATGTAAATATTTCGTTAGTATTTCTTGTTTTTGTTCTGAAAAGAAGAAAATAGACAACACGTTTATTTCACCGCTGAAAATGTGCAGCAAACAGCCATGAATCCACCGGCTACAACGTTAACTGCTTTCTTCATGTTATGTTAAAATGACGCGTTTGCGAAAACACTGCTGTATTCGGAAGTGCCTACGTATTACACATGGAATACCAGTAGAAAATCATTTGACTGTACACCGTGCATCCCAATGCTTCTTTCTTCGCATGCTGTTGGTAAATGTGCCCCGTCCAACATTTTTCCAGTAATTGAGGTTTGTCAACCTCGTTACACATGCCATTTTCTGTAGTGCATGTCAAGCTCTGAATTTATTGGAGAACGACCGACACTGGGATGTATGCATTAATATGCGTCCAACACGTCACATCCAAATCAAATTCGTGCATTGTTTGCAGTCATATTGACCGCCTACTCTCCTTCATCTCCAACAGAGTTATCGGAGAAATAGAAATCGCACATGACTGTACATATTATCAGTCGAATACGCAAGGAAAATTCAAATATGAACATGGATTTCACAGCAAAAATCTACAACGAAACGTTGATAATGATTGAAGATTTGTGCTTAGAAATCGTAAACAAAATTCTCAATCAATTGGAAATGCCTTCACCGAAATGATCTGCTGCTTCTTCGCTCGATGTAGAATTGCGCCGTGAACAAAATTACAACATGAGTGATCTGTTGTCGTATATGCAATTAAATATTCCTAAGCTAACGCTTGAGCAAAAAGGCATTTACAATCAAATAATTCAAACTGTCAGTAACGGACTAGAAGGGATCTTCTTAGATGCGTCAGGAGGAACTGGTAAAACCTTCCTAATTAGATTGATTCTGGCAGCATTTCGATCCCAAAATGGCATAACCTTAGCTTTTGCAAAGTCCGAAATAGCTGCGACATTGCTACAAGGTGGAAGAACTGCTACTTGGGCTTTGAAATTGACACTGAACATGCAATTCATTGAAACTCCCACATGCAACATTTCCGAAGGATCTGGCATAGGGAAAGTATTGCAGAAATGCAAACTTATTGTTTGGGATGAATGTACAATGGGCCACAAAAAAAAAAACCGCTCGACGCTCTTGATCGATCATTGCAAGATTTGTGTGGAAACATCAGACCATTCGTAACGCATTATTATTGCTTACAGGAGATTTCAGGCAAACATTACCTGTAATTCCTCGATTGACACCAGATGACGAAATAAATCCTAGACTGAAATATTCTACTTTGTTGCGCCATGTAAAGACGTTAAAATTAACTACAAATATGCGTGTCCAGCTGCAAAATGATCTATCAGCTGAGATATTCTCATATTAATCTATGGAAATTGGGAACGGAAACGTGCCGGTTGATCTGACCTCAGGACGAATTTCATAGCCTCTTAACTTCTACAATTTAGTGACGTCAAAAGAAGAATTGGTTGAAAAAGTATTTCCCAATATTCAAACAATTATAAGACTCACGATTGGCTGAGTGAACGAGCTATTCTTGCGGCCTAGAACAAAGACGTCTACGAACTTTACAATATTATTCAGTCTAACATTCAAAGCGAGGCAGTCACATACAAGTCTGTCGACACTGTTGAGGAAGCAGTTGAAGCGGTTAATTATCCAACAGAATTGTTGAATTCACTCGATCTGCCAGGGATACCATCATACGTACGTCAATTGAAAATAGGCTTGCCAATTATTATGTTGAGAAATATCAACCAGCCAAAATTTTGCAAGGCTGCCTTACCCTACAGAGTTCTTTGTCGACTTGCTTCCATTCTGAGCTGTGGCTGAGAGCCAACAGCGACTGCCCAGACAGGTACAAGAGGAGTGTTGTTAACGCATATGTCGACCGTGCTCTCAGCCACAGCTCAGAATGGAAGCAAGTCGACGAAGAACTCTGTAGGGTAAGGCAGGTCCTAGTCAATAACGGCTTCTCCAATGGTTTCGTCGAAGACATCATAAGAAGGAAAGTGAAAAGCCATGCAACCTCTGAAGAGACAACTAACACAACACCTATACCCCCTATTAGACTATTTTACAGAAACTTCTTTTCCACAGCTCATAAAACGGAGGAAAGGGTCCTGAAAGATATTGTTAATAGAAACGTTATCCCTACAGACAAAAATCAGAGGATACAACTGACGATTTACTATAAAACCAGAAAAACGGCCAGCCTACTCATGAGAAACTCTCCAGACACAAAACAGAACGCTTTAAAAGAGACTAACGTCGTCTATGCCTTCAAATGCCCTCTTGGGGACTGTAAGCTCCAAAAAACCCAGTATATAGGCAAGACAACAACATCTCTTTCTAGGCGTTTAACGATGCATAAGCAACAGGGCTCCATTAAGGAACATATAATCTCTTCCCACAACCAAACCATCGCCAGAGAAATCCTAGTAAACAACACAGAAATCATCGATAGATACAGCGATAGCAGGCGGCTTGACGTTTGCGAGGCACTACACATCAAGAAGTCAACACCAGCAATCAACGGCCAATTATTGCACAACTATATTCTACCCACCTCAAGACTCCGCTCCAATATAGAAGCATCAAGAAATATGGACCAATAGGCTTTCTACAAACACTTCTATTCAATATCCATTGTTTCGTGTTCTGTCTTGTGTTGATGAAATTAATACCCTATTAATACCACCTCTTGTTCTGTCTTGTGTTGATGAAATTAATACCCTATTAATGCCACCTCTTGTTCTGTCTTGTGTTAATGCCACATCACCCCTTCCACCTCACTCAAATGTAGATATAAAATCGGAGATGCGTAAGTTCTATTCAGTTGTGTATTTGTGAACTAAAGTCTTTGAAAATGTAATAAGTTTTACGAAACGCGCTCGTGTCGCGTCAGACTAGAAATAAAAATGAATTTTGGAGAATTGATTTTTGATTTACCTCCAACAGTGAAAAGAAATGTACGACGAAAGATTGAGAAAATTCGTGTTAGAATTATTAATCTTACTTTTTCGGTCATATTTAATAATATATGTCTACAGGAAAGACTGCTACCAAAATATACTAATATATATATATATATATATATATATATATATATATATATATATATATATATATATATATATATATATATATATATATATATATATATGTCGTACCTAATAGCCAGAACGCACTTCTCAGCCTACTATTCAAGGCCCGATTTGCCTAATAAGCCAAGTTTTCATGAATTAATGTTTTTTCGTCTACCTAACCTACCTAACCTAACCTAACCTAGCTTTTTTTGGCTACCTAACCTAACCTTACCTATAAATATAGGTTAGGTAGGGTTGGTTAGGTTCGGTCATATATCTACGTTAATTTTAACTCCAATAAAAAAAAATTGACCTCATACATAGAGAAAAGGGTTGCTTTATCATTTCATAAGAAAAAAATTATAGTAAATATATTATTTCAGGAAAACTTGGCTTATTAGGCAAATCGGGCCTTGAATAGTAGGCTGAGAAGTGAGTTCTGGCTACTAGGTACGACATATATATATATATATATATATATATATATATATATATATATATATATATATATATATATATATATATATATATATATAATATATATATATATATAATATATATATATATATATATATATATATATATATATATATATATATATATATATATATATATATATATATATATATATATATATATATATGTCGTACCTAGTAGCCAGAACGCACTTCTCAGCCTACTATACAAGGCCCGATATGCCTAATAGGCCGAGGGAATTTCTTTATTTCAATAAATTGTTTCCAATTGCTTTATTTTAAATATATTTATTATATTATATTAAGAACATAAATTATTGATTTAGTTATGTTAGTTTAAGTTAGGTTAAGATAGGTTAGGTTAGGTTAGGTAAGGTAGGTTAGGTTCGGTCATATATCTACGTTAGTTGTAAGTCAAATTTGACAAAATTAACTCATACATAATGAAATAGATAGCTTTATCATTTCATAAGAAAACAAAACAGAAAAATATAGAAATTCGTGAAAGCTTGGCCTATTAGGCAAATCGGGATTTGCATAGTAGGCCAAGAACAGCATTTTGGCTACTAGGTACAACATATATATATATAATATATATATATATATATATATATATATATATATATATATATATATATATATATATATATATATATATATATATATATATATATATGTCGTACCTAGTAGCCAGAACGCACTTCTCAGCCTACAATGCAAGGTCCGATTTGCCTAATAAGCCAAGTTTTCCTGAATTAATATATTTTCTCTATTTTTTTTCTTATGAAATGATAAAGCTACCCATTTCATTATGTATGAGGTCAATTTTAATTAATGTATGAGGACCGGTGTGGGTTGCCTTTGTCTCCTCTCCTGGCCCCTTCTTTGGGTGGTGTTCGTGCTGAAGGGCACCACGTAGGGGCCTCGTGAGCCATTGGACCACCCGCTGGAGGAGTCGCCTGTGAGGGTCCACCCTGAGTGAATGGTTGGGTGTCCAGGAATGGGGTCTTAGCACCAGTGTGGGAGAATGGACGATGTAGTAGGACTCTCCTGTTGAAAAGGGGGAGCACTGCTGGAGACGACGCACCCTTCCTGCACTGGCTCGCGCTCGGCCTCCCTGGCTGCCCTGGTAGGTGGTATCCCTTGGTTCCAGGTCCCATTCTTTGGATATAGGTTTGCTGCATGGATAAACGACTCGACTTCTCTTACTCAGGCTCATGGGGTGGGCGACCAGGCCCCTGAGTCGGACTGTCCTGGAAGGCCGGGATCTGTAGCCCCCGCTACAGGGCCTGGCTTAGGCCCAGACCGGACTCTTCCTCCCTGCTCCCCTCCCTCCTCTGTGGTTGGGTCGAGCCCCAAGCCTGCTGTGGTGACCGCCTCGTCCCCTTGTACGGCTCCATCTCTTATTGTGACTACTGCGCCTTTTGACCCGTCTCTCTCTAAAGGTTCTCATCGCCGTCCCCGCCACGGCCGCTTTTGTATGCTCCCTTCTCATACTAATTCTTTCCATGCTTTGTTTGGTCCTGCTACGTAGATCAAGTACTTTGACCTCCATCCTTTAAGTTCAACTCCTCCTGACGATTTTTCCTTTCAGAAGCATCTTGTCAATTCCATAGCTGCCTCTGTTAACTTCAACCCCACTGTTACGGCCCTCTCGGGACGCAACGGGGTCCTTACTCTGATGTTGTTAGAGGAAGATATATGTATCCGTTCCCAAGCCAGTAGTGGCTATCAAGGGATGAGATCCGTGACGCAAGTAACTTAAAGGGAGTAGGGAAAGAAAGCTAAGAACTTAATATTATAATTAACACCATCACCGATTAAATATATAAAATAAAAGAGTACACAAGGGGGAGGGATATTAACACTTGACAAGGGGATTCTTCACAAGGTAGTCTTCTGCTGAAGACTCTGGATAATCTCAAGACTCTGGTAATCCTCAGTTAGGCGCTGAGTCCTTGGTGCTTTCTTCGTGGCCTCAAGACGTGTCCTCTGAGAATGCCGAGCCTACCCTGGCCACAGGTCAGCCAAAACACAGGTCCACTGGGGGCACCGTCGTGGAGGCCGTCAACCACACGTCCAGCTGGTCTGCTGGCAGGTACTGAGCCACCAAGGCTGGTACGGCCACTCCACGAACGATATAAGGGGTATGCCCTAGACAGGAGTCTCGTGTGATATCACAAATCACCCTCCTGTCCTCAATACCCCAGTGGATTATCGTCTCCAACAGTCGGTCCCGGGTAAATCCTTTCACTGCCACTCCAATGGCAGGCTAACACACCACAGTGTTCTTCCGGGGGGACGACGTCACAACAGCTGCAGCAAACTTCACAGTATGGAGACTGGCTGCCTCGGGTAGACTGCCTCAACCTTCAATACAGTGGTCCCAGGTCGACTCTGTAAACAGACATGTCATCAATAACCGGGACACTAATACATCTCACTTACGGGCTCGGGCGCTAACACCTGACGTATCCAGTCCATAGATGGCGCTGTCGTCGGAGCACCACCTCACCAGAGGTCAGGAGCGGCTGTGTTGTGAGCTGCACAGGACTGGAAACTGGCCCTTGTGGCCGATATTCGCCGTCCTCATCCGGTGTCGTCGTTCGTTTGGCGGGGGTTTCGGGAGCTGACCCACAGATGGCGTAGTTGTTACTGCTCCTTGCTCGGACGCTGGATCCGGGTTCGTAACACCTCCCCACCAAAAAGAATTTGGTTTGGGGTTCTATAAAAAGAAACACAAACCAAATTAGTACGGCGACACTGCTCCAAATGGACACACATGCTTTATACTCTGGAATGGTGAGGCTGTCTCGTCCACAGAACTGTCCTACTGGGCAATTCCGGCACAACGGGAGCTTGAAAATGGCAGGCGATGACCTGCCTGACGTAATCTTCCACACCTCCTCTGCGATGGCAAACAGGGGCATCATCTCACATCTCTCGAGTACGGATTGGTTTCGACACGATCTGGGGTGACTCGACACTTCCTTATGTCATGGCACCGATGATGGCTGACCACAGACGGCATTTCTGGTGCTGGTCCGATGGTCCTTCAGGGAGACAGGAACCTGGAATACAGGGGTCTGATAATTCAGAGTGATAGCGACAGGGGATAAGTCGATACTTACTGCATACGCCTCTACTAGGCTTACACCTAGTTTCCACAGGGCTGCTTGCTCACCGAAGATGGCATTCGCTCTGCCACCGTCAGGTCGACCAACGTTCCGTATAACGCTGCATTGAGGCTCAGCTATCACGCGGGGGGTGTCAACCTGTCGGAAACAGTCACTCATATTATCATTTGTCGTACCTCCTGTATCAACCATCACCTTCCAGGTCCCTCCTTCAACTGCAACACCTGCAGTACAAATCTCCAATCCCTGGGACCTCTTCACGATGTTCATGGGAGCCATCATTCGTCGGGTCGTCCACTGATCCTTACCGAGACCACACACGAGAATAAAACAGAATATCGCTAGGAAACATTTGGTTACCTTAGGGACAAGTTTCCTGAGTCTGTCATGTCCATAGCCGGCAACATCCACTAGCCTGGCTTGGACCGAAGAGGGCACTAGACCTTTTGAACACACCTCACATACCTCTGACGTCTGGGGAATCTCTGGCTGGTCCACTACACGCTGTAACTTGCCATACCGCAAGCACACCTCAGCCTTCGCTCCAGACTCGTTGGTATCCGTGGGTGTCTGCACACAAGGCCTCTCTTCTAGCTCAGGTACTTCTGCCATCGTAACCTCATGTTCCTTGTCGAGAGAAGAATCAGGAGACACTGCTAGATAACTGTCGATCTGCGGGGGAGAGGACAAATTAAACACACTCCAATCCGGGTCTGTCTTTACCTGGACATTACCATTGCCTGTTGTCACCTCCGACCTTGCTGTTTCGGTAGACTCGTCCGCAACTTTGGGATGATTAATGCTCCAATCGGTCACCAAGTCGTTGGCTAGTACCACGTCAATCCCAGCCACAGGGAGGGTATCGACTACTGCCAACGCACATGTGCCGCTAAAATAAGGCGAGTCGAGATGTACTGGCACTAAGGGGGCGATGTACTGCGTCCTTGGAAACCCAACCAGGACAACCTCTGGTCTCCCATCCACACTCACTCCCTCGGGTAACGAGCTCTTCACGATCAGGGACTGGGCTGCTCCACTATCTCTGAGCACCACAACTGATCTACCAGTATGATCACTCGATACATACCCGCCTGAAGTGTGAGGGGAAAACAATCTGGGTTCTTCCTGCGTCGTCGTCGACTGGCTTCCTGCTGTTGGTATTACACAGCTCATCATCATCACCTCCCTACGTGCGCTGCCACCTCTTCTGCCTCGGCACCTAGCAGCTATGTGCCCTTTCTGCCCACAAGTCCAGCACACCATATTCCTCCTCGGGCTCCGGTGTTTCGGACTGCTAGGACTTGTTCTTCGAGGGCTACCTGGGGGCGTCTTCTTAGCACTTTGTGGGACGGGTCTTTCTTCTTCTACGTCGTGAGGTCTGTCAAACCGGCGCTGGTAATTCCTCGGGACGTACTTAGCAGACGGCCTATGAGTCAGGATATACTCTTCAGCCATGGTGGCTGCTGCACTCAAGGTCTCCACCTGCTGCTCTTCTAAGTATGTCTTGAGGTCTCCAGACAAACAATCCTTGAAGTCCTCGAGCAGAATCAGCTGTTCGAGGTCTTCCTTGGTCTCCACCTTCCGAGAGGCACACCATTCTTGAAAAAGTCGCTCCTTGATGGTGGCGAATTCGGTGAAAGTGTGCTCTGAGGTCTTCTTCAGGTTTCTGAACTTTTGCCTATATGCCTCAGGTACCAATTGGTACGCCATGAGCACCACTTTCTTCACCATATCGTAATCGCCGGAGTCGTCAAGGGATAACGTAGAGTAGGCGATTTGGGCCTTCCCAGTCAGGACTGACTGTATCATGATGGCCCAATTCTCCCTTGGCCACTCCAAAGAGGCAGCGACTTTCTCGAAGGCTGCGAAGAACTTCGAAACTTCTCTCTCGTTGAATTTGGGGACCATTTTGATATTCCTTACCGGATCGAAACCGCTTACTCCAGTTTGTCTCTGTCCAGCGCCTAATCGTAACACTTCTAGTTCATGTTGTCTCTGTCTTTCTTTTTCTTCTCTCTCTCGCTGTTTCTCTTCTCTTTCTCGTTCTTCTCTTCTTTCTTCTCTTTCTCTCTCTTCTCTCTCTCGTTTCTCTTCTCTTTCTAATTCTAAACGCCTCATCGCCAATTCCTTTTCTTTTAAGTCTCGTTCCATCTCTAATTTCTTCCATTCTATTTCACGATTTATTTCTAGGGCACGCATCTTGACTGTTAGGAAGCTGATATTAAGCTCACCTGCATCACTGTCAACGTCGCTGCCCTTATCTTCCTTTTCCGTGGAAGCTATTTCCTCACCTTCCTTTGTACTAGGAGTCTCGCCTTCCTGTTTCTCTTCTGCCTTCAGGTGCCGGTGAACCTTGGACAAGATCTCCACACGGGAATCACTGGCACGGATCTTGATCTCCAGGTAGGCGCTCACTAGTACAAGTTCCGGTTTGCTCAGATACTTTAATCTGGCAAGACAGTCCGCTCTGTTCAGAAAAGCCTGAACATCGTCCAAATCGTCGATGGTAGCTTTGTCTGCCATTGTCACAGATGGAACACTTAGCACTTAACACACTGCCTACACGTTAGCACTTAACACACTGAGCACTGTTCTACGCCAATATTGCACTTTATCGCACCAAACACTGCACTTGCCAATATTGCACGTAATCACTTCGGGCACCACACTACCCAATATTGCACTGAGTCCAAGCGAACACTTCGCTCTACAATATTGCACTGAATCACTGAGCACCGCACTAGTCAATATTGCACTTAATCGCTTAATCACAGCGAGCACCGCACTGCACAATATCGCACTTAGTCACTCTGAGCACCGCACAGGACGTATAACGTCACAATCGTCACACAGGGGGAATTATTTACAGGGATTACGCCACTTCACCACCCCTGTCAAACATACTTAACAAGGGGACGGATCCCGCTGGGGATGCCAATTATGTTACGGCCCTCTCGGGACGCAACGGGGTCCTTACTCTGATGTTGTTAGAGGAAGATATATGTATCCGTTCCCAAGCCAGTAGTGGCTATCAAGGGATGAGATCCGTGACGCAAGTAACTTAAAGGGAGTAGGGAAAGAAAGCTAAGAACTTAATATTATAATTAACACCATCACCGATTAAATATATAAAATAAAAGAGTACACAAGGGGGAGGGATATTAACACTTGACAAGGGGATTCTTCACAAGGTAGTCTTCTGCTGAAGACTCTGGATAATCTCAAGACTCTGGTAATCCTCAGTTAGGCGCTGAGTCCTTGGTGCTTTCTTCGTGGCCTCAAGACGTGTCCTCTGAGAATGCCGAGCCTACCCTGGCCACAGGTCAGCCAAAACACAGGTCCACTGGGGGCACCGTCGTGGAGGCCGTCAACCACACGTCCAGCTGGTCTGCTGGCAGGTACTGAGCCACCAAGGCTGGTACGGCCACTCCACGAACGATATAAGGGGTATGCCCTAGACAGGAGTCTCGTGTGATATCACAAATCACCCTCCTGTCCTCAATACCCCAGTGGATTATCGTCTCCAACAGTCGGTCCCGGGTAAATCCTTTCACTGCCACTCCAATGGCAGGCTAACACACCACAGTGTTCTTCCGGGGGGACGACGTCACAACAGCTGCAGCAAACTTCACAGTATGGAGACTGGCTGCCTCGGGTAGACTGCCTCAACCTTCAATACAGTGGTCCCAGGTCGACTCTGTAAACAGACACGTCATCAATAACCGGGACACTAATACAACTCACTTACGGGCTCGGGCGCTAACACCTGACGTATCCAGTCCATAGATGGCGCTGTCGTCGGAGCACCACCTCACCAGAGGTCAGGAGCGGCTGTGTTGTGAGCTGCACAGGACTGGAAACTGGCCCTTGTGGCCGATATTCGCCGTCCTCATCCGGTGTCGTCGTTCGTTTGGCGGGGGTTTCGGGAGCTGACCCACAGATGGCGTAGTTGTTACTGCTCCTTGCTCGGACGCTGGATCCGGGTTCGTAACACCCACCCATCTTGGTACCCGTGTCGTTGCTGCTCCTTCTCAAGATGCAGCCACCCGCTTGGCCGCCTTATCCTGCCTTGGCGAGACCCCTGTTCGGGCCAAAGAACGCTCAGTTGAATGCCACTGTTGGCACTGTTCTCCTCCCGCACCATGTTGCGACCGGTGTTCGGAATCTAAAGGGCTGCCACGAGGATATCAAGCATATCCTCGAGGCCCAAGGTCATTCTGTCCTCCAGGTGGATACGTTTACTCGTTCCCCTTGTGGTCATCGCCATCTGCCCCTCCGGGTTGTGAAGGTTACTTTTGATGGTAGGTCCCTTCCGCCCTCTGTCATTCTTGCTGGTGCCAGATGCTCCGTTCAGGAGTATATTCCATCTCCTCGGCTCTGCAATAAGTGCTGGAGGTTTGGGCATGGTGCCCTCAAATGCTCTAGTCCTGTCTCTCTCTCTGTCCCTTGTGTGGAGGCGAGGTTCACTCTAAGTTGGAGTGCACTTCTCCCAAGGCCCGCTACCTCAATTGTGGTGAGGCCCACCCTACCTTCTCCCGCGCGTGTGCACGTTACAAACTTGAGGCGGCTGTCGTCAATTTGAAGCACGGGGACCGTTTGTCTTTTCCTGAGGCTCGGCGCCAAGTTCATCATCTCCCCTCTTTCGCTGGCGTCTCCTATGCTCGAGTGGTGCGCTCTTCCTCTCCTCGTCCTTCCCACCTTTCTCAGTTTCACAACCGTTTCCAAGCCTTAGACCTGGACACGCCCACCACCACCTCCCCTTTTTCCTTCCGTTCTGTCCCGAAGGGTCCCCCTCCTGGTTCTCTGTCTAGGGCTCCCCTTCTTTCTACCCAGTCTGTCATGTCTCCTTCTGTCTTCTTTCTCCTCTCCCTCTGGTCCTCTTTCCCGTCATTCTCCTCCGTCTCTTGGCTCTCCATGCCGCCTGACTGTGCGGACCGATATCCATCGCTCTCCTGGTGGTCGTGTTGTTCGCTCTCACTCTTCTTCTCTTATCGAGATGCTGGAGTCTGTTGCCCAGTACATTGCTGCTGGGACGCTTTTCTCTTTGAGTCAGAAGCGGAAACCTGGCTCCTCTCCTTCCTCCTCCCCGGTAGGTAAGAAGGCTTCGCTTTCTTCTTCGCCCCCTATCTCTGATTCTATCGTTCCTTCCCCTCCCGCTTTGGTGGTGGAGCCCCCCTGTTCCTACTGTGGGGGTTTCTTTAACCCCCGGTTCCATCTCTGTTACTGCCCTTGCTGAGGTGCGCTCCCCTCTTTCTGCTCCTCCTCCTTCTCCTCCTCTTCCTTCTCCTCCTCCAGACCCCTGCTCGTCCACCTCTGGTATGTCCTCCCGCTTCTTTCCCCCCTTCTTTACTCAGTTTACCCATGCCCCCTAACCCTGACTTTGCTGACCCTGATCCTGACCCTGTGCTTCTTTAACGTGCTGTGTTCCTTTTTACCTTTGTTTCTTCTTTGCTCTTCTCTCTCTTTTTGCCGATGTCTATTCTTCAATGGAACATCCGTGGATATTACTCCAACTTCTAATTTCACAGTTTTCGCCCCTTTGTTTCTGTCTCCAGGAGCCAATGCTTGGTGCTCATCTGGGTCGCTTCCGTGGCTATTCTTTTCTCTCCCCTCCCCCAGCTGTTGCTGAAGCCCATAATTCTTCTGCTCTCTTGATTCGCTCTGATGTTCCCTTTGTCCCCTTACTTTTTTCCTCGCCTCTCTACATTGTTATACTTCCCGTATTTTTGTGTGTAGATGGTACACGGTTTGTTCCATTTATCTCCTGCCCCCCACTGTCACACTTTCTCTTCCCGATCTTAAACAATTCCTAGACTCCTTGCCAGAGCCTGTGCCCCTGCTGGGTGATTTTAATTGTCGTCATGCCGTTTGGGGTGATGTGCTGACAAACACCCGAGGTCGCCTCCTTTAACTTTTCGTCCTCTCTTCTTCCCTGTCCCTTCTTAATTCTGGTGAGCCCACTCATTTGGACTCTCGGACTCGCTCCCTTTCCTGTCTCGATCTTTCTCTGTGCTCGTCATCCCTTTCCTTAGATTTCGGGTGGCAGATCCTTGATGACCTCCATGGCAGTGACCATTGTCCTATCCTTATTACCTTTTTCTCTTTTCACCCTTCTCTCTCCTTCCCTAGGTGGCGGTTTGCGAGGCTGACTGGCACCTCTTTTCTCTCCGTGCTACTATTTCCGACCTCTCCATTCTGCCTCTCCCTCATGCCCTCCTTCTTTTTCATGACACTGTCTTTTATGCTACCCTCCGCTCTATTCCTTACTCTTCCTCTCGGGGAACGCGGAAGTGCGTTCCCTGGTGGAATGTGGACTGTGCTCGGGCTGTCCGCTGTAAGCATGCAGCCTGGAAGAGACATCATCGCCGGCAGACGGTTGAGCCTATTCTTTTGTTTAAGAAGGCGAGTGCAGTGGCCCGTAGGACCATCCATGCGGCTAAACGTGCGTGCTGGATGTCTTATGCCTCCACCGTTATGTCCGAAACTCCTCTGCCACTGGTCTGGAAGCGTATCCGCAAGATTGCAGGTAAGTTCGTTTCCGATGTCTCGCCGGTCCTTCGCCTCCATGGTGCTCTTGTTGTGGACCCGTTGCAGGTCGCGACCGAACTGGGTTCCCATTTTTCATCTGTTAGTTCTGGTTCTCATCTTCCCCAATCCTTCCTTCTTCTTAAGCCTATTCTTGAATCTTGTCCTTTAAATTTCTGTACTTGTCTTTGCCTTCCCTATAATGATACCTTCTCTCTCTCTCTGAGCTTCAATCTGCCCTAGCCCTTTGCTGTTCTACAGCGGAGGGCTCCGATAGCATTAATTATGAAATGCTTCACCATCTACCTCCGTGCACGTCTCAGTATACAACCCGTTCTCACACTTTCTTATAGTCAATATTGACTTATTAAATAAGTGCATATGTGACATACTAATTTATTGTGAATATTTTAGTTCACCTTGAAAAGCTTCATAGAAAACACCGACCTTACCTAACCTTCTTAGTAACTAAGATTAGCATCTTATTGCTTCTTAATTACAATTATTACTTAACTTATTATAGGTATAGGTTAAGTAATAATTGTAATTACGGAGCAATAAGATGCTTATCTTAACATACTAAGAAGGTTAGGTAAGGTCGGTGTTTTCAATGAAGCTTTTCAAGGTAAACTAAAATATTAACAATAAATTAGTATGTCACATATGCACTTATTTAATGTCAATATTGACTGTAAGAAAGTGCGAGAACGGGTTGCAGTATTTACTGGGTTTGTACAATCGGGTCTGGGAGTCGTCGTCAGTCCCTGAAGACTGGCTCGATGCTGTTGTTCTCCCTGTTCGGAAACCAGGGTCTCTTGGGTCATCCCCCAAGGACTTCCGCCCTATTGCCTGTTACAACCCTTGAGACTTAGTACGGTTC
This sequence comes from Procambarus clarkii, assembly GCF_040958095.1. Taxonomy (NCBI): domain Eukaryota; kingdom Metazoa; phylum Arthropoda; class Malacostraca; order Decapoda; family Cambaridae; genus Procambarus; species Procambarus clarkii. Next base: position 25,427,989 of record NC_091187.1, read on the forward strand.
TTTCCCCGCAGTGATTAATTATATTAAATCGGCCTTGCCAACATGTGTCTAGGGGATAGTGAAACACTGCATCAATTGGAAACAATGTAACTACGCTAAGGGTGACAACATAACAATTAAATGATACAATTAATAACCACAAATATTCTTTAGCATGCAATAATATAATTGAAACTCCTTATTGGTCAATGTCACCAGCACACGAATTAATAATAGAATAAAAGCACAATCATCTAACTAGAGAATTAACTGAGGATTAGCCAAAAATAACAACAAACCATGGACTTAACTTAAACATGGCTCCTCTCGACCAATTCTGCCACACCTCTGCGCAAATCCTGGCTTGCCAGGGCGGCGTCCTACCACAAATGTCAACTAACATCCACATAAACTATTGTGGAAATTCTACTAACAAAATGTTGTAATAATATTCAAATCATTTTAAATCTTAAGAGTATTTAATAATATTACATTACTCAATATAATTTACTGGCAAACAATAATAAGAATTAGTCAAGGTTGGACTATACTCACTCGCTTGACATCAAGTTCCCACACTGGCCACATCCAAATATGGTCATCCCCCCACACGGAGAAATCAACATGAAAATACTTGCACAAAAGCCTCATACAATATAATGCAACTCGGGCACACTACAGCATGATACAATATGTAATATACAATAATCTAATATCATGCAACTGGATGCTATATTAATTATAGAACAAGACAATAAAGTATATAAGCATCAAGAGTAATGTTAGAATCCTAGTAAGATTCGTAACATTTCGTAACCCTCACGAGTTGTGTCTGCAAGCTCTTTGAACGTATGGTTAACGTTTGTTTGATGTGGTTCATAGAACACTATCACCACCTCTCCCTTTCTCAATTTGGTTTTCGCAAGTGCTGCAGCACAACGGATGCCCTGGTGAACTTGGAGGTCTATATTCGTACTGCTTTTGCTGCGAAGACCTCCGTTGTTGCCGTCCTTTTTGACCTGGAAAAGGCTTACGACACTTTCTGGCGTTATAATATTCTGTCTCAAGTTCATTCTTTTGGCCTTTGTGGAAATCTCCCTTTCTTCCTCCAGAGTTTCCTCTCTCGTCGTGTCTTTCGTGTGCGGCATGGTGCCACTCTCTCTGCCCCTTTTCGGCAGTATGAGGGTGTACCTCTGGGTAGTGTTCTGAGAACTACTCTTTTTCTAGTTGCCCTCAACGGTCTTCTTTCCTCTCTTCCTTCTGGCGTCTTCTCCGCTCTCTATGTTGATGATCTTACCCTTTGCTGTCAGGGTGATGATTCACCTCTCCTTCAACGGCGGCTTCAACTTGCGATTGATGCCGTGTCGTTATGGGCCACCGATCATGGCTTCAAGTTCTTTACGTCTAAGACTTGTGCTATGACGTTTACTCGGAAGCATGTAGTTCTTCGTCCCTCTTTGTTGCTTTATGGTCATCCCCTTGTGTACAGGGATTCTGCTAAGTTTTTGGGGTTAATCTTTGACCCTCGTTTGTCTTGGTCAGCCCATATCTCCGAGTTGAATGCTCTAAAGTCCTTAACCTATTTACGGTTTTGTCCCATACTTCTTGGGAAGCGGATAGGCGTATGCTCCTCCATTTGCACTCCTTTCTCGTCCTGTCTAAACTCGATTATCGTTGCCTTGCATACTCTTCTGCTTCTCCTTCTACTCTTTGCCGTCTTGATGCTTTGCACCATACTGGGTTGCATCTCAGCTCTGGTGCCTTTCGTTCGACTCCCGCCTTCAATTTGTATGTTGACACGCTTCCTCTCTCCAGGACCACCGTGATCGCTACTGTCTTCGCTATCTTGCGCGGTCCTTACAACATCCTTTCTCTCGCCTCTGTCGTGCTTTAACTTTTACCCCTCACGTAGCTCCTGTTCCTCTTCATCGTCTCCCTCTTTCTGTCCGGTTATCTCGCTTACAGGATTCTCTTTCTGTTCATATTTCTTATGTTTCTCCTCGTACTGTTCCTTCCTTGCCTCCGTGGAGAGTCCCCCTTCCCAAGTTTTGTACGTCCTTGACTCGTATCACTAAAGCCTTTACCACTCCACGATTCTGAAACGTTTCTTCCTTGAGCACTTTTCTTCGCACTCCCACTCTATTTCCGTTTTCACCGATGGGTCTAAGTCTGCGGATGGTGTGGGTTACTCTGTTGTTTTTCCTGACCGCACTTATATGTGTCACCTCCCTTTGGAGGCTAGTGTCTTCACTGCAGAACTTTATGCTATTCTCTATGCTCTCCGTCTTTTGCTTTCTCATTGTCGTTCCGCCTTTGTAGTTGTAGTTGACTCTTGTAGTGCCCTTATGGCTCTAGGGTCCTTTAATCCTGTCCATCCTGTGGTCGTCGAGATTCAACATTGGCTGTTTCTTATTTCTAGTAAATTTAAATCAGTAGAGTTTTGCTGGGTTCCCAGCCATATTGGTGTTTCTTTAAATGAGCGTGCGGATGCTGCTGCTAGGGAAGCTATCCGTTCTTGTCCCATTTCCCATAAAGGTATCCCTTATTCCGACTTTTATCCTGTTATTCATTCCTCCATCCTTGCCCGTTGGCAGGGTTTTTGGTCCTCTGTAGTTAGTAACAAGCTGCGTACTATCAAACGTAGTATGTCCCCATGACCTTCCTCCTACCACCGTAACCGGAGGTGGGAAACTGCTTTGGCAAGACTGCGGGTTGGCCATACTCGTTTAACCCACGGTCACTTAATGGAGCGCCACTCTGCTCCTTATTGTCCAAATTCCGTTGTCCCTGTTACAGTTGTGCATATGTCCTGTCGTTGAATGTCCTGACTTCCAGAACAAGCGTGTGTCTTGCTTTCCGACCATCCCTCAAGGTCACTTGTCCCTCGATAGAATTCTAAGTGAATCAGATACTTTTGATATCGTTCGCCTTATGCGTTTTTGTTCTCATATTGGCTTTTTTGGATATATCTAGCAGTCTCTGATCATTTCGCACTTTGATGGTGCTACATAGCCTTCCCGGTTTGGTGCCCTCTTTTGATAATTACTTACTAGTCCACTACACCAACATCAGACCCTTAAAAGAGATAGAGATTTTGAGGTATTTATCTCAAATTTCTCTATCTCCCAAGGGCACCAGAGTGGTGAGGGATTAATTCACGTTCTTTCATCAAGCCACTGTCAATGTGGGAAAACTCGTGTCTGGGCAATATGCACTCACTTGCTTAAACCACAAGAGAAGTTTAACAAACTTTAGACAACACCCACCAGTGGGTCTCTAACCCAGAAAGCACAACTACCTTCCAGTAGCTGCCATAACTAGTCATATATATATATATATATATATATATATATATATATATATATATATATATATATATATATATATATATATATATATATATATATATATATATATATATATATATATATATATATATATATATATATATATGAAAATAAACACGTGATTAAGAATGTGACAATGTCAGACCACGGAGGAAAAATGAAACAGGAAATTTCCTTAAGTACTTTCGTATATTAAATACATCTTCAGAAGGTCCTTTAAGAAGGAAATTAAGGAAATTTCCTGTTTCATTTTTCCTCCGTGGTCTGACATTGTCATATATATATATATATATATATATATATATATATATATATATATATATATATATATATATATATATATATATGTCGTACCTAGTAGCCAGAACGCACTTCTCAGCCTACTATGCAAGGCCCGATTTGCTTCATAAGCCAAGTTTTCATGAATTAATTGTTTTTGGACTACCTAACCTAACGTAACCTAACTTTTTCGGCTACCTAACCTATAAAGATAGGTTAGGTTTGGTTAGGTAGGGTTGGTTAGGTTCGATCATATATCTACGTTAATTTTAACTCCAATAAAAAAAATTGACCTCATACATAATGAAATGGGTAGCTTTATCATTTCATCAGAAAAAAAATAGAGAAAATATATTAATTCAGGAAAACTCGGCTTATTAGGCAAATCGGGCCTTGCATAGTAGGCTAAGAAGTGCGTTCTGGCTACTAGGTACGACATATATATATATATATATATATATATATATATATATATATATATATATATATATATATATATATATATATATATATATATATATATTGTTAAATATGACCGAAAAAGTAAGATTAATAATTCTAACACGAATTTTCTCAATCTTTCGTACATTTCGCTTCACTGTTGGAGGTAAATCAAAAATCAATTCTCCAAAATTCATTTTTATTTCTAGTCTGACGCGACATGAGCGCGTTTCGTAAAACTTATTACATTTTCAAAGACTTTAGTTCACAAATACACAACTGAATAGAACTTACGCATCTCCGATTTTATATCTACATTTGAGTGAGGTGGAAGGGGTGATGTGGCATTAACACAAGACAGAACAAAATGTGGTATTAATAGGGTATTAATTTCATCAACACAAGACAGAACAAGAGTATTAATAGGGTATTAATTTCATCAACACAAGACAGAACACGAAACAATGGATATTGAATAGAAGTGTTTGTAGAAAGCCTATTGGTCCATATTTCTTGATGCTTCTATATTGGAGTCTTGAGGTGGGTAGAATATAGTTGTGCAATAATTGGCTGTTGATTGCTGGTGTTGACTTCTTGATGTGTAGTGCCTCGCAAACGTCAAGCCGCCTGCTATCGCTGTATCTAGCGATGATTTCTGTGTTGTTTACTAGGATTTCTCTGGCGATGGTTTGGTTGTGGGAAGAGATTATATGTTCCTTAATGGAGCCAATTCCTTCAGGAACTTCAATGCACATTTTCCCCACGAACCGAGGGTCTCCGAGCCGATCGGAACAAAGCTGTAGCAGTGTGCTAGACCTATATATATATATATATATATATATATATATATATATATATATATATGTCGTACCTAATAGCCAGAACGCACTTCTCAGCCTACTATTCAAGGCCCGATTTGCCTAATAAGCCAAGTTTTCATGAATTAATGTTTTTTCGTCTACCTAACCTACCTAACCTAACCTAACCTAGCTTTTTTTGGCTACCTAACCTAACCTTACCTATAAATATAGGTTAGGTTAGGTTAGGTAGGGTTGGTTAGGTTTGGTCATATATCAACGTTAATTTTAACTCCAATAAAAAAAATTGACCTCATACATAGTGAAAAGGGTTGCTTTATCATTTCATAAGAAAAAAATTGTAGTAAATATATTAATTCAGGAAAACTTGGCTTATTAGGCAAATCGGGCCTTGAATAGTAGGCTGAGAAGTGAGTTCTGGCTACTAGGTACGACATATATATATATATATATATATATATATATATATATATATATTTATATATATATATATATATGTCGTACCTAGTAGCCAGAACGCACTTCTCAGCCTACTATGCAAGGCCCGATTTGCCTAATAAGCCAAGTTTTCCTGAATTAATATATTTTCTAAATTTTTTTTCTTATGAAATGATAAAGCTACCCATTTCATTATATATGAGGTCAATTTTTTTTTATTGGAGGTAAAATTAACTAAGATATATGACAGAACCTAACCAACCCTACCTAACCTAACGTAACCTATCTTTATAGGTTAGGTTAGGTTAGGTAAACGAAAAAAGTTAGGTTAGGTTAGGTTAGGTAGGTTAGGTAGTCGTAAAAACAATAATTCATGAAAACTTGGCTTATTAGGCAAATCGGGCCTTGCATAGTAGGCTGAGAAGTGAGTTCTGGCTACTAGGTACGACATATATATATATATATATATATATATATATATATATATATATAATATACTATAATTTCAAGGTTAGGGGTGGTATAAACCCCTTATTTATCTGTTAGGTTTAGGAAAATCGGGTTATGTATAATTCATTTTAAGATATAATGAATTATATCCCTTTCTGAAAAATATGTTGTAAAATGGAGTTCAGATCCAGGTATATAAGGTGAGGTTAAGACTGGTTAAGTTGAACTGATGTAGAGAAAATTCCCAAGTATAAATTTCTAGAAAATGTCTATACAAATTGTGTTATGGATTGTATTTTTCCAAGTTGTGTGTGTTTGTATTTTTTGCATGTTGTTTATTAACTGCGCAAGTTACGTATTATTTCTGCGAATTGTGTACTTGTGCTAGTTGTTTATAATAGTATTTGTGCAAGTTCTGTATTAATTGTGCAATATGTGTACTGTTTGTACAAGTTGTGTATAAATTTTGCATGTTTTGTAATTGTATATTTGCAAATTGTGTATTTGTGCCAGTTATGTATTGACTGTAATTGTGTAAGCTGTGTAATTATTGTGCAAGATGTTTATTAATTGTACAGATATGTTTATTAATTATGGAATATGGTTATTAACTGTCCAAGTTTTGAAATTTTATTTGTGCGAATTATGTATTTGTGCTAGTTGTGTGAATGTATTTATGCAGTTTTTGCATTAATTGTTTTAGTGTTAGTTTTGTAAATAGTGTATTTTGCATATTGTGTTTCATTACAATTATGTAGTGGAACTTATACAATTTATACTAAATACAATTGCTTTGTGTAAGTTCAGTATGTGTTGTAAAAAGAAGGTCTTCCTGTGAAAGTGAATTTGCTTTCTGTGATAGTGTGTAAGCATTTTGTGAACTTATTTTTATGAAGTTGTGTAATTTTTTTGAAAATACATTTTGTTTGTTTGAGCGTATATGGAATTTGTATGTTGTATGTTTTAACTTTGTGAATTTAAGTTGTATGTACAACTGTGTTATTTTTGGTTATGGCAATCAATCATGATTATATCTTAACATACTTTTATCTCAAATTATCATTAAACTTTGCATATTTCAATGTAACATATACACACGCCCTCAGTATGTCATCAAATTAATGTAGCCAGGGGAATATTTATACATGTAATAATATTTGTTGTTTAAATTCATAAGGGTAGTTAGCAATATTTTGGACTTGCTTGAATAATTTGGATATTTTGCTGATGGATATGCATAAATATTATGGGTATTAAAAATTTAAAGATTATTGGAATGAATGTAAAACTCATTTTTTGCTAAAATCTGGCCAATAATTTAAATGGTTTACGAATTAATCAATTACATCCTACTAAACAGAGGTCACGTTTGCGAAAAAGTGGGCTATTGAGATTGTGTGTATGTATGTATGTATGTATGTATGTATGTATGTATGTATGTATGTATGTATGTATGTATGTATGTATGTATGTATGTATGTATGTATGCATGTATGTATGTATGTATGTATGTATGTACTCACCTCACCTAATTGTACTCACCTAATTGTGCTTGCGGGGGTTGAGCTTTGGCTTTTTGGTCCCGCGTCTCAACCGTCAATCAACTGGTGTACAGATTCCTGAGCCTACTGGGCTCTATCATATCTACATTTGAAACTGTGTATGGAGTCAGCCTCCACCACATCACTTCCTAGTGCATTATATTTATTAACTACTCTGACACTGAAAAAAATCTTTCTAACGTCTCTGTGGCTCATCTGGGTACGAAGTTTCCACCTGTGTCCCCTTGTTTGTATGTATGTATGTATGTATGTATGTATGTATGTATGTATGTATGTATGTATGTATGTATGTATGTATGTATGTATGTATGTATGTATGTATGCATGTACTCACCTAGTTGTGCTTGCAGAGGTTGAGCTCTGGCTCTTTGGTCCCGCGTCTCAACTGTCAATCAACTGATGTACAGATTCCGAGCCTACTGGGCTCTATCATATCTACATTTGAAACTGTGTATGGAGTCAGCCTCCACCACATTACTACCTAATGCATTCCATCTCTTAACTATTCTGACATTGAAAAAGTTTTCTAACGTCCCTGAGGCTCATTTGGGTACTTAGTTCCACTTGTGTTCCCTTGTTCACGTACCACCCGTGTTAAATAGTTTATCTTTATCCCTGTCAATTCCTCTGAAAATTTTGTAGGTATTGATCATGTCTCTCCTTACTCTTCTGTCTTCCAGTGCCGTGAGATGCATTTCCCGCAACCTTTCCTCGTAACTCATGCCTCATAGTTCTGGGACTAGCCTAGTGGCATATCTCAGAAGGTTTTCAAGCTTCGCCTTGTGCTTGACAAGGTACAGGCTCCATGCTGGGGCCGCATACTCCAGGATTGGCCTTACATATGTGGCATACAAGGTTCTGAATGATTCCTTACACAGGTTCTTGAAGGCAGTTCTGATGTTAGCCCGCCTCACATATGCCGCAGATGTTATTCTTTTGATGTGGGCTTTAGGAGACAGGTTTGGTGTGATATCAACTCCTAGATCTTTCTCTCTGTCCTTTTCATGAAGGACTTCATCTCCCATTCTGTATCCTGTGTCTGGTTTCCTGTTTCCTCTGCCTAGTTTCATTATCTTACATTTACTCGGATTGAATTTTAGTAACCATTTGTTGGACCATTCATTCAGTCTGTCTAGGTCATCTTGTAGCCTCATACTATCTTCCTCCGTCTTGATCCTCCTCATAATTTTTGCATCATCAGCAAACAATGAGAGGAATGATTCTATACCATCTGGAAGATCATTTACATATATAAGAAACTGTATGGGTCCATGGACTGAACCCTGCGGGACTCCACTGGTGACGTCTCCCCAATCTGAGACCTCACCCCATCACAGTGACTCGTTGTCTTCTGTTACTTAGATGCTCCCGGATCCAATGGAGAACCTTCCCTTTCACTCCTGCCTGCATCTCCAGCTTTTGCACTCGTCTCTGGTATGGCTTTCTGGCAATCCAAAAATATGCAGTATGTCCACCCCTCTCTTTCTTGTCTGATTCTTGTTGCCTGATCGTAGAATTAAATTAATCCTGTGATGCATGACTTGCCATCCCTGAAACCATGTTAGTGTTGTGTCACAAAGTTCCTTCGCTCCAGATGTTCCACTAGCTTTTTTCGTACAATTTTTTCCAATAGCTGGCATGGTATGCATGTTAGGGACACTGGCCTGTAGTTCAGTGCCTCCTGTCTATTCCCCTTCTTGTATATCGGGACTACGTTTGCCGTCTTCCACATTTTTGGCAGTTCATCTGTTACCAGTGATTGAGTGATACCAGTGATACACCATTGAGAATGGCAGGCACAGTGCTTCTGCTCCTTCCTTTAGTATCCATGGTGATATTCCATCCGGGGCCTATAGCCTTTGTCACATCCAACTCTAGCAAAAGCTTCCTTACATCCCCACTGCTAATCTCAAATTCCTCTAGTGGTGCATGGTTAGGTATTCCTTCTCTAATCTCCAGATCTTCTCCTTGCTCTAATGTGAACACTTCCTGGAATTTCTTATTGAGTTCCTCGCACACTTCTTTGTCGTTTGTAGTGAATCTGTCTGCCCTTATCCTCAGTTTCATTACCTGTTCCTTCACTGTTGTCTTTCTCCTGATGTAGCTATGCAGCAATTTGGGTTGAGTCCTAGCCTTGCTTGCTATGTGATTTTCATATTGCCCTTCTGCCTCTCTTCTCACCCTGACGTATTCATTCCTGGCTCTCTGGTATCCTTCTCTGCTCTCAAATGTCCTGTTATTTCTATAGTTTCTCCATCCTCTTTTACTTTGTTGCTTAGCTAGCTTACATCTCTGGTTAAACCATGGGTTTCTCACCTGCATTTAACTTTGTATCTTTTGGGCTGGGATAAATTTTCCTGCTGCCTCCTTGCACTTCTGCGTGATGTATTCCATCATGTCTTGGGTCGTCTTTCCTCTTAGCTCTGTTTCCAATGTTATATCCGTTGCTAGCCTTTTGCTTTCAGTTCCCTTTCTCGAGTACTTTAACCCTTCTTCGACCAGATACTCAAACATCAGTACACTGTGATCACTCATTCCTACTGGGGCCTCGAAGTCAATTTCCCTTATGTCAGAGTCAATTACAGTGAAGACTAGGTCGAGTCTTGCTGGTTCATCGTTTCCCCACTTTCTTAATTGTGGGTTCCCAGACATGCTGGCTTAAAAAAAAAATTGTTGCCACCACCAGTAGTTTAGCTCTTCATGTTTTCTTTCCTCCATGTGGTACCTTGTTCTCCCAGTCTACTCCTCCCTGATTGAAGTCCCCTATGTTGAGCAGATGGGATCAAATTCTACAGGCAGCAGAGGCTGCCCTCTCAATTATATTGTTAACTGCCATGTTGTTTCTGTCATACTCTAGCCTGGGTCTTCTGTCGTTTGGTGGAGGGTTATATATCACTGCTACTACTACTCTTGGTCCTCCCATTGTCATGGTGACTGTTATGTAGTCTCTAAACCCTTCACAGCCTGGGATAACTATCTCCTTGAAACTCCATTTCTTTCTCATGAGTAGGGCCACTCCACCTCCTCCCCTCCTCTTTCCTTATTATAATGTTGTCCTGGGGAAACACCGCATTTGTTATGATTCCTGACAGTTTTGTTTCCATGAGTCTAATTACATCTGGGTTTACTTCTTGTGCTCTTTCCCTAAGTTTACTTGCCTTGCTTGTAATCCCATCTATGTTCGAGTACATCACCTTGTAGCTCACTCTTTTCTGTCCATCCTCAGTTTCTGTTGATTCCACTGGAGTAGGTAAACATGGAGAGTCTGGGATGGGGAGGGGGAAGGGGGAGGGCTGGGTTGTGAGAGAGGCTGAGGATGAGGGGGACCTGAGTTGTGAGGTGGCTGGGAGGATCTGGTTTGGAGAGAGTATGGGTGAAGGGAGGGCTTGAAGAGGATGGGGGAGAAAGGAGGGCTTGGGGGGGGGGGAAGAAGAGGGGTAGGGAAGGAAGGAGGGTTTGGAGGGGGGGGGGATGAAAGGAGGGCTTAGGGGGAAAGGGGAGAAAGGAGGGCTTGGGAGGAGGGGGAGAAAAAGGGCTTGTGGGGGCAGGAGAGGAGGGAGGGCTTGGGGGGGGGGGTTGATGGAGAGAGGAGGGCTTAGTGGGGTGCGGGAGAAGGGACAGCTTAGGAGGGGGGATGGGGGAGAAGTGAAAGATAGAGGGGTGGGGAGAAGGGAGGGCTTAAGGTGGTCGGGGAGCGTAGGGGCTGAGGCAGGTAGGACTTCTATTGGGTGGGAGGCGGGTGTGATCCTGCTCCTACTGGGGCTGTTGAACTGCCTGTGGAGGGTTCCCCACTCCTTTCTGGGATCGTAGGGTTCTGGGCTGTGGTTTCTTGATTCCTACCCCTCTCCTTGTGCTACTTCCTCGCTTCTGTTGCCCTCAATGTCTCCTCCATGGACATATCCCTCTGCAGGAATACTTTTTTGAACTTCAGTACATTGAATAGGCTGCTCTTCCATGCTAAAAAAAATTCTTTTGTGTCCTCGCTTTTGAAAACAACTTTTATCAATTGATCTTTGTCCTTGTTGTATTGGCCAAGTCTGAAAACCTTTTCTATTCTATTTCTATTTTCTGTTCTTCCCTCTCCATCTGTACCCCTTCAAGGATCTCTTTGACTGTGGCTTTGTACATATCTCTCCTTTCCCCTGGAGTGGCCCCCTATTGGCTCTTTAATACCTACTACGATTACTGCTCTTTTTCTCTCTATCAGTCATCTAGACCATCTTGCTGCTTCTTGAGAAGTAGCAACTTTCTTGGCAATTTCCTGAACGGCAGAGACAACTTCTGGGGTTCTTCTAATTATGCCTGCAAATGTGGGTTGTATTGGAGAAGTCTCTTCTACGGATACATTACCATCTTCCTGAGGGCTGGTTCGTGTCTGATATTGGGGATTCTCTTTCAGGCTTTTAATCTCCTCCCTTGCCTCATTAAGTTCATCCTGCAGGTTGGCTACCTTTTCCCCCATTACCTTTAGTTCCTCCCTGATTTCTCTCAACATTTTAAAGAGTATCCTGAAGTGAGACATAATCCTTCTCCTCCCTCTGTGTTACATCTTCAACCTGCCATGTTTGTTTCCTATTCCAATTCTCCAGTCCAATGTGTGTGTGTGTGTGTTGTTACGCGTCGCTCACCTTGGCCTTGTGTTATTTGAGATTACAGTTAAACAGCAGGGGATCATGCTACTGATCCTGTAACTTCACTCCATGGGTCTTTGCTCCCTCCACTAGGGTACCATGCATCGTCCCCCAGGGAGCTCTCCTAGTCATGCTTGAAGACCACTATTTGACCTTGGACCCAAGGGGCAGAGGAGAAGGCCCAGCCCACACTGCTAAGCTCAATCCTGCAGTGTGTGACTACCCACCGATCCTGCCCACCTGTGCATGGCAAAGTTTTGCCGCACTCCCGGCAGTAACCTCAATTCCACTTCTTCCTTTCTGGTCACCAGCTGGGTAATTCTATCTGCGTCCCACCATCACTGTTGGTTCGAATATGATGTCGTATCTACAGCCCAGGACCTCTTCCTACATAATGCCTGTGCTAGAATTCAAATACACCTTCGTGTTGCCAACCCAGGGTCACCTTCTAAGAAATGCCAATACCAGTATTCAAATATAATCTAATGTTGCCAACCCAGGGTCTCCTTCAATATAATGCCAGTACCAGTGGTATAATCATATATCATTCACCCACAATGCTCAATGAGATCAAGGTGACACCAAAAGCAATGATAAAATAATAAAGTTTACTCAAAAAGCAACCTACAGACACAAGAGATATCTATATATATTCTTATGGAAATAAGAATGGTGACAGCAGCACTCCTCTGGTGGCCACCGGCAACTCGCATCAGCTGATCGAGTTTAAATGTACCACTGGCCCCTCACTGGAAAGGAGGGGGGCGACTCCATCAGCGCAGCTCCTCAGTCCTCCACAGGTCGGCCACTCGCTGTCTTCACCAGGCAGTAGATAACATACACGTGCTGTCCCACAGCCTAATCTACTCCTATGACTCCTAGAAACACTCTAGTAAATACTTAGATATAACAATAGGCCTATCTTGCCTAACGTCAAGGAAAATATGGGAGGGAAAACTGATCTACCTTATCCAATCCTGCCCTCACACGCCTGGACTCCGGTGGTCACTGGATCCTAAGTCCCTCACGTCGTTTCTTGACGTTCCAGATGATTCACCAATCCATAGGTGTCATGAAGACTCTCGTCATCGCCGTACTCGTTCCCTTAGCAAAGTTCCTGGGCGCTGACAGCACCAGTCGTTACTGCACACGTCGTTTCCCTCAAGCCCTCCTTCACCGAGACTACTCACTCATAGATCAGGATGCGTCTTCTCCCTTCTGAGTTCCTAGTGGGCGTGAGAGAGCTATTATGTCTTGAGGCTCACTTTCTTCTGTCCCTTCTCAAATCGCCTCCTTGGTGAGTGTTCTGCTGGTGGGGGAAGCTGTTCCATGGGTATGAGGATTTGTGAGGTGGATAACAGGGTTGCAGAGGATACTGGGATGAGGGGTGGGGGGTTAAGTGAAGGGGGAGGGGACAGGGAGGGTATGGGGTGAAAGGGGAGGGAAAACAGGAAGGAAAGGGGAGGAGGAGTAGAAGGGTGGGGATTGGGTGTGAGGGGAGGGAGATTTGGCTGAGTATTTGAGTGGGGGCAGGGAGGGTTTGGGGTAGGGGGGTTTTCTATGCAGAGGAGGGTGGTGGTGTTGCCCTCCTCGCTGGTGTTACTGGGTAGCTGGTTGTGGGTTCCCCCCCCCCCCTCGCATCTGGGGATGATGTGTTGGGAGCTGTGATTTCCTGGTTTTTCCCTCTCACCCTGCGCTTCTTCCTTGATTCTGCCTCCATGGCCCTCTCCTCCCTCGTCATGTCGCTCTGGAGGAATACATTTTTGAATTCTCCCACATGTTGCAGGTGGCTTTTCTTTGTTAGAATCATCTCCTTTGTGTTCTCGTTTGCAAACACTATCTTTAACACACGGTCTCGGTCTTTTTTGTACCAGCCTAGCCTGAAAACCTTCTCAATGCTATGCTCAGCCCCTTCCATGTTTAGTGCCTTCAGTATTTCATTCACTGCCACTTTGTCCTTATCATTCCACTCTTTCCTATGTTTGTGTGTGTGTGTGTGTACTCACCTAGTTGTACTTACCTAGTTGTGTCTGCAGGATCGAGCATTGACTCTTGGATCCCGCCTTTCGAGCATCGGTTGTTTACAGCAATGACTCCTGTCCCATTTCCCTATCATACCTGGTTTTAAAATTAAGAATAGTATTTGCTTCCACAACCTGTTCCTGAAGTGCATTCCATTTTCCCACTACTCTCACGCTAAAAGAAAACTTCCTAACATCTCTGTGACTCATCTGAGTTTCAAGCTTCCATCCATGTCCCCTCGTTCTGTTACTATTCCGTGTGAACATTTCGTCTATGTCCACTCTGTCAATCCCTCTGAGTATCTTATACGTTCCTATCATGTCCCCCCTCTTCCTTCTTCTTTCTAGTGTTGTAAGGCACAGTTCCCTCAGGCGCTCCTCATACCCCATCCCTCGTAGCTCTGGGACGAGTCTCGTTGCAAACCTCTGAACCTTTTCCAGTTTCATTATATGCTTCTTCAGATGGGGACTTTATGATGAGGCGGCATACTCTAAGACTGGCCTCACGTAGGCAGTGTAAAGCGTCCTAAATGCCTCCTTACTTAGGTTTCTGAATGATGTTCTAACTTTTGCCAGTGTAGAGTACGCTGCTGTCGTTATCCTATTTATATGTGCCTCAGGAGATAGATTAGGTGTTACGTCCACTCCCAGGTCTCTTTCACGCATCGTCACAGGTAGGCTGTTCCCCTTCATTGTGTACTGTCCCTTTGGTCTCCTATCTCCTAGTCCCATTTCCATAACTTTACATTTGCTCGTGTTGAATTCCAGTAGCCATTTCTCTGACCATCTCTGCAACCTGTTCAGGTCCTCTTGGAGGATCCTGCAATCCTCATCTGTCACAACTCTTCTCATCAACTTTGCGTCATCCGCAAACATCGACATGTAGGACTCTACGCCTGTAAACATGTCGTTAACATATATAAGAAATAGAATTGGTCCCAGCACCGATCCTTGTGGTACTCCACTTGTTACTGTTCGCCAGTCTGTGTGTGTGTGTGTGTGTGTGTGTGTGTGTGTGTGTGTGTGTGTGTGTGTGTGTGTGTGTGTGTGTGTGTGTGTGTGTGTGTGTGTGTGTGTGTGTGTGTGTGTGTGTGTGTGTGTGTGTATGTGTGTGTGTGTATGTGTATGTGTGTGTGTGTGTGTGTGTGTGTGTACTCACCTAGTTGTACTCACCTAGTTGTGTTTGCGGGGGTTGAGCTCTGGCTCTTTGGTCCCGCCTCTCAACCGTCAATCAACAGGTGTACAGATTCCTGAGCCTATCGGGCTCTGTCATATCTACACTTGAAACTGTGTATGGAGTCAGCCTCCACCACATCACCCCCTAATGCATTCCATTTGTCAACCACTCTGACACTAAAAAAGTTCTTTCCAATATCTCTGTGGCTCATTTGGGCACTCAGTTTCCACCTGTGTCCCCTTGTGCGTGTTCCCCTTGTGTTAAATAGACTGTCTTTATCTACCCTATCAATCCCCTTCAGAATCTTGAATGTGGTGATCATGTCCCCCCTAACTCTTCTGTCTTCCAGCGAAGTGAGGTTTAATTCCCGTAGTCTCTCCTCGTAGCTCATACCTCTCAGCTCGGGTACTAGTCTGGTGGCAAACCTTTGAACCTTTTCCAGTTTAGTCTTATCCTTGACTAGATATGGACTCCATGCTGGGGCTGCATACTCCAGGATTGGCCTGACATATGTGGTATACAAAGTTCTGAATGATTCTTTACACAAGTTTCTGAATGCCGTTCGTATGTTGGCCAGCCTGGCATATGCCGCTGATGTTATCCGCTTGATATGTGCTGCAGGAGACAGGTCTGGCGTGATATCAACCCCCAAGTCTTTTTCCTTCTCTGACTCCTGAAGAATTTCCTCTCCCAGATGATACCTTGTATCTGGCCTCCTGCTCCCTACACCTATCTTCATTACATTACATTTGGTTGGGTTAAACTCTAACAACCATTTGTTCGACCATTCCTTCAGCTTGTCTAGGTCTTCTTGAAGCCTCAAACAGTCCTCTTCTGTTTTAATCCTTCTCATAATTTTAGCATCGTCCGCAAACATTGAGAGAAATGAATCGATACCCTCCGGGAGATCATTTACATATATCAGAAACAAGATAGGACCGAGTACAGAGCCCTGTGGGACTCCACTGGTGACTTCACGCCAATCGGAGGTCTCACCCCTCACCGTAACTCTCTGCTTCCTATTGCTTAGATACTCCCTTATCCACTGGAGCACCTTACCAGCTACACCTGCCTGTCTCTCCAGCTTATGTACCAGCCTCTTATGCGGTACTGTGTCAAAGGCTTTCCGACAATCCAAGAAAATGCAGTCCGCCCAGCCCTCTCTTTCTTGCTTAATCTGTGTCACCTGATCGTAGAATTCTATCAAGCCTGTAAGGCAAGATTTACCCTCCCTGAATCCATGTTGGCGATTTGTCACGAAGTCCCTTCTCTCCAGATGTGTTACCAGGCTTTTTCTCACGATCTTCTCCATCACCTTGCATGGTATACAAGTCAAGGACACTGGCCTGTAGTTCAGTGCCTCTTGTCTGTCGCCCTTTTTGTATATTGGGACCACATTCGCCGTCTTCCATATTTCTGGTAGGTCTCCCGTCTCTAGTGATTTACTATACACTATGGAGAGTGGCAAGCAAAGTGCCTCTGCACACTCTTTCAGTACCCATGGTGAGATCCCATCTGGACCAACCGCCTTTCTAACATCCAGATCCAGCAGGTGTCTCTTGACCTCCTCTCTCGTAATTTCGAACTCCTCCAAGGCCGCCTGGTTTACCTCCCTTTCTCCTAGCACAGTGACCTCACCCTGTTCTATTGTGAAGACCTCCTGGAACCTCTTGTTGAGTTCCTCACACACCTCTCTGTCATTCTCTGTATACCTGTCCTCGCCTGTTCTAAGTTTCAATACCTGTTCTTTCACTGTTGTTTTCCTTCTGATGTGACTGTGGAGTAGCTTTGGTTCGGTCTTGGCTTTGTTTGCTATATCATTTTCAAAATTTTTCTCTGCTTCTCTTCTCACCCTGACGTACTCATTCCTGGTTCTCTGGTATCTCTCCCTGCTTTCTGGTGTTCTGTTATTCCGGAAGTTCCTCCACGCCTTTTTGTTCAGTTTCTTCGCTTCCATACATGCCCTATTATACCATGGATTCTTCTGTTGCTTCTCGGATTTTTCCCTTTGGGCCGGGATGAACCTGTTTACTGCCTCCTGACACTTGTGGGTAACATAGTCCATCATACCCTGTACAGACTTGTCTCTGAGGTCTGTGTCCCAAGGTATTTCACTTAGGAAACTTCTCATCTGTTCATAATTCCCCTTTCGGTATGCCAGCCTTTTGATTCCTAGTTCTTTTTGGGGGGAGATAAGTCCTAGCTCTACCAGGTACTCAAAGTTCAATACACTGTGGTCACTCATTCCCAAGGGCGCTTCCATCTTAACTTCCTTTATATCCCATTCATTTAGGGTAAATATCAAATCAAGCATTGCTGGTTCATCTTCTCCTCTCATTCTTGTTGGCTCTTTGGTATGCTGGCTTAGAAAGTTTCTTGTTGCCACGTCCAGCAGCTTAGCTCTCCATGTTTCTGGTCCTCCATGCGGGTCTCTGTTCTTCCAATCTATCTTCCCATGGTTGAAGTCTCCCATAATTAGTAGTCCAGATCCATTCCTGCTAGCAACAGAAGCTGCTCTTTCTATTATGTTAATGGTGGCCATGTTGTTTCTATCATATTCCTGTCTAGGTCTTCTGTCATTTGGTGGTGGATTATATATGACTGCGACTATAATTTTTTTCCCTCCATTTGTTACAGTACCTGCTATGTAGTCACTGAAACCTTCACAGCCCTGAATATCCATCTCCTCAAAATCCCAGCCTTTTCTTACCAGCAGAGCTACACCACCCCCACCTCTTCCTTCCCTCTCTTTCCGCATAACATAATAGTCCTGTGGAAACACTGCATTTGTTATTGTTTTCGTGATCTTTGTTTCTGTGAGGGCTATTATGTCTGGGTTTTCCTCTAGTACCAGTTCTCCAAGCTCATTTGCTTTATTTGTAACTCCATCTATGTTAGTGTACATCGCTTTGAGGCTCACTTTCTTCTGTCCCTTCTCAAATCGCCTCCTTGGTGAGTGTTCTGCTGGTGGGGGAGGCTGTTCCATGGGTGTGAGGACCTGTGAGGTGGGTAACAGGATCTCAGAGG
Organism: Procambarus clarkii; assembly: GCF_040958095.1. NCBI lineage: Eukaryota > Metazoa > Arthropoda > Malacostraca > Decapoda > Cambaridae > Procambarus > Procambarus clarkii. Next base: position 25,446,159 of record NC_091187.1, read on the forward strand.
ATACTGGAATGAGGGGCGGGGGATCCAGTGAAGGGGGAGGGACAGGGAGGGTATGGGGTGAAAGGGGAGGGAGGACGGGAAGGAAAGGGGGGGAGGGAGGACTCGGGAGGAGGGGAGGGTGGGGATTGGGTGTGGGGGGAGGGAGATTTGGCTGAACTTTTGAGTGGGGGCAGGGAGGGTTTGGGGTAGGGGGGTTTTCTATGCAGAGGAGGGAGGCGGGGTTGTCCTCCCTTCTGGTGTTACTGGGTAGCTGGTTGTGGGTTCCCCCCTCGCCTCTGGGGGTGTTGTGTTGGTAGCTGTGACTTCCTGGTTTTCCCCTCTCGCCCTGCGCCTCTTCCTTGCTTCTGCCGCCACGGCTCTCTCCTCCCTTGTCATGTCTCGCTGGAGGAATACATTTTTTAATTTTCCCACGTTTTTCAGGGAGCTCTTCCTTGATAGGATCCTCTCCTTTGTGTTCTCGTTTGCAAACACTATCTTTATCATTCGGTCTCGGTCTTTGTTGTACCGGCCTAGCCTGAAAACCTTCTCAATGCTATGCTCGGCCCCTTCCATGTCTAGTGCCTTTAGTACTTCATTTACTGCTGCTTTGTCCTTGTCATTCCACTCTGTCCTATTGGTTCCTTCCTGTTCCCTAATACCCACAGCAACCACTGATCTTTTCCTTTCCAGCAGTTGGCTAGTGGAGCGTGCCACCTCCTGCGAGGTGGCTGCTTTCATGGCCACCTCCATCACTGCAGTCATTACTTCAGAGTTATTTTTTTTTAGTATTTCCGCAAATGTTGCTTTTATTGTGGCATTCTCATCCAGAAAACTATTACCACCTTCTCCCTGGGTGGTTTTCTGACTCTCAGCCTCGATACCATTCTCTTTGAGGGTTCTAATCTCCTCCTTTGCTGCTGTCAGCTCTCTTTTCAGGTTGCTTATTTCGTTCTTCATTTCCTGCATCATTTCTTGCATCTCACTCTTGATGTCCTCCAGAAACTGGGCGAACATTTCCTTCATCTCGTCACTTTGGCTCTTTCCTGCTCCCCTGGGACCTCTGGCTGCCATCTTGACCCTGTTGGGATGGGGGAGGGAGAGAGAGAGAGAGGGGGAGAGAGAGAGAGAGAGAGAGAGAGAGAGAGAGAGAGAGAGAGAGAGAGAGAGAGAGAGAGAGAGAGAGAGAGAGAGAGAGAGAGAGAGAGAGAGAGAGAGAGAGAGAGAAAGGGAGTGATAAAGGGAGAGATAAATGGGTGGGTAGGGGGGGATCCGACCCTTCCACTGAAGTGAGAAGAAGGTAGAAGGGGAGGGGGGGGAGGAGATGGAGAGAGAGGCGGGAGGGAGAGGAGAGGGAGAGAGTGGATGAGGAAGAGAGCGGGTGAGGGAGAGAGCGGGTAAGGGAGAGAGGGGGGGAGGTGTGTGTGTGTGTGTGTGGGCAGAGAGGGAGGGGGAAGGAAAGAGAGGGAGGGGGAGGGAGGGGGAAGGAAAGAGAGGGAGGGAGAGGGGGAGGGAGGGAGGGAGAGAGAGAGAGAGAGAGGGAGAGAGAGAGAGAGAGAGAGAGAGAGAGAGAGAGAGAGAGAGAGAGAGAGAGAGAGTGAGAGAGAGAGAGAGAGAGAGAGAGAGCAGGAGAGAGAGAGAGCAGGAGAGAGATAGTGGGAGTGGGAGAGAGGGAGTGGGAGAGAGGGAGAGTGGGGAGGGGAAGAGTGTGTGTATGGGCGATGCGGGGGACTGGGGGTGGGGGGGGGGGGCGGAGATGGCGGCTAAGTCAGGTCAGGTCAGGTGGTGGGGTCAAGAGGGGGGGGGGATAGTAAGGTCTATCCCAGGTGTTAATGCCTTTTCCCCTGACTGAACAATTGTGTGTGTGTGTGCGCGTGCACGTGTGTGTGTGCGTGCACGTGTGTGTGTGTCTGTTTTAGCGTGTGCACACTTGTGTGCGTGTATACGTACGTGGGCGGGCGTGCTTGTATGTGTCAAGATATCCCTTATGCGTTACCTCTGCCTAAATGAGCCACTCTGAGATTTTTAAATATATTTGATATCCTGAACGAGAATTTGATAATCTTTTACCTCAATCTGTACACCTGATTAATTGACCAGAGAGGGGTACATACCAGACTGCCTCCCGCTCACACAACCAGATGAGTAAGGGCAGGGCGATGTATGATGACGATGTTTATCCTTCGTTGTCTCCCACTAGGTGATTCACTAAATGCTGGTAGATTGATGAGGTCTTCTTCTCTGTCTACACAAAGCTCTGGAGTCAGTCACTGTATCGTTATGTGACAGTTCACTAATTCACTGTACCACTGATCACAGTCACCACTCACAGCACAATCAGGTAGCTCCACGGCGGGTCGCCCCACCCGGTCAGGTCACACACTTACATGCACCGGTGATGCCCTAGCTCCACTTTTCGTTTCTTCGCCAAATCTTCGCACTATCGCTAGCGATATGACTATGCTATGTAGCACCCTGCTAGCTACACACTGCGAGAGGCCAAATACTATGATCTAGCCTCTATACTCCTTCAATGTCCCGAGAAATTGACGAATTTCCGCGGACCTCACTAATCGCGTGTCTCCTACAGACTCCCGCGGAAATGTGTCATGTGTGTGCGTGCGTGTGTGTGTGTGTGCGTGCGTGTGTGTGTGTGTGTGTGTGCGTGCGTGTGTGTGTGTGTGTGTGTGTGTGTGTGCGTGCGTGTGTGTGGTGTGTATGTGTGTGGTGTGTGGGGTGTGTATGTATGGGGAGGTTAGAGGGAGGGATATTGGGTGAAAGGGGAAGAGGCACAGAAGAGATCTATTTTTGTATGCTTAGATGTGTGTGCGTGCGTGTGTGTGTGTGTGCGTGCGTGTGTGTGTGTGTGTGTGTGCGTGCGTGTGTGTGTGTGTGTGCGTGCGTGTGTGTGGTGTGTATGTGTGTGGTGTGTGGGGTGTGTATGTATGGGGAGGTTAGAGGGAGGGATATTGGGTGAAAGGGGAAGAGGCACAGAAGAGATCTATTTTTGTATGCTTAGTGGAAGGAGAGGGAGGAGGAGGAGAGTGAGAGATTGGAGTAATGGTCAGTTGTCAACTAAGTGTCAAAGACCCCTATTTGGATGGTTCCATGCAACATGTTCTCTTAAAAATAACGTCACGTTTTTGGCCGTTTGCTCATATGACCGAAAATGGACGTAATTTGAAAATAAAAAAAAATAAATTAAAATTAATCTACATTTGAAACTGTGTATGGAGTCAGCCTCCACCACATCACTGCCTAGTGCATTCCATTTATTAACTACTCTGACACTGAAAAAATTCCTTCTGACGTCTCTGTGGCTCATGTGGGTACTCAGTTTCCACCTGTGTCCCCTTGTTCGCGTCTCACCAGTGTTGAATAGTTTATCCTTGTTTACCCAGTCGATTCCCCTGAGGATTTTGTAGGTTGTGATCATGTCTCGCCTTACTCTTCTGTCTTCCAGTGTCGTAAGGTGCATTTCCCGCAGCCTTTCCTCATAACTCATGCCTCTTAGTTCTGGGACTAGTCTAGTGGCATACCTTTGGACTTTTTCCAGCTTCGTCTTGTGCTTGACAAAGTACGGGCTCCATGCTGGGGCTGCATACTCCAGGATTGGTTTTACATATGTGGTGTACAAGATTCTGAATGATTCCTTACACAGGTTCCTGAACGCTGTTCTGATGTTAGCCAGCCTCGCATATGCCGCAGACGTTATTCTTTTTATGTGGACTTCAGGAGACAGGTTTGGTGTGATATCAACTCCTAGATCTTTTTCTCTGTCCGTTTCATTAAGTACTTCATCTCCTATTCTGTATCCTGTGTCTGGCCTCCTGTTTCCACTGCCTAGTTTCCACTTTCCTAATCTCCACTGTGTGTGTTTGCTTGCACTCACCTAATTGTATTCACCTAATTGTGCTTGCGGGGGTTGAGCTTTGGCTCTTTGGTCCCGCCTCTCAACTGTCAATCAACTGGTGTACAGATTCCTGAGCCTACTGGGCTCTATCATATCTACATTTGAAACTGTGTATGGAGTCAGCCTCCACCACATCACTTCCTAGTGCATTCCATTTATTAACTACTCTGACACTGAAAAAATTCTTTCTAACGTCTCTGTGACTCATCTGGGTACTAAGTTTCCATCTGTGTCCCCTTGTTCGTGTCCCACCCGTGCTGAAGAGTTTGTCTTTGTCCACCCTGTGTGTGTGTGCTTGTGAGTGTGCGTGTCACGAGGGTCCGCTATATGTCACACTTCTACCCGGAATGAGCCACTTTGAGAGTCTAAATATATATGATAAACTGGACAAGATTTTTCTTATAATTTACTTCACTGTACATCAGTTAACTGACAGAAGCAGGCAGTACTCTCCGGTCAAAAACCTTCCCGCTCACACAAGCAGGTGAGTATATAATGATGACCTTATGTCGAGGTCCTCGGTGGATTCGTTGTCTCTCCCCGGGGTGTGGAGTCCACTCTTCCACTGAGTGCCAGTGGATCGGCGCTGCTGGTTGTTTCAGTGTGCTGTATCCTTTTGCCTGTTGTGTTACCGTTCACTAATTTACTGTAACACTGTTCACAATAGCCCAAGTATACCTTGATATAAATATGTAAACATCGGCCTCATGGCCCTATGCTCCCACGTGGCCTGGAGCTGTGATTATTCTGTTTAATACAAAAGTTCTAGTGTTATAAATAAATAAATGTTTATTTAGGTAAGGTACATACATACAAGAGATTTTACAAAGAATGATGGATTTATAGATAGGGCTAGTACATACAAGGCCTAAAGCCACTATTACGCAAAGCGTTTCGGGCATAAAAAACTTAAATGACTAAAGCTTAATACTAATTGAGTACTAAGAATAAAATGTGTTGAGAACAAATAAAAATAGAGATAAAAAAGGGAGGAACATGGCTGAAAACGCAGCACAAATACAATTAGGTCGACAAGCAGCGTTGTTTAAAAAAAACACAGGCATGGATTGACAATAGAGGGGTAAGGTAGGTTTCAGGGAATTTATTAGGTAGTACTTCGTTTTTATCTTAAACTGGTTGAGAGAGGTACAGTCTTTAACATGATTGGAAAGGTCATTCCACATTCTGGGTCCCTTGATTTGTAGAGCATTTCTAGTTTGATTAAGTCATACTCTTGGAATATCAAAACTGTATTTATTTCTGGTGTGGTGCTCATGGGTTCTGTTACAACCTTCAATGAAGCTTTTGAGGTCAGGATTGGCATTACAGTTCAGCGTTTTATATATGTATAATACACATGAGAGAATGTACAGTGACTTAATATCTAACATATTCAGAGATTTGAGTAGGGGTACCTTACCTTACCTTGAGGTTACCTTGAGGTGCTTCCGGGGCTTAGCGTCCCCGCGGCCCGGTCGTCGACCAGGCCTGGTTGCTGGACTTATCAACCAGGCTGTTGGACGCGGCTGCTCGCAGCCTGACGTATGAGTCACAGCTTGGTTCATCAGGTATCCTTTGGAGGTGCTTATCCAGTTCTCTCGTGAACACTGTGAGGGGATTTCCAGTTATGCCCCTTATGTGTAGCGGAAGCGTGTTGAACAGTCTCGGGCCTCTGATGTTGATAGAGTTCTCTCTCAGAGTACCAGTTGCACCTCCGCTTTTCAACGGGGGTATTCTGCACATCCTGCCATGTCTTCTGGTCTCATGTGATGTTATTTCTGTGTGCAGGTTTGGGACCAGCCCCTCTAATATTTTCCACGTGTAAATTATTATGTATCTCTCCCGCCTGCGCTCAAGGGAGTACACATTTAGGCTCTTTAGTCGGTCCCAATAGTTTAGGTGTTTTACTGAGTGGATTCTAGCAGTAAAGGATCTCTGCACGCTCTCCAGGTCAGCAATTTCTCCAGCTTTGAAAGGGGCTGTCATTGTGCAGCAGTACTCCACTCTAGAGAGCACAAGCGTTTTGAAAAGTGTCATCATCGGTATAGAATCTCTAGTGTGAAAAGTTCTTGTTATCCAACCTGTCATTTTTCTTGCAGTTGTGACGGATACTTTATTGTGTTCTTTAAAGGTAAGGTCTTCCGACATGAGTACACCCAGATCCTTTACATTGCCTTTACGTTCTATGTTATGATTTGCCTGAGTTTTGTACGTGGTTTCCGTTTTTATATTTTAATTTTTTCCATAGCGCATGAGCTGGAACTTATCTTCGTTAAACACCATATTATTTTCTGTAGCCCATAGAAAGACCTGATCTACATCTGACTGGAGGTTTGCCGTGTCCTCTATGTTGCCTACTCTCATGAAGATCCTAGTGTCATCTGCAAAGGATGATACAGTGCTATAGGTTGTGTTCTTGTCTATGTCCGATATGAGGATGAGAAAAAGTACTGGAGCAAGCACAGTACCCTGGGGTACCGAGCTCCTCACGGTTGATGGGCTGGATTTTATTTTGTTGACTATTACACATTGGGTTCTGTTGGTCAGGAAATTGTAGATCCATCTGCCTATTTTTCCGGTAATTCCTTTTGAACGCATTTTATGTGCAATAACACCATGGTCACATTTATCAAAAGCTTTTGCGAAATCTGTGTAAATTACATCAGCGTTTTGTTTGTCTTCCATAGCATCTAATGCCATATCATAGTGGTCCAGCAACTGCGACAGGCAAGAGCGCCCTGTTCTGAAACCATGTTGTCTGGGGTTATGGAGATGCTGTGATTCCATGTATTTTGTGATCTTACTTCTTAGCACTCTCTCAAAATTTTTTATAATGTGCGATGTTAGTGCTATCGGTCTGTAATTTTTTGCCTCTACCTTATTTCCTCCTTTATGAAGTGGTGCTATCTCTGCTGTTTTTAGTATATCAGGAATAACGCCAGTATCTAGGCTTTGTCTCCACAGAATGTGGAGGGCCTGCAATAATGGTTTTTTACAGTTCTTGATGAATATGGAGTTCCAAGAATCCGGGCCTGGTGCAGAGTGCATAGGCATACTGTTTATGGCTTCTTCAAAATCCAGTGTGGATAGGGTGACGTCTGATATATGATTTGATGTTGGTATTATATCCATGAAAAATCCATTTGGGTTATCAATCTTTAGTGCGTTTAATGGCTCACTGAAAACAGAGTCGTACTGCTTCCTCAGTAGCTCGCTCATTTCTTTGTTGTCATCGGTGAAAGTTCCATCTCCCTTTCGCAGGGGCCCGATACTAGATGTGGTTTTTGTTCTTGATTTTGCATAGGAGAAAAAATATTTCGGATTTCTCTCTATTTCACTGATGGCCTTTTCCTCTCTTTGCCTCTCCTAGGTTTTGTATGATTCTTGTAGCTTGCGTTCAATTGTTTCTATTTCTTTACCTAACCTTCTTCGCCGTTCTTGAGATAGGGTGCGACTCTCAAGTTGTTCCGCGATTCGTTTTCTTCGCCTATATAGGGGACGACGTTCCCGTTCCAATCTGCATCTCTTCCTCTTTTTTCTTAGGGGTATGCGGTTTGAACATATTTCTAGTGCTACTGAGCTTATTTTTTCCAGGCACTGGTTCAGGTTTGCATTTTCTAGCTGTTCATCCCAGTTTATTTCTGTGAAGTCCTGGTTTATTTGCTCCCAGTTTATCTGTTTATTATTGAAGTTGAATTTGCTGAAATCTCCTCCACCGGGAATCTGGACTGGTTTTGAAGGTCTACTCCCCATGGTTGTCATAACTTCAATTAAGTTGTGATCTGAGTAACAGGTGTTTGTAATCATTATGTTCCTGATCAATTCATCATTATTAGTGAAAAGGAGGTCCAGCGTGTTCTCCTTCCTAGTTGGTTCTACTATTTGCTGGTTTAAGACAAACCTGTCACACATCCGTTGCAGGTCATTTGCATGTGCCTGTTCATTTAGGCTACTTCCTGGTATTCTTTCTGATATTACTGTATTAGCCAGGTGCTTCCATTTCAGGTGCCGTAGGTTGAAGTCCCCAAGCAGGATGATGTTCGGAGCTGGATTTGTGAGGTTTTCCAAGCAGTGTTCTATTTTCATTAGTTGGTCTTTAAACTGCTGAGGGTTTGCCTCCGGTGACTTATATACAAGGACAATAACTACATTTAGAATCTCTATCTTGATTATCAAAATTTGATTTGATTTTTTGATTACAGAGTGATGTCTGGGGCCAGAGTTGGATATTGTTCTAATAGCAGCTTTGTGTTGAGTAATTAGAGGACGTAAATGATTTTGGGTAGTAGAACCCCAAGCACAAATACCATAGTTGAGATATGGATAGATGAGGGAGTAATAGAGAGTCACCAGGGCAGGGCGTGGTACATAATATCTGATCTTAGAAAGAATGCCAAGAGTATTTGAAACTTTTTTTGATATATTTACAATGTGTCCCTGGAAATTCAGCTTGGGGTCAATGAGAACGCCAAGGAATTTGCCATCTAATTTGCTACAAATTTGGGTATTGTTTATTTTGAGATTTATTTGATTAGAGGATTTATTGCTAAACAAAATATAGAAAGTTTTGTCAATGTTAAGGGTGAGTTTGTTGGCAGTTAGCCAAAGATGGACTTTATTTAGCTCAGTATTTATTGTGGCATTTAGAGCAAGGGGGTCAGGACTGGAGTAAAGGAAGGTTGTGTCGTCAGCAAATAGAATTGGTTTGAGGTGTTGGGAGGCATTTGGAAGGTCATTAATGTAGATGAGAAAGAGGAGAGGGCCAAGTATGCTGCCCTGAGGAACACCAATGTTGATGGGTAGGGTGGGAGAAATTGAATTATTCACAGAAACATACTGGAGCCTGTCAGTAAGGTAAGATTTGAGGTATTGCAGGGAGTGTCCTCTGACTCCATAATGATGTAATTTAAGAAGAAGGTTTTGGTGGTTGACAGTGTCAAAAACCTTACGCAGGTCCACAAATAACCCACCAGGGAACTTATTTTTATCAAGAGCTGCATGAATCAAGGTAATCATACTAATAAGTGCATCGTTAGTGCTTTTTTTGGGTCTGGAGCCATATTGGCAAGAGCTAAGTATATTGTGTTTGGCTAGATAAGAGTAAAGCTGCTTGTTGATTAGTTTTTCAAAAATTTTTGACAAGTTAGGCAGGATTGATATAGGTCTGTAGTTGTTAGCATCTGTGAGATCACCACATTTGTGTACAGGGGTTACTCTCGCTTTTTTTTAGAATATTTGGAAAGGTTTGGAGTTCAAGTGACTTGTTGAAGAGCAATGCAATAGCAGGGGCTAATGATCTGGAGGCTTTTTTGTAAATTAAAGTTGGTATCTCCTCAAGGGCACTAGACTTGGTTTTAAGGGAAAGGATTATCTCGTTGACGTCAGTGGAATTAGTAGGCTCTAGGCACAGAGACTGTGGATAGTTACCTGTAAGATAGTCCTTAACATCAGTACTGGAAGATGGAATATCATTTGCAAGGGATGACCCAATGGAAGAGAAGAACCTATTGAACTCAATAGCAGAATCAGAGGCTGAAAGCTGACCATCGTTATTGGACAGGAGTGTTGGTTTGTTATTTAAAATCTTCTTTGATCCCAATATTTGTGAAATTGTGGTCCAAGTTTTTTTAATGTTGCTCTTTATTTGAGTAAATTTATCTTCGTAGTATTTAGTTTTGGCTCGTCTAATTATCTTAGATAGCAATAACGAGTAATTCTTTAAGAATTCTTTAGAGACGGTTACTAACCGTCTTTGGAGACAATTCCTAACCTATACTTCTTCTCAAGGTCATGTTTTTTATTAATGGATTTAAGTATTCTCTTTGTCAGCCAGGGATTGTTAAGCCTTTTGGTTGTGACTTGTTTTGTAAGCATAGGACAGTGGGTGTTATAAAGGCTAAGAGTTTTTTGAAGAAAAGATTGCACTGCTAGGCTGATGTCCCATATGTTACCTAACTCGGACTCCCAGTTGACATTATCAGCAGCAGTTATAAAATTGTCTATAGCAGTTTCATTGTGCAGCCTAAAACTAAACTCCCTTGACTCTAGAGGTGGTTTGTTAAAGTTAGTTAAGAGAAATGTGGGGTAATGGTCTGTAGTGCTATTGGTGATTATACCTGAAGTAAGCGGAGAGGTTATGTTGGTCCAGATGTGATCTAGAGTCGTGGCAGTACTATCAGTGATTCTTGTAGGTCTAGTAATTAAGTGAATATCACTGTATATATTTTTTCTATGTGCGATTATACACTTTGTGATATCCTAGATCCGTGATTAATCACTGTAAACCAAAATTGACCAATTTTATGGACGATTAATGCGGAGCCGCAAGCCCTCGACCTTCCCACGCGACTGCCTCGACTCGATGTATGTATGTATGTATGTATGTATGTATGTATGTATGTATGTATGTATGTATGTATGTATGTATGTATGTATGTATGTATGTATGTCCATGGTGGAAACGTCCATGGTGGTGACATCCATGGTAGTGGCGTCCATGGTGGTAACGTCCATGGTGGTGGCGTTCATGGTGGTGGCATCCATGGTGGTGACGTCCATGGTGGTGGCGTCCATGGTGGTGACATCCATGGTGGTAACGTCCATGGTGGTGGCGTCCATGGTGGTAACGTCCATAGTGGTGGCGTCCATGGTGGTGACGTCCATGGTGGTGGCGTCTATGGTGGTGGCGTCCATGGTGGTGACGTCCATGGTGGTGGCGTCCATGGTGGTAACATCCATGGTGGTAACGTCCATGGTGGTGGCGTCCATGGTGGTAACGTCCATAGTGGTGGCGTCCATGGTGGTGACGTCCATGGTGGTGGCGTCTATGGTGGTGGCGTCCATGGTGGTGACGTCCATGGTGGTGGCGTCCATGGTGGTGACATCCATGGTGGTAACGTCCATGGTGGTGGCGTCCATGGTGGTAACGTCCATAGTGGTGGCGTCCATGGTAGTGACGTCCATGGTGGTGGCGTCCATGGTGGTGATTTCCATGGTGGTGGCGTCCATGGTGGTAACGTCCATGGTGGTGGCGTCCATGGTAGTGGCATCCATGGTGGTGACGTCCATGGTGGTGACGTCCATGGTGGTGGCGTCCATGGTGGTGACGTCCATGGTGGTGGCGTCCATGGTGGTGACGTCCATGGTGGTGGCGTCCATGGTGGTGACGTCCATGGTGGTGGCGTCCATGGTGGTGACGTCCATGGTGGTGGCGTCCTTGGTGGTGACGTCCATGGTGGTGGCGTCCATAGTGGTGGCGTCCATGGTGGTGACGTCCATGGTGGTGACGTCCATGGTGGTGACGTCCATGGTGGTGGTGTCCATGGTGGTGATTTCCATGGTGGTGGCGTCCATGGTGGTGACGTCCATGGTTGTGATATCCACAGTGGTGGCGTCCAGTTTGGTGACGCCCATGGTGGTGACGTCCATGGTGGTCACGTCCATGGTGGTGACGTCCATGGTGGTGGCGTCCATTGTGGTGACGTCCATGGTGGTGGCGTCCATGGTTGTGATATCCACAGTGGTGGCGTCCAGTTTGGTGACGTCCATGGTGGTGGCGTCCAGGGTGGTGACGTCCATGGTGGTGACGTCCACAGTGGTGGCGTCCGTGGTGGTGGCGTCCATGGTGGTGGCGTCTATGGTGGTGGCGTCCTTGGTGGTGGCGTCCATGGTGGTGGCGTCTATGGTGGTTGTCCTTGGTGGTGGCGTCCATGGTGGTGGCGTCCGTGATGGTGGCGTCCGTGGTGGTGGCGTCCTTGGTGGTGGCGGCCATAGTGGTGGCGTCCGTGGTGGTGGCGTCCATGGTGGTGGCGTCCATGGTGGTGGCGTCCATAGTGGTGGCGTCCATGGTGGTGGCGTCCATGGTGGTGACGTCCATGGGGGTGGCGTCCATGGGGGTGGCGTCCATGGTGGTGACGTCCATGGTGGTGACGTCCATGGTGGTGGCGTCCATGGTGGTGGCGTCCATGGTGGTGGCGTCCATGGTGGTGACGTCCATGGGGGTGGCGTCCATGGTGGTGACGTCCATGGTGGTGACGTCCATGGTGGTGGCGTCCATGGTGGTGGCGTCCATGGTGGTGGCGTCCATGGTGGTGGCGTCCATGGGGGTGGCGTCCATGGTGGTGACGTCCATGGTGGTGACGTCCATGGTGGTGGCGTCCATGGTGGTGGCGTCCATGGTGGTGGCGTCCATGGGGGTGGCGTCCATGGTGGTGGGGTCCATGGTGGTGGCGTCCATGGTGGTGGCGTCCATGGTGGTGGCGTCCATGGTGGTGGCGTCCATGGGGGTGGCGTCCGTTGTGGTGGGCAGCCTGTTTACTCGTCCGAGACGACTGCGACACTTTGGTACCGGAAATACGTACAGTTGATGATAGTGATGTCAGCGTTAAAAACATTCTCCCGTATACTGCTGACTATCTGAGCGAAGCATTGTGTTTTATGGCTTGTTTTGATGAACCCTTCAAGACGTATCTCGTTGATGAAACCAACCAGTTCGCTGTGTCGCTAATTATAAAAGACCTATTACCGGCTTTGTGACTGTTACGTTGGAAAGACACCACTGTGTCTGAAATGTGTGTTTCTCTTGCACTGTGTGTGAAGATAAAACAGTCGGAAAACATTTCACACAGGATTATTAGAACGTAGACGGCATTGTTCCATCCCCGTTTTCGAGAAATTCGTGTCTTGCGAGATGTTTCATCCTTTATTCATTTATATGTTGATTCCTTTATTTTGAGAATAATGATAACGTGGTTGCAAACGATGAACATGCGTGCAGTCGGCAAGTACCATGAGCAGGCATGTTGGGACCCGAAAGATGGTGAACTATGCCTGACCAGGATGAAGCCAGAGGAAAATCTGGTGGAGGTCCGTAGCGATTCTGACGTGCTGAGAACACTGTCCTCACTGACCGTGAGGACAGTGTTCAGTGATGCAAGAGGAAAGTTCAGACATTTTTCTGTACCAGGTCAGAATGTAGAGATTGAAGAGTCACCCGTTCTTTTCAAGGGATGTTATGCTTTCGAGCTGTATATCCAATCGATATGGCAGAGATTTTGACTTAACTTCTTCGTACTCTGTGACTGTGAAACCGGAATAATGATACATATGATATTATATACCAACAAAATTGTCTCGTTGATGCATGTTCATTCCAGCCTCTTCCGCCTGGAAGGATAGAGATTCCGATGCTCCTACATTTACTCTATTATATAATGGAATGTGAAAAAATCGCGGAATTCAGATATAACACCATCAATGGACTCCAAGAAATGTTTAAGTACTTCATGCATAACGATGTACTACCAGAAATCTTAACCAAGCATCCCAAATTTGCTTATTGTAGGTGCAGCCTGCACATGACTGTAAAGCTGCCGCCCAGTTGGATGGGTGTAGAGCAAGACTAGGGAGGGGTGAATGATAGGGAGGACGAGGTGATGGGGGAAGGGGGAATGGTGGGAAGGACGAGGGTACTAGGGAGTGAAGAATGGATAGGAGGATGAGGGGACGGGGAGGGAGGAAAGGATGGGGGAAAGCAGAAGGGTTGCTGTGGCTCAGCAACGCGTGGCTGGGTACAGTTAATATATATATCTCCCATATAACAGGGCTTGATGGAAAACGTCAATTGCCTCTCACTATACCATTGCCTGTTGGGCTCTGAGTATAGTGCAGTGGGTATAAGTGCGTACCTGCCATCTTGGTGGCCAGGGTTCAAGTCCCCTTGTGGGTGTTGTGTGTCTAAATATAAATAAATATATATATATATATATATATATATATATATATATATATATATATATATATATATATATATATGTCGTACCTAGTAGCCAGAACGCACTTCTCAGCCTACTATGCAAGGCCCGATTTGCCTAATAAGCCAAGTTTTCCTGAATTGATATATTTTCTCACATTTTTTTTCTTATGAAATGATAAAGCTACCCATTTCATTATGTATGAGGTCAATTTTTTTTATTGGAGTTAAAATTAACGTAGATATATGACCGAACCTAACCAACCCTACCTAACCTAACCTAACCTATCTTTATAGGTTAGGTTAGGTTAGGTAGCCGAAAAAGTTAGGTTAGGTTAGGTTAGGTAGGTTAGGTAGTCGAAAAACAATTAATTCTTGAAAACTTGGCTTAATAGGCAAATCGGGCCTTGCATAATAGTCTGAGAAGTGCGTTCTGGCTACTAGGTACGACATATATATATATATATATATATATATATATATATATATATATACATGTATATATGTATATACATATATACATGTATATATACACCCACCAGGGGACTTGAACAATGGACACCAAGATGGCAGGTACACACTTATACCCACTGCACTATACTCAGAGCCCAACAGGCAATGGTATAGTGAGAGGCAATTGACGTTTTCCATCAAGCCCTGTTATATGGGAGAACACGTGGTCCATGCTTAATGGACCTAATCATGCAAGTTAGAAGTATAGAACTTTTAGACACACAACACCCACCAGGGGACTTGAACCCTGGCCACTAAGATGGTAGGTACGCACTTATACCCACTGCACTATACTCAGAGCCCTCTGAGTATAGTGCAGTGGGTATAAGTGCGTACCTGTCATCTTGGTGGCCAGGGTTTAAGTCCCCTGGTGGGTGTTGTGTGTCTAAAAGTTCTATACTTCTAGCTTGCGTGATTAGGCAAGTGTGTGCATATATATATGTTGTGATGGGAAAGTGTTGGAGTATAGATGTTCGGCAGTCCTCCAATGGCAGGTGTCAATGCCTGGTCACACTTACAAAAAAAATATAGACTGCTTGCCTGTTGTCTGTGGTAAGTGAGAGGGAGGAACACGTAAAACACAAAGTATGAACAATGAAACTTTAATATATTTACTTTAAACATAAATGAAAATAAAGACAAATCTCAGGTAAATGACTGGTGCAATAAAATGACAAAGATAAATGCAAAAACACAATAGATTAAATATTATAATGGAGAAATGGTGCTGAGAATATCGGCTTTAGCTGATACCTCCCTTAGTATACGAAAGCCAGAGAGCTTAGTATGCCAGAGAGATGTCAACTCTAAGAGCACAATGAATATTCTGAAGATGAAAGCTGGTCAGGCTCAGACGTCGACTCATGTAGATGGTGCTGAGGTGCAGTGTGCAGGTGCGCAGTCGGCGAGTCACCAATCAGGAGCAGGCAGGCTGGGATGGGTAGTTTGCTGGTTGACGACGAGCCGGCATGGAGGGTGTGTGGAGTAGGGGGGATCTTGGGTACGTTTTGCCTCCTGGTCAAAACGTTTTGTGCTACCGGTCACGCATCTTGAATGTAGCATCTTGTTCTTGTTAACTTGACATAACTTTAAGTAGGGAAGAGCAGGCTCAATGTCTCTTGAAAGAGATTATCGTCACAACTCTCCCCCGAAGCCTGCGGTTCCGGGTGAAGTTACGTCTTCAGGAGGTAGAGTGGTAGGAGGAGCAGCCTCTACCTCATAGACTCTGGAGAGGGCGTCTGCTATGATGTGGTCAGACCCCTTGATGTAGAGATCTCCAGGTTGAAATTTTGCAGATATCAAGCCCATCGTAGAAGCCGTCGATTGTTGAATTGGGCTTGCTGCAGGAAGTGTAGGGGATTGTGGTCTGAGTAGATGGTGGTAGACCGAGCACTTTTCAGGTATGGTTCGAAGTGCTGCAAGTTCAGGAGTAGCTCCCTTTCGATAGTGCTGTAGAATTCCGCTCAAATGCCTCCTTCAGCTCCTGCAGATGTCTGACATCAGGTACCTGTATAAAAAATGTCGTCAACATTTATCATCAACATTGTCGACAACATTTGCTGCAAATGACCTGCTACGGATGTGCGACAGGTTTGCCTTAAACCAGCAAATAGTAGAACCAATTAGGTAGGAGAACACGCTGGACCTCATTTTCACTAATAATGATGAATTGATCAGGAACATAATGATTACAAATACCTGTTACTCTGATCACAACTTAATTGAAGTTATGACAACCATGGGGGAATAGACCTTCAAAACCAGTCCAGATTCCCGGTGGAGATTTCAGCAAAGAAGAACTGGGAAGAGCAGCTAGAGAGAGAGAACTTTCTGGACTGGGAGAACTTTCAGCTGGGAAGAACAGCTAGAAAATGCAAACCTGAACCAGTGCCTGGAAAAAATATGCTCAGTAGCACTAGAAATATGTTCAAACTGCATACCCCTAAGAAAAAAGAGGAAGAGATGCAGATTGGAATGGGAACGTCGTTCCCTATATAGGCGAAGAAAACGAATCGCGGAACAACTTGA
Source organism: Procambarus clarkii (assembly GCF_040958095.1). Taxonomy (NCBI): domain Eukaryota; kingdom Metazoa; phylum Arthropoda; class Malacostraca; order Decapoda; family Cambaridae; genus Procambarus; species Procambarus clarkii. Next base: position 25,462,340 of record NC_091187.1, read on the forward strand.
GAGTCGCACCCTATTTCAAGAACGGTGAAGAAGGTTAGGTAGAGAAATAGAAACAATTGAACGCAAGCTACAAGAATCATACAAAACCCAGGAGAGGCAAAGAGAGCAAAAGGCCATCAGTGAAATAGAGAGAAATCCGAAATATTTTTTCTCGTATGCAAAATCAAGATAAAAAACCACATCTATTATCGGGTCCCTGGGAAAGGGAGATGGAACTTTCACCGATGACAACAAAGAAATGAGCGAGCTACTGAGGAAGCAGTACGACTCTGTTTTCAGTGAGCCATTAAACGCACTAAAGATTGATAACCCAAATGAGTTTTTCATGGATATGATACCAACATCAAATCATATATCAGACGTCACCCTATCCCCACTGGATTTTGAAGAAGCCATAAACAGTATGCCTATGCACTCTGCACCAGGCCCGGATTTTTGGAACTCCATATTCATCAAGAACTGTAAAAAACCACTATCGCAGGCCCTCCACAGTATGTGGAGACAAAGCCTAGATACTGGTGTTATCCCTGATATACTAAAAACAGCAGAGATAGCACCACTTCATAAAGGAGGAAATAAGGCAGTGGCAAAAAATTACAGACCGATAGCACTAACATCGCACATCATAAAAAATTTTGAGAGAGTGCTAAGAAGTAAGATCACAAAATACATGGAATCACAGCATCTCCATAACCCCGGACAACATGGTTTCAGAACAGGGCGCTCTTGCCTGTCGCAGTTGCTGGACCACTATGATATGGCATTAGATGCTATGGAAGACAAACAAAACGAGGATGTAATTTACACAGATTTCGCAAAAGCTTTTGATAAATGTGACCATGGTGTTATTGCACAAAAAATGCGTTCAAAAGGAATTACCGGAAAATAGGCAGATGGATCTACAATTTCCTGACTAACAGAACCCAATGTGTAATAGTCAACAAAATAAAATCCAGCCCATCAACCGTGAAGAGCTCAGTCCCCCAGGGTACTGTGCTTGCTCCAGTACTTTTTCTCATCCTCATATCGGACATAGACAAGAACACAACCTAGAGCACTGTATCATCCTTTGCACATGACACTAAAATCTTCATGAGAGTAGGCAACATAGAGGACACGGCAAACCTCCAATCAGAAGTAGATCAGGTCTTTCTATGGGCTACAGAAAATAATATGGTGTTTAACGAAGATAAGTTCCAGCTCATACGCTATGGAAAAAATGAAAATATAAAAACGGAAACCACATACAAAACTCAGGCAAATCATAACATAGAACGGAAAGGCAATGTAAAGGATCTGGGTGTACTCATGTCGGAAGACCTTACCTTTAAAGAACACAATAAAGTAGCCGTCACAACTGCAAGAAAAATGACAGGTTGGATAACAAGAACTTTTCACACTAGAGATGCTATACCGATGATGATACTTTTCAAAACGCTTGTGCTCTCTAGAGTGGAGTACTGCTGCACAATGACAGCCCCTTTCAAAGCTGAAGAAATTGCTGACCTGGAGAGCGTGCAGAGATCCTTTACTGCTAGAATCCACTCAGTAAAACATCTAAACTATTGGGACCGACTAATAAGCCTAAATCTGTACTCCCTGGAGCGCAGGCGGGAGAGATACATAATAATTTACACGTGGAAAATACTAGAGGGGCTTGTCCCAAACCTGCACACAGAAATAACATCACATGAGACCAGGAGACATGGCAGGATGTGAATAATACCCCCGTTGAAAAGCAGAAGTGCAACAGGTACTTTGAGAGAGAACTCTATGAACATCAGAGGCCCGAGACTGTTCAACACGCTTCCGGTACACATAAGGGACATAACTGGCAAACCCCTCACAGTGTTCACGAGAGAACTGGATAAGCACCTCCAAAGGATACCTGATCAACCAGGCCGTGACTCATACGTCCGGCTGAGAGCAGCCTGGTTGATCAGTCCAGCAACCAGGAGGCCTGGTCGACGACCGGGCCGCGGGGACGCTAAGCCCCGGAAGCACCTCAAGGTAACCTCAAGGAGGTTACCTTGAGGTAACCTTGAGGCTCCACTCTTTCCCTGATCATTTTGCCAAGTTGTTTCTCCCGGAAACACATACTCTTATTACCTCCTTTCTCCATATAAATTCCCATACCACTATCTACTAACAGACAAACCCCTCTCACTACAGGTGTTCCAACGAGGTGGCAACAGCAACAACCCTAGCCTTGGATAGATGCACCCCATCCCGAGTATATATGTCATTTCTTCCATAGAAGTGTTCCCTGTTGTCTACAAATGATATAGCATTTGATTTACAATATTTGTCCAGCTGGCAATTGACATCACGTGCCCTCGACAACCATTCATTTCCAACTCCCTTTCTTGGAAGAATGCCACATATGATCGGGGATTCCTCCATTGCTTCTAATTCTATGGCTGTCTTAAACCTCTGTATCAGTTCCTCACTCTTAACTCGTCCAACATCATTTCCACCGGCACTGATGCAGATAATGGGTTTGTTCCCAGTTCCAGCCATAATATCGTCCATGTTGTTTACTATATCACCAGTTCCCGCTACCGGATAGCAAACCCTTAACCTGTTACCCCTATCTCTGGCAAAGTTCTATCCAGATACTTCACCTGTGAATCTCCAACAAGCAAAATTTGCTTAGATACTTCCTTTACTTTGTGATCACCTCGAGGGACCTGCACTCCTTTCGTTGACTTGACTACCATGGGAAGTACCGTCTCCACACAGCATTCGTCCTCCAGCATGGCGAATAAGTTGGAAATCATTATGATATCTGTAGGTAGCCTTGTCAAAGTCTTTTTAAGACCCCTGTCCTTTACGACATTTCAGGTCGACGATTTTCTGGCTTGGTTCCTCATTCGCATCTTCTTGACGTTGTTTCGTCTGTGTTAGCTTCTTTATATGTCGTAGCTCCTTAGGAAGCAAATCCACCTCTGTCTTCAGAGCTCCACATATCTCCCTCACTAGCATTAGTTCACTCACTACAGCTTCCATTTTTCCAGACGGGACACATGGAGCTCCAACTACACACAACCTCTTACTGTGACAACCTACGCCTGACTATCAACTGCCTCAACTATGCTGGAATAAAATGATAGCAAATTTGTTAAACATGAATGGCCATTTGTAAAACCATGTTGTGAATCATTTATTAATTTATGTTTTTCGAGATGAAGACGAATGGTATTTGCAATTATCGTTCAAGTAGCTTTCCCACAATAGACGTTAAAGCAGATTGGCCGATAGTTTGAAGCAAGTGATCTATCTTCTTTCGTAAAAATTGATACCACATTAGCAACATTCCACGACTCTGGAACTCTGCCTGACTAATGATTTATTAAATATAAATATATGTAACTACTAAACTAGTCAACCTGTCCTCTTCCTCACCCACATAGACGTGTTTGGCTGAAGGCATAATGTTAAGCTCCTCCTTAGTAAATACAGAGATAAAATATAAAAAATACCACTCATCTCTTCGTCGTTATCAGTTATCTGACCTATCCCAGTTTTTAATGGACCTATCCTTTCGTTAATAACTAAAACTTCCCTAATTCTATAGACTACATTTCAAATTTTCCCTTACATATATGGCTACTTCCTTTCCACGTTTAATATATCTATGTGTGAAATAGTTTAAATACATTTATATGGCATTCAGCTAATAGTTCTCTATTTTCTACATTAATCCATGTTTCGATAAGTGCAATAATATCTATTGTTTCTGTGGAGACAAGAGCATTTAAACCGTTTATTTTGTTTCTTAGACTCTTACTGTTCGTGTAATATGCCTTAAGAGTATTGCTATTTTGAGGCTTTTCTCCTTCCCTGTCTACTTTGCCAATTCCCCCACAACACATAATTTTATTACTTCTTTTCTCCATATCAATTCCCATACAACTATCAACTAACAGTTACAACCTAAACAAATCCCTCCAGCTAGAGATTCCAATGGGTTGGCATCAGGCCTTGATCAATGCACCAATGTCAATCGTTCTTCATAAGAGGTTTCGAATTTATTCCAAATTTATCGTAATAAGCGTCTTATTACTAACGCTAATACATAAATCTCAGTGTCCTATTTGCCTTATGACAAGCATTTAGCATTTATCTTTTGCATTTAAATTCTTACTAATCATAACTCCCAGATCCCTTTTACAATCCGACTTCGCAATCTCAACACCATCTAGCTCGTATCTTGTAACTTTCCATTTGTCAACATTAAACTGCATCTGTCACTCTTTTGACCATTTCAAAACCCTATTTAGATTATCTTGAAGTGATTGTGAGTGCTTATCTCCCACCCGATTTTCGTATCATCGGCAAATATTGCTGCACAAACTATAATCTAATCATTTATATATTAGGAATAACAGAAGTAGCAGGACAGAGCCTTCAGGCACTCCAATTACAACATTTTTCCAGTCTGACCTAACTCCATTCATACTAACTCTTATTACCTGTTCCTCTCTTTTTGCCATGCCCCAATCCAACTTAATATTGCACCCCCTTATGAGCCTCTATTTTTTTTAATCAGTCTTTCATGTGGCACTGTATCAAAATATTTGCTAAAGTCAAGGTACACAAACAACATCACGAACTTTACCACTATCAACTGCCTCAATTATGCTTTCATAAAATGATAGCAAATTTGTTATATATATTTTATATGAACGGCCATTAGTAAAACTGTTGTGAATCATTTATTAATCTATGTTTTTCAAGATGAAGACGAATGGTATTGTGTTAAAAATTAGTAATACAATTATAATGATTAATAGATTACTGCATCACTAGATATTTATTTATTAAAACATGAATGTACGAAGTACATAATTATTTTGCAAACTACATAATATATTGATTTCACTGCACAAAGAAATAACATTACCGTGATTTGCGCTATATGGACTGAACATTGAACACAAAAGTAATTATAGGAGAAAACCAAACTGCCAAAGCAGTTTACGCAGTTCACAACTGTTGATGTCTACATTTGTGCTGTACGTATAGTCTCTGCCAAAGTTATCAATGTTTTTGGTGACGCTGTCGTTCACCCTCGTCATCTCATAGTTGTTACAGGTGTCGCTATTGAAGTCACTTTCGCTACTGCTAACTCCAATGGTAGAGTTCTTCCAAGCAACAATGTCAGCGTGGAGGTCGGGGAGGCGAGTGTAGGAGCCGCGGTCCAGAGGGCGTCGCGTGAAGGGCTCGGACGGGTGGGATGTAAGCAGCAGTTGGACCAGCGTCGACTCGTCCACCACCATCTTGGACGAGTGTAACAGCACCGGTGCCTCCATCACTGCTCCTGTCACACTGTCCACGAACCTCTTCGGCCAGTCCTCCGTCGACTCCTCAATGGGTGTTGGGAAGTGGTTGAAACAGAATCCAGACTCTGCTCTCTGCTTGTTGAGTGAAGACAGGACCTGGGCGTGATTCTGGCGCAACACTCGAGAAACAGACGTCGATTTCTCTTCCAATGCCTTGTAAATGTTGTCCAAACTTGTGAATATCTTTAAATGTATTTTTGCATCCTGCTGTTGCAACCTCGAGCTTATTGCAACTAATGAATCGGTGACAGTAACGAGGGAAGATGCAGCGGACTCTGCAAGACCAGGAACCTGATACGCCGAAGAAGTTGCTAGGGTAGCCACCAGCAATTCAAACATATAACAGATATTACTAAACGACGTTATAGTTCGAGACATTTGGTGATCCTTTAGAAGATATATCTCCCGCGATGCCTCTGCCTTTTATCCCAGGAGCTGGACAATACGGTTCAATAAGACTACTTCTGCTCCAGTCTCCAGACACCTCACTTGGTGCATCGCTGAAGCTGCAATAGCGTCTAGGTTGCCATGTGTCTCAAGGATGTGCAACAACTTGGCAATAGAGACAATTAAACTCAACTTTGCACAATTAGGTTCTAGGTGATGCAACTCCAAGTATGAGCCTGTGGCAACCAGGCCGTTAACAACCAGCATGTGAGAGTTGGCATCCTCCAGGTACTCCTTTGGCCACATGGAAATAATGCGAAGCATTTCCAAACGAAGGAACGGGTTGGGACACAGTTGATCATCAGTGAATATCCTTAGAATAAACGGTTTAAATAAATCAGGAATTTATATGCAGAAATCCATGCAGTATCCCGGCCGCCAGTGACTGATAAGATCAATTAAGGTCCAGAGGACGCTGTCCTAGCGACCCGTCAACCTAATCAACTTCGTCGACATAAATGAGGCCATAGTTAGCGCCCAAAATAAAACAAGACGAGTTTTTTTGAGTAAAATATTTGTTTGGTCATCAACAGTAACAAGCTGGTTTTCTTTTGACTTTATTGTTTACAACATATGATCGAGTTTGTGATGTTGTGTATCTTGACTTTAGCAAAGTTTTTGATACAGTGCCACATGAAAGACTGATTAAAAAGATAGAGGTTCACAGTATTGGGGGTGGGAAAGTCAGATCGTAAAATGTTGCAAGTGGAGGGCCTCAAGGCACTGTCCTGGGACCTCTGTTATTCATAATATATAAATGATTTAGATTTAGGTTTGAGCAGCAACATTTGCAAATTTGCCGATGATACAAAAATCAGCAGGGAAATTAACACGGAAGAAGACTCACTATCACTTCAAGTTGATCTAAATATGGTTTTGAAATGGTCAAAAAATTGGCAGATGCAGTTTAATGCTGATAAATATAAAGTTTTGAGGCTAGGTAATGATGATAGAGTTACAAGATACGAGCTAGATGGTTTTGAGATTGCGATCAAGATCATCAATCATTATCAACCACTAGTTGTAGATTATTGCTGTGAAATCCATGTTCATATTTGAATTTTCCTTGCGTATTCGACGGACAATATCTTCAGCCATGTGCGATTTATATTTCTCCCGTAACTGTTGGAGATGAAGTAGAGCAGGCGGTCAATATGATTGCAAACAATGCACAAATTTGATTTGAATGTGACGTGATGGACGCGTCATTAATGCATACATCCCAGTGTCGGTCATTTTCAAATAAATTCAGAGCTTGACATACACTACGGAAAGTGGCATGTGTTACGCCGTTGACAAATCCCAATTGCTCGAAAGACGTTGGACCGGGCTCATTTACCAACAGCATGCGAAGAAATAAGCATTTATTTTGATTGGGAAGCACGGTGTACAGTCTGCCTATTGTAGTTTATTCAAATATGCCAGGTTGTCCGTTGACTCGCTCTCCTCGTTTGCGTTCGTTCAAATAATTTTCTACTCGCATTCCATGTGTAATAAGTAGGAACTTCAGAATACAGCATTGTTTTCGCAAATGCGTCATTTTGACATAACGTGATGAAAGCAATTAACGTTGCAGTCTGTGGATTCATAGATGTTTGTTGCACATTTGCAGCTGTGAAATAAACGTTTTGTCCATTTACTTGTTTTCAAAACAAAAACAAAATATACTAACAAAATATTTCAATTCAAACTCAGATCAACCGACACAGCTCAATTTCACCACCAATTGCACTGAAAAATATGAAGAACTGTTAAAAAAACGAAATTAAAAAAATTAAAAGAAAAACAAATAAACTATACTCACGAAATGAGTATGGTATGCAGGCGATGAGTCACAATAACGTGAGTATGGTAAACAACACAGCTCAGTTCCAATGCAATATCACACAAAATAATTAAATCAAAATGGAAAATAAATAAAAATCTATGAAAATTAAATTTATCAACGCAATCGGAAACATTGAAATAAAATCGTAACATATTTTGTTTAGTGCGTGTTCCTCTTACGTGCAACATATGGCGCTGTTTAAAAAAAAGCATGTTTTTAACTGTCACAGGTGTGGCATCTAAATAGTTGGTATGTAAAAACACTCACGTATTTGAATGGAACGTTGTGTCAAAATTTCAAAACAATCGGTGAAAACTTTCGAAGATTGCAGCATGTGATGCTCTTACGTCCTACAGATGGCACAGTTTAAAAAAAAAACATAATTTTTCTTGTCACAGGTGAGGCATGTATATAGTAGGTATATAAAAACACTCGTCTATTCGAATGCAACGTTGTGTCAAATTTTCAAAGCAATCAGTAAAGAGGTTTTGAAGATCTCCCTCACATGAAAACAGTTAAAAAAAAAAAAGTTTTTTTTCGTCACAGACGTGACATCTATATAGTATGTATATAAAAACCCGCTCAGACGTGAATGGAACGCTGCGTGAAAATTTAAAAGCAGTCGGCGAAGAACTTTCAGAGATTAGCGATTTTGAAAAGCGAACATTTCCATTTATATATATATATATATATATATATATATATATATATATATATATATATATATATATATATATATATATATATATATATATGTCGTACCTAGTAGCCAGAACGTACTTCTCGGCCTACTATGCAAGGCCCGATTTGCCTAATAAGCCAAGTTTTCCTGAATTAATATATTTTCTCTAATTTTTTTCTTATCAAATGATAAAGCTACCCATTTCATTATGTATGAGGTCAATTTTTTTTATTGGAGTTAAAATTAACGTAGATATATGACCGAACCTAACCAACCCGTTCTCGCAAATTTAATAAGTCAATATTGACTTATTAAATATGTGCATAGGTGACATACTTAACATAATAGATACCCTTAAAAAGATTCATAGAAAACACCGACCTTACCTAACCTTGTTAGTATCTTAAGATAAGCATCTTATTGCTTCGTAATTACAATTATTACCTAACCTATAATAGGTATAGGTTAAGTAATAATTGTAATTACGAAGCAATAAGATACTTATCTTAAGATACTAACAAGGTTAGGTAAGGTCGGTGTTTTCTATGAATCTTTTTAGGGGTATCTATTATGTTTAGTATATCACCTACGCACGTAGTTACCCTACCTAACCTAACCTAACCTATCTTTATAGGTTAGGTTAGGTTAGGTAGCCGAAAAAGTTAGGTTAGGTTAGGTTAGGTAGGTTAGGTAGTCGAAAAACAAGTAATTCATGAAAACTTGGCTTATTAGGCAAATTGGGCCTTGCATATTAGGCTGAGAAGTGCGTTCTGGCTACTAGGTACGACATATATATATATATATATATATATATATATATATATATATATATATATATATATATATATATATATATATATATATATATATATATATATATATATATATATATGCGAACAAGCCTGAATGTTCCCCAGGACAATATGCAACTGAAAACTCCTGGGGGTTTTGTCATTGTCCTGGGGACCATTCAGGCTTGTTCGCATTTGTGTTCCTCACGTGTGCCCCAAAGAATGAGGTGATTTGGTAAAATGCTATGCCCAAGATTACTATCCGAGTGCCGGCGGTGGGGTGGTTCAAATAGCCTCGGCTATCACCTCATTTTGTCCGGTCGTGATGGTCAAGTGGATTAAGGCGTCTTGTACATACCAGTTGCGTTGCTTCTGGGAGTATGGGTTCGAGTCACTTCTGGGGTGTGAGTTTTCAGTTATATATATATATATATATATATATATATATATATATATATATATATATATATATATATATATATATATATATATATATATATATATATATATATATATATGTCGTACCTAGTAGCCAGAACGCACTTCTCAGCCTACTATGCAAGGCCCGATTTGCCTAACAAGCCAAGTTTTCCTGAATTATTATATTTTCTCTAATTTTTTTCTTATGAAGTGATAAAGCTACCCATTTCATTATGTATGAGGTAAATTTTATTTTATTGGAGTTAAAATTAACGTAGATATATGACCGAACCTAACCAACCCTACCTAACCTAACCTAACCTATCTTTATAGGTTAGGTTAGGTTAGGTAGCCGAAAAAGATAGGTTAGGTAGTCGAAAAACAATTAATTCATGAAAACCTGGCTTATTAGGCAAATCGGGTCTTGCATAGTAGGCTGAGAAGTGCGTTCTGGCTACTAGGTACGACATATATATATAAATATATATATATATATATATATATTAAATATGACCGAAAAAGTAAGATTAATAATTCTAACACGAATTTTCTCAATCTTTCGTACATTTCTTTTCACTGTTGGTGGTAATTCAAAAATCAATTCTCCAAAATTCATTTTTATTTCTAGTCTGACGGGACACTTGAGTGCGTTTCGTAAAACTTATTACATTTTCAAAGACTTTAGTTTAAGCATACACAACTGAATAGAACTTACACATCTCCGATTTGTTTATATCTACATTTGAGTGAGGTGGATGGGGTGAGGTGGTATTGAATAGAAGTGATTGTAGAAAGCCTATTGGTCCGTATTTCTTGATGCTTCTATATTGGAGCGGAGTCTTGAGGTGGGTAGAATATAGTTGTGCATTAATTGGCTGTTGATTGCTGGTGTTGACTTCTTGATGTGTAGTGCCTGGCAAACGTCAAGCCGCCTGCTATCGCTGTATCTATCGATGATTTCTGTGTTGTTTACTAGGATTTCTCTGGCGATGGTTTGGTTGTGGGAAGAGATTATATTTTCCTTAATGGAGCCCTGTTGCTTATGCATCGTTAAACGCCTAGAAAGAGATGTTGTTGTCTTGCCTATATACTGGGTTTTTTGTAGCTTACAGTCCCCAAGAGGGCATTTGAAGGCATAGACGACGCTGGTCTCTTTTAAAGCGTTCTGTTTTGTGTCTGGAGAGTTTCTCATGAGTAGGCTGGCCGTTTTTCTGGTTTTATAGTAAATCGTCAGTTGTATCCTCTGATTTTTGTCTGTAGGGATAACGTTTCTATTAACAATATCTTTCAGGACCCTTTCCTCCGTTTTATGAGCTGTGGAAAAGAAGTTCCTGTAAAATAGTCTAATAGGGGGCATAGGTGTTGTGTTGGTTGTCTCTTCAGAGGTTGCATGGCGTTTCACTTTCCTTCTTATGATGTCTTCAACGAAACCATTGGAGAAGCCGTTGTTGACTAGGACCTGCCTTACCCTACAGAGTTCTTCGTCGACTTGCTTCCATTCTGAGCTGTGGCTGAGAGCACGGTCGACATATGCGTTAACAACACTCCTCTTGTACCTATCTGGGCAGTCGCTTTTGGCATTCAGGCACATTCCTATGTTCGTTTCCTTAGTGTAGACTGCAGTGTGGAAACCTCCGCTCTTTTCCATGACTGTTACATCTAGAAAGGGCAGCTTCCCATCCTTTTCCATCTCGTAAGTGAAACGCAGCACGGAACTCCGCTCAAACGCCTCCTTCAGCTCCTGCTGATGTCTGACATCAGGTACCTGTGTAAAAATGTCGTCAACATACCTGCAGTATATGGCCGGTTTCAAGTTCATGTCGACTAAGACTTTTTGCTCGATGGTACCCATGTAGAAGTTTGCGAACAGGACACCTAGGGGAGAACCCATGGCGACCCCATCTACTTGCTTATACATGTGCCCATCCGGGCTCAAGAAGGGTGCCTCTTTAGTACAAGCTTGGAGTAGTTTCCTTAGGATATTTTCTGGTATGTCAAGAGGAGTACAGGCTGGATTGCGATACACTCTGTCGGCTATCATCCCGATTGTCTCGTCCACTGGTACGTTGGTGAACAGCGATTCTACGTCCAACGAGGCTCTTATTCCTGTGGCCCGTGTGCCCCGCAGTAAGTCAACAAATTCCTTTGGCGACTTCAGGCTGAAGGCGCAAGGGACATAAGGAGTCAGCAGGCCGTTGAGTCACTTCGCTAGTCTGTACGTGGGTGTGGGTATCTGGCTGATGATTGGCCGAAGTGGGTTTCCAGGCTTGTGTGTCTTGACATTTCCATACGCATATCCAGGTTTATATTCCCCAATAATCTTTGGAAGGTGGAGTCTGGATTTCTTGGCGTTCACAGTTTCGATCAGTTTGTTGACCTTTGCTTTCAATTCGGCTGTAGTGTCCTTCGTTACCCTTTGGAATTTAGTTTGGTCAGAGAGTATGAGGTTCATTTTCGCCAGATATTCGTCTTTTTTAAGAATGACGTATATTTGCGACTTGTCACCTCTCCTGACAACTATCTCCTTGTTCTCACGAAGGCTTTTGGCTGCCGCTTTGAGCTCGGGGGACCGTATGGTGCTTCTGTAATTGCCTCGATTCTTTCCTCCTTCCGCAATAAGTTCTGCTTGTAAGGTATCTTTGGTAGTGATCTTCTTTTGTGTCTCGAGGTCGAATATGTCGTCCAACAGAATTTCCAACTCCACTTTCCGGGCCATCTCACTCGGTCTGGACATAACGTGACAGTTTATGCCCAGATTTAGGAGAGTGACTTGGTCCTCAGTGAGGTTAATTCCTGCAAGGTTCAGGAAGCCATCTCTTGGTCGTGGAATTGCCATAGGTCCTCCATATAACGTTGGTAGTTTCTTGATAATCCTTGTTTCCGTGCTGAGGTGATGTCGGTCTGTGAGGATGTCGAGGTGTTGTTCAATGCGGGTACGGATACTTTCGTCGATGTTGCTATTTCTCCACTCGTTCGTAGCATGAAGTAGTTGCATTTTGTTGTCTTTGATTTCATTCTCTGCCTTGTATATCTGATCACGAATCAGATCCTGGCGATATTTTATCGTGAAGGCTTGATTCCTTGCTGCTGGGTCGTGCGTTTTAATATTAGTATATTTTGGTAGCAGTCTTTCCTGTAGACATATATTATTAAATATGACCGAAAAAGTAAGATTAATAATTCTAACACGAATTTTCTCAATCTTTCGTACATTTCTTTTCACTGTTGGTGGTAATTCAAAAATCAATTCTCCAAAATTCATTTTTATTTCTAGTCTGACACGACACTTGAGCGCATTTCGTAAAACTTATTACATTTTCAAAGACTTTAGTTTAAACATACACAACTGAATAGAACTTACACATCTCCGATTTGTTTATATCTACATTTGAGTGAGGTGGATGGGGTATGTCGTACCTATTAGCCAGAACGCACTTCTCAGCCTACTATGCAAGACCCGATTTGCCTAATAAGCCAAGTTTTCATGAATTAATTGTTTATATATATATATATATGTATGTATGTATGTATGTGTGTGTGTGTGTGTGTGTGTGTGTGTGTGTGTACTCACCTATATGTGCTTGCAGGATCGAGCATTGACTCTTGGATCCCGAATAGATGTGTGTGTGTGTGTGTGTGTGTGTGTGTGTGTGTGTGTGTGTGTGTGTATATCACGAAAATGAACACGTGATTAAAATTGTGACATTGTCAGACCACGGAGGAAAGTTGAAACAGGATTTTTCTTAAGTACTTTCGTATATTAATACATCTTCAGAAGGAAGACTCCTTCTGATGATGTATTAATATACGAAAGTACTTAAGGAAATTCCTGTTTCAATTTTCCTCCGTGGTCTGACAATGTCATATATATATATATATATATATATATATATATATATATATATATATATATATGTCGTACCTAGTAGCCAGAACGCACTTCTCAGCCTACTATGCAAGGCCCGATTTGCCTAATAAGTCAAGTTTTCATGAATTAATTGTTTTTCGACTGCCTAACCTACCTAACCTAACCTAACCTAACTTTTTCGGCTACCTAACCTAACCTAACCTATAGAGATAGGTTAGGTTAGGTTAGGTAGGGTTGGTTAGGTTCGGTCATATATCTTCGTTAATTTTAACTCCAATAAAAAAAAATTGACCTCATACATAATGAAATGGGTAGCTTTATCATTTCATAAGAAAAAAATTAGAGAAAATATATTAATTCAGGAAAACTTGGCTTATTAGGCAAATCGGGCCCTGAATAGTAGGCTGAGAAGTGCGTTCTGGCTACTAGGTACGACATATATGTATATATATATATATATATATATATATATATATATATATATATATATATATATATATATATATATATATATATATATATATGTCGTACCTAGTAGCCAGAACGCACTTCTCAGCCTACTATGCAAGGCCCGATTTGCTTAATAAGCGAAGTTTTCATGAATTAATTGTTTTTCGACTACCTAACCTAACCTAACCTAACTTTTTGGGCTACCTAACCAAACCTAATCTATAAAGATAGGTTAGGTTAGGTTAGGTAGGGTTGGTTAGGTTCGGTCATATATCTACGTTAATTTTATCTCCAATTAAAAAAAATTGACCTCATACATAATGAAATGGGTAGCTTTATCATTTCATAAAAAAAAAATTTGAGAAAATATATTAATTCAGGAAAACTTGGCTTATTAGGCAAATCTGGCCTTGCATAGTAGGCTGAGAAGTGCGTTCTGGCTACTAGGTACGACATATATATATATATGTGTATATATATATATATATATATATATATATATATATATATATATATATATATATATATATATATATATATATATATTGTGATGGAAAAAAGAAGTGTAGGTGTTCGGCAGTCCTTGCAATGGCTGGTGTCAATGCCTATCATATTTAAAAAAAAAAGATGACTGCGTAGCTGTTGTGTCCTGTGGCAAAGTAAGGCAAAACAAGCAAAAACAAATAGTATGAACAATGAAACTTTAATTAAATTTAAAACAAATTATAAATAAGACAATTCCTTGGCTATGTACAGTGCAAACTCACAAGATTAAAAAAATAACATAAAGTAATATTAATGGTGACGTTACTCTAAAATGGATAAAGACAAAATGAAATTAACAGGTGCTGAGAATAATGCGCAGGCTGACAACATCCACTAATAGACAGAGCGTATATCAGATGGTTGTTTCAGCTTGAGAGCACAGAATATTCTAACTCCAATGGCTGGTACAGGCCCAGACATCAGCTAGGTAGATGGCGCTGAGGTGCAGAAGTGCAGTGGTGCAGATGTCGATTCACCAATCAGAAGCGGGCAGGCTGGAAATGCTAGTTTGGTGATCGGCGACGAGGGAGGGGGGAGGTGGAGAGCGAGTGTGATACGTTTGCGCCTGGCAAAACGTAGTTGACTAAATATGTACTTCACTTGCTTCTAGTATCTAGATGTTGTAGATGTACTGAAGTAACATGACGATAGGAAAGAGCAGGCCAAATCTCTCTTGACGGAGATTATCGTTACAGCTCTCCCCCGAAGCCTGCTCTTACGGGTTAGTTACTTCAGTGGCTGGTGTAGAGGTAGGAGTAGCTGTCTCTACCTCGTAGACTCTGGAGAGGGCGTCGGCTATGATGTTGTCTGAACCTTTGATGTAGAAGATCTCCAGATTAAAATTCTGCAAGTACAGGGCCCAGCATAGAAGACGTTGATTGCTGAATTGGGCCTGTTGCAGGAACCGCAGGGGATTGTGGTCCGAGTAGATGGTAATAGACCGATTTCCCAGTAGGTAAGGTTCGAAATGTTGAAGATTCAGGACGATGGAGAGGAGTACCAGCCCCCGATGCTGGTACTACTGGCGTCGACCTTGATGAGGAAGGGCTTCGTGATATCTGGAGAGGCGAGAATGGGATCAGAACACAGCAAAGGAGCACTATTATAGTCCTGTAAATTTTTAGGAAGATCATTACGGATTTTCGAGTTGGAAGGCACTGACTCAGAGTCAGTGCTTTCCGGAGGAGAAGCAGGGAAGGTCTCACTGTGAAGGTATGGATCCTTGAAAGTGGAGAGAGATATTAGCACAGTGGGGGGAATACCTTTATATTCCTTGAGGAGATTGACGTGGCACAACTGGGTCCTCCGCCGCCTATCTGGAGTCTCAAGAACGTAGTTGTGGTTGCTTCTGCACTCCTTGATGCGGTATGGTCCTGAAAACTTATTTTGCAATGGAGAACCTGGGATAGGAAAATATGCCAACACGAAGTCTCCTGGTTTAAATTTCCTGATTTTGCTGCGTTGGTCAAAATGAGTCTTCATCCTCTCCTGAGCTTTCAATAGATTGTCATTAGCAAATTTACGTACTCTCTCTAGAATGTGCTTTAAGTTTTGAAGAAACTGGGGCACATTCTGAGGGTCACTGAAGGTGGAATTACGTAGAGAGTCTTTAAAAGCTTTGAGAGGAGTACGACACTTACGTCCGTAGAGCATCTCATAAGGAGATACTCTTAGAGACTCATTTGGGAGACTTCTGAAAATACACATGATGATATCAAGTTGTTTATCCCAGGCTTTCATGGTTTCTTTGCAAAATTTCTTTAGGAGTGATTTAATCGTTTGGTGACTACATTCAAGTGAATCCTGTGAAGCAGGATGATAGGGGCTGGACAATACATGAGTGATGTTGAACTCTTCCAGCGTCTTCTTGAAGAGATCACTGGTGAAGTTGGTGCCACAGTCGCTTTGAACCTCCCTTGGAAATCCGTATTGGTTAAAGATCTTCAATAGTTGTTTTACCACCGTAATGTTCTTTACAGGAACTGCTATGGGGAATCTGGTGGTAGGACACAGGATGGTTAGTATATAAGCGTTGCCAGAACTGGTCCGGGGTAAAGGACCAACACAGTCTATGATGAGTCTGTGGAAAGGTTCTGCAGGCACCAGGATGGGAATTAAAGGAGCCTGGGGAATATGGATGTTAGGTTTCCCTGCCATCTGACATATATGACACTGTTGCACGTAATTTTGACGTCTTTAACCATACCTGGCCAGTAGTAGTCTTGTCTGATTCCGTGGTAGGTTTTGTTAAAACTATAGTGAAAAAGTGCTCCGTGGGCCAAGTGTAGAATATCGGGCCGTAGGCTGGTGAGAACCACTAGTTGTTCGACATTTGCCCAATCGTCATCCTCCGTCAGCTTACTGGGTCTACACCTGCGGTAGAGCAACTGATTCTCTAGGAAGAACCCAGGGATACTGTCAGGTTGAGTCTCACCCTGGAAGAATAATGGGGTTAATGAAGGATCCTCCCTCTGTAACTTATGGAACTCCAACATAGTAAGATTCTGTGGTAGGTTCTGATGGTCTTGAGGGACAGCGGTTGCAGTAGAGTCAGCTGGTTGCGGTCATGCAGCTTGTGCACGGGTGGTCACCAAAACCGGAGGAGAAGCTTCATCACTTTCTTGAACCTCTGCTGGAACATAATTTAAGATTTAAGGGGTTGTCCACTACAGAGTCACATACCTGGGGTTTGTCCATGATGATCAGGTTGGAAGGTTGCAGATCTTCGGCCAAGTCATTGCCCAGGAGAAGTTGCACTCCAGACATGGGAAAAGGCTTTTCCTTGATGGCGACTTGGACTTCACCGGTCACGAAAGGACAAGCCAGGTGGACTCTGGCGAGTGGATACGGAGTGGTAGCAATGAGGTCAGTGATAAGGACGGTTTCCCCGGTGTAGGTGATGTTAGGCACAGCCGATTGCAATATTATTGACTGAAGAGCCGCTGTGTCCCTCAAGATCATCAATTTGAAACGTCCCTCTGAATCTGTACTGTTGGCAGAGACAGTTCCAGGATACAGGTGTTTGCTGAAGAGAGAAAGATTATTAACAGAAACACCAACATTCATCACAGGCTTACCGGACTTTGGAGGAGTCGGTTTGGGTTTAGGAGTTTCACCTTTCTATTGAGCTTTTCCACATTTATCTATGGTATGTCCATAGAGCTTGCAATACTTACAATACAATTGGGAGCTCGCTTGATCGGTACTCACTTTGTCATAACTATACCAAGACTTCTTACTGGGAGGTGGGTATGGTGTTAGCCGGTGTATGAGGCTGTAGGTGTCAGCCGACTTCGCACATTTGATGTAGTCGGTTTTTTCTTTGTCTGCTAAATATAAACGAATGGGAGGGAGAGCACGTCTAAAGAATTCCTCAACTAGAATGAGGTTGACGAGTTCTGAAAATGTAGAGACATGTGCTGCTTCCAGCCATTTCATGAAATATCTTTTCTTTGTATTGGCAAATTCTAAAAAGGTTGTGGTACTTGCCTTTAGATAATCACGGAATTTTCGTCTGTAGCTTTCGGTGGAGAGAAGGTAGGCGTCTAAAACTGCTTGCTTCAGGGTCTGGTAG
Source organism: Procambarus clarkii (assembly GCF_040958095.1). Taxonomy (NCBI): domain Eukaryota; kingdom Metazoa; phylum Arthropoda; class Malacostraca; order Decapoda; family Cambaridae; genus Procambarus; species Procambarus clarkii. Next base: position 25,480,291 of record NC_091187.1, read on the forward strand.
TCATTCTCAGACGCTAAGGTACTGAGAGTAACCGCAGCTCTACCTGTGAGATGCACTCTGAGAAGGGTAGACCATTGATCTTTAGGCCAGCTCAGTTTTTTAGCTAGGGTCTCAAAAGTGGTGAAAAACACATCGATCTCTTTCTCAACGAATGGTGGCATTAACTTACTTGCATGGGAGACATTGAAGCTTACGGGAAGACTAGCGGTAGCTTGTTGGTGCTGAGTGTTGTGTGTAGTTTCCAAGGTGAGTTCTTGTCGACGATATGCTAGAACACTCTCAGCTTGCTGTTTATCGTGCTCACGTTGCATCTCCAGGTGAAGTTTTCTTGCTTCAAGCTGTTCTCTCTCCCGCTCACGCTGTAGGGCAGCCTCACGTTCTCTAAGGGTCGCCTCGCGTTCCTGTTCCTCTTTCTTTAGGGCAGCCTCCTCTTTCTTTAGGGCAGCCTTGCGTTCTCGTCGTTGTAGAGCTTCTTTCTCATATGCAGCTTGTTCTTGCAGTTGTTCCCGCTCGATTTTCTCTTGTTCGAGCTTCAACTTCATAGCTGCCAGAGCATGTTTATCTGCAATAAAATAGTTTTTGTGAGCTTCAGAGTCTATAATTCCTTCTTCTAAGAGGTAATCCAAGATAAGATTGTGCAAGTCATTTTTGTTGGCTGGAGTCTGGCCCTAGCTTCGGTACGGGGCGGACGTGTTGAATCGGCGCTCCAGCAGTTGGTGTTGTTTGCCCGTTTCGGCTGGTTGGGGGCGGGTGTGTCTCTGCTCGCCTGTGCTGACGTGGCGTTATGATGGGGGTCCCTCTACCCCCTGTCGTCCGGGCTCAGTCTGTGGGACTAGAGTTCTCTGTGCGGGCTGGTTACCCGGAGATTGCCCTGGCTTGTGAAATGCTCTCTGTCCCTGTGTTTGCGATTTATGGGGTCGAGTTGGTTACGGCCCGTAGGGCTATTGTGAAGTTTGCAGAGGAGGTGGCGTATCGCGATTTTCTCCGGCGATACGAGGGGCGGACACTGCCCCTGCCGGATGGTGCGGGCACTGTCACCCTCTCGGATAGAAGTGGTGCACTTACTTACATCAGTGTGCATGGGGCTCCCTTGGAGTTTCCAGAGGCTCTGCTATGGCGGTATTTCGGCCGGTTTGGCGCAGTTGTTAGTGTGAGAGTGAACGTGGTGTCTTCTAGTCCTCTTAAGGGTGTGAGGTCTAACATTCGTACCCTGGGCATGAGACTCCGGGCGGATATTCCGTCCTCTGTGCGCCTTATGGGGTACAACGTTCGAGTGTTTTACGCCCGTCAGCCGCGGACGTGTTATCGTTGTGGTCTTTTGGGCCAGCTGACTGTTCTGCGCCTCCTGTTGCACCAGTGAATCTCTTCAGTGAGGAGGATTTTCCGCCCCTTCCTGTGGGGGATGATTCGGTGGGTATGGACGTCTCTTCGGCTGAGGAGGTGCCCTCTGTAGCAGCTGTTGCTCCGCCTGTTGCGCCCCCTGTTGTTGCCGCATCTCCTCCGGAGGTTGGGTCCTCGCCAAGTGCTCCGGCTGGTGTCCCTGAGCCTCTTCCGCCTGCCGTTTGCTCGGACCCCTCGTCTTCCAGTTCTTCCTCTGCTGTGTCTGTCCCGGCTGTGCTGGGAGCTGAGGTGGATCCGGCATTCCCTCCTGTGCCTGGCCTGGTGCCCCGTGTGGTTGAGGAGGCTGCCGTGCTGCGGCGTGCGTCGGTTCGCTCGGTTGGTGCTGCGCGGGTCACTGAGTCTGCCTCCGGGTCTGATGATGTGCGGCCCGAGCCTAAGCGTTCCCGGCGTTCTTCTGCGTGGGCTGAAGTTGGTGAATTCGACGAGTGTCGTCCTTCCGTTGACGGTGGAGTGACTCCGGATGTGGTGCACACTACGGTGGTGGCGGAGGTACACTTGCCTGAGGATGCCGGTGCCGGCGTTTCGACCTCAACTTCTGGTCCGGTGTCCGAGGGTCCTGCTTCAGGTGCGTTGCCTGCGTCGGATGGCTCCGGTTCTTCGTGGGCGGTGGTTTCCCCTGCTGTAGTTGGTGGTGAGCGGGGTGGCCTGGTAGTGATGTTGAGAAAGGATGCTCACTCTGGATGTTCTGTGGCCCCTTCCTCGTTACCCGTTTCCTCGGCTGCGGTCTTGCCGCCTCTTCCGTTTCCTGCTGTCCCTTCCGTGTCTCCTGCGGTATCCGTGGAAGTGCTCTCGTCTCAGCGTCCGGCCCCTGCTCCGATGGTGAAGGCGTGGCAGGTTCGGCGACCCTCGTCCGCTTCTCCGGTGTCTGCTTCCTCGAAGGGCGTGGTTGGCGCTCCCCAGCCTCGTTATGCGACTTGCGTCAGTGACCTTAGGCGTTGGCCGATGCCGCCAGATATCGATGTTCCCGAGTTTATGATACCCGCTCGAGAGCGGGGGATCAAAAACCCCTACCGACCTTGAAGATCTAGTCTGGGAAGCTTACAAGGCGAAATATCCTCGTAATCTTTTCCCGGAGAAGTACATTTCTCACGCGGTTCCTCGCAAGTGATTTCTATGTATTTTGTGTTGCCTGGTTGTGGGGTGTGTATGTGAGTGGGTGGGGTGGGTATTGTTTCCCGGTTCCTGCGTGCTCCGGTTTGTATTGTGGGTATTCTTGTATGGTTGTCGTGTGCGCTTGTTTGTCATATTGTGTGCCCTTCAGGCTGTTGGGGTGTACTCACCTAATTGTGCTTGCGGGGGTTGAGCTTTGGCTCTTTGGTCCCGCGTTATCCGTGGTGTGCTTTTTGTTATGTGTGCATTATGTGTTTGAGGTGTTAGCAGACTTGTTTTGTATGTTTCTCGCCTCTCTGTTTCCCTTATGTTTGTATTACGCTGTGTTTATATTTGTGTTATGTTTGTATATGCCTTTTTGTTTTGTGGTCAGCCCTTCTGGCTGGTCTTCTCTTGATTTGTTCCTTTTTCATTGTACATATGTGTGCTTTGTACTTTTGTTCTAAGTTATATTTGTTCTGTTTTTATTGTACATTATACGCATGCTTGCATGTAAAAAAAAAAAAAAAAAAAAAAAAAAAATTGTTGGCTCCAGGGGGGAACACCTAGTTGATACTCGTGTGCAAGAGTTTGTAATTCTGTCTTCTTGGCACGACTTAAGTTCCCTACTTCACTTGCTGGGTCGTTACGAAATGCTGAGAGACGAAACATTTTGAAATAGCAAATAAGTGTACAACGAATATACTTGTGATATTGTAAGTGTCAGTAATAGGATAACGTGGCAACTGGTAACTATCCTGTGGAAATTTAATCGTTAACAATTAACATTAATATTAGTATGGTAAATGATTAGTCAATCAAAATCGCAGGAAATCTTGTACCCGGTACTCAATATAAGAGAATAAGGGCAAGAAAGTCCTACTAAATAAATGAAACCGATAGTTTTGAAAACAAATGAAACTTAATTGTTTCAAAAGTGAAAGGGTAGTCCAAGTATGTAGGGATACCTTGCTGAGTTTCTATAGGACAGAAGCAAGGGTTTTCCTACTTTAATTATATGATACTTACAGATTTAGCGTTCCTTGTGCTCTGAAAAAAGAAAGCTGATTCCCTACCTGAGTAAATATCATGATCTCTGACCGACGTATAGGGGTGCGAGTGTCAACTGGTGACGAGAACTACTGTTGAGGTCCCAACTCAACAGCGTAGTCCATGCTAGAGGAACTATTGCCCTCTGTATCCTCCTGTGGTCGGATTGCAGAAAATAGGGTGCTTTGGTCCAAAGACAAATCAATTTACCAGGGTACCAAAAATGATGATCTGCCATAATTTGAGAAATATCCTAGGGACAAAAAAGGTGGAATACACGAGTAATAACACTGAGGGAGGGATGACCAATTAAGAGAATGACTGAGGCCTCCAGTCACCACGTAATCCATAGTTATTCAACACTCACAATATGCTACTCTCGGAAAGCACAAAATACACAGCATTTTATAAATATTAAAAGTAATGAAAATATTGAAAAGCAACTGTATCAAAGCCAAGTACACTTACCACAAATGGATGTTTTAGTACTAGTACCTGAGTGAGGCATCCCGGACAGGCCCCCATTAAATGTGATGGAAAAAAGAAGTGTAGGTGTTCAGCAGTCCTCCCAATGGAAGAGTGTCAATGCCTATCACCTTTAAAGAAAAAAGATGACTTCATAGCTGTTGTGTCCTGTGGCAAAGTAAGGCAAAACAAGCATAAACAAATAGTATGAACAATGAAACTTTAATTAAATTTAAAACAAATTATAAATAAGACAATTCCTTGGCTATGTACAGTACAAACTCACAAGATTAAAAAAATAACATAAAGTAATATTAATGGTGACGTTACTCTAAAATGGATAAAGACAAAATTAAATTAACAGGTGCTGAGAATAAAGCGCTGGCTGAGAACATCCACTAATAGACAGAGCGTATATCAGATGGTTGTTTCAGCTTGAGAGCACAGAATATTCTAACTCCAATAGCTGATACAGGCCCAGACATCGAGTAGGTAGATGGCGCTGAGATGCAGAAGTGCAGTGGTGCAGATATATATATATATATATATATATATATATATATATATATATATATATATATATATATATATATATATATATATGTATATATATATATATATATATATATATATATATATATATATATATATATATATATATATATATATATATATATATATATATATGTCGTACCTAGTAGCCAGAACGCACTTTTCGGCCTACTATGCAAGGCCTGATTTGCCTAATAAGCCAAGTTTTCCTGAATTAATATATTTTCTCTAATTTTTTTCTTATGAAATGATAAAGCTACCCATTTCATTATGTATGAGGTAAAAAATTTTTTATTGGAGTTAAAATTAACGTAGATATATGACCGAACCTAACCAACCCTACCTAACCTAACCTAACCTATCTTTATTGGTTAGGTTAGGTTAGGTAGCCTAAAAAGTTAGGTTAGGTTAGGTTAGGTAGGTTAGGTTGCCGAAAAACAAATATTTCATGAAAACTTGGCTTATTAGGCAAATCGGGCCTTGCATATGTTATGGTGCCCTCTCCTATTTCTTTCGTTTGCCGGCTTAAAGAGTCATATCAGCTCTCCCTACTGATTCTCTGAGGTTCAGGGAATCTAATGATATATGTGGCGACCAGACCGGCGGCCAGTTAAGGGAAGGAAGTTATATTATAAGTTGTAAATAAAGGAAAATTGGCGCCCTGTTATAAAATGAAACAGTATCCCCTATGGCAGATATGACCTTTTGGAAGGGACACAAGCCGATCGCGGATTGGCCGACGTAGGTCGCGGGCGACAAATCAGGGCCCGCCATGACGTCACCGAGTGCCCCGGGCGGCGCCAACGTGAGAGTTGTTCTGACCTTGGAAGCGACAGGACGCGCCTCGGTCTGCTCTCAAGGATTGGAGGCTCTGCAAGCCTTGTTCAGTGGATTGAGCTGGCCATCGCAGCCCATCATAGTTATTGGAGACCCTGCGCTTCTGGGAAGCAAAAGAGGAACCAAGTTCAGTGAGCAGAGAAGTGCCAAACTTGGAAAATAGTCGGCGACGACGCTGGGCGGCGCCGCTGGCTGGACGTTGAGGTCTGGAAGGTGGGCGGGCAGGCCTAGCTGTGACTGGGGTCACATCCACTGAGAATCTTGGAAGGACGACACCGTGCCTAGGACAAGGAGCAACGCCTTGTGGGAGAGGCGAGTGTGGGGAAAAATAGTGATTAGCTCAGCGCCCATCGATGAACCAGGATTGGGGCAGCTGAATCTCAGGGATTGGAACGGCGACGACGCGAAGGCTTCACGACACCTGAGGACCTGTGGAACGTCCTGGATCGTCAAGGATCGACCCAAGGAAGCGTGGGAACCTCACACCATCGAGGGACAGGCGTCGTGAGCCAGGAATGTTAGGTAGATCATTTTCCCTCCCATTACCCCTTGTATGAGTAGGCTAGTTAGGCCACAATATTTGCTTGTGTATGTGGCAGCAAGACTTTATTACTTTAATAGTAGAATAGGCTGCAAGGCAGCTTGAGTCCAGGACTGTCAGGGAGGACAGTGTGTATGGATGGCAGGACAGTGAAGAAGAGGCGCCGACGTGGTGAAGAGGCCCTCCTGTGAGAGTGTGAGACTCCTGTCTTCCTGCCCAGTTGAAGGAGTGTTGGAGGTCGTGGAAGAAGAGGCTGACGATCTCCAGACTCATTATCCATATTCCATATTCATGTATTACTTGTGATTGTGTGTGTGTGTTCATGTAATTTGCATCAGTAAATCCACACATTTTATTACTGTGTTTGAGTGTGCCTCCATTTATGATATTTCTCTATGAGCATACATTTCTGGCTACAAACAATATATAATACACCCACTGAACTGCATTGCTGGGGTGCAGATATAATAACCCAGCTGGCGACCTTGCTAAGAGGAAGATAGAGAAGACAGGCGGGAAAGGAGTTCCTGCAACCATTTTTTGTCTGGCAGGCAAGACTCAGGGAGGTTATGGTTATAGGTAAGCCTGAGTCTTCCTTCACTCCCCCACGGGTCTAGGCCGGAACTGTTAACAGCAGTTTCCCCGTGTTTGACTGAAGGGCTTCCAGGGTGAATCAGTGGCACCCCTTTGTGGTGGAAGCAAAGACCTGCGGAGGTGGGCATTGTTGGTCCTCTCTTGTGTGACCAAGGAGACTCCGGTGAATCCAGGGAGTCGGAGGGGCTGAGTATTTGGGCCTTTGAGCCCCTAGCAGCCGAGTGTTAGCAGAGCCCCGGACCGCCCACCCCCACGTGACAAGAGAACTGGCGACCTTGCCAGGATTCGAACCCCAGTAGCCAAGAACTGGGAACTTCGCCAGGAAGCGTGGATCAAGCTACAGTGTGGACCAAATTTCAAGACAAGTGTTGCCAGGGTACTAATACAGTGTGGCCAGTGAATTCGGTGGTACTGTTACTCAACCAGCTAAGGGACTGAAACGGTGAAATTAGTGCCTACTAACTTGTCTGTGCTGTCGTGTATGCTTGATGATATAGAGATGGAGGAAGACAAAGTAAAGAAATTTATTGACACAAGGGACGAGACAATTTTGGAAGAGTGTACCAAGGCCCAGCTCCAACAAGTGGCAAACCACTTTGGGATCAGGTTGAGGACGACTAAGGTAGCGGAGCGAAGGATAGAGATCATGGCACAGCTCACAGCTCGAGAGGAAGCGACGGGAGAGGAGCCATCTCAAGAGGAGCCGTCCCGAGGAGAGCCGTCGCAAGGTGAACCGTCCCGACTAGGGCCTCCCCAAGCGCCTACCAGTGTGGAGAGAATTCACAGTGAACATGGGAGCAGTGGAAGGTCCGGCTGTAGTAAGAGGAGCCTGCAACTGGAAATAATGAAGATGCAACTGGAAGCCCAGCTGCGACGAGAGGAGAGAGAAGCGCAAATGCAGCGAGAGGAGAGAGAAGCGCAAATGCAGCAAGAGGAGCGAGAAGCTCGGCTGCAGCGAGAAGAAGGAGAGAGACAACTGCGACTGGAGGAGATAAAGGCAAAGAAAGAAGTCGAATTGCGTCGTGTTGAACGTGGTCTGCCCTCACTACCTGCATGGCGGGATGACCTCAAGGTAAGGGAACGTGACTTACCTACGTTCGAACCACAGGAAGCTGAGGCGTTCTTCGAACACTTTGAACGGATAGCAACTCTGAAGGAGTAGCCAGAAGATGATTGGGCTGCTCTGGTCCAGGGCAGGTTGACTGGTGAGGCCCGGGAAGCCTATAACATGCTGGACCTAGAGGAGTGTACTAGTTATGATGCGATTAAGAATGCGGTTCTCCACTCATTCCGGCTGACTCCGGAGATGTACCGGAAGCGGTTCAGAGAGTGTACAAGAGCGTCGGGAAAGACTTACGCCGAGACCGCCAGGGATATGGAACGGAAATTCCTACGATGGTTGAAGGCGGAGGAAGCGGAGTCGGTGGATGATATCAAACGACTGATAGTGATGGAGAAGTTCATGTCGGTGCTCCATCCTGAGTTGCGAGTAAGGGTGAGAGAAGCAGGTATTAAGGACCTGAAGGCTGCAGCGGATCGAGCCGACATGCTGGAGGAGGCACTACATATCAGGAGGGAGGGGCCGCCCAGGCACTCGCCTTACCCCAGGTCGGGAGGGAACCTTAGGAGTTCAGGAGGAGCGAGGACGGGTGGGGACTCTCCCAAGAGTAGTGTGCCCGATGAAGTAACGTGGTTCAAGAGCTCAAGAGACGCGGGGAGGAAGCCCCAAGCTGTGAGCAGTGGACCTAACTCGGGAGCAAGTGCTGCAGTCCCGGACACGACGACAGGGAGTCCAAGGAGGACCCAGGGGACGTCTGCAAGTGGTACCGCCAGAGTGACTAGCGAGTGGCCGCCCAGGGGAGGTGGCCGATGTTACAACTGTGGTGTGAGAGGACATTATGCCCGCGAGTGTGAGGAGCACCAAAGGAATGTAGGATTAATGTTGGAAGAGGAGAGAGTGTTTGTTCACACCCCATATTATAGTGGACCCAACGTGAATGGTTGGGAAATGAAGTTGGGTGAACATCCCTTCATTTTCGGGGCCAACGTGAAGTTTGGAAAGTCAGACCCAGTGGAGGTTGCCGTGCTTCGAGATACGGGTGCTGACATAAGTATGGTGACCAGGAGTATTCTCCCCAAGGAATTTAATGATTCACCTGTGGGAGTGGTGAGGATACGCAGTGTGGGGGAGGAATACAGGTTGCCACTTCACGAAGTACAGCTGATTGCCGACTGCGAAGTCGAGAAAGCTATAGTAGCTGTAGCCCCTAAGTTACCCCTAGAGCATGTACAGATGGTGCTGGGTAATGACCTCGGAGGAGGCAAGATACAACCCGATTGGGCCAGGAGTGCCTATGTTGCAAGCAGCGGTACAACCCTGCCAGGTGAGGTATCGGTCGTTCCAGATGGTGGTGAGGAAGCCGACTTCGCCAGGGAAAACGTCGCCAGAGACGACGACAACGAGGGCGAGAGTGCAGAGAGGTCGTCGGAGGTTGTGGAAAACCCCGACGGGGACCTCCGACTAAGCCTGATGATGCGTGTGGAGGAGTGGCGAGGAGCAGCTGTACAAACGCCTGGGGCGGTGAAGAGGCTGCAGACCGCACTCCCTCCATACAGAAACGTGAATAAAGTAAGCTCAGTGGATGAGCGAACGGCAGTGAGGGGCAGAGTGGAGGAGCCACGACGCAGTGCACCCTATGCCGGCCAGATAAATAGTGGTAGGTGCAAGATGAACCACCGTAGTGAGGTGAGCCACAGGGAGGTGGATGAGCCCAACCACGAACCGAAGAAGACGTCTGCAGGGAAGAGAATCTCATGGAGGAGTGAAGATGTTCGTCGGGAACGAAGGAGCGAGTGGTATAGGAAAGGCAATACGAAGAAAGCAGGGAATAGGTACACCCAGGGTAGGCGCCAGCCTAACCAGAGGGGCATTGGGCCATCGCAAAAGCCTAGTGTGGAAGAGAGGAAGCTGCTGGATGGAGTGCAGGTTACAAGTGCCACTGTGAGGAGACAACGCACCTACGGGAGAAGAGGAACCGAGAAGAGAGAAGATTGGCGAAGAGGAGATCATGAGAGGAAACATGGAGTACCTGTAGGACGCAGTGGAAATGCAAGACTATCTCGGAGTGCACGACGCGGTGGAGGCGCCGCATGCACTGAATCTTACAGTGGTAACGAGCCGTGGGAGTACACTCGTAGCCACGGAGAGAGGATTTCTTGTAGGTGTTCAGGGAACACCCATCACACCCGGTCCTATGCGAGGTGGAGATATAATGAGACAAGTGACTGGCAAGGTGGAACGAGCCACATCGCCAACTGGAGGAGTGACACTTCAGGAACGGAGGGAGCAAGAGTATAGGTTGCCCTCTTGAGTGCTGCTCTTCCGATATGACTCTTATTTTAAGGGGAGGGGTATGTTACGGTGCCCTCTCCTATTTCTTTCGTTTGCCGGCTTAAAGAGTCATATCAGCTCTCCCTACTGATTCTCTGAGGTTCAGGGAGTCTAATGATATATGTGGCGACCAGACCGGCGGTCAGTTAAGGGAAGGAAGTTATATTATAAGTTGTAAATAAAGGAAAATTGGCGCCCTGTTATAAAATGAAACAGTATCCCCTATGGCAGATATGACCTTTTGGAAGGGACACAAGCCGATCGCGGATTGGCCGACGTAGGTCGCGGGTGACAAATCAGGGCCCGCCATGACGTCACCGAGTGCCCCGGGCGGCGCCAACGTGAGAGTTGTTCTGACCTTGGAAGCGACAGGACGCGCCTCGGTCTGCTCTCAAGGATTGGAGGCTCTGCAAGCCTTGTTCAGTGGATTGAGCTGGCCATCGCAGCCCATCATAGTTATTGGAGACCCTGCGCTTCTGGGAAGCAAAAGAGGAACCAAGTTCAGTGAGCAGAGAAGTGCCAAACTTGGAAAATAGTCGGCGACGACGCTGGGCGGCGCCGCTGGCTGGACGTTGAGGTCTGGAAAATGGGCGGGCAGGCCTAGCTGTGACTGGGGTCACATCCACTGAGAATCTTGGAAGGACGACACCGTGCCTAGGACAAGGAGCAACGCCTTGTGGGAGAGGCGAGTGTGGGGAAAAATAGTGATTAGCTCAGCGCCCATCGATGAACCAGGATTGGGGCAGCTGAATCTCAGGGATTGGAACGGCGACGACGCGAAGGCTTCACGACACCTGAGGACCTGTGGAACGTCCTGGATCGTCAAGGATCGACCCAAGGAAGCGTGGGAACCTCACACCATCGAGGGACAGGCGTCGTGAGCCAGGAATGTAAGGTAGATCATTTTCCCTCCCATTACCCCTTGTATGAGTAGGCTAGTTAGGCCACAATATTTGCTTGTGTATGTGGCAGCAAGACTTTATTACTTTAATAGTAGAATAGGCTGCAAGGCAGCTTGAGTCCAGGACTGTCAGGGAGGACAGTGTGTATGGATGGCAGGACAGTGAAGAAGAGGCGCCGACGTGGTGAAGAGGCCCTCCTGTGAGAGTGTGAGACTCCTGTCTTCCTGCCCAGTTGAAGGAGTGTTGGAGGTCGTGGAAGAAGAGGCTGACGATCTCCAGACTCATTATCCATATTCCATATTCATGTATTACTTGTGATTGTGTGTGTGTGTTCATGTAATTTGCATCAGTAAATCCACACATTTTATTACTGTGTTTGAGTGTGCCTCCATTTATGATATTTCTCTATGAGCATACATTTCTGGCTACAAACAATATATAATACACCCACTGAACTGCATTGCTGGGGTGCAGATATAATAACCCAGCTGGCGACCTTGCTAAGAGGAAGATAGAGAAGACAGGCGGGAAAGGAGTTCCTGCAACCATTTTTTGTCTGGCAGGCAAGACTCAGGGAGGTTATGGTTATAGGTAAGCCTGAGTCTTCCTTCACTCCCCCACGGGTCTAGGCCGGAACTGTTAACAGCAGTTTCCCCGTGTTTGACTGAAGGGCTTCCAGGGTGAATCAGTGGCACCCCTTTGTGGTGGAAGCAAAGACCTGCGGAGGTGGGCATTGTTGGTCCTCTCTTGTGTGACCAAGGAGACTCCGGTGAATCCAGGGAGTCGGAGGGGCTGAGTATTTGGGCCTTTGAGCCCCTAGCAGCCGAGTGTTAGCAGAGCCCCGGACCGCCCACCCCCACGTGACAAGAGAACTGGCGACCTTGCCAGGATTCGAACCCCAGTAGCCAAGAACTGGGAACTTCGCCAGGAAGCGTGGATCAAGCTACAGTGTGGACCAAATTTCAAGACAAGTGTTGCCAGGGTACTAATACAGTGTGGCCAGTGAATTCGGTGGTACTGTTACTCAACCAGCTAAGGGACTGAAACGGTGAAATTAGTGCCTACTAACTTGTCTGTGCTGTCGTGTATGCTTGATGATATAGAGATGGAGGAAGACAAAGTAAAGAAATTTATTGACACAAGGGACGAGACAATTTTGGAAGAGTGTACCAAGGCCCAGCTCCAACAAGTGGCAAACCACTTTGGGATCAGGTTGAGGACGACTAAGGTAGCGGAGCGAAGGATAGAGATCATGGCACAGCTCACAGCTCGAGAGGAAGCGACGGGAGAGGAGCCATCTCAAGAGGAGCCGTCCCGAGGAGAGCCGTCGCAAGGTGAACCGTCCCGACTAGGGCCTCCCCAAGCGCCTACCAGTGTGGAGAGAATTCACAGTGAACATGGGAGCAGTGGAAGGTCCGGCTGCAGTAAGAGGAGCCTGCAACTGGAAATAATGAAGATGCAACTGGAAGCCCAGCTGCGACGAGAGGAGAGAGAAGCGCAAATGCAGCGAGAGGAGAGAGAAGCGCAAATGCAGCAAGAGGAGCGAGAAGCTCGGCTGCAGCGAGAAGAAGGAGAGAGACAACTGCGACTGGAGGAGATAAAGGCAAAGAAAGAAGTCGAATTGCGTCGTGTTGAACGTGGTCTGCCCTCACTACCTGCATGGCGGGATGACCTCAAGGTAAGGGAACGTGACTTACCTACGTTCGAACCACAGGAAGCTGAGGCGTTCTTCGAACACTTTGAACGGATAGCAACTCTGAAGGAGTGGCCAGAAGATGATTGGGCTGCTCTGGTCCAGGGCAGGTTGACTGGTGAGGCCCGGGAAGCCTATAACATGCTGGACCTAGAGGAGTGTACTAGTTATGATGCGATTAAGAATGCGGTTCTCCACTCATTCCGGCTGACTCCGGAGATGTACCGGAAGCGGTTCAGAGAGTGTACAAGAGCGTCGGGAAAGACTTACGCCGAGACCGCCAGGGATATGGAACGGAAATTCCTACGATGGTTGAAGGCGGAGGAAGCGGAGTCGGTGGATGATATCAAACGACTGATAGTGATGGAGAAGTTCATGTCGGTGCTCCATCCTGAGTTGCGAGTAAGGGTGAGAGAAGCAGGTATTAAGGACCTGAAGGCTGCAGCGGATCGAGCCGACATGCTGGAGGAGGCACTACATATCAGGAGGGAGGGGCCGCCCAGGCACTCGCCTTACCCCAGGTCGGGAGGGAACCTTAGGAGTTCAGGAGGAGCGAGGACGGGTGGGGACTCTCCCAAGAGTAGTGTGCCCGATGAAGTAACGTGGTTCAAGAGCTCAAGAGACGCGGGGAGGAAGCCCCAAGCTGTGAGCAGTGGACCTAACTCGGGAGCAAGTGCTGCAGTCCCGGACACGACGACAGGGAGTCCAAGGAGGACCCAGGGGACGTCTGCAAGTGGTACCGCCAGAGTGACTAGCGAGTGGCCGCCCAGGGGAGGTGGCCGATGTTACAACTGTGGTGTGAGAGGACATTATGCCCGCGAGTGTGAGGAGCACCAAAGGAATGTAGGATTAATGTTGGAAGAGGAGAGAGTGTTTGTTCACACCCCATATTATAGTGGACCCAACGTGAATGGTTGGGAAATGAAGTTGGGTGAACATCCCTTCATTTTCGGGGCCAACGTGAAGTTTGGAAAGTCAGACCCAGTGGAGGTTGCCGTGCTTCGAGATACGGGTGCTGACATAAGTATGGTGACCAGGAGTATTCTCCCCAAGGAATTTAATGATTCACCTGTGGGAGTGGTGAGGATACGCAGTGTGGGGGAGGAATACAGGTTGCCACTTCACGAAGTACAGCTGATTGCCGACTGCGAAGTCGAGAAAGCTATAGTAGCTGTAGCCCCTAAGTTACCCCTAGAGCATGTACAGATGGTGCTGGGTAATGACCTCGGAGGAGGCAAGATACAACCCGATTGGGCCAGGAGTGCCTATGTTGCAAGCAGCGGTACAACCCTGCCAGGTGAGGTATCGGTCGTTCCAGATGGTGGTGAGGAAGCCGACTTCGCCAGGGAAAACGTCGCCAGAGACGACGACAACGAGGGCGAGAGTGCAGAGAGGTCGTCGGAGGTTGTGGAAAACCCCGACGGGGACCTCCGACTAAGCCTGATGATGCGTGTGGAGGAGTGGCGAGGAGCAGCTGTACAAACGCCTGGGGCGGTGAAGAGGCTGCAGACCGCACTCCCTCCATACAGAAACGTGAATAAAGTAAGCTCAGTGGATGAGCGAACGGCAGTGAGGGGCAGAGTGGAGGAGCCACGACGCAGTGCACCCTATGCCGGCCAGATAAATAGTGGTAGGTGCAAGATGAACCACCGTAGTGAGGTGAGCCACAGGGAGGTGGATGAGCCCAACCACGAACCGAAGAAGACGTCTGCAGGGAAGAGAATCTCATGGAGGAGTGAAGATGTTCGTCGGGAACGAAGGAGCGAGTGGTATAGGAAAGGCAATACGAAGAAAGCAGGGAATAGGTACACCCAGGGTAGGCGCCAGCCTAACCAGAGGGGCATTGGGCCATCGCAAAAGCCTAGTGTGGAAGAGAGGAAGCTGCTGGATGGAGTGCAGGTTACAAGTGCCACTGTGAGGAGACAACGCACCTACGGGAGAAGAGGAACCGAGAAGAGAGAAGATTGGCGAAGAGGAGATCATGAGAGGAAACATGGAGTACCTGTAGGACGCAGTGGAAATGCAAGACTATCTCGGAGTGCACGACGCGGTGGAGGCGCCGCATGCACTGAATCTTACAGTGGTAACGAGCCGTGGGAGTACACTCGTAGCCACGGAGAGAGGATTTCTTGTAGGTGTTCAGGGAACACCCATCACACCCGGTCCTATGCGAGGTGGAGATATAATGAGATAAGTGACTGGCAAGGTGGAACGAGCCACATCGCCAACTGGAGGAGTGACACTTCAGGAACGGAGGGAGCAAGAGTATAGGTTGCCCTCTTGAGTGCTGCTCTTCCGATATGACTCTTATTTTAAGGGGAGGGGTATGTTACGGTGCCCTCTCCTATTTCTTTCGTTTGCCGGCTTAAAGAGTCATATCAGCTCTCCCTACTGATTCTCTGAGGTTCAGGGAGTCTAATGATATATGTGGCGACCAGACCGGCGGTCAGTTAAGGGAAGGAAGTTATATTATAAGTTGTAAATAAAGGAAAATTGGCGCCCTGTTATAAAATGAAACAGTATCCCCTATGGCAGATATGACCTTTTGGAAGGGACACAAGCCGATCGCGGATTGGCCGACGTAGGTCGCGGGTGACAAATCAGGGCCCGCCATGACGTCACCGAGTGCCCCGGGCGGCGCCAACGTGAGAGTTGTTCTGACCTTGGAAGCGACAGGACGCGCCTCGGTCTGCTCTCAAGGATTGGAGGCTCTGCAAGCCTTGTTCAGTGGATTGAGCTGGCCATCGCAGCCCATCATAGTTATTGGAGACCCTGCGCTTCTGGGAAGCAAAAGAGGAACCAAGTTCAGTGAGCAGAGAAGTGCCAAACTTGGAAAATAGTCGGCGACGACGCTGGGCGGCGCCGCTGGCTGGACGTTGAGGTCTGGAAAATGGGCGGGCAGGCCTAGCTGTGACTGGGGTCACATCCACTGAGAATCTTGGAAGGACGACACCGTGCCTAGGACAAGGAGCAACGCCTTGTGGGAGAGGCGAGTGTGGGGAAAAATAGTGATTAGCTCAGCGCCCATCGATGAACCAGGATTGGGGCAGCTGAATCTCAGGGATTGGAACGGCGACGACGCGAAGGCTTCACGACACCTGAGGACCTGTGGAACGTCCTGGATCGTCAAGGATCGACCCAAGGAAGCGTGGGAACCTCACACCATCGAGGGACAGGCGTCGTGAGCCAGGAATGTAAGGTAGATCATTTTCCCTCCCATTACCCCTTGTATGAGTAGGCTAGTTAGGCCACAATATTTGCTTGTGTATGTGGCAGCAAGACTTTATTACTTTAATAGTAGAATAGGCTGCAAGGCAGCTTGAGTCCAGGACTGTCAGGGAGGACAGTGTGTATGGATGGCAGGACAGTGAAGAAGAGGCGCCGACGTGGTGAAGAGGCCCTCCTGTGAGAGTGTGAGACTCCTGTCTTCCTGCCCAGTTGAAGGAGTGTTGGAGGTCGTGGAAGAAGAGGCTGACGATCTCCAGACTCATTATCCATATTCCATATTCATGTATTACTTGTGATTGTGTGTGTGTGTTCATGTAATTTGCATCAGTAAATCCACACATTTTATTACTGTGTTTGAGTGTGCCTCCATTTATGATATTTCTCTATGAGCATACATTTCTGGCTACAAACAATATATAATACACCCACTGAACTGCATTGCTGGGGTGCAGATATAATAACCCAGCTGGCGACCTTGCTAAGAGGAAGATAGAGAAGACAGGCGGGAAAGGAGTTCCTGCAACCATTTTTTGTCTGGCAGGCAAGACTCAGGGAGGTTATGGTTATAGGTAAGCCTGAGTCTTCCTTCACTCCCCCACGGGTCTAGGCCGGAACTGTTAACAGCAGTTTCCCCGTGTTTGACTGAAGGGCTTCCAGGGTGAATCAGTGGCACCCCTTTGTGGTGGAAGCAAAGACCTGCGGAGGTGGGCATTGTTGGTCCTCTCTTGTGTGACCAAGGAGACTCCGGTGAATCCAGGGAGTCGGAGGGGCTGAGTATTTGGGCCTTTGAGCCCCTAGCAGCCGAGTGTTAGCAGAGCCCCGGACCGCCCACCCCCACGTGACAAGAGAACTGGCGACCTTGCCAGGATTCGAACCCCAGTAGCCAAGAACTGGGAACTTCGCCAGGAAGCGTGGATCAAGCTACAGTGTGGACCAAATTTCAAGACAAGTGTTGCCAGGGTACTAATACAGTGTGGCCAGTGAATTCGGTGGTACTGTTACTCAACCAGCTAAGGGACTGAAACGGTGAAATTAGTGCCTACTAACTTGTCTGTGCTGTCGTGTATGCTTGATGATATAGAGATGGAGGAAGACAAAGTAAAGAAATTTATTGACACAAGGGACGAGACAATTTTGGAAGAGTGTACCAAGGCCCAGCTCCAACAAGTGGCAAACCACTTTGGGATCAGGGTGAGGACGACTAAGGTAGCGGAGCGAAGGATAGAGATCATGGCACAGCTCACAGCTCGAGAGGAAGCGACGGGAGAGGAGCCATCTCAAGAGGAGCCGTCCCGAGGAGAGCCGTCGCAAGGTGAACCGTCCCGACTAGGGCCTCCCCAAGCGCCTACCAGTGTGGAGAGAATTCACAGTGAACATGGGAGCAGTGGAAGGTCCGGCTGTAGTAAGAGGAGCCTGCAACTGGAAATAATGAAGATGCAACTGGAAGCCCAGCTGCGACGAGAGGAGAGAGAAGCGCAAATGCAGCGAGAGGAGAGAGAAGCGCAAATGCAGCAAGAGGAGCGAGAAGCTCGGCTGCAGCGAGAAGAAGGAGAGAGACAACTGCGACTGGAGGAGATAAAGGCAAAGAAAGAAGTCGAATTGCGTCGTGTTGAACGTGGTCTGCCCTCACTACCTGCATGGCGGGATGACCTCAAGGTAAGGGAACGTGACTTACCTACGTTCGAACCACAGGAAGCTGAGGCGTTCTTCGAACACTTTGAACGGATAGCAACTCTGAAGGAGTGGCCAGAAGATGATTGGGCTGCTCTGGTCCAGGGCAGGTTGACTGGTGAGGCCCGGGAAGCCTATAACATGCTGGACCTAGAGGAGTGTACTAGTTATGATGCGATTAAGAATGCGGTTCTCCACTCATTCCGGCTGACTCCGGAGATGTACCGGAAGCGGTTCAGAGAGTGTACAAGAGCGTCGGGAAAGACTTACGCCGAGACCGCCAGGGATATGGAACGGAAATTCCTACGATGGTTGAAGGCGGAGGAAGCGGAGTCGGTGGATGATATCAAACGACTGATAGTGATGGAGAAGTTCATGTCGGTGCTCCATCCTGAGTTGCGAGTAAGGGTGAGAGAAGCAGGTATTAAGGACCTGAAGGCTGCAGCGGATCGAGCCGACATGCTGGAGGAGGCACTACATATCAGGAGGGAGGGGCCGCCCAGGCACTCGCCTTACCCCAGGTCGGGAGGGAACCTTAGGAGTTCAGGAGGAGCGAGGACGGGTGGGGACTCTCCCAAGAGTAGTGTGCCCGATGAAGTAACGTGGTTCAAGAGCTCAAGAGACGCGGGGAGGAAGCCCCAAGCTGTGAGCAGTGGACCTAACTCGGGAGCAAGTGCTGCAGTCCCGGACACGACGACAGGGAGTCCAAGGAGGACCCAGGGGACGTCTGCAAGTGGTACCGCCAGAGTGACTAGCGAGTGGCCGCCCAGGGGAGGTGGCCGATGTTACAACTGTGGTGTGAGAGGACATTATGCCCGCGAGTGTGAGGAGCACCAAAGGAATGTAGGATTAATGTTGGAAGAGGAGAGAGTGTTTGTTCACACCCCATATTATAGTGGACCCAACGTGAATGGTTGGGAAATGAAGTTGGGTGAACATCCCTTCATTTTCGGGGCCAACGTGAAGTTTGGAAAGTCAGACCCAGTGGAGGTTGCCGTGCTTCGAGATACGGGTGCTGACATAAGTATGGTGACCAGGAGTATTCTCCCCAAGGAATTTAATGATTCACCTGTGGGAGTGGTGAGGATACGCAGTGTGGGGGAGGAATACAGGTTGCCACTTCACGAAGTACAGCTGATTGCCGACTGCGAAGTCGAGAAAGCTATAGTAGCTGTAGCCCCTAAGTTACCCCTAGAGCATGTACAGATGGTGCTGGGTAATGACCTCGGAGGAGGCAAGATACAACCCGATTGGGCCAGGAGTGCCTATGTTGCAAGCAGCGGTACAACCCTGCCAGGTGAGGTATCGGTCGTTCCAGATGGTGGTGAGGAAGCCGACTTCGCCAGGGAAAACGTCGCCAGAGACGACGACAACGAGGGCGAGAGTGCAGAGAGGTCGTCGGAGGTTGTGGAAAACCCCGACGGGGACCTCCGACTAAGCCTGATGATGCGTGTGGAGGAGTGGCGAGGAGCAGCTGTACAAACGCCTGGGGCGGTGAAGAGGCTGCAGACCGCACTCCCTCCATACAGAAACGTGAATAAAGTAAGCTCAGTGGATGAGCGAACGGCAGTGAGGGGCAGAGTGGAGGAGCCACGACGCAGTGCACCCTATGCCGGCCAGATAAATAGTGGTAGGTGCAAGATGAACCACCGTAGTGAGGTGAGCCACAGGGAGGTGGATGAGCCCAACCACGAACCGAAGAAGACGTCTGCAGGGAAGAGAATCTCATGGAGGAGTGAAGATGTTCGTCGGGAACGAAGGAGCGAGTGGTATAGGAAAGGCAATACGAAGAAAGCAGGGAATAGGTACACCCAGGGTAGGCGCCAGCCTAACCAGAGGGGCATTGGGCCATCGCAAAAGCCTAGTGTGGAAGAGAGGAAGCTGCTGGATGGAGTGCAGGTTACAAGTGCCACTGTGAGGAGACAACGCACCTACGGGAGAAGAGGAACCGAGAAGAGAGAAGATTGGCGAAGAGGAGATCATGAGAGGAAACATGGAGTACCTGTAGGACGCAGTGGAAATGCAAGACTATCTCGGAGTGCACGACGCGGTGGAGGCGCCGCATGCACTGAATCTTACAGTGGTAACGAGCCGTGGGAGTACACTCGTAGCCACGGAGAGAGGATTTCTTGTAGGTGTTCAGGGAACACCCATCACACCCGGTCCTATGCGAGGTGGAGATATAATGAGATAAGTGACTGGCAAGGTGGAACGAGCCACATCGCCAACTGGAGGAGTGACACTTCAGGAACGGAGGGAGCAAGAGTATAGGTTGCCCTCTTGAGTGCTGCTCTTCCGATATGACTCTTATTTTAAGGGGAGGGGTATGTTACGGTGCCCTCTCCTATTTCTTTCGTTTGCCGGCTTAAAGAGTCATATCAGCTCTCCCTACTGATTCTCTGAGGTTCAGGGAGTCTAATGATATATGTGGCGACCAGACCGGCGGTCAGTTAAGGGAAGGAAGTTATATTATAAGTTGTAAATAAAGGAAAATTGGCGCCCTGTTATAAAATGAAACAGTATCCCCTATGGCAGATATGACCTTTTGGAAGGGACACAAGCCGATCGCGGATTGGCCGACGTAGGTCGCGGGTGACAAATCAGGGCCCGCCATGACGTCACCGAGTGCCCCGGGCGGCGCCAACGTGAGAGTTGTTCTGACCTTGGAAGCGACAGGACGCGCCTCGGTCTGCTCTCAAGGATTGGAGGCTCTGCAAGCCTTGTTCAGTGGATTGAGCTGGCCATCGCAGCCCATCATAGTTATTGGAGACCCTGCGCTTCTGGGAAGCAAAAGAGGAACCAAGTTCAGTGAGCAGAGAAGTGCCAAACTTGGAAAATAGTCGGCGACGACGCTGGGCGGCGCCGCTGGCTGGACGTTGAGGTCTGGAAAATGGGCGGGCAGGCCTAGCTGTGACTGGGGTCACATCCACTGAGAATCTTGGAAGGACGACACCGTGCCTAGGACAAGGAGCAACGCCTTGTGGGAGAGGCGAGTGTGGGGAAAAATAGTGATTAGCTCAGCGCCCATCGATGAACCAGGATTGGGGCAGCTGAATCTCAGGGATTGGAACGGCGACGACGCGAAGGCTTCACGACACCTGAGGACCTGTGGAACGTCCTGGATCGTCAAGGATCGACCCAAGGAAGCGTGGGAACCTCACACCATCGAGGGACAGGCGTCGTGAGCCAGGAATGTAAGGTAGATCATTTTCCCTCCCATTACCCCTTGTATGAGTAGGCTAGTTAGGCCACAATATTTGCTTGTGTATGTGGCAGCAAGACTTTATTACTTTAATAGTAGAATAGGCTGCAAGGCAGCTTGAGTCCAGGACTGTCAGGGAGGACAGTGTGTATGGATGGCAGGACAGTGAAGAAGAGGCGCCGACGTGGTGAAGAGGCCCTCCTGTGAGAGTGTGAGACTCCTGTCTTCCTGCCCAGTTGAAGGAGTGTTGGAGGTCGTGGAAGAAGAGGCTGACGATCTCCAGACTCATTATCCATATTCCATATTCATGTATTACTTGTGATTGTGTGTGTGTGTTCATGTAATTTGCATCAGTAAATCCACACATTTTATTACTGTGTTTGAGTGTGCCTCCATTTATGATATTTCTCTATGAGCATACATTTCTGGCTACAAACAATATATAATACACCCACTGAACTGCATTGCTGGGGTGCAGATATAATAACCCAGCTGGCGACCTTGCTAAGAGGAAGATAGAGAAGACAGGCGGGAAAGGAGTTCCTGCAACCATTTTTTGTCTGGCAGGCAAGACTCAGGGAGGTTATGGTTATAGGTAAGCCTGAGTCTTCCTTCACTCCCCCACGGGTCTAGGCCGGAACTGTTAACAGCAGTTTCCCCGTGTTTGACTGAAGGGCTTCCAGGGTGAATCAGTGGCACCCCTTTGTGGTGGAAGCAAAGACCTGCGGAGGTGGGCATTGTTGGTCCTCTCTTGTGTGACCAAGGAGACTCCGGTGAATCCAGGGAGTCGGAGGGGCTGAGTATTTGGGCCTTTGAGCCCCTAGCAGCCGAGTGTTAGCAGAGCCCCGGACCGCCCACCCCCACGTGACACATAGTAGGCTGAGAAGTGCGTTCTGGCTACTAGGTACGACATATATATATATATATATATATATATATATATATATATATATATATATATATATATATATTTATATATATATATATTTATATATATATATTTATATATATATATATATATATATATATATATATATATATATATATATATATATATATATATATATATGTCGTACCTAATAGCCATAACACACTTCTCATATATATATGTATATATATATATATATATATATATATATATATATATATATATATATATATATATATATATATATATATATTATTAAATATGACCGAAAAAGTAAGATTAATAATTCTAACACGAATTTTCTCAATCTTTCGTACATTACGCTTCACTGTTGGAGGTAAATCAAAAATCACTTCTCCAAAATTCATTTTTATTTCTAGTCTGACGCGACACGGGCGCGTTTCGTAAAACTTATTACATTTTCAAAGACTTCACAAATACACAACTGATTAGAACTTACGTATCTCTGATTTTATATCTACATTTGAGTGAGGTGGGAGGGGTGATGTGGCATTAACACAAGACAGAACAAGAGGGGATATTAATAGGGTATTAAAAGTATCAACACAAGACAGAACAGAAACAATGGGTATTGAATAGAAATGTTTGTAGAAAGCCTATTGGTCCATATTTCTTGATGCTTCTATATTGGAGCGGAGTCTTGAGGTGGGTAGAATATAGTTGTGCAATAATTGGCTGTTGATTGCTGGTGTTGACTTCTTGATGTGTAGTGCCTCGCAAACGTCAAGCCGCCTGCTATCGCTGTATCTATCGATGATTTCTGTGTTGTTTACTAGGATTTCTCTGGCGATGGTTTGGTTATGGGAAGAGATTATATGTTCCTTAATGGAGCCCTGTTGCTTATGCATCGTTAAACGCCTAGAAAGAGATGTTGTTGTCTTGCCTATATACTGGGTTTTTTGGAGCTTACAGTCCCCAAGTGGGCATTTGAAGGCATAGACGACGTTAGTCTCTTTTAAAGCGTTCTGTTTTGTGTCTGGAGAGTTTCTCATGAGTAGGCTGGCCGTTTTTCTGGTTTTATAGTAAATCGTCAGTTGTATCCTCTGATTTTTGTCTGTAGGGATAACGTTTCTATTAACAATATCTTTCAGGACCCTTTCCTCCGTTTTATGACCTGTGGAAAAGAAGTTCCTGTAAAATAGTCTAATAGGGGGTATAGGTGTTGTGTTAGTTGTCTCTTCAGAGGTTGCATGGCTTTTCACTTTCCTTCTTATGATGTCTTCGATGAAACCATTGGAGAAGCCATTATTGACTAGGACCTGCCTTACCCTACAGAGTTCTTCGTCGACTTGTTTCCATTCTGAGCTGTGGCTGAGAGCACGGTCGACGTATGCGTTAACAACACTCCTCTTGTACCTGTCAGGGCAGTCGCTGTTGGCATTTAGGCACATTCCTATGTTTGTTTCCTTAGTGTAGACTGCAGTGTGGAAACCTCCGCCCTTTTCCATGACTGTTACATCTAGAAAAGGCAGCTTCCCATCCTTTTCCGTCTCGTAAGTGAAACGCAGCACGGAACTCTGCTCAAATGCCTCCTTCAGCTCCTGCAGATGTCTGACATCAGGTACCTGTGTAAAAATGTCGTCAACATACCTGCAGTATATGGCCGGTTTCAAGTTCATGTCGACTAAGACTTTTTGCTCGATGGTACCCATGTAGAAGTTTGCAAACAGGACACCTAGGGGAGAACCCATGGCGACCCCATCTACTTGCTTCTACATGTGCCCATCCGGGCTCAAGAAGGGTGCCTCTTTAGTACAAGCTTGGAGTAGTTTCCTCAGAATACTTTCTGGCATGTCAAGAGGAGTACAGGCTGGATCACGATACACTCTGTCGGCTATCATTCCGATTGTCTCGTCCACAGGTACGTTGGTAAACAGCGATTCTACGTCCAACGAGGCTCTTATCCCTGCGGCCCGTGTGCCCCGCAGTAAGTCCACAAATTCCTTTGGAGACTTCAGGCTGAAGGCGCAAGGAACATAAGGAGTCAGCAGGCCGTTGAGTCGCTTCGCCAGTCTGTACGTGGGTGTGGGTATCTGGCTAATGATTGGCCGAAGTGGGTTTCCAGGCTTGTGCGTCTTGACATTTCCATACGCATATCCAGGTTTATATTCCCCAATGATCTTTGGCAGGTGGAGTCCGGATTTCTTGGCGTTCACAGTTTCGATCAGTTTGTTGACCTTTGCTTTTAATTCGGCTGTAGTGTCCTTCGTTACCCTTTGGAACTTAGTTTGGTCAGAGAGTATGATGTTCATTTTCGCCAGATATTCGTCTTTTTTAAGAATGACATATATTGGCGACTTGTCACCTCTCCTGACAACTATCTCCTTGTTCTCACGAAGGGTTTTAGCTGCCGCCTTAAGCTCGGGGGACAGTATGGTGCTTCTGTAGTTGCCTCGATTCTTTCCTCCTTCTGCAATAAGTTCTGCTTGTAAGGTGTCTGGCGAAAATGAACATCATACTCTCTACTTGACGGTGGACGTTACTCTCTACTTGACGTTAATCCACTTGACGGTGGGGTGGTTCAAATAGCCTCGGCTATCACCTCATTATGTCCGGTCGTGATGGTCAAGTGGATTAAGGCGTCTTGTACATACCAGTTGCGTTGCTCCTGGGAGTATGGGTTCGAGTCACTTCTGGGGTGTGAGTTTTCAGTTGCATATTGTCCTGGGGACCATTCAGGCTTGTTCGCATTTGTGTTCCTCACGTGTGCCCCAAAGAATGAGGTGATTTGGTAAAATGCTATGCCCAAGATTACTATCCGAGTGCCGGCGGTGGGGTGGTTCAAATAGCCTCGGCTATCACCTCATTATGTCCGGTCGTGATGGTCAAGTGGATTAAGGCGTCTTGTACATACCAGCTGCGTTGCTCCTGGGAGTATGGGTTCGAGTCACTTCTGGGGTGTGAGTTTTCAGTTATATATATATATATATATATATATATATATATATATATATATATATATATATATATATTTATATATATATATATATGTCGTACCTAATAGCCATAACGCACTTCTCAGCCTACTATGCAAGGCCCGATTTGCCTAATAAGCCAAGTTTTCATGAATTAATGTTTTTTCGGCTACCTAACCTACCTAACATATTCTAACCTAACTTTTTCGGCTACCTAACCTAACCTAACCTATAAAGATAGGTTAGGTTAGGTTAGGTAGGGTTGGTTAGGTACGGTCATATGTCTACGTTAATTTTAACTCAAATAAAACAAAAATGACCTCATACATAATGAAATGGGTAGCTTTATCATTTCATAAGAAAAAAATTTGAGAAAATATATTAATTCATGAAAACTTGGCTTATTAGGCAAATCGGGCCTTGCATAGTAGGCCGAGAAGTGCGTTCTGGCTACTAGGTACGACATATATATATATATATATATATATATATATATATATATATATATATATATATATATATATATATATATATATATATATATATATATATATTTATTGTGACGGTGTCCCAGCCCTATATTTCTTCCTTCCCAGCTTAGAAGAGTTATATCTCTATAGTCTAAGTGTTCTCTGATGTTCAGGGAACATTTTCGTGTGTGGGAAAGCGTGGAGCGTGATTAAGCTGGCTGTAAAATGGCCAGTTAGGTTTGATAATGAAAGGGGCTTACGGCTTTTGAAGCACAGGACGGTGACGAGCCATCCTGTTTCCCGCCAAGACGTCCTGACGCTTCCCGGCACCTAATTGGCCAGGTGAGGTCACGTGCCGGAAGTGACCAATGACGAGAGCCCTCGGGCGGTGTGACGTCATGAGGGAGGGGCGCGGGGCGGCTGGCACCTGGACGGGAAGACAGTACATCACGAGCCGTCAAAGAGGGAAGACGCGCTCGAGCGAGCTCCGGACCTAGAGAGCCCTTACTAGTAGATTTAAGCTCCGCTTCGATTCTGTAGACAGTCTGGGAAGTCATCCAACTTCCGTGGAGTGCCCGGAGGCAAGGACGGACCGGATTGAAGAGCCAAGAGCCATATCAAGAGTCTGCAGCAGAAGGAACGTTGGGCTGGTGACGTCTGGAACGCCCACTAGAGGACCACATCTTACACATCAAGCAAGAAGCAAGGGCTGGGCCCAAATCTACTGGCAGTTAAGGCGAGGGGAAGCTGTGCTGGACTGTGAAGAGTCGACAGTGCCAGTGAGTGTGGAGGACGACGACGGAGGTACCTGTCTCCAGTACCCCAGAGAATAGGAGGAGGAAAGCAGTACCTGTTGGATGTGAGCACGGCGAGGATGCGTTACCATGAAGGCGACGGAGGAACCTGTGTGTGTGTGGGAACTGTTCATCAGGAGACCAGAAACCAGAATCAGGAACTTCAACATCCCTCAACAGAGGACAAGTCAGCTTCATGGTTGGAGTGAAATAAGGTAGATAATTGTCCCTCCCTTACCCCTTTTTGAGCTAGGCAAGTTAGAGGATTTTATATGTTGTGAATATTTACACTCATCATTTTATTGTCTAAGTGACAGGACGTTAGGCTAGGAGCCAAAAACTCATTTAGGCATGATTTGGTGTGTGTGAATTTTAAGGCGGGATGTTAGTGATCCTGGAAGGGTAGTTGGTGTGCAAAGAGCCACCAACACACTCTGAAATGTCCAGCTGATCGCTTTGCTAGAGGCGTGGGAAATCACAACGTTCTGACAGCTAGAGCCGTTAGCTCTAGCTGCCAGAGGCGCGAGGTGTGTGCCCGCGCGGGGGAGTGGATCCAGTCAGCTGACCATGTTGCCAGAGACGTGTCATCGAGAAATGCTGCCGCCAGTGGATGATTTCAACATAGACATTTGTTTATGCCATTTGTAAATGTATATATGTTTTCTTCTGTAAACTCTTAAACTAACTGAGGAGTTTAAGTGAGCCTCCATTCTCTAGGGCTATATATATTAAATATTTATGAGACCATAAGTGACACCTTATACTGCACATGTTATTGCATCCTTGATTAAGATAACCATTAAGACCACTGACGTGTTGCTGGGATACGAGCATAAACACCCAGCTGGCGACCTGAGTAGACCAGATAAAGAAGAAAGCGTTCCAGTGTCAGGACAGGCAGGTTTAAGCGAGTTATAAGAAGCCTGAATCTCCCCACTCGCTAGGGGTGTATAAGACTAGCCCTTAGTTGACTGGGGGAGCCCAAGGGTGAGCAGTGACGCGTGGTACTGAGGGGCTAAGACCTGTGGTACGACCCCAACCACAGGGTGGAAGGGGGTGAACCCTGAAAGTCTTGTGCTGAAAGTTTGTTTTCACCTCATCCAAAACTGTTGTAACATATCACCTCACCCAAATGCAGGTATAAAATGAAAGCTGTTTAAACTCTGTTTAGTGTTTGCAGGTTATAGTTGTGTGTGTGTAAACTAAAGTCTTTGAAAATGTAATAAGTTATTACGAAACGCGTTCAAGTGTCGAGTGAGACTAGAAATAAAAATGAATTTTGGAGAATTGATTTTTCAATTACCATCGACAGTGAAAAGAAACATAAGAAATATTAAAAAAATTCGTGTTAGAATTATTATTCTTACTTTTTCGGTCATATTTAATAATATATGTCTACAGGACAGACTGCTACCAAAATATACTAATATATATATATATATATATATATATATATATATATATATATATATATATATATATATATATATATATATATGTATATATATATATATATATATATATATATATATATATATATATATATTTATATATACATATATATATTCATATATATATATATATATATATATATATATATATATATATATATATATATATATATATATATATATATATATATATATATATATATATATATATATACCTCTAGCTGGAAGAAGGGGGACCCATTGCCTCGGAGGAAACCACGCATAACGCATTAGAGGGAATGTTTAGATCCCCTCCAATACAGTTTCTGTGTGCTTTTCTCCTACCACCCCCTTCCTTTTTTATTTTTTGTGCTTTATTATGCATATGATGGTTACAAGATATACATGGGTTGATACAAAAAAAAAATATATATATATATATATATATATATATATATATATATATATATATATATATATATATATATATATATATATATATATATATATATATATATATATATATATATATATATATATATATATATGTCGTACCTAGTAGCCAGAATGCACTTCTCGGCCTACTAAACAAGGCTCGATTTGCCTAATAAGCCAAGTTTTCCTGAATTAATATATTTTCTCAAATTGTTTTCTTATGAAATGATAAATCTACCCATTTCATTATGTATGAGGTAAATTTTTTTTATTGGAGTTAAAATTAACGTAGATATATGACCGAACCTAACCAACCCTACCTAACCTAACCTAACCTAACCTATCTTTATAGGTTAGGTTAGGTTAGGTAGCCGAAAAAGTTAAGTTAGGTTAGGTTAGGTAGGTTAGGTAGTCGAAAAACAATTAATTCATGAAAACTTGGCTTATTAGGCAAATCGGGCCTTGCAAAGTAGGCCGAGAAGTGCGTTCTGGCTACTAGGTACGACATATATATATATATATATATATATATATATATATATATATATA
Organism: Procambarus clarkii; assembly: GCF_040958095.1. NCBI lineage: Eukaryota > Metazoa > Arthropoda > Malacostraca > Decapoda > Cambaridae > Procambarus > Procambarus clarkii. Next base: position 25,508,449 of record NC_091187.1, read on the forward strand.
TATATATATATATATATATATATATATATGAGAGAGAGGCCTAGGGGACGGATGTGTGGCGGAGGAGCTGCTGCCATCTCAGCCATTACCCTGAGACATCTTGGCCTCACCATACCAAGACTCAACCATATTCACCGTGAATACACCAAGCAGACGTGGGAGTGGCCGGAAGTGCCTACTGTGTACCATCTATGTGAAAACTTATCAAAACAGGTGGGTTGGCGGTGTGGAGTCATGGAGGCTGGAGTGAGGTGCCAGGATGGACCCTGCAGGCCTCCCATAGTGAGGGGAGGTGGGGGGGGGGGTGAGTGAGGGGTGTTGTGTGGTCAGGAGAGAGAGGTGGGGGTTACGTTTGTGCCAAATAGTGTTTTGTGTTTTTCTTTTTTGAAAGTTTTGTTGAACAAGTTACGTTGTCAGCGATAATTGGCGCACCATATCTATCATATTGTGAGTACATCACATGTGCAGTGAGTCAGATTACAAGTGTGTGATTCATTCATCATTCTGTAGTGATATACCAGTGTTAGTGTCGCCCTGACCCCCGACCCCACCCAGCCTCCAGGCCGGGAAGTACCTGCTCTCCCCCTCCTTCCCCACCCCACCACGTCGCCTCCCCACCCACGAGGCCACCTTGCCACCCGCCCATAGAACCCGGGAGGCTCCCATGTGTGTCTACGCCACCCACCCACCCAATGTATACCCACATATTGTGTAATGGGTGTATACCCACACTTTGTATGGAGGTGGTATATATATTACCACTCATCTGAGTAGTAAGTGCTACGGCCAGCTGACTATCCCCCCATAGCCTCCAACCGCCGCCCACCCTCCAGTCTCCACCCGCCGTCCACCCTCCCGCCCAGCGCCCGCCCAGCGCCCGCCCATGTCGCAGCTCTCAACAGACAGCCAGGCTTCTCCAAGCCAAGATGAGCCATCAAGCAGGGGTAGACAAGGCAGATGTCAGACGTGTGACAAGGTATGCTATATCCGGTCGAGGGACGATAATGTGCGCATTCATTACCACAACGGAGCCAGGTGTTTAGGTTCTGGGCGCCCTCCCAGGGAGAACACCAGTCAACAGCCCACACCGCCCGTAAGGCAAAACACCTCCCAGATCTTCTTTCCCACAGAAAATTTATTAGAAGCTATCAAAGCAACATCAGCCAGAACCTTGCAACACATCCTTAAAGCAGCCCTCCCCCATGCAGCAGCCAAATTATCTGCCCTCCTGAGAAAGGTCAACGACTCTCCTGGAACGACCCAAGCATGGCACAACCTCCTAATGTTTGGCAACATATGTCTAGCCACCCTTGCAAGGAGAGACAAGACCTTAGCTGCCTCAGTCCTCAAAGCTATAAATGATTTTCCCAGGGAGGACAACCAGGTGCGCCTTCCCACTCGCGCGAGAAACACCCACGGCAGGAAGAGCAACAGTGCCATATCCGAGACATCAAAAATCAGAACATCAGTCACCAAGAAAATAGAAGAAGGAAACACTATTGGTGCAATAAGAGTCATAACCAGTGAGGACTCAATTGCCGACAGAGATGCCGCAACAGCTCAAGCCCTAAGGGAGAAACACCCACCAAGGGCTCCGCGTGAGGACGACATTGTACAAGTGGGGGCTACCGGAGCAGAACCTCTCTGGGTGGCTGAATCTGTGGTCCATAAAGCAGCCTTGTCCTTCCCAACAGGATCAGCAGGTGGGTTCACAGGACTAAAACCCAACCACCTCAAGCAAATGCTCAACCCTGCACTGGGTGACATTGCAAAGAACCTCTTGGTGGAACTAACCAGATTCACCAACACATGTCTAGCTGCAACATACCAGCGACCATAAGACCTATCTTTTTTAGAGCATCTGTCTGTGCTCTAAAGAAAAAGGATAGAGGGATCAGGCCAATAGCTGTGGGCAATTCTCTCCGGTGTCTCGTCGCAAAGGCAGTTGCAAGAATAGTTAGTGATGCAGCGGCCAACATGCTGAAGCCAAAACAGCTCGGGTTCGGCATTCCACAAGGGTGTGAGGCGGCAGCCCATGTAGCTCGAGCCTTTATCGCCAACATCACAGACGAAAAGGCCCTTATCAAGCTAGATTTCAAAAATGCCTTCAATTTGATGCTGAGGGATGCTGTACTCCGTGCGGTTCATAGTCATTTCCCTTCCCTCTACCCTTTTGTACATTCATGTTACAGTATGGATCTTAAGCTACTTTTTGGCGAACATGAAATTGACTCGCGAGAAGGCGTCCAACAGGGTGACCCCCTTGCTCCTCTCCTTTTCTGCTTAGTCATCAAACAAGTCACAGAGGTCCTGTCCAGCGAGCTTAACTTCTGGTTCTTGGATGATGGTACCCTAGCTGGTTCCCAAGACTCCCTCCTGGAGGACATCAGAAAAATCCAGGAGCAAGGTGCAGTTTTAGGCCTCACCCTGAACCCTTCTAAATGTGAAATAATATGTTCCAACCAGGGCATTGTAGAGAGAATAGAGGGGTCTTCTGCCAAATATTCATAAAACTAAACCTGAAGACAGCACACTCATAGGCGCTCCCCTTTGGTTGAAAGCCATCGATGAGGTCCTTGATAAGAAAATCGCCGACCTTAAGAGGATGGATGGGAGGATTGAGGATATTGATGCTCATGATGCACTCTACTTCATCACCAGATGTCTGTCCCTCCCCAGGTTAACCTACTTTCTGAGGTGTTCACCATCTTACAGTAGCCAAAAACTAAGTGAGTATGACCGGTTACTGAAATCAATGCTAGAAAAAGCCCTTAACCTCTCTCTTGATGACTTACAGTGGAAACAAGCCTCTCTTCCCATAAGACTTGGGGGCCTCGGAGTTCGAACAGCAACGCAAATCGCTGTTCCAGCCTTCCTGTCCTCCTTATCAGCATCCGACGACCTTGTGAAGGAAATTCTACCTGCCCACTTACATCAGCTGGCAGGTGTACATGATCCCAATTTTACACGCTGTGCCACAGAGTGGGCCTCTCGTGCAGGCCCATCACCTCAACCACCATCCCCAAAAGCCCACAAGCAATCCAGCTGGGATGGCCCCATTGTAGACCAAGTTGCTGCAGAGTTCCTGGGTGCTGCAACAACACAACACGACATTGCTCGCCTCACAACAGTAGCAGCCCCACATGCAGGGGATTTCCTGTTAGCAACCCCAATGTCGGCAACTGGCACGCGTCTCACACCACACGCCCTCCGAATTGCTGTGGCCCTCCGCCTTGCTGCCCCAATCCACACCAGATATAGGTGCATTTGCGGCGAGGTGGTGGCTGACAGGTACGGCCACCATGGCCTACTCTGCCAAAGCACAGGGGGATAGCACTCGAGGCACAGTGAAGTTAACGACATCATCAAGAGAAGCCTCACCACAGCTGGATGCCCAGCTGAAAGAGAGCCCCGTTACCTAACGCCCCGTAACTCTGATGCTCTTATTGGTCGCCCGGATGGTATCACAATGAACCCCTGGAAGAATGGCAAGCAGTTGGTATGGGACTACACGTGTGTATCAACCCTGGCTAACACCTACATTGACCTCAGTGTTGCACAACCAGGTGGCGCTGCCACCCACAGGGAAGCAGCCAAATCCTGTAAGTATACAGAACTGAATCACCACTACAATTTTGTCCCCATTGCTTCTGAGACACTCGGCACCTGGGATAAAAGTGCTACCAGTTTTTTGAAGGAACTGGGTTCTAGGCTCATTGAAACAACAAGGGACCCCTAGAGCTGGCAGCTTTTTTTTCCAGCGCCTCAGCATGGCGATACAGAGGGAAAATGCGCACTGCATCCAGGGTTCCTGCCCACCATCTGAGGAGCTGGAGGAGCTCGACAACCTATGATAACCATCTTTGTAACCTATATGTAACTCCTTTTTTGTAACAAAGTTCAAATAAAGCAAATATATATATGTGTACATACAAAAGAATGGGGGTGGTAGGAGAAGATAATATTAGTGTTCAGTGACAAACCACAAGGTCTCCTGTGAATACTTTTTATTTTCTTCTCCGAGGCTATGGGTCCCCACATTGGCACCAGAGGTGGTACCCTCACAAACTTTTGTATAAATATATATATATATATATATATATATATATATATATATATATATATATATATATATGTGTGTGTGTGTGTGTGTGTGTGTCGTACCTAGTAGCCAGAACGCACTTCTCAGCCTACTATGCAAGGCCCGATTTGCCTAAGAAGCCAAGTTTTCATGAATTAATTGTTTTTCGACTACCTAACCTACCTAACCTAACCTAACCTAACTTTTTCGGCTACCTAACCTAACCTAACCTATAGAGATAGGTTAGGTTAGGTTAGGTTAGGTAGGGTTGGTTAAGTTCGGTCATATATCTACGTTAATTTTAACTCCAATAAAAAAAATTGACCTCATACATAATTAAATGGGTAGCTTTATCGTTTCATAAGAAAAAAATTAGAGAAAATATATTAATTCAGGAAAACTTGGCTTATTAGGCTAATCGGGCCTTGCATAGTAGGCTGAGAAGTGCGTTCTGGCTACTAGGTACGACATATATATATATATATATATGTTACGGCCCTCTCGGGTCGCAACCGGGTTCTTTCTCTGATGTTGTTAGAGGTAGGGTATCCGGCCCCAAGCTAGTAGTGGCTTTCAAGGGATGTGATCCGTAACGCAAGTAAATTAAAGGGGAAGGGAGACAAAGGCAAAAACTTAATAATATAATTGTCACCATCACCATAAATAATATATAAATTAATCACACGGGGGAGGTTTAAACACTATTATATACAACGTGGTCTTCCTCTGAAGACGCGAAGTGTTCCACGGTGCTCGACGATGCTTAGCTCTTGGACCTCTTGTGGCCTCACGACGAATCCTTCGATTCTCTTGAGTCTACCCTGGCCACAGGCCAGCCAAATCACAGTTCCACTGGGGGCACCATCGTGGAGGCCGTCAACCACACATCCAGCCGGTAGCTGGCAGGTTCCAATCAGCAACGCTGGTTAGTCCACTCCGCGACCGATACTAGGGTAGCGAGCCCTAGTCAGGAGCCTCGTGTGATCCCACAGACCACTCTCCTTGCCACAACACCCCAGTGGTTAAGTGTCTCCACCAGTCAGTCCCGGGTACGACAATCCCTCAGCTGCCACGTCACAGACAGGCTAACACCACAGTGTTCATCTGGGGGGTGACTCACAGCTGCTGCAGCAAATACTTGGAGACAAGACGGCTGCCTTGGGTAGACTGATCCAACATTCATTACAGCAGTCCCAGGTCGACTCTGTAATCAGACACGTCATCAGTACTAGGGACACTCTAGGGCACGTCACTTACCGGCTCAGACCCAAACGCCCACCTATCCACTCCATAGATGGCGTTGCTGTTTAAGCGCCACCTCACCAGAGGTCAGCAGCGGCTGTGTTATGAGCTGATCAGGACGGGAAACTAGCCCTTGTGGCTGGTATTTCCTGTCCTCACTTGATGGCGCCGTCCATTTGGAGGGGGTTTCGGGAGCTGACCCACAGATGGCGTGGTCGTCACTGCTCCGTGCTCGGACGCTGGGCTCGGGTCCGTAACAATATATATATATATATATATATATATATATATATATATATATATATATATATATATATATATATATATATATATAAACCTTCCACAACCTTCCCTGTCCCCCAGTCCTCCCCACTATTCTCCCCTCACCCGTCTCCTCGGTCTCCCAACCATTCCCCTCTCCACTGTCTCCTCGTCCTCCCCACCATTTCCCACTCCACTATCCCCTCTTCCTTCACACCATGCCCCACTCCCATCTTTTTGTCCTCCCCACCATTCTCCATTCCCTCATCCCCTCGATCCCACCATCTCAAACTTTCCTGTCCCCTCATCCTTCCCCACCATTTCCCCCCTCCCTTGTCCCCTCGTCCTCCCCACCATCTCTAACTTCCGTCCCCTCTTCATCCCCACTATTCCCCACTCCCTCGTCCTATGCCTTCCTATATGGTCTGATGTTCCCATCAGAAAATTGGGAACACCTAGTTGATCTGATGTTCCCACATCTGAAATATAAGAAAAACAGTAAAAAATGAAATGAAAGTATGAAAAAATATAAAAATAAACTATTCTCACGAAACGAACAGTATTATAAACAACACAGCTCAATTCCAATGCCATTCACACATAATAATTAAATCAAAATGAAAATAAATCAAAATCTATGAAAATTTAATTTATCAATGCAATCAGAAACATTGAAGTGAATTGTAACATATTTAGTACAGCATGTGTTGCTCTTACATGCAACAGATGGCGCTGTTTTTCAAGAAAAGTTTAGTGTTACCTGTCACAGGTGTGACATCTATAAGTATACTTACGAAATGAATGGTATGGTAAACAACTCAGCTCAATTCCAACACAATGTCACACAAAACAATTCACGAAATATAAAATAAATAGAAATCTACGAAAATAAAATTTATCAATGCAATCGGAAACATTGAAATTAAATTCGTGACATACTTAGTATATAGTGCATGTTGCCATTATGTGTAACAGATGGCGCTGTTTTTCAAAAACGCATGTTTATACCTGTCACATGGGTGGCATCTATATAGTAGATATATAAAAAGACGCGCCTGTTTGAATGCAACGTTGTGTCAAAATTTCAAAGCAATTGGTGAAGAACTTTTGAAGATTACAGTGTGTGTTGCTCTTACATCCAACTGATGACATTGTTTTTCAAAAAAAGCATGTTTTTTTCCTGTCACAGGTGAGGCATGTATATAGAAGATACATAAAAAGATGCGCCTATTCGAATGCAACGCTGTGTCAAAAATTCAAAGCAATTGGTAAAGAGGTTTCGAAGATTCCCCTCACATGAAAAACACAGTTTTTCAGAAAAAAACATTTATTTACCGTCACACACGTGACATCTATATAGTATGTACATAAAAACCTGCTCGGAGGCGAATGGCACGTTGTGTGAAAATTTCTAAGCAATCGGTGAAAAACTTTCGGAGATTAGCGATTTTGAACATACGAACATTTCCACTATTTTATATATTTTTTCGGCTTTTTCGACTACCTAACCTACCTAACCTAACCTAAGCTAACTTTTTTGGCTACCTAACCTAACCTAATCTATAGAGATAGGTTAGGTTAGGTTAGGTAGGGTTGGTTAGGTTCGGTCATATATCTACGTTAATTTTAACTCCAATAAAAAAAAATTGACTCATACATAATGAAATGAGTAGCTTTATCATTTCATAAGAAAAAAATTAGAGAAAATATATTAATTCAGTAAAACTTGGCTTATTAGGCAAATCGGGCCATGTATAGTTAGCTGAGAAGTGCGTTCTGGCTATTAGGTACGACATATATATATATATATATATATATATATATATATATATATATATATATATATATATATATATATATATATATATATATATATATATATATATATATATATATATATATATATGTCGTACCTAGTAGCCAGAACGCACTTCTCAGCCTACTATGCAAGGCCCGATTTGCCTAATAAGCCAAGTTTTTCTGAATTATTATATTTGTTATCATTTTTTTCTTATGAAATGATAAAGCTGCCCATTCCATTACGTATGAGGTCAATATTATTTTATTGGAGTTAAAATTAACGTAGATATATGACCGAACCTAACCAACCCTACCTAACCTAACCAAACCTATCTTTATAGGTTAGGTTAGGTTAGGTAGCCGAAAAAGTTAGGTTAGGTTAGGTTAGGTAGGTTAGGTAGTCGAAAAACAATTAATTCATGAAAACTTGGCCTATTAGGCAAATTGGGCCTTGCATAGTAGGCTGAGAAGTGCGTTCTGGCTACTAGGTACGACATATATATATATATATATATATATATATATATATATATATATATATATATATATATATATATATATATATATATATATATATATGTCGTACCTAGTAGCCAGAACGCACTTCTCAGCCTACTATGCAAGGCCCAATTTGCCTAATAGGCCAAGTTTTCATGAATTAATTGTTTTTCGACTACCTAACCTACCTAACCTAACCTAACCTAACTTTTTCGGGTAACTAACCTAACCTAACCTATAAAGATAGGTTAGGTTAGGTTAGGTAGGGTTGGTTAGGTTCGGTCATATATCTACGTTAATTTTAACTCCAATAAAAAAAAATTGACCTCATACATAAAAAAATGGGTAGCTTTATCATTACATAAGAAAAAAATTAGAAAAAAATATATAATTCAGGAAAACTTGGCTTATTAGGCAAATCGGGCCTTGCATAGTAGGCTGAGAAGTGCGTTCTGGCTACTAGGTACGACATATATATATATATATATATATATATATATATATATATATATATATATATATATATATATATATATATATATATATATATATATATATATATAATCATCAGCATAACAAATAATCGTGTCTTCATTAGTAGTTGGAAGATCTTTAATAAGTTTATGCATAAGAACGTTGAACAGCTAGAGGCTGAGGACCTCTCCTTGTGGAGTTCCCAGTTCAAACTGTTTACTCTCTGTGCTTTTAATACCATTGCACAAAACATATGATGTTCGATTAGACCCTTTATAAATATCAGTAGTTTTCTTGGTATTTCTAGCTCAGGAAGCTGTTCTAGTATGATTTCCTTGTTTGCAGTGTCAAAGGCCGATGCTGTGTGTATTCATCCTGCTAGTGGTGGCGGTGGGGGGTGGCCAGGGCAGCCCACACCTCCGGCAGAAACTGGCGGTGGGGGGTGGCCAGGGCAGCCCACACCTCCGGCAGAAACTGGCGGTGGAGGGTGGCCAGGGCAGCCCAAAGCTGCAGCAAATGGTGGCGCCGGGGGATAACGTACACTTCCTTGGCGATATAAGCAAAGTGGTGCAGCAGAACCTGGATATCCTTGCCAAGATGACCCGCAATCTTACTTCATTAATGGAAGACAGACGACGTGAAAACTGTAGTCAAGGTAAGACTAACATATTATATGTCTGTGCTCTACGGAATAAACTAGTCTGGGTAACAGGTCAAAGCATAGAACAGTCCACTATCAGCGCCAGTACTCGCCTAGTGTAGCCAGTGGTATTGTAGGCCGGCTACCTCATGTCGGAGATGGTGAACATCTCAGGTGTCAACGTCAACAGTCTAACGATCGTAGATAATCTGATCAAGGGAACAATGCCTCACTGTTGGTTGGAGTTTACACACACACACACACACACACACACACACACACACACACACACACACACACACACACACACACACACACACACACACACACACACACACACACACACACACACACACGGTTGAGAGGCGGGACCAAAGAGCCAGAGCTCAACCCCCGCAAACACAACTAGGTGAGTACACACACACACACACACAGGTGATGTATCTTCATAGCTGTGAGTCCTCATGCTGTAGGTGATGCAGACTGATACACTAAGCTCTAATATTTGCTTAACTACCAACACATCTTCCAGAAGTGGCCACAGTTACAGTTATTTACTTATTTATTTATTTGTTTATATATTAGAAGCTACATTGGGTTGAGAAAGTACATAACTCGTGGGTTTGAGTGGAACATTCTTGCAAAGCCATTAACACGCACAGCGTTTCCCGCAGCTCTTTAAGTTAACAAATGAGGGTAACATAATTTGAGTTCGACATTACAAATTGATAGAATAAACTATATTCATGAAGTTAAATGTCTTAAATGCTAAATAGGGTGAGTTTGAAGCACAAAGTAAGAAACTATGAGGATGGAATTACGTACTTTTTCGTTTTACTTTTGAATAAAGTATAGGTTGGACAATTTTGTAATTCATTAGGAAGTGAGTTCCATAGACTGAGTTCCTTTATTTGCATGAAGTGTTTACACAGATTTAGTTTGACTTTGGGGATCTCAAAGAGGTATTTATTTCGTGCGTGATGCCCAGAGTTATATAAACATCTATTAAGGAAAACAATCAGAACAGGATTAGCATATTATGAATGGATAGAAGGATTTTTATAATATGGACAGACGGAAGGATTAGCATATGGACCAACAGAAGGATTAGCATATTATGGACGGACGGAAGGATTAGCATATAATAGATGAACAGAAGGATTAGCATATTATAGATGGACAGAAGGATTAGCATATGGACAATCGGAAGGTTTAGTGTATTATGGACTGCACGAACACAGTTGCACCAAATAAACTTCATAGTCTGTCTAATGCAGTTGTGAAAGGTATAATAAAAACTGGAGTCTAGCTATAAACCTGAGGTAACAATAATGGGTAATCATGTAGCATGAGGGTCGTCGACTTCATGATTGTGAGTTCCACCGGGGCTGCCGAGCGGTTTGGACGTGTCGTTTGCCCGCTCCGGCAGTTTTGGGGTGGTTGCTGTTTTCGCCAGCAGGGGGTGTGGGTGTCTCTACCCTCCCTGCTGTTCCTGGTGGTGGTGTTTATGATGGGCTGCCCTATTCCGGCTGTCGTGTGGCTAAACTCCCAACCCGTCCTCTTAAAAATAACGTCACTTTTGGCTCGTATGCGCACTATGGCCAAATTTGGACGTAATTTGAAATGAAATCGACTCACAAAAGTGACGTTCTGTTCCGTTTTCTATTTGAGTCGTCTGGCGTTCGCGCAGAGGTTATAAGAAGACACTTTAAATTAACGTTTTTCATAACGTTTTGAAACTTTATAAGAATTTCCTGCCCACCTAACCTATCAGAGGACCCTTAACTTACTGTTGTTGAAAAAAAAATCCCAAATTTATTTTCATTTTTTTTTTCATTTTCAAATTACGTCCAAATTCGGCCATACTGGCAAACGGCCAAAAGCGACGTTCTTTTTAAGAGGACAGGTTGAAACTCCATAGGATTGGAGTTTACTTGCCGTGCCGGTTACCCGTTGGTGGATTTGAGTGACATGCTTCACGTCCCGTTACTGGATGTGTATGGTGTAGAGCTGGTAACTGCTCGCCGTGTCGTCATTAAGTTTGTGGGGGAGGCGGTGTACCGTGTGTTTCTCCGGAAGTACGAGGGACGTACTTTGCAGCTGCAGGTCGGCGCAAGGTCTGTGACTATTTCGGACCGTAGTGGAGCTATAACTTATGTCAGTGTACATGGCGCCCCCATGGAGTTTCCTGAGGATCTCCTGCGGCGATTCTTCCAGGGGTACGGCTCCGTCGTCAGTGTGCGGATGAACTCGCTATCGTCTGGCACATATTCCGGTGTGAAGACCAACATTCGGACCCTCGGGATGCTGCTGAGGTCGAACATTCTATCCTCTATCCGGCAGTTGGGGTACTACATGCGGGTGTTTTATGCCCGGCAACCCCGCACTTGCTTCCGGTGTGGATTGTTGGGGCATCAGGCTGCCGGGTGTACTGCTGATCCGGTCACTCCTGTGAACTTGTTCCGCGAGGAGGATTTCCCGCCACTCCCTCTGGAGGAGGACTCCGGGGGTGAGGAGGTGAGCGTCCCGTTCGCTGCTGAGGCTCCCCCAGCGTCACCCGACGTTCCCCCGGTTGTCGCAGACCCTCCTCTGGGTGTTGCGGTGCCGTCGGATGTTCCTCTTGACCATGTCTCTGGCCCTGCCGTTCCCGTGGACCTTCCTGGTGATCCCTGTGGAGCGTCGCCGTCTGCTTCCTCGTCTTCGGCTGTGGAACCTGGCCCTGCGTCCTCCCATCGGGTCCCTCCTGTGCTGGGTGCTGGGGTGGCTGCGGAGCCTCCTACTGTGTGTGGTCCGGTTCCCCCTGTGGTAGAGGCTGCTGCCGTTCTGCGTCGGGCGTCGGTTCGTCCGGCTGGTGGTGCCCGTGATTCTGGGTCTGCTTCCGGCTCTGACGATATTCGGCCAGAGCCCAAACATTCCAGGCGTTCGTCGTCCGCCTGGGCCGATGTTGGGGATTTTAGTGACTGTGGATCCTCGGATGTGGATGGTGTGGGTCCGAATGTGCAGTTGGCTCCACGGTTAGTGGAGGTGGAGGTCCATGTGCCTGCTGGTGACGGAGGCTGTGTCTTACGTGCGCCTTCTGCTCCTCCACCGGAGGGCTCTCCGCGGTGGGGGGGTGGTGGCTTCCGCTGGCAGGGATGGTGGGGATGCTGGTGCTGGGCGTGGCCTGGTGGTGACTTTGCGAAAGGATCCACGCCGATCGGATTCCCAGCTGTCTTCCGACGGTGTGCCCGTAGCTGCTGATGCCCCTGTGGTGGTGCCCTCTGTGCAGGTCTGTGCTCAGAGGATGTGCATTGGGCACCTGGGGGACGTGTTGCCGGAGTCTGCGTTGCCGCAGAGTCACTGGAAGAGGATTGCTACGTTACCATTGTACGAGGAGCCGCAGAACTTTAGTGACGAGCCTGTCTTCGTGTGGGAGCGTGTGCCAATCACTCTCCTCCGGCGTAATACCATTTGGATCCCCTGTTTGCGGATATTTGTTGCCGGGGTTCTGGATGAGATGGCGTCCCCGGTGGATGGTCTCGACCCTTAGCGGTGGTTGCACTGGGAGGTGTTTCATGTCCGGTTCCCTAGGAGTTTATTTCCGGACAAGTATATCTCCTGATTTCCTGATTTCTGTGTTTCCTCTTGTCCTGTGTGCCCTTATGGCTGCTTGTTTGCCCTTGTGTAGTTTGTGCCCGTGCCTCCCCCTTTTTTTGGGGCGTAGCAGGTAGTTTTGTGTGAGTTTTTCTTCGTGTATTCATTTATTGTGTTATTTCTTTGCCCTATGTGTTATATTCGTGCTTAAAGTGTTGTGTTTGTTTGTTATATATTGTGATTTTTTGTGTATTTACATGTTGTTCATAATGCTGTGCGTTGTTGTCGGTCCTTCCGGTCGGTGTGATTGTCTTGTTTTGTTTTTTCTTGCTAAATGCTTTATAATGTTACTATATTTTATTGTTTTCTTTGCCGTGCTTGCCTGTTTGTACATTATTTACTGTTTTGTCTTGATGTGTGTATCTCATGCCTCTATTGTTACCTTCTCCGGTTTTGTTAATTGTTGTGCTGGGCTGTCGGTCCTTCTGGCCGGCGGTTTTTTGTTTGTTGTGTACTGTTTCATTTATTGTTTTATTGTATTTATTGTTTTTCCCTTGCATGCTTGCATGTAAAAAAAAAAAAAAAAAAAAACTTCATGATTGTGATACAAGGAAGATGCAGTTTAATACTGTAGTTACAGCATGGTACAGAGAGTGTACGCGTAGGAAAGGAAGACGCTGTAGTTGTACTAGTCCGAATAACACCACTTGAGAGGACAAGGTATTCACACCAGTTTTATTCTTGACAGTTTCATGACGCAATTATAATATTCCTGAAATAAAGAAGCCTTACTCGGGGCGACTTCAACAGAGGTGGCGAGGAAGGAGGCGTCAATGTATGACATAGTGATGAAGAGCGCCAGAGGGACCACCGCTGCCTTGACCACTCTTGAAGCCTCTCTAAACAGCCTCGGCGGCCACATCACCAACAACACCTGCGATCACAACACTTGCTCAGGGTAAACTGTCTTACCATGCCACTTTCTCCAGGGAACTCTACTGTAGCTACAGCTGATTCACTGTATAGTACTTGTGGGGAAATTGACTCGTGAAATTTTATTATTTATTTTAATTAGAGTATTAATTTATTTATTTTAATTACAGTATTAATTTATTTATTTTAATTACAAATATTAGTTGTTTTAATTACAATATTAATTTATTTCAATTACAAGTATTAATTTATTTATTTTTAATTTAAATATAATTAATTTATTTGATTATTTATTATTTATGTTAATTTATTTATTTCGATAGCAGACTGTATGAACTAAAGTGTACTGTATGAGATTAAAGGGGACTGAATGTTTAATTTTCTCACAAGTAGCTTTCTACACAAGTTAGGGATATTATTAATTATATAGCCTATCAATCGAAAATATCGATTGGTAGAAATTCACTACTAAGTTGTTAATAGATGTTAGACTACAAGGATTAGTCAATTTATTTAAAGCTTTATACGACTAGAAGATTTCAACAATCAGGTATCGGTGTAGAACACGTGAGTAGCTAGCCAAACTCGGGTCTCGTGCTCATGGCATCATTTGTGCAGGATGGGACAAGGTCGGTCACGTGATCTCCTATGAGTGACGCCACATTAGTAACTTCACGTCTCATTTTAGCTGCCAACGAGTTTGCACCGTAAACTTTGTTAGACATAAATTTTTCATTCATGTATGTAATAATATTCTGAAATGAAAAGATTATTGCTCACCCTTTTGTTCATGCAGCATAACCGTAATCAACATATTACATAATAAGTAAGAGTTATAACATATTATGAATACTGTATGGATACAATGCCTTCGCTGGATACGATGGTGTCGATTTGTTCTGTCCAACTCCGTGAGTATAACCTGCAGAGGTTATACTCACGGAGTTGGACAGAACAAAAATTGTGTCTCCGTGGTGTAGTGGTAAGACACTCGCCTGGCGTTCCGCGAGCGCTATGTCATGGGTTCGTATCCTGGCCGGGGAGGATTTACTGGGCGCAATTCCTTAACTGTAGCCTCTTTAACGCAACAGTAAAATGTGTACTTGGATGAAAAAACGATTCTTCGCGGCAGGGATCGTATTCCAGGGACCTGCCCGAAACGCTACGCGTACTAGTGGCTGTACAAGAATGTAACAACTCTTGTATATATCTCAAAAAAACAAAAAAAAAAAACAAATCGACTCAAGAGGTCAACACGACACCTTTACCAGTCCGGGTTGAAATATGGCTACCGCTTCTCTCCCTCCCGCATTGAGTGTTTTCTCCATATGTGTTTTATCAAGAAGTGGAAAGAGGGTTTATATTTAATTTGTTTTAGTACTGGATAATTAAGTTCTTTCCAGGAAAATATTTTTATGATGTTCACAGTCCAGAGACTGATGTTTTAAGAAGAATTCACTAATTATTAGCTAGTGATTTTAATGTTAGAGATGTGGCAATGATATCCAGTTAATCTCTGGGAAAATTCCACAAATCTAATTTTCACAAATCCACAAATCTATTGATATCAAATTCCACAAATCTATTGATATCAAATACATTTCTTAACATATTGGGATGAAATTTTTACGACGATGTTGCCAAATAATTGGAGAGTTGTATAACATTTTCAATTAATTTTCATTAAATTCGAAAATTGTTTGAATTCTTGGCCCCTTAAGCTAAATCATTGCTTTGTTTTCAGGGTCGAGTGGCAGTGTGGGTCTGGGGAGTGTATCTCGCGGGAGACTTACTGTGATGGCCTCGTAAACTGCCTTGACAAGTCAGACGAGCACTCCAACTGCACGGTGAGTGCGACCAGACCCTTATCTGCACCAGTCCTTTTTTTGTGGATTTGGGGTCTGAAATATGGTGTGAAATTCATGTATATTTCATGGTGAGATCACAGGACCATAGATTTTAATAGAAAATTTCACATTCCAATAGACTGTAATGGAGTATTTATGTCATAGACTTTCACAGAGGCCTCATAGGTCGTAGAGTTTCAAAGGCTTGGTAGTCTGCAGATTTTCCCAAGAATTTCATTGCCCATAGATTTTAATGGATATTTTAGGCCATAGACTAAAAAACTATACTTGTAAAACACATAGACTCACACTTCTGCAATGGGCTTAATGATGGTAGGTAGCGATGCTGGTGGTGGTAGGTGGATGTAAAGGTTAATGAGTGCGTACGCTCTAATATCTCGCTAAGATAAAGGTTACCATGAAAGTGTGTACGGTGTAACATCTCGCTAACGTAATGGTTAACATGTAATTGTGTACGCTCTAATATCTCACTAAGGTAAAGGTTAACATGTAAGTGTTAACT
Source organism: Procambarus clarkii (assembly GCF_040958095.1). Lineage (NCBI taxonomy): Eukaryota > Metazoa > Arthropoda > Malacostraca > Decapoda > Cambaridae > Procambarus > Procambarus clarkii. The sequence continues at coordinate 25,524,321 of NC_091187.1, forward strand.
AACTTCTGTAATACCTAAAATACATTTTTACCCCCTTAGTGATTTGACACTTGTGCCGATGCCTCAGGCACCACTTTAACATGTCTCTCAGTATTTGACACTTGAGCCGACGCCTCAGGCACCAACCTAACATGTCTCTCAACCGACTCATTGTGACACGGATGATTGACCTGTAAGGGTTTCATTCGGCATTGTTCTACATCGAATGCCGAATGTCTAGGGCTGTTGGATTTAACAGGGCTGACATGGATTTAAATCGACCAGGTTACGGTAACATTTTGTTGTCAGGGATAATGGCGGTTGATGGCATCACCGGGAATGAATGTTTCCTCGTCGCCGCCGTCAACAAATTCACCTTTAAAATTTCCATGTGGGATTTTAAATTATGAAAACTTTCTTCATATTCAAAACACTATTTTTACAACCAACGTTCGTATTTCTTCATCGTTGTTCTTAATCATTGCAACCAAGACATTTTCTGGGTATTCAAAAAATGCCTTTTGATGCACTACTCTCAAGGCTGTTTTCTCGCAAAACCTTTTTTGACAACCAAGTAATTCCTAGAATCATGTTGAAAAAGTGTCAATCCTCAAGTTAACTGGCTGCATGATTTAATTTCAATCTAAGTTGGGAAATACACTGGAAGATAGAATGGCATAAGAGACTCCAAGTTTGATGGTATGACACATTGAATGGAAGGATTCCCCAGCCTGGGGTTAACCACTGTGAACGCGCACTAGGACCAACCTCCAGATATTGCAGATCACTGTCGACTGATCCCAAAACAACTGCCAGACATATTGTGTAGGTATAGTACAGGTCATCAACAGCAGACTGTGGCAACCCTGGAAAATGGGAATTGATACTTGCCTGAATTGAGAAGCCGACTAATTTTTTTTTTTATATATATATACAAGAGTTCTTACATTCTTGTACAGCCACTAGCACACATAGAGTTTCGGGCAAGTCCCTAAGCCTAATGTTCCCCGAAATACGACCCGGCAAACCGTTTAACAACCAGGTACCCCTTCACTACTGGGTGAACAGAGGCTACAGTTAAGGAATGGTACCTAGTAAATCCTGCAAGGCCAGGATACGAACCCAGGCCAAAGTGCTCGCGAAATGCCAGGGAAGTGTGTTACCACTTCGCCACGGGGACTGCTAATATCTCACTAATTTGACACATCTTCACTCAAACCTCTCTCAATAGGTTTTGTGAATGAATCGTGAGTATTTATGGTTCTACCATAAGTCACAAAATCATAACACAATGGAAGATCGTTGTTACGTGTCACTGAGTGGCTTACATACTTAACTCTTCTAAGATGCATCCATTGTACTTGCCAATCATGCACACAGTACCGTCAAGCTTATTGTGTAACTCAGTGCACTTCAAGGAATTAAACAGCTCTTGTGCGCTAGTTCTGCTTTGACTGTCATTAGGAGAAAAATGATTTAAGCAAGGAGAAAAATGATTTAAGCAATATTCACTTGGCTCCTCAACTACAGTAGAGTCTATTCAAGGTGCACTGATTTATATGGTTTCCATTTGGTCCTTGCAAAACAGTGTGTTGTATCCTAGCACCCGTCAAAGTAAAGCGACCCCACGGACTTGAAGTTCTCCTGCTCTTCTCTCTGACTTTCTTTAAACACTGTTCCTGCTCTCTTCATAGCTTACCACGATCGATGACATGACTGTTATCGTGATTAGTTATGAGACCAACATCTTGCAACACATTGCTGGAGTTTGCTTCTGCTGCCCGGTCTAATATCTGGTAATATCGCTCACACATCCTGGCAAGGTCAGTACTCTTCCTGCGACGCTGTTCACAAAGTTACGTCGAGTCCGGAACATACAAACAGCACATTGTGATGTGCTTATGGATGTTGACCAGCATCAGAGGCAGCCAGAAGCCGACGAGGACTTTCCTTCATTTCTCACAGGAATATGTTGGCGTTCTTTATGGAGTAAATGAACGTCGCATGAACAGTTTGTGACGTGAATTCTGTGAAACAATAGAATTTACAAATTTTCCAATACGTGGACCCTTTCGATCATTGCCAAAGGAAAAGTCATCAGCTGTTATCCATAAACTGTGCTGTTTCTCCTGACGTCGCCCCTGTTCATCAACACAAAACCCTCAGTAAATGAGTTCCATTTGACGTGGGTTCAGATTCCTTTACCATGAAAGACTGAGGTTTTCTTTGACAAGTGGTCAAGTGCACTATAAGATGCAACCAATTCATTCACTTTTTGTATGCAGTGTATTGTATGCTGTAGACATTGACATTGTATACAAGAGGGTAAACAGTCCAACACATTCATGTCATAAACCTCCTTGGTTTATGACAGGTTTATGAAAGACAGCATCTTTTGCAGCATCCACCTCCAGAAGGATCTTGAAATGATGAGTTCTCTCTATTGTTGCATTGTTGGCAACACTGCAGGGGAGAGTTTTCACGACTATTAAAGGTATTACCACTGTGCAAAATTTTCATTTTGCACAGCTGCCACACCTTAAGTTGTAATCTTATTCGGTTATTTTTATTATTTATTTGAAATCTTATATAATTGTAATCATATTTACTTGCAATCTTATTACATACCTCAGTTGTAATCTTATTTGGTAATGTGCCTCTGTACTGTGTTAGATATGTTCCAGTGGTTAGTTTGTCATTTCCTTCTCTCTTTTGGAACCTGTAAGTCTATTTCCCCATGACCATGGATATACAAGCCTGATGCAAGGCAAGTGTGCCTATGTTCTTCTATTGTCTCCTTTTATGAAAATAAGTGATTCATATTTGGTGGAATTCTTGTACCACTACCATCTCGCAGATCCTGATGTTGCAACGACTTTCTTATGGTAACAATACATCTTCGCATTGCTTTAGTTCTACTTATTTTCATAAAATGCACTGCACTCTGTGGTATGTAAATATCTGCATTTCTCCTTTAGTTGGAGCTAAAATTTTGAAACTTCATCTGCCATGTCATTCCATTGTATTCCTACATGACTTAACACCCAGTTAATTTTACAACCTCGATGTCTTAATGTTTTCTAAATTTAACTAACAATTTTAATTATTCCATATAACGTTGGATGTGTTTTGTCTGATAAGTTTTAATGACCTAAATTAAAAAAAACTACTAAGTCAAAACAAATCTTAATCTACCAACAGAAGATGTGCACTGAGGAGGAGTTCAAGTGTGTATCTGACAGTGAGTGTATCGAGTCATCATGGAAGTGTGACTTTGACAAGGACTGTGATGATGGCAGTGATGAGCTCAACTGTCCGGTGAGTCTCACATCATGGGTCAAGGTTTTCCTTCATGAATATTATTGCCACTCGGACAAGGTCTGTGATGATGACAGTGATGAGGTCAACTCTCCTGCAAGTCTCACATCTCATGTCAAGGTTTACTTCCATAAATATATTTATATATATAGAGAGAGAAAACTTTACTTACAGCAAGAGAAGGAGTGACGGTGACAAGTTAGTGTGTCATTTAAAAATCAAGGAGACTTGACCGTCATTGTCAAAATATGGAGTTAAGGTTGCTCTGAGCTTACCTTGCATTGGTTCAAAAGAGCAAAGTCCTCACGGCCTAGTCTCTGAACAAGCCTCCTAGTTGGTGTCCTGGTCAACAAGACTGTTAAATGCAGCTGTTGGGAGCATGATGCGTGAATCACAGCCTAGTTGTTCAGGGTATCCTTTAGGGGGTGTTTATCAAATTCTCTTTTAGACACCACGAATGTCAGCTATTTATTTCCTTTATGTTTATAGGAAGTGTTGAAAAGTATTTGGCCTTTGATATTTATGGTGTTCTCTCTCAGCATACCAATTGCACATCTCTCTTTCAACTAGGGTATTTTGTATTTCCTACCATGCCGTCTCGTATTTTGTGGTGTTATTTTGAACGCATTTTGACTAAATATTTTCTTAGTGGAAATTATTATATTTTGAATCCACATAACTTGTGGATTTGTCCCCACCTGTGCTCTATGGGAATACAGATTTAAAAATTGTAAGCAGGCGTAGTAATTTTGGTGTTTTATTAAGTGGATTCTAGCAGTAAAAGATCTTTGCACGTTCTAGGTTAGCAATTTCTCCAGCATAGATTGGGGGTATTATTGTGCAATAGTATTCCACCCTAGACAGCACTAATCTCTTGAAGAGTATTGTCAATGGTATGGCATCTCCCGTTTGAAAGATTCATGTTAACCAACCTGCCATTTTTTTCAGTGGTGACAGAAACTTTATTCTGTTTATTAAAGTAAGATCTTCGAGCATGGTTACTCCCAGAACTATTATATTGCTTTTTCTATCTATAGTGTGATTGCGTTTTATGTGTGGGTTTCTGTTATTATATTTTCGTTTTTCCCATACTGCAGGAGCTGGAACTTATCTTCGCTAAACATAATATTATTTTTTGCTGTGGCCCATTGAAGAACTTGATTTACAACAGAGGTTTGCTGTGTCCTCTATGTTATCTACTCTCATGAAAATCCTGTCCATGTCTATGTCCGATATGTGGATGAGAAATGGTACTTGAGCAGCACAATACCATGTTGGACTGAGTTTTTCATGGTGGAGGATCTGAATTTTGCTTTGTTGACTGTTAAACACTTGGTTCTCTTCCTTAAGGTAAATTAATAATCCTTCTTCCCTCTCTTCCAGTAATTCTTTTTGAGAGCATTTTGTGTACTATGAGACCATGGTCACACTTGTCGAAATATTTCGCAAAATGTGGATATTACATCAACATTTTCCTTGTCTTGTCCGTCCTCAATGTTTTGTTTCTGCTTTATTTACTCATTTGGAATGGTGGTATCGCCACTGTTTTAAGTATTTTGGGGATAATACCAGTATCTAAGCTCAGTCTCCAAGTAATGTTAAGCGCCTGTGACAGTGATTTTTAAAAATTCTTCATAAGTATGGAATTCCATGAAACAGGGCCTGGTGTAGAGTGCATCTTGAGGTGATTTCGGGGCTTTTTTTAGTGTCCCCGCGGCCCGGTCCTCGACCAGGCCTCCACCCCCAGGAAGCAGCCCGTGACAGCTGACTAACACCCAGGTACCTATTTTACTGCTAGGTAACAGGGGCATAGGGTGAAAGAAACTCTGCCCATTGTTTCTCGCCGGCGCCCGGGATCGAACCCGGGACCACAGGATCACAAGTCCAGTGTGCTGTCCGCTCGGCCGACCAGCTCCCATAGGCATACTGTCTGTGAGAGTTTGAAAGTGGAATAATGAAATGGTTGCGGAATTGAGCTCGGATTTTTTTTTTAAATTTTCTTTAATTCTTTTAACCTTTATTCCTGTCGTGATATTCAATTAGGTCGCCTGAGGAAGGACTTGCTTAGCTAACACATCAGTGTAGTAAGCAGCTCATTCCTCACTCTGGGACCGTTTGTGAACAATTGACTAGGCTCGAGCAAATGCCGAGACCCCAAAAAGTTGAAATTCCCTCCACTATAGGCCGTTGACTTTCGCCATTCGCCGAAGCGAATCTAGCGAGTAGGTCCTGGGCTCTCACAACAATATTTTATTGTTGTGTGATGCCATATATTTAGTCCAAACCCCACGAATCAGTCTCAATTTAATAGTCGAGTGTGAAGAATCACTTGCATAACAATTATACTGTGTGGGGTGTAACGAAAAGACAGTGTTCAACATAACAACTTAGTTTATTCAATAAAGTACTAACTATTTGAACCACTTAGCCGCCGTCCGAGTGCAGCGGGGACGTGATGGTCAAGCGGATTAAGGCGTCCTGTAGATACCAGTTGCGTTGCTCCTGGCAGTATGGGTTCGAGTCACTTCTGGGGTGTGAGTTTTCAGTCATATATATATATATATATATATATATATATATATATATATATATATATATATATATATATATATATATATATATATATATATATATATATATATGTTGTACCTAGTAGCCAGAACGTCGTACTTGGCCTACTATTCAAGGCCCGATTTGCCTAATATGTCAAGTTTTCCTGAATTTATATAATTTTAAAATTTTCTTTCTTATGAAATGATAAATCTGTCCATATCATTATGTCTAAGTTAATTTGTTTCAATTTGAGTTAAATCTAACGTAGATATATGAACTAACCTAACCAACCCTACCTAACCTAACCTAACCTCTCTTAGCCTAACCTAAACTAACAAAAGTAAGTCAATAAATTATGATCCTAATATAAAATAATAATAATAATTCAAATAAACTATTTGGAAAAAATTTATTGAAAAAAAGTAAATCCCTCGGCCTATTAGGCAAATCTGGCCTTGCATAGTAGGCCAAGAGCTGCGGTCTGGCTACTAGGTACGACATATATATATATATATATATCTATATATATATATATATATATATATATATATATATATATATATATATATATATATATATATATATATACATACATATATATATGTATATAAATATATATATATATATATATATATGTCGTACCTAGTAGCCAGAACTCACTTCTCAGCCTACTATTCAAGGCCCGATTTGCCTAATAAGCCAAGTTTTCCTGAATTAATATATTTACTATAATTTTTTTCTTATGAAATGATAAAGCAACCCTTTTCTCTATGTATGAGGTCAATTTTTTTTATTGGAGTTAAAATTAACGTAGATATATGACCGAACCTAACCAACCCTACCTAACCTAACCTAACCTATATTTATAGGTAAGGTTAGGTTAGGTAGCCAAAAAAAGCTAGGTTAGGTTAGGTTAGGTAGGTTAGGTAGACGAAAAAACATTAATTCATGAAAACTTGGCTTATTAGGCAAATCGGGCCTTGCATAGTAGGCTGAGAAGTGAGTTCTGGCTACTAGGTACGACATATATATATATATATATATATGTCGTACCTAATAGCCAGAACGCACTTCTCAGCCTACTATGCAAGGCCCGATTTGCCTAATAAGCCAAGTTTTCATGAATTAATTGTTTTTCGACTACCTAACCTACCTAACCTAACCTAACCTAACTTTTTAGGCTACCTAACCTAACCTAACCTATAGAGATAGGTTAGGTTAGGTTAGGTAGGGTTGGTTAGGTTCGGTCATATATCTACGTTAATTTTAACTCCAATAAAAAAAAATTGACCTCATACATAATGAAATGGGTAGTTTTATCATTTCATAAGAAAAAAATTAGAGAAAATATATTAATTCAGGAAAACTTGGCTTATTAGGCAAATCGGGCCTTGCATAGTAGGCTGAGAAGTGCGTTCTGGCTACTAGGTACGACATATATATATATATATATGTCGACATATATACATATATATATATACATATATATATATATATATATATATATATATATATATATATATATGTCGTACCTAGTAGCCAGAACTCACTTCTCAGCCTACTATTCAAGGCCCGATTTGCCTAATAAGCCAAGTTTTCCTGAATTAATATATTTACTATAATTTTTTTCTTATGAAATGATAAAGCAACCCTTTTCTCTATGTATGAGGTCAATTTTTTTTTATTGGAGTTAAAATTAACGTAGATATATGACCGAACCTAACCAACCCTACCTAACCTAACCTAACCTATATTTATAGGTAAGGTTAGGTTAGGTAGCCAAAAAAAGCTAGGTTAGGTTAGGTTAGGTAGGTTAGGTAGACGAAAAAACATTAATTCATGAAAACTTGGCTTATTAGGCAAATCGGGCCTTGAATAGTAGGCTGAGAAGTGCGTTCTGGCTATTAGGTACGACATATATATATATATATATATAATCTTTGGACAACACCCACCAGTGGGACTCGAACCCAGAAAGCACAACTACCTTCCAGTAGCAGGCATAACTAGTATGCTTTAACCCACTACACCATCAGACCTTTCAAAAGAAGTAGATAGTTCGAGATATATATATCTCAAACATCTCTACTTCCCGAAGGCACCAGATGAGTGTGGGGTCAGTCTGCATTTTCCATCAAGCCACTGTCAATGTGAGAGAACTCGTGTCCAGCTTATAAGCCTATACTTGCATAAACCACAAGTGAAGATTAAATAATCTTTGGACAACACCCACCAGTGGGACTCGAACCCAGAAAGCACAACTACCTTCCAGTAGCAGGCATAACTAGTATGCTTTAACCCACTACACCATCAGACCTTTCAAAAGAAGTAGATAGTTCGAGATATATATATCTCAAACATCTCTACTTCCCGAAGGCACCAGATGAGTGTGGGGTCAGTCTGCATTTTCCATCAAGCCACTGTCAATGTGAGAGAACTCGTGTCCAGCTTATAAGTATAGGCTTATAAGCTGGACACGAGTTCTCTCACATTGACAGTGGCTTGATGGAAAATGCAGACTGACCCCACACTCATCTGGTGCCTTCGGGAAGTAGAGATGTTTGAGATATATATATCTCGAACTATCTACTTCTTTTGAAAGGTCTGATGGTGTAGTGGGTTAAAGCATACTAGTTATGCCTGCTACTGGAAGGTAGTTGTGCTTTCTGGGTTCGAGTCCCACTGGTGGGTGTTGTCCAAAGATTATTTAATCTTCACTTGTGGTTTATGCAAGTATAGGCTTATATATATATATATATATATATATATATATATATATATATATATATATATATATATATATATATATATATATATGATATATCAACAATGATTGAATCACCAGAATTCTACCAGAATGGAATATAAAATATTACTTGGACATCCCTCTCAGTCCTTGGCTAATCTATGTATAATATGTTCCCATGTGTACCCACACACACACATACAAGTACGTCTGTCTACACCAGACTTAGTCCCACTGGACTGACAAGATGTCAACAAGGGTGATACTCTCGCTCGCCCACACTTCACTATCAACTCTACAAGTGCTCTTAGTGACAATGCGACGGAACACCTGACTTTGTATTCAGGCTTAGAGAATATAAATCACCAGAAATACACACGTAAGTACTTACTCATTTATACAGCCAGCCTCATACACTCACACAATTACCATACATCAGGCACCCAACTGGCAGGTGGCTGGCTAACGGCGGTGGAGATGGCTAGAGTGGTCCTCACGTGGTATTGTACGTACAGTGATGACGGCGCATCTTTCGAACCTTCCCTCACAACACACGGCTTGGTTTCGCACCCCCAACCCACGGTGGTGAAGAGGATGTTCGTTCCCAGGTGACGCGTACAGCGTACAATGTATAGCGTCCTACACAAACATGGGAAATCTGCCTTAAAACACTGAAACAAATTTCCCCGTTCCCATCGACTGCTACAGAGCACTAGCAGGAATCAGAACGTCTATAATCACTGGAATGGGGACCGACAAGTCTGTTGCTGCTCGTATGCAAATTACCCACGATCCAAGATTTCTACCCACTGTACACAGTCTTTCTCCCCCTTCGAACGACCACTTCGGCCGGATTCTGCTACGACCGCCGTCGTAGCTGAAGCAGTTGAGCAGTCAAGCCACCACGACGCCCTATACTCAATTTGGCCGAATGAGAACAGGGAACGTCAGGTTAAGGTGGTGGCTGAGTTCAGAATGATGCCTTGAGGGAGAAACACCTGCGATCCCGCGTCTCCTCGAAAGAACCAATGAGAGGGAGGCACACAACGACCTACCCCTCCCAACCAATCAGAGACGGTGTAGTATGGCTCCGGGGCTTCAAGATGGCTGATTCCCCAGATGTTTGCTAAGATGGCGGCCATTGCCATGACGACAATGCTGGAGCTAGCGGGAGGCCCATGCTCGCACTACCATGCGACCTGATTGTTCCCGCATGAACTTGAGTCCCTAAAAGCTTACAATGAAAAGATGCTATTAGCTATAACTCTGTCCACGGACGTGCTACCCCGGCCAGGGTAACATTTCTGGAATGCTGATGACTGGGGCTCGATCAAGAGCCCAAACACAAGATGTTTCGGGTACTGGTTACCAAACTTAGTTCCGCGCACTTAACAAGTGCACTTAGCAAGTGTACTGTCCGCCACAGGCAGGAGAGTACCATTGTAAGTGAGCTGGTGAACCATCCCCTCACACTGTCTATGGCAAATGTCCAATGGGGTTAAAGTTATATCTGATATATGATTTGATATTGGAATCATATTCATTAAGAATTCGTTTGGGTTATCTACCTTGAGTGATTTTAAGTGCTCAGTGAAAACAGAATCGTATTGTTGCCTTAGTATTTCACTCATTTGTTTTTATCATTGGGAAAATTCTCCCTTGGGCAAGAGCACAGTGCTAGATGTAGTTTTTTCCTAGAATTTGCATAGGAGAAAAAATATTTTGGATTTCTCTCTATTTACTGATTTTTTTTATCTCTTTAACTTTTTTGGATATTACATGATTCTTGCAACTTTACCTCGATCGTTTCTACTTTTCTACATAACCTTTCGTGCCTTGTGGGATAGGGTTCGGTTTTAAAGTTGTTCTGCCATTAGTTTCCTTTGCAAATATATGGAATGCTGTTCTCGGTCTAATTTACATATTTTTTTCTGTGTTTTTTTATTTTTAGTGATACGTTGCTTTAGCATATTTATAAATATTTAGTTTAGAGACATATTTAGTCTCAGTAATAGTTACTGAGACTATTATTGCAAGACATTGGTTAAGGTTTGTATTTTCTAGCTTATTTCTGTGAGGCCTTGTGTGGGGGAAGCATTACTACCATGGGGTGGGAGGTATCACAACCATGGGGTGGGGAGGCATCACTACCGTGGTGTGGGGAGACATCACTACCATGGGGTGGGGAGGCATCACAACCATGGGGTGGGGAAGCATCACTACAATGGGGTAGGGAAGCATCACTACCATGGGGTGGGGAAGCAACACTACCATGGGGTGGGGAAGCATCACTACCATGGGGTAGGGAAGCATCACTACCATGGGGTGGGGAAGAATCACTACCATGGGGTGGGGAAGCATCACTACCATATGGGTGGGGAGGAATCACATCCATGGGGTGTTGAAGCATTACTACCATGGGGTGAAGAGGCATCACTACAATAGGGTGAGGAGGCCAACCCGTCCTCTTAAAAATAACGTCACTTTTGGCTCGTATGCGCGATATGGCTAAATTTGGACGTAATTTGAAATGAAATCGACTCACAAAAGTGACGTTCTGTTCCGTTTTCTATTTGAGTCGTCCGGCCTACGCGCAGAGGTTATAAGAGGACACTTTAAGTTCACGTTTTTCATAACGTTTTGAAACTTTATGAGAATTTCCTGCCCACCTAACCTATCAGAGGACCCTTAACTTACTGTTGTTGAAAAAAAATCCCAAATTTATTTTCATCTTTTTTTCATTTTCAAATTACGTCCAAATTCGGCTATACGGGCAAACGGCCAAATGCGACGTTCTTTTTAAGAGGACAGGTTGTCCTGGCATCACTACCATGGGGCGGGGAAGCATCACTACCATGGGGCGGGGAAGCAACAGTAGTAGGGAGTAAGACTCACAGGCTCCTTTTTTTTGGGGGGGGCGGAGGACCCCTGTGAGTTGTACGACTCACAGGCTCCTTTTTTTTTTTTGGCGAGTGGACCCCTTTGAGTTGTACGACTCACAGGCTCCTTTTTTGTTTTTCTGGAAATTCGTGTGTAGCGCTTGGGGGTTTTCAGGTAAATTTTGTCAGTCACAGATTTTAGAAGTAAGGATTTCTTATGAGAAAAATAATTTCCGAGACTTAGAAGTTTGTTAAGGCCTTATGGGAGAAATTCAAATAACGTGTGTAGCACTTTAGGGCTTCCAGGAGAACTCTACGGACATATTTTACATGTTTTCAACTTACAAAATCGTCTATGTAAGCCTTAGTAATTCATATAAATTTAGAAAATCACCTGTGTAAGTCATGGTTTTCAAGTCTCGTACCTCACACCCCCCTCCCTCCCCCCTTACCTCGCAATCTGTCGCGTCACCTTTATTTACTTTGCGCCCAGCCAGCCAGCCAGCCAGTCGGCTCTTAATCTTATCTTATCTTATCCGTAATATCTGGACCGTCCCTCCTCTCTCTCTCTCTCTCCCTCCTCTCTCTCTCTCCTCTTCATATTATTCCCTCTTCCTATTTTCTGACATACTAATATTTTATTCCTTTTTCATTAACCAGTCAGTTTTATACAAATCAACCGAAGCATCTCAATGTAACCTTTAATACTGAAAACTGCCTCAGAGACTATCTAAGCTGGCCCCAGCTACCTGCCCCAGGCTATCTGCCCGAGGCAATCATCACCTGATTACCTGCCCCAGACATCCACCAGTCATTGTCGGCGTTCACCACCGTCCATTAACAATGAATAAACTTTAGGCGTAATAAAACTTATTTATTTTTTTAGTCATCTAATTCGTAGTTTACACAATTTATAATAAACTAATCAGTTATCCCGAAGTTCTAAGAAGCTCGCTCCTCAATCCGCCTGTATAATAACAGTTTCAGATAGCGTTTACGCATGTAGCCGCTACCTCCGTCCCTATCTCACAAGGCGGAGGGTCATCTCCGTAATCATACATTATCTAGCGTAGCCTCAACACCTGTTCATACCTCTCACCCGCTCGCATCTCACTCCTGCATCACCTACACCGACCCCCACCGAACACCGCTGCTATCTTATCGTCCCAATCTTATCTAGACCTGTCTCTCTCTACCTTACACCTTACCCTCCCTAATCATTATCATTAATATTGTTCTTTCTCAAATCCGTACAGCTATATGAACTTTGTAATACTAGTTCCATACATTAAACAAAACAGTTTTCTCAAATCAATCGGTTCAATTGTCAAACCTTAGCTCATGTCCTCGCATTACTTCCCTCGCACATCTTGTTATTAACCCCATCATACCTGGTAAATAAGATCAAGACAGTTACTAAGCTCCAGCTCTCGTCACCGCTTTAGTTCTCTCTCGTATCTTCGTTAGTATCAGTCCAATTCCCCTGAAATTTTTACCCTCTGTATTTCAGACATAGTAAATATGAAGTAAACAATTATAAAACTCTAGCTCTTGTCCTCTGTCCAAGCTCACTTTGTAAAATCATTACTCTCAGTCCAAATCACCCAACTACATTTTCAGACATAGTAAATAAAAACCAGTTCAGTTATCAAGTTTCAACTCTTGTGCCCCAGCTTAGTTCATTTGTACAAGTTCTTTATTTCCAACTAAATCACCCTGAGATTTAAGATCACCGTATTTCTAACGTAGTAAAATTAATCGGGGCATTAACCAAGCTCCATTTCCTCAGCCTTAGATCATCAGACATAAATATATTCGATCATGTCCCTCTCCAGCCTATCTGTTTATCAGAGTATTTACTTTACCCTTCTCATCCCCAACGTATCAAAACCTTCAATAATCATACTGTATTTGCATATTTTCTCTATATTCAGCTGTGTTCTTCACATTTTGTCCATGTTTTCTATGTTCACTCCATGTTCTTCAAATGTTCACAGTCCCATTCAGTTCATATTTTCACAAGTATCTCCATTTTTTCTGTAATCTTTCTCTTAGTCTCATTACTTTCTCTACAAATTCTAGTCATATTTTCTATGTTTTCATGTTCATCACATGTTCTCTTTACAACTTTATACTCAATATTCATGCTAACTTCCATATTTTGTGTTCTTTGCAATATTCATGTTCCTCTACAAGTTCATGTTCCGCACAAGATCACTTCGTTTTTTTCACCTTCACTTACATGTTTTCTACATTCTTTGTCATATTCTCCATGTTCTTCACAAGTCCATTGTTCATTCTTTGTATTCCCTATTCTCCTTATCATGTTTTCATGTTCTCTGTAAGTTCATATTCCCAGCATGTTCACTGTATTCATCAACTTTTCTTACATGTGTTCTTTGCCATGTTCTCCATATGTTCTCTGGGTTTTTCCCCTTACATGTTATTTAACGTTCCTTAACTAAAAAAATCTTTCGCCAATCAACTAAAACATAGTCACTTTCGTCATTTCTCAACTAAACTTATTATCCAGTCAACTAAAAATAGTCAGAAATAGCCTCGTTCAACACTGTTCTTAACTAAAACAACCTTTCTCTTAGCTAAAAATTGTCAAAAGAAACTTCTTTCAGCACTTTCTTAACAGCCGCTATGTTTCATCAAGTAAGAAAAAATTGTCAAAGGAAACTTTCATCATTTCATAACTAAACTTATTCCCTAGTCATCGGAAAATAACCGTGTTCTTCATGTTTCATTGTCATTTCATAACTAAAATTATCTGCCAATCATCAGAAAAAGTCATGTTCATCACGTTTTGGCTTTTGCTCAACTAAAAGTATTCATCGGTCAACTGAAAATAGTTACTTCATCATGTTTCCTTGTCATTTCTTAACTGAAATATCACTTCTCTCATCTGAAAATAGTCAGGATTAACCTCATTCAACACCGTTCTTAACTAAAACAGCCTTTCGCTTAGCTAAAAATTGTCAAAGGAATCTTTTCAACGCTGTTCATAACTAACTTTATCCATAGTCAAGTAAGAAAATATAGTCAAAGATATCTATCATCGTCGTTCTTAACTGGCATTATACTTTGTGGAGCACTAAAATAGTCACTGTCATCATATTTGTCTTTTTCCTCAACTAAAAGAGTCAAATGTAACTTTTTCAACACTTTCGTAACTAAAATTATATGTCGCTAAGTAAGAAAAAATAGTCAAATGTAACTTTTTCAACACTTTCGTAACTAAAATTATATGTCGCTAAGTAAGAAAAAATAGTCAAATGTAACTTTTTCAACACTTTCGTAACTAAAATTATATGTCGCTAAGTAAGAAAAATAGTCAAAGGTGCTCTCCGTTACACCAAAGTTACTCTTCGAGAAATCAAAGACACTCTCCAATACATCAAGGACTTACTCAAAGACACCAAAGTTACACTCTAAGACATCCTTCGAGACATCAAAGACATCCTTAAGACTTCAATGGGACTCTTCCATTCATCAAAGACATTCTCTAAGCCCTCAAAGTTATTCTCAGAACAATCAAAAGTTATTCCAAGGCAACAAAAGTTATTCTCAGAACAATCAAAAGTTATTCCAAGACAGCAAAAGTCATTCTTAGAGCTATCAAAATTATTCTCGGAGTCATCAAAGGTATTCTCTAACTCACTTTTGGTCATTAAAGTTAATTTCTATGTTATAAAAGTTTGTCTCAGAGACATCTAAAGTTAATCTTAGAGTTATCAAATGTAATCTCTAACTCACTTTTGTTCATCAAAGTTGATCTCAGAGTTAACAAAGGTAATCTCTAACTCACTCTCGTTCATCAAAGTTGTTTCAAAGACATCAAAGTTAATCTCAGAGTTATCCAAAGATATTCTCATGTCCACAAAGTTAATCCAAGAGACGTCAAAGTTAATCTCAGACATCTTCGTTCATAAAAGTTATTCTCAGAGACATCTAAAGTTATTCTTTAAGACAACAAAGTCTTTCTCAGAGTCATCAAAGTTTTTCTCAGAGTCACCTTTGTTATTCAAAGAAACCTTCTGAGACATCCTCGTTCAACAAAAACTGTCCTCAGAGCCATCAAAAAGTTAAATACAGTCGTCAAAGTTATTCTCTAAGTATCTTTTCGTTCATCAGAGAAGCTTTCTAAGACATCTTTGTTCATCCAAGTTGTTCTCTAAGACATCAATCTTGTTCTCTAAGACATCAAAGATGTTCTCTAAATCATAAAAGTTAATCTCTAAGTTACCTTCGTTCGTCAGAGAAACTTTCCAAAACATCTTTGTTCATCAAACTTGTTTTCAAAGTCATCAAAAGTTAATCTAAGACATCTTTTTTCATCAAAGTTATTTTCAGAGACATCTAAAGTTATTATGTAAGACATAAAAGTTATTCTCAGAGTCATCAAATGTTATTCTCGAAGTCATCAAAGATATTTTCAGAGACATCTAAAGTTAATTTCTATGTTATAAAAGTTATTCTCAGAGACATCTAAAGTTAATCTTGGCCATCAAAGTTGTTCTCTAAACATCAATGTTGTTCTCCAAGACATCAAAGATGTTCTCAAAATCATAAAAGTTATTCCCAGAGCTATCAAAGTTATTCTCAAAGTCATCAAAGTTATTCAAAGAGCTAACAAAAGTTATTCTCTAAGTAACCTTTCGTTCATCAGAGAAGCTTTCTAAGACATCTTCGTTCATCAATGTTGTTCTCTAAGACACCTTCATTCATCAAAGAAACTCTCCTTCTTCCATCATGTTATTCTTTAAGACATCTTCAGTCATAAAATTTTCTCTCCAAAATGTAACTAGTTCAGCTTTTCATACCAAGCCTGCACTTGTTAAAATATATTTTCGCAGTCACTTTACCCTAAAACTGTTCTCTGAACTATCCTAACTTAACTTACCTTACCTTACCTATCTTACCTAACTTTACCTATCTTACCTAACTTAACCTGCATAACCTAACTTTACCTATCCTAACCTAACTTACCTTACCTTACCTAACTTTACCTATCTTACCTAACTTACCTAACTTTACCTATCCTATCCTAACATAACTTACCTTACCTTACCTACCTTTCCTAACTTAACCTGCTTAACCTATCTTACCTAACTTTACCTATATTACCTTACCATACCTTACCTATCTTACTGACTTTACCTATCTTACCTAACTTAACCTGCATAACCTAACTTTACCTATGTTACCTTACCTACCTTTCCTAACTTAACCTGCTTAACCTATCTTACCTAACTTTACCTATATTACCTTACCATACCTTACCTATCTTACTGACTTTACCTATCTTACCTAACTTAACCTGCATAACCTAACTTTACCTATGTTACCTTACCTACCTTACCTATCTTACCTAACCTAACCTAACCTAACTTTACCTATGTTACCTTACCTTACCTACCTTTCCTAACTTAACCTGCTTAACCTATCTTACCTAACTTTACCTATGTTACCTTACCTACCTTTCCTAACTTAACCTGCTTAACCTATCTTACCTATCTTACCTATCTTACCTAACTTTACCTATCTTACCTAACTTTACCTATGTTACCTTACCTTACCTACCTTTCCTAACTTTACCTATCTTACCTAACTTACCTACATTACCTAACTTAACTTAACCTGCATAACCTAACTTAACCTAACTTACCTTACCTTACCTAACTTATATAACTTATCTTACCTATCCTAACGTAACCTAACTTGCTTTACCTAACTTAATCTTACATTCCCAAACTGATGTATCCTAACTTATCTAGTCAAACCAGACATGATCTAACTTAAGTATTCCTTCTTGTCTTTGTGTTTCGTCAATCATTGTCTCATATTCATTTACTCATTTCATTAGTTAATTTCTCAAATGGTCACTTATGCATTTCAAGTGCTATTTTGTTAGAGATTGGATATTTAAGCATTTCAAAGAATTATAATTTCTCAAATGGTCATTTTTTGCAGATCAAGGGTTATTTGTTAAAGTTCATCAAGTTGCCCATAAGTTGTATTTATTATGTTTGTTATCATATGTTCTTATTCCCCAACCCCTTAACCTAACCTCTTGTAATCTTAGTGTATTTAGTAGGTTCTATCTTATGTTCTTATTCCCCAACCCTTTAACCTAACCTTTCAGATGTAGTTTGTTGAATATATTATCCTTTTCCTTACCTTTCAGATGTAGTTTTGTTTCTCCTTTTTGTATATTTTTACCCAAACCCACCATCCCACTTAACCTTCTTTCCTTCTTTACTTTGTTTTCACATATAAGTTCATTCTTTATCATAGTAATAATAAAAATTACAATAGTAAAGAATCAGATCTACTAAGACTTGAAATTGAGAAACAAGAGCTCAAGGGAGTGAGAGCATTAAGGAAGAACAAGGAGTAAGAGAGAGGGGGAGGAAGAAAATGGGACCAAAGAAGAGAGAATGAGAGAGAGTGTGGGCATGGGAGCACTAAGACTTGAATTGAGAAACAAGAGAGCATTTGAGCAAATGAGGGAGAGAGAGGGGGAGGAAGAGAGAGAATAAGGGAGAGAGATAGAAAAGGAGGGTTAGAAGGAGTAGGAGAATCAAAGTAAAGAAGGAAAGATGGTTTGGGTAAAAAGGTTAGGAAAAGGATAATATATTCAACAAACTACATCTGAAAGGTTAGGTTAAAGGGTTGGGGAATAAGAACATAAGATAGAACCTACTAAATACACTAAGATTACAAGAGGTTAGGTTAAGGGGTTGGGGAATAAGAACATATGATAACAAACATAATAAATACAACTTATGGGCAACTTGATGAACTTTAACAAATAACCCTTGATCTGCAAAAAATGACCATTTGAGAAATTATAATTCTTTGAAATGCTTAAATATCCAATCTCTAACAAAATAGCACTTGAAATGCATAAGTGACCATTTGAGAAATTAACTAATGAAATGAGTAAATGAATATGAGACAATGATTGACGAAACACAAAGACAAGAAGGAATACTTAAGTTAGATCATGTCTGGTTTGACTAGATAAGTTAGGATACATCAGTTTGGGAATGTAAGATTAAGTTAGGTAAAGCAAGTTAGGTTACGTTAGGATAGGTAAGATAAGTTATATAAGTTAGGTAAGGTAAGGTAAGTTAGGTTAAGTTAGGTTATGCAGGTTAAGTTAAGTTAGGTAATGTAGGTAAGTTAGGTAAGATAGGTAAAGTTAGGAAAGGTAGGTAAGGTAAGGTAACATAGGTAAAGTTAGGTAAGATAGGTAAAGTTAGGTAAGATAGGTAAGATAGGTAAGATAGGTTAAGCAGGTTAAGTTAGGAAAGGTAGGTAAGGTAACATAGGTAAAGTTAGGTAAGATAGGTTAAGCAGGTTAAGTTAGGAAAGGTAGGTAAGGTAAGGTAACATAGGTAAAGTTAGGTTAGGTTAGGTTAGGTAAGATAGGTAAGGTAGGTAAGGTAACATAGGTAAAGTTAGGTTATGCAGGTTAAGTTAGGTAAGATAGGTAAAGTCAGTAAGATAGGTAAGGTATGGTAAGGTAATATAGGTAAAGTTAGGTAAGATAGGTTAAGCAGGTTAAGTTAGGAAAGGTAGGTAAGGTAACATAGGTAAAGTTAGGTTATGCAGGTTAAGTTAGGTAAGATAGGTAAAGTCAGTAAGATAGGTAAGGTATGGTAAGGTAATATAGGTAAAGTTAGGTAAGATAGGTTAAGCAGGTTAAGTTAGGAAAGGTAGGTAAGGTAAGGTAAGTTATGTTAGGATAGGATAGGTAAAGTTAGGTAAGTTAGGTAAGATAGGTAAAGTTAGGTAAGGTAAGGTAAGTTAGGTTAGGATAGGTAAAGTTAGGTTATGCAGGTTAAGTTAGGTAAGATAGGTAAAGTTAGGTAAGATAGGTAAGGTAAGGTAAGTTAAGTTAGGATAGTTCAGAGAACAGTTTTAGGGTAAAGTGACTGCGAAAATATATTTTAACAAGTGCAGGCTTGGTATGAAAAGCTGAACTAGTTACATTTTGGAGAGAAAATTTTATGACTGAAGATGTCTTAAAGAATAACATGATGGAAGAAGGAGAGTTTCTTTGATGAATGAAGGTGTCTTAGAGAACAACATTGATGAACGAAGATGTCTTAGAAAGCTTCTCTGATGAACGAAAGGTTACTTAGAGAATAACTTTTGTTAGCTCTTTGAATAACTTTGATGACTTTGAGAATAACTTTGATAGCTCTGGGAATAACTTTTATGATTTTGAGAACATCTTTGATGTCTTGGAGAACAACATTGATGTTTAGAGAACAACTTTGATGGCCAAGATTAACTTTAGATGTCTCTGAGAATAACTTTTATAACATAGAAATTAACTTTAGATGTCTCTGAAAATATCTTTGATGACTTCGAGAATAACATTTGATGACTCTGAGAATAACTTTTATGTCTTACATAATAACTTTAGATGTCTCTGAAAATAACTTTGATGAAAAAAGATGTCTTAGATTAACTTTTGATGACTTTGAAAACAAGTTTGATGAACAAAGATGTTTTGGAAAGTTTCTCTGACGAACGAAGGTAACTTAGAGATTAACTTTTATGATTTAGAGAACATCTTTGATGTCTTAGAGAACAAGATTGATGTCTTAGAGAACAACTTGGATGAACAAAGATGTCTTAGAAAGCTTCTCTGATGAACGAAAAGATACTTAGAGAATAACTTTGACGACTGTATTTAACTTTTTGATGGCTCTGAGGACAGTTTTTGTTGAACGAGGATGTCTCAGAAGGTTTCTTTGAATAACAAAGGTGACTCTGAGAAAAACTTTGATGACTCTGAGAAAGACTTTGTTGTCTTAAAGAATAACTTTAGATGTCTCTGAGAATAACTTTTATGAACGAAGATGTCTGAGATTAACTTTGACGTCTCTTGGATTAACTTTGTGGACATGAGAATATCTTTGGATAACTCTGAGATTAACTTTGATGTCTTTGAAACAACTTTGATGAACGAGAGTGAGTTAGAGATTACCTTTGTTAACTCTGAGATCAACTTTGATGAACAAAAGTGAGTTAGAGATTACATTTGATAACTCTAAGATTAACTTTAGATGTCTCTGAGACAAACTTTTATAACATAGAAATTAACTTTAATGACCAAAAGTGAGTTAGAGAATACCTTTGATGACTCCGAG
The DNA here is from genome assembly GCF_040958095.1 of Procambarus clarkii. Classification (NCBI taxonomy): domain Eukaryota; kingdom Metazoa; phylum Arthropoda; class Malacostraca; order Decapoda; family Cambaridae; genus Procambarus; species Procambarus clarkii. The sequence goes on from NC_091187.1 coordinate 25,544,972, forward strand.
AATAATTTTGATAGCTCTAAGAATGACTTTTGCTGTCTTGGAATAACTTTTGATTGTTCTGAGAATAACTTTTGTTGCCTTGGAATAACTTTTGATTGTTCTGAGAATAACTTTGAGGGCTTAGAGAATGTCTTTGATGAATGGAAGAGTCCCATTGAAGTCTTAAGGATGTCTTTGATGTCTCGAAGGATGTCTTAGAGTGTAACTTTGGTGTCTTTGAGTAAGTCCTTGATGTATTGGAGAGTGTCTTTGATTTCTCGAAGAGTAACTTTGGTGTAACGGAGAGCACCTTTGACTATTTTTCTTACTTAGCGACATATAATTTTAGTTACGAAAGTGTTGAAAAAGTTACATTTGACTATTTTTTCTTACTTAGCGACATATAATTTTAGTTACGAAAGTGTTGAAAAAGTTACATTTGACTATTTTTTCTTACTTAGCGACATATAATTTTAGTTACGAAAGTGTTGAAAAAGTTACATTTGACTCTTTTAGTTGAGGAAAAAGACAAATATGATAACAGTGACTATTTTAGTGCTCCACAAAGTATAATGCCAGTTAAGAACGACGATGATAGATATCTTTGACTATATTTTCTTACTTGACTATGGATAAAGTTAGTTATGAACAGCGTTGAAAAGATTCCTTTGACAATTTTTAGCTAAGCGAAAGGCTGTTTTAGTTAAGAACGGTGTTGAATGAGGTTAATCCTGACTATTTTCAGATGAGAGAAGTGATATTTCAGTTAAGAAATGACAAGGAAACATGATGAAGTAACTATTTTCAGTTGACCGATGAATACTTTTAGTTGAGCAAAAGCCAAAACGTGATGAACATGACTTTTTCTGATGATTGGCAGATAATTTTAGTTATGAAATGACAATGAAACATGAAGAACACGGTTATTTTCCGATGACTAGGGAATAAGTTTAGTTATGAAATGATGAAAGTTTCCTTTGACAATTTTTTCTTACTTGATGAAACATAGCGGCTGTTAAGAAAGTGCTGAAAGAAGTTTCCTTTGACAATTTTTAGCTAAGAGAAAGGTTGTTTTAGTTAAGAACAGTGTTGAACGAGGCTATTTCTGACTATTTTTAGTTGACTGGATAATAAGTTTAGTTGAGAAATGACGAAAGTGACTATGTTTTAGTTGATTGGCGAAAGATTTTTTTAGTTAAGGAACGTTAAATAACATGTAAGGGGAAAAACCCAGAGAACATATGGAGAACATGGCAAAGAACACATGTAAGAAAAGTTGATGAATACAGTGAACATGCTGGGAATATGAACTTACAGAGAACATGAAAACATGATAAGGAGAATAGGGAATACAAAGAATGAACAATGGACTTGTGAAGAACATGGAGAATATGACAAAGAATGTAGAAAACATGTAAGTGAAGGTGAAAAAAACGAAGTGATCTTGTGCGGAACATGAACTTGTAGAGGAACATGAATATTGCAAAGAACACAAAATATGGAAGTTAGCATGAATATTGAGTATAAAGTTGTAAAGAGAACATGTGATGAACATGAAAACATAGAAAATATGACTAGAATTTGTAGAGAAAGTAATGAGACTAAGAGAAAGATTACAGAAAAAATGGAGATACTTGTGAAAATATGAACTGAATGGGACTGTGAACATTTGAAGAACATGGAGTGAACATAGAAAACATGGACAAAATGTGAAGAACACAGCTGAATATAGAGAAAATATGCAAATACAGTATGATTATTGAAGGTTTTGATACGTTGGGGATGAGAAGGGTAAAGTAAATACTCTGATAAACAGATAGGCTGGAGAGGGACATGATCGAATATATTTATGTCTGATGATCTAAGGCTGAGGAAATGGAGCTTGGTTAATGCCCCGATTAATTTTACTACGTTAGAAATACGGTGATCTTAAATCTCAGGGTGATTTAGTTGGAAATAAAGAACTTGTACAAATGAACTAAGCTGGGGCACAAGAGTTGAAACTTGATAACTGAACTGGTTTTTATTTACTATGTCTGAAAATGTAGTTGGGTGATTTGGACTGAGAGTAATGATTTTACAAAGTGAGCTTGGACAGAGGACAAGAGCTAGAGTTTTATAATTGTTTACTTCATATTTACTATGTCTGAAATACAGAGGGTAAAAATTTCAGGGGAATTGGACTGATACTAACGAAGATACGAGAGAGAACTAAAGCGGTGACGAGAGCTGGAGCTTAGTAACTGTCTTGATCTTATTTACCAGGTATGATGGGGTTAATAACAAGATGTGCGAGGGAAGTAATGCGAGGACATGAGCTAAGGTTTGACAATTGAACCGATTGATTTGAGAAAACTGTTTTGTTTAATGTATGGAACTAGTATTACAAAGTTCATATAGCTGTACGGATTTGAGAAAGAACAATATTAATGATAATGATTAGGGAGGGTAAGGTGTAAGGTAGAGAGAGACAGGTCTAGATAAGATTGGGACGATAAGATAGCAGCGGTGTTCGGTGGGGGTCGGTGTAGGTGATGCAGGAGTGAGATGCGAGCGGGTGAGAGGTATGAACAGGTGTTGAGGCTACGCTAGATAATGTATGATTACGGAGATGACCCTCCGCCTTGTGAGATAGGGACGGAGGTAGCGGCTACATGCGTAAACGCTATCTGAAACTGTTATTATACAGGCGGATTGAGGAGCGAGCTTCTTAGAACTTCGGGATAACTGATTAGTTTATTATAAATTGTGTAAACTACGAATTAGATGACTAAAAAAATAAATAAGTTTTATTACGCCTAAAGTTTATTCATTGTTAATGGACGGTGGTGAACGCCGACAATGACTGGTGGATGTCTGGGGCAGGTAATCAGGTGATGATTGCCTCGGGCAGATAGCCTGGGGCAGGTAGCTGGGGCCAGCTTAGATAGTCTCTGAGGCAGTTTTCAGTATTAAAGGTTACATTGAGATGCTTCGGTTGATTTGTATAAAACTGACTGGTTAATGAAAAAGGAATAAAATATTAGTATGTCAGAAAATAGGAAGAGGGAATAATATGAAGAGGAGAGAGAGAGAGGAGGGAGAGAGAGAGAGAGAGGAGGGACGGTCCAGATATTACGGATAAGATAAGATAAGATTAAGAGCCGACTGGCTGGCTGGCTGGCTGGGCGCAAAGTAAATAAAGGTGACGCGACAGATTGCGAGGTAAGGGGGGAGGGAGGGGGGTGTGAGGTACGAGACTTGAAAACCATGACTTACACAGGTGATTTTCTAAATTTATATGAATAACTAAGGCTTACATAGACGATTTTGTAAGTTGAAAACATGTAAAATATGTCCGTAGAGTTCTCCTGGAAGCCCTAAAGTGCTACACACGTTATTTGAATTTCTCCCATAAGGCCTTAACAAACTTCTAAGTCTCGGAAATTATTTTTCTCATAAGAAATCCTTACTTCTAAAATCTGTGACTGACAAAATTTACCTGAAAACCCCCAAGCGCTACACACGAATTTCCAGAAAAACAAAAAAGGAGCCTGTGAGTGGTACAACTCAAAGGGGTCCACTCGCCAAAAAAAAAAAAGGAGCCTGTGAGTCGTACAACTCACAGGGGTCCTCCGCCCCCCCCAAAAAAAGGAGCCTGTGAGTCTTACTCCCTACTACTAGCAACACTACCATGGGGTGGGGAATCATCACTACCATGGGGTGGGGAAGCAACACTACCATGGGGTGGGGAATCATTACTACCATGGGGTGAGGAAGCATCACTACCATGGGGTGGGGAGGCATCACTACCATGGGGTGGGGAAGCAACACTACCATGGGGTGAGGAAGCATCACTACCATGGGGTGAAGAAGCATCACTACCATGGGGTGGGGAATCATCACTACCATGGGGTGGGGAAGCATCACTACCATGGGGTGGGGAAGCATCACTACCATGGGGTGGGGAGGCATCACTACCATGGAGTGGGGAGGCATCACTACCATGGGGTGAGGAAGCATCACTACCATGGGGTGGGGAAGCATCACTACATTGGGGTGGGGAGGCATCACTACCATGGAGTGGGGAGGCATCACTACCATGGGGTGAGGAAGCATCACTACCATGGGGTGGGGAGGCATCACTACCATGGGGTGGGGAAGCAACACTACCATGGGGTGGGGAATCATCACTACCATGGGGTGGGGAAGCATCACTACCATGGGGTTGGGAAGCATCACTACCATGGGGTGGGGAAGCATCACTACCATGGGGTTGGGAGGCATCACTACCATGGGGTGGGGAGGCATCACTACCATGGGGTGGGGAAGCATCACTACCATGGGGTAAGGAAGCATCACTACCATGGGGTTGGGAGGCATCACTACCATGGGGTGGGGAGGCATCACTACCATGGGGTGAGGAAGCATCACTACCATGGGGTGGGGAAGCATCACTACCATGGGGTGAGGAAGCATCACTACCATGGGGTTGGGAAGTATCACTACCATGGGGTGAGGAAGCATCACTACCATGGGGTGGGGAAGCATCACTACCATGGGGTGGGGAAGCATCACTATCATGGGGTGGGGAGGCATCACTACCATGGGGTGGGGAAGCATCACTACCATGGGGTTGGGAAGTATCACTACCATGGGGTTGGGAAGCATGACTACCATGGGGTGGGGAAGCATCACTACCATGGGGTTGGGAGGCATCACTACCATGGGGTGGGGAAGCATCACTACCATGGGGTGAGGAAGCATCACTACCATGGGGTGGGGAAGCATCACTACCATGGGGTGAGGAAGCATCACTACCATGGGGTGGGGAAGCATCACTACCATGGGGTGGGGAAGCAACACTACCATGGGGTGAGGAAGCATCACTACCATGGGGTGGGGAAGCATCACTACCATGGGGTGGGGAGGCATCACTACCATGGGGTTGGGAAGCATCACTACCATGGGGTGGGGAAGCATCACTGCCATGGGGTGGGGAGGCATCACTACCATGGGGTGGGGAGGCATCACTACCATGGGGTTGGGAAGCATCACTACCATGGGGTGGGGAAGCATCACTGCCATGGGGTGGGGAAGCATCACTACCATGGGGTGGGGAGGCATCACTACCATGGGGTGGGGAGGCATCACTACCATTGGGTGGGGAAGCATCACTGCCATGGGGTGGGGAGGCATCACTACCATGGGGTGGGGAAGCATCACTACCATGGGGTTGGGAGGCATCACTACCATGGGGTGGGGAGGCATCACTACCATGGGGTGGGGAAGCATCACTACCATGGGGTAGGGAAGCATCACTACCATGGGGTTGGGAGGCATCACTACCATGGGGTGGGGAGGCATCACTACCATGGGGTGAGGAAGCATCACTACCATGGGGTGGGGAAGCATCACTACCATGGGGTGAGGAAGCATCACTACCATGGGGTTGGGAAGTATCACTACCATGGGGTGAGGAAGCATCACTACCATGGGGTGGGGAAGCATCACTACCATGGGGTGGGGAAGCATCACTACCATGGGGTGGGGAGGCATCACTACCATGGGGTGGGGAAGCATCACTACCATGGGGTTGGGAAGTATCACTACCATGGGGTTGGGAAGCATCACTACCATGGGGTGGGGAAGCATCACTACCATGGGGTTGGGAGGCATAACTACCATGGGGTGGGGAAGCATCACTACCATGGGGTGAGGAAGCATCACTACCATGGCGTGGGGAAGCATCACTACCATGGGGTGAGGAAGCATCACTACCATGGGGTTGGGAAGTATCACTACCATAGGGTGGGGAAGCATCACTACCATGGGGTGGGGAAGCAACACTACCATGGGGTGAGGAAGCATCACTACCATGGGTGTGGGGAAGCATCACTACCATGGGGTGGGGAGGCATCACTACCATGGGGTTGGTAAGCATCACTACCATGGGGTGGGGAAGCATCACTACCATGGGGTGGGGAGGCATCACTACCATGGGGTTGGGAAGCATCACTACCATGGGGTGGGGAAGCATCACTGCCATGGGGTGGGGAGGCATCACTACCATGGGGTGGGGAGGCATCACTACCATGGGGTTGGGAAGCATCACTACCATGGGGTGGGGAAGCATCACTGCCATGGGGTGGGGAAGCATCACTACCATGGGGTGGGGAGGCATCACTACCATGGGGTGGGGAGGCATCACTACCATTGGGTGGGGAAGCATCACTGCCATGGGGTGGGGAGGCATCACTACCATGGGGTGGGGAAGCATCACTACCATGGGGTGGGGAGGCATCACTACCATGGGGTGGGGAGGCATCACTACCATGGGGTGGGGAAGCATCACTACCATGGGGTGGGGAGGCATCACTACCATGGGGTGGGGAGGCATCACTACCATGGGGTGGGGAAGCATCACTACCATGGGGTGGGGAGGCATCACTACAATAGGGTGAGGAGGCATCATTACCATGGGGAGGGGAAGCATCACTACCATGGGGTGGGGAATCATCACTACCATGGGGTGGGGAAGCATCACTACCATGGGGTGGGGAAGCATCACTACCATGGGGTGGGGAGCATCACTACCATGGGGTGGGGAGGCATCACTACCATGGGGTGGGGAGGCATCACTACCATGGGGTGGGGAGGCATCACTACCATGGGGTGGGGAGGCATCACTACCATGCGGTGGGGAAGCATCACTGCCATGGGGTGGGGAGGCATCACTACCATGGGGTGGGGAAGCATCACTACCATGGGGTTGGGAGGCATCACTACCATGGGGTGGGTAGGCATCACTACCATGGGGTGGGGAAGCATCACTACCATGGGGTGGGGAAGCATCACTGCCATGGGGTGGGGAAGCATCACTACCATGGGGTGAGGAAGCATCACTACCATGGGGTGAAGAGGCATCACTACAATAGGGTGAGGAGGCATCATTACCATGGGGAGGGGAAGCATCACTACCATGGGGTGGGGAATCATCACTACCATGGGGTGGGGAAGCATCACTACCATGGGGTGGGGAAGCATCACTACCATGGGGTGGGGAAGCATCACTACCATGGGGTGGGGAAGCATCCCTACCATGGGGTGGGGAAGCAACACTACCATTGGGTGGGGAGGTATCACTACAATGGGGTGGGGAAGCATCACTACCATGGGGTGGGGAAGCATCACTACCATGGGGTGGGGAATCATCACTACCATGGGGTGGGGAATCATCACTACCATGGGGTGGGGAGGCATCACTACCATGGGGTGGGGAAGCATCACTACCATGGGGTGGGGAAGCATCACTACCATGGGGTGGGAAGCATCACTACCATGGGGGTGATTAAGCTTCATTACCATGGGGTGGGGAAGCATCACTACCATGGGGTGGGGAAGCATCACTGCCATGGGGTGGGGAAGCATCACTACCATGGGGTGGGGAGGCATCACTACCATGGGGTTGGGAAGCATCACTACCATGGGGTGGGGAAGCATCACTACCATGGGGTGGGGAAGCATCACTGCCATGGGGTGGGGAGGCATCTCTACCATGGGGTGGGGAAGCATCACTACCATGGGGTTGGGAGGCATCACTACCATGGGGTGGGGAAGCATCACTACCATGGGGTGGGGAAGCATCACTGCCATGGGGTGGGGAAGCATCACTACCATGGGGTTGGGAAGCATCACTACCTTCGGGTGGGGAAGCATCACTACCATGGGGTGGGGAAGCAACACTACTATGGGGTGGGGAGGCATCACTACAATGGGGTGGGGAAGCGTCACTACCATAGGGTGGGGAAACATCACTACCATGGGGTGGGGAAGCATCACTACCATGGGGTGGGGAATCATCACTACCATGGGGTGGGGAATCACTACCATGGGGTGGGGAGGCATCACTACCATGGGGTGGGGAAGCATCACTACCATGGGGTGGGGAGGCATCACTACCATGGGGTTGGGAATCATCACTACCATGGGGTGGGGAGGCATCACTACCATGGGGTGGGGAAGCATCGCTACCATGGGGTGGGGAATCATCACTACCATGGGGTGGGGAAGCATCACTACCATGGGGTGGGGAGGCATCACTACCATGGGGTGGGGAAGCATCACTACCATGGGGTGGGGAAGCATCACTACCATGGGGTGGGGAAGCATCACTACCATGGGGTGGGGAATCATCACTACCATGGGGTGGGGAATCATCACTACCATGGGGTGGGGAAGCATCACTACCATGGGATGGGGAAGCATCACTACCATGGGGTGGGGAAGCATCACTACCATAGGGTGGGGAAGCATCACTACCATGGGGTGGGAAGCATCACTACCATGGGGGTGGTTAAGCTTCACTACCATGGGGTGGGGAAGCATCACTACCATGGGGTGGGGAAGCATCACTGCCATGGGGTGGGGAAGCATCACTACCATGGGGTGGGGAGGCATCACTACCATGGGGTGGGGAGGCATCACTACCATGGGTTGGGAAAGCATCACTGCTATGGGGTGGGGAAGCATCATTACCATGGGGTGGGGAAGCATCACTACTATGTGGGTGGGGAAGCATCACTACCATGGGGTTGGGAAGCATCACTACCATGGGGTGGGGAAGCATCACTACCATTTGGTGGGGAGGCATCACTACCATGGGGTGGGGAAGCATCACTACCATGGGGTGGGGAAGCATCACTACCATGGGGTGGGAAGCATCACTACCATGGGGGTGGTTAAGCTTCACTACCATGGGGTGGGGAAGCATCACTACCATGGGGTGGGGAAGCATCACTGCCATGGGGTGGGGAAGCATCACTACCATGGGGTGGGGAGGCATCACTACCATGGGGTGGGGAGGCATTACTACCATAGGCTAGGGAAGCATCACTACCATGGGGTGGGGAAGCATCATTACCATGGGGTGGGGAAGCATCATTACTATGTGGGTGGGGAAGCATCACTACCATGGGGTTGGGAAGCATCACTACCATGGGGTGGGGAAGCATCACTACCATTTGGTGGGGAGGCATCACTACCATGGTTAATAAGATTGTGATTATAGTATCTGGTCACCGTGAAACGTGACAATATTGATTGCAAGCTTGTGTCATCAGTGGGCATCATTGTTCAGTTAGTTCATTTAATCAGCCCAAAGTGTCAGCAAGATGGAGACTGCTGTCATTTCTCGAGAGGCTGTTGAATAGCTGTGATGCAAGTGCCACTGGATAGACAATAGCGTAACGAATCACTCACTGTGGTGTAAACTAGGCTTGTGAATTTTTTTTGGTTTGCAATATTGCGTCGTCAGTGGGCACACCTGTGTTCAGGTTAGGTCAGTATGCAGCCGCACAGCAATGGACCAGAGTCATGGCTATTTTGCTGTTTGTTATAGTGCCACTGGATGAACATTAACGTAACGTAAACTCGATGTTGTAGTAGTTTAGTCTCTTGTTATTAATAAATTATATTTTGTTATAGAAAACGGTCTTTGATGTCAATCCTTCAACCATTCTTTTCCACCCATGTTCTGCTTTATACGATTGTTGCAATTTTTTTTTATGACGGCTGTTCTTGGGAATTCAAATTCCCATTCATAGCACCACATCAAATATAAATATTTGATTGTGAGAACCCGTCGGTTACCCTTAATTGGTTTTAACGTCCTGTTTAACTAGGAGGAGCCAGCGGCCTATGTGGACAGGTGTTCACCCTAGTGGTGGAAGCCTAGTTGAGAGAAGGAGAGTTTTTGATGTTTTAAAATAGGTCATTCCACATTTTGGGACCCTGTGATATGAAGAACATATTTTCTTTGGTTAAGTCGGACTTGGGATCAATTCTTATTTTGCAGGCGATGAGTCACAATAACGTGGCTGAAGTATGTTGACCAGACCACACACTAGAAGTTGAAGGGACGACGACGTTTCGGTCCGTCCTGGACCATTCTCAAGTCGATTGTGATGAGGAGGTAGAGATAGGCAATAAATAGACAAGAGAGAGCTGAGAAGGAAAGTAAGGTGTAGGGGATAATAGTAATAATGAGAACTGCAGAAGGCCTATTGGCCCATACGAGGCAGCTCCTATTATAACCACCGAATGAGAAGGAGATAGTAATAGGAATAAGAAGAGGATAGCAAGGGAGCGTAGGAGAAGACCATGAACAGTAAAGGGGAGAAGAGAGAAAGGAAAGAGAAAGAAAGATATATGGAAGGGGTAAGCTTATGTTAAGTCACGTTTGTTAGAAAGATTAGAGCATTTGAGTATATACTGTGAAAGGGAAGAGTCCACAGCAACAAAGCCAGGACTCAAGTTCATGTTGGGTACATTGTGTATAAGAGCCGATTCTACAAGACGGCGTCTGTGTAGAGTAGAGGCAGGAAAGATCCCTACACCTTACTTTCCTCCTCAGCTCTCTCTTGCCTATTTATTGCCTGTCTCTACCTCCTCATCACTATATAATGGTTCCCCGACACACGGACCCACATATATAACCATCTGTCAACCCGTGTTGTGGCGGCACCGTTGACTGTGGTAATAGTGTTCTATGCGGGGATGGCTGAGGCAGAACAGAGTACTTTCAGTAACGGTGCGGGAGGTGGCGGACGCTGAAAGGTAGTCGGGTGCTCCAGGTGATCCTCGCATCTCTATTCCTTGTCTCAAGTGCTATACATCACACTGGCTTAGCGCTTTCCCGACACAATTAACGTAATGGAGGACCGACACTGTGCGCCTGTAATCAGTAAAGATGTAGTGCGGTTGGTGAAGCCCACCTCTCGTTTTCTGTGAACGAGGGGTGACGATGGAGCAGTGGCCGGCTTCCTGGAAGGTATGTGCTATACATAAGTGAGAGGACAGCATTAAGACAGGTACACAGAGTGATCTGTCAACAGATGATTAATAGGTAATGGGAGAGTTATCTGCCTCGCCGGGGACAGGCGTCCTCAGAGGCACCACCAGGTGGGAGTAAGAGTAATGAACCTGATCATTTCCAGAAGGAAATAATCAATCATGACCCATGGAGACGACGTGTGGGCGCAGGAGGCACAGTTAAGTATTGAAGGTGCCACGAGGCAGCGTGCAACACAGAGGCGCAGAAGATACTACATATATCCACATATATATGTGGGTATATCGGTGGATGCCTTAGTGACCGGCGGACACCACCACCGGACGACTCCTCTTCTCCAACCCCCGTGGTGGGCAGCGGGCACAACCTCCGTGGTGGGCAGGGTAATCAACTAAGATTAATCAACTCTGCCTGTGCCGAGTTGCCTATCTACTCTGGTGTGACTTCCTTGCTCACCACGTGAGAGGTTGAGGAAGAGTGACTGGGAGAGCGATCTGGGCGGCCATGACGGGAGAGATGGCATGATTCCAATCCTTGTCACCAGAGAATGATTGAGAACTTCTCCAAGAAAGGATTTCAGTAAACAGTGGAATTAGCTTAGTTAGATGCTCAGACAGCATGTCTCAGACTGTCTGAAACATGTCAGACAACAAGTTAATCTCGGGAGGGACAAGCGTCTGGTGAGAAGGTAATGGACATAGAGAGCGTCGATGTCTTCAATCCTCGGATCCGCCTTTTTCAGGTTAGTGACCTTTTTCCCAAGGCTCTCTTTGGTGCCATTCATCCCAAGAGCTCCGAGTTCCACCGGGTTGGTTTGAGACTCTGGCGTGACACCATTTACGCCAGCAATAATGTGTGGTTAAGGCGACAATATAGCGTCAAGGTCAATAATGCCATGGGTATGTTGGGTTCCGGTGTTAAGGTCAATACTGTCATGGGTATGTTGGGTTCCAGTGTCAAGGTCAATACTATCATGGGTATGTTGGGTCCCAGTATCATGATCAATACTGTCATGGGTATGTTGGGTTCCGGTGTTAAGGTCAATACTGTCATGGGTATGTTGGGTTCCGGTGTCAAGGTCAATATTATCATGGGTATGTTGGGTCCCAGTATCATGATCAATACTGTCATGGGTATGTTGGGTTCCGGTGTTAAGGTCAATACTGTCATGGGTATGTTGGGTTCCGGTGTCAAGGTCAATACTGTCATGGGTATGTTGGGTTCCGGTGTCAAGGTCAATACTGTCATGGGTATGTTGGGTCCCAGTATCAAGATCAATACTGTCATGGGTATGTTGGGTTCCGGTGTCAAGGTCAATACTGTCATGGGTATGTGGGTCAAAGCGTCAAGGTCAATATTGTCATGGGTATGTGGGGTCCCGGCGTCAAGATCAATACTGTCATGGGTATGTTGGGTCCCAGTATTATGGTCAATACTGTCATGGGTATGTTGGGTTCCGGTGTCAAGGTCAATACTGTCATGGGTATGTGGGTCAAAGCGTCAAGGTCAATATTGTCATGGGTATGTGGATCCCAGCGTCAAGGTCAATACTGTCATGGGTATGTGGGTCAAAGCGTCAAGGTCAATACTGTCATGGGTATGTGGGGTCCCGGCGTCAAGGTCAATACTGTCATGGGTATGTTGGGTTCCGGTATCAAGGTCAATACTGTCATTGGTAAGTTGGTCCCAGTATCATGGTCAATACTGTCATGGGTATGTGGATCCCACCGTCAAGGTCAATACTGTCATGGGTATGTGGATCAAAGCGTCAAGGTCAATATTGTCATGGGTATGTGGGGTCCCGGCGTCAAGATCAATACTGTCATGGGTATGTTGGGTCCCAGTATTATGGTCAATACTGTCATTAGTATGTGGAGCCCTTACATCATGGTCAATACAGTCTTTGAAGGTTTTGGGTCCCACCTTCATGGTCAATACTCCTTCCCTCGGCGCGGTTGGTGTCCATTGTCCCTGGCGGCTGGTCGATGACTGTGTATATGTTGTTCAGTTGGCAAATGCCGCATACTTTTAATTAATTAACTTGTATCTTGTACCTTGTATCGATCTCATCACAATACGTGTTAGATGCAGCGGGTATAATGTGTATATTTTGTGCTTAATACACTCCCCCAGGGTGTATGTATACGACCAGACGCCTCTCGCTGGTCTAAATCACTTCAGTCTTTTTAGTGGCATAAGACTTGCAGGATTGGTGCATTGTTTCCTGAGGGAAATGACTTGTTTTTTATTATTAAACAGTTTGAACTCTTATGTTCATTATACTTTCACGAGAATATAAGATTAGCGACCAAACATCACATCACTTTACATCGACGGAGTTTAAGCCTCCAAAATCAATAGTATAGGATTTATTAATACATTCCGGTGTTACCATATGGTATAATCGATTTAGGATTGAACAGGAACGTTTGCAAGTTATAAAACGATATAAAAGTAGGGCGGAAAATATATTCAGCAGATACAAAATTGCTACAAGACATTCTAGACTGGCGTTGGTCGTAAGGTTCTCAGATACACTTTCTACTTTTTCTCTGATAGGTACAGTTTGCGTGGAGGTTTTCTCCTCCCGATAACTGCACGAGTGGCGATGTTGGGAGGCTAGTGACAGTTGTACTCACCTAGTTATGCTTGCGGGGGTTGAGCTCTGGCTCTTTGGTCCCGCCTCTCAACTGTCAATCAACTGGTTTAACTGTTAATCAACTGGTTATGTGCCAGTGTGTAGTTGGCAAGGCCTGAATGTTGTGTTTTAGAGTTAAACTTGGTACTTGGTGGCGAGGGCTGGATGGTGTGTTGATGGCGTCAGCTGATCACCGCTGTTCTTTGTAGCTAGGTTGTTGCTGTTTGTTATTTTCTCTTCTTCTTCTTGAGAATAGGTGCAGTTTGCATGAAGGGGTAACCCTCCCGATGACTGCACCAGGACAGATGTAAGGAGACGCGTTGAAGGTAAGGAGGAGAAGAAAGTCAAAAGCGGTAGATGTGATGGGCCGTAGAGAGAGGAGTGGCGACGAAAACAGAGGCGAACGTTAGAGGGAGACTCCCCGCACCGGGGGGAGGCAGCTGATCCAGGCACGGCGTAGCGGGGTGCGCAAGACGGGAACTAATACTTCTCCGGAAACTTACGGAACGGAAAGCGCAAGCGGTGCTTCCCAAACCACCCACAGGTCGGCGGGCAGCCGGCCATCAGGCAGTAGCCTCGGCTGAGACATCCTATCCGGCACCCTATAAACAAACTCCTTCTTTGACGACACCCAGATAGTGGACGAGCACCACGGGATCGGAAGCACCCGGGCATCCCGATAAGGGCCCAACTCCGGACCCTCACAGGGCACGACCCCAGCAGACGGGACTAGGCAACCCCCAGACCGGGGCAAGGAAGGAGGGGGAACTGCAGGCGCGGCAGCGACCCCACCACAAGGCACAGGAGCCGAGGCCCCCTGGCGCACATCTTTCCGCAACATCACGACGAGGTCCCGACCATCAGGGACAACCCCCCACTGCGGGGACCCAACAGCAGGAGACGCAGGAGGGGGGCACAGGTAGCAACGTCGGAGCCCCTCACAGCACCATCATCCTCGGCGGGGGACGCCAGCTGAGCACCATACTCCCCCACCTCCTCCCAAGGCACACCACGAAGGGGGGAGACACTCCGAGCCCGCCGCGAACGCTTCGAGACAGGCCGCACCACACCACGCCCAGCAGGCCCCGCCGCAGGCACAGCCACCGTCGTCATATCCACACAGGCCACACCCGCACCGTCCGAAGAGTCCACAGAGGCCACATCACCCACACTGTCTACATCATCCACGGAAACAGCCTCAGAACACCGACGTGCACGCTTCTGCAAAGGAATGGGAAGAGCAGAACTACAGGAGTCAACACACACAGGCACGGCAGGCACCTCACCACGCCGAAGCACCCCCTCCAAAACAGCAGAACCCGCGTCCCCGGGAGCCGGTATCACATCCACAGGCGGGGGCGGAACATGAACCTCCACCGGGACACCTTTCACTACACACAGCTCAGGCGACAGCCCGACACCCTCACACACCGGCTGAACAACCCCAGGGGCCACAGCTGTCACTAGACGTGTCGCACAGGCCGTAGAGCTCGCCTCAACAGGCGGAGCAGCAGACAGGCAGTCAGGCGCCTCAGGCACAGCACCCACACCGCCCGAACGCAACAGGGGCGGAAAATCCTCCGTACGAAGAACATGCACACGACCAGTCGCTCCCACGTCGCACGCAGCAGCCAGATGACCCTCGTGACCACACCGATAACAGGTGCGCGGTTGACCCCTGGTACTGGCAGCGGAGCGTGTATCCCAACACGGACATCGACGACGGTACACTACCCTTCAGCGACATCGTCAGGGTGCGGGAGCCGTCAAGCATACCAACACAGTGCCCGGCAACGACCTTGTTCCAATGAACACTTAACACTGTCCCAAACCGTTCGAAACAGGAGGTTAAAAAGTCGTCCTGAAATTCGAAGGGGGCACCATGCACCGTCACAGACGTCAAGGTGACACTAAGATTCACTACCTTAACGGAGCCAGCAGTATCAGGGAGAGGGTAAACACGCCCCTCACACCGCTCGAGAAACGCCTGAAAGGCAGCCTGGAGGCGGAACTTGACCACTGCACGGTGGCCCTGAAGCAGCTGGATGCCCACCAGGTCAGACAGCTGCACATGCAGCACGTCCACTAGGGCGACACCAACCAATGGATGGTCCACCGGCACCGTAAACGTCAGACCAGCTGACAGCGTCCTCTTCATTGGAGGGCGAAACGTTCCCATGGCGAAGCAAACGTCACCCCGTCAGTGGCAAACTACCACCAGCAGGGCAAACAAGCGATCACCCAACGTAAACACTCGCCAGTGCGGAGAGACCTCAGGAACGTCCGACCTGGCCGGCGGTCACCACGCCGTTTGTTATTTTAGATGTCCATGTATGACGGGCAATAGTGAGCCTGTAATGTAGCTAGGGTGCCGTTTTCTATGTATGATGGGTCCCGGTGGTGTGAGTTATGATGTATACGTCAGATGTGGCCTAACTTGTGGGGTGACTGAGGTATTTAGACCAATGTGTGGACTACCTGGTATATTATACGTGATGAGAGATCTCCTTCACCTCATGTGTACTGCTTGGTGTTAAATGGCACTTTGAGCGTGACAAGTTTTTGGTTTAAATGTATTCAGGCACCGCGATGTGGCTGCGGACGGCAGTCACAGCCTTAACGACCGTCGTGCAGCATACGTGGCGGCGGTCGTATGCTGCACGACGGTGTCACCAAAGACAACCTTCGAAAAAAGATCACTAACCTGAAAAAGGCGGATCCGAGGATTGAAGACATCGACCCTTGACATAGTTCCACGTCGTCGGGACGTGGTGGACGTGGCGTAGGGTCGTCATCAGGTGTGTAGACCAGGGCGGTGGTACTGGGGAGTACAGCCCTAGGACCCAGAAACCGGCCTCTATGGACCATCAGCCGGAGACTTACACCATGTCCGTACTGCCTAAGCGGCTCAGTATCGTGTCCACCCAATACGTCACTTTGGCTTTTAGTCTAAAGCTTGTGAAGGAATTGTTCTGCTTATTGCGAGTATGACAGCCATGGGGGGTGAGGTCATCTCTGGATGATGAGTCACTGTTCATCAACCTACCCCCGGATGACACAACTAGAATGATGATGGACCAAGCAATCAAAGTGTATTAGGATCCAGGGTGTATTCCTCTAGACTATACCTCTAACCCTTCCTCTAGACGCATAGTTTAGTACATGGTTTGTGCAGCTGCCTAAAACGTCCCTTTCTTGAGCCTTGATGGTCTAGCAGACGAGGAGTCGCAATAACGGGGCTGAAATACGTTGACCAGACCACACACTAGAAAGTGAAGGGACGACGACGTTTCGGTCCGTCCTGGACCATTCTCAAGTCCATTGTGTGATGGTGATGATGATCTGCACAAACATGGTGTCGTTATGGGTCCCCCCTCCCCTCACTCCCCTAGTCTTAGACCACAAGCCAGAGAGCGTGGCCGGGGGGGGGGGGGGGTGAAATGTGCTAAACCCTAGTTAGGCTTGAGTGGAAGCCTCAGGATCGCTAAAGGATTCAGTTGAACCCCAGGTTGCACTGCTTTTGACCATGTCGTGGTATAGTGGTCTAAGGCGTTTGTTTGGGATTACCCTGACCACAGGTTCGAATCCTCTTCACGGCTCCTACTGATTTTCTCCTTGATACATCACGTTAATACGATTTATTTGAGCAATTGAGCAACTGTTCTGTCGGTTCACAAAATTAGATGCACTAAAGTAGAAGTATTTGTGTTGTAGAAACTTACCAACAAGAAGGACCAGGAGCTGGGGCAGATTAGCGGCAGTAGGAAGGCGAGCACCAATAGTACCATTGATCACGAGCCGCAGCAGGAAGAACACTCCCGACTCCAACAAGATCAACACATGTTGGGGAGGTGGAGGACCACCAGGAGGAGGCGCAGCAGAGGCGTGTAGAGGGGGCGGAGGCACTGACGATGCCCCCTTGTGTGGTGGCCGGCGCCGGGGGCGTGCGCCGGCCCCCTCGCGTGCCTCCCTGCTGACCCCAGGCCGCCCTCACTGTCACGGGGTCACGCCACTCTTCACCCTCATGGCCCGTCCTCTCCTGCCACCCGCGGGATCTTCGACTTTAATGACAGGTGTTGGTAAGAGCTGTCGTCGCCTTAAGTATGCCAGGTATCACTGCTTGGGACAAGGTCGACGGAACCTATTGATCAGTTACGATGCTTATCTTGTGTCTTGGCCGGCTGCTCTCATCTGTTCACAGCTGTCAACTATACGGAACGACTCCACAATTAGACGGGGATACTGTTATTTATGGCAGTTAACGACTTCCAACCCCCTACCTACCCTTAGCACTCCAATAGCAATCTATATGAACATTAATCAACATTATTAAACTCCTTATATCAGTGACTTTGACCGCATGGTATGATATATTTTTCTCAACTATCTCAACCGCTTGTTTTCCAAGTGGTTGGGCATCATTCCTTCCCCCCGTCCCATCCCCAAATCCTTATCCTGACCCCTTCCAAGGGCTATATAGTCATAATGGCTTGGCGCTTTCTCCTAATATTTCTCTTCCCTTCTCAAAGTTTGCTAGTGCCGGCTAATTGACTCTTCACTGTTGTTTACGATTCGCTACTTGGAACAAAAGGTTCTAAGTAGCACGGGCTATGGTGAGCCCGTAGTGGAGTTACCTGGCCGTGACTGCTCACGCATTCCACGTAATATAAGGATACTAGGTGAACCAAACTAGCACTTGACCTGATTGGCTGATGAAGATTAAGCCACCCCAAGAGGTGGCACGGGCATGAATAACCCGTAACTCTTGAGGTAAACTCTACAATCGTTTATATATAGAGTAGTACAGTCAAGCCTTCAAGGTGCGCCGCATCCCTTCCTTTTATGATGATGACAAAGTCGTCCGCGTAATTTAGCAGCCTGCAGTGATGTGGAAGTTTCAACCTCATTATTCTTTCCATTAAACAGTTGAAGAGAAGAGGGCTGAGAATACCTCCTTCCGGTGTACCATTTTCATGTCATTTGTACTCAGAGACTGTGCCATGAAGATTTACTCTTGCTTCTCTGTTTATGAGGCAGCAGAGAATAGCTGGGGCGTTAGCCAGTTCAAAGGCTTTTTCGAGGTCCAGGAATATCAGCATTCCTGGTCTGTCATTCAAGTGGGCTAACAGAGTTGTAATACATTCCACTGTGCCAACCCCTCTTCTATAGGCATACATATCATGGTGCAGTTTAGTCATTTTCCACTCCAGTCTGTTGAGTGCCATTCTGTCAGCCGTCTTGGCTGCACAGCTTTGGAGAGAGATGGGCCTGGGATTAGCTGGATCTTTGGGTTTTGGGATCGGCACTATGTCTGCTCTATTCCAAGCAGAAGGTCTAGTTTGAGAAGTCCAGGCTAAATTAATTAACCTTAGGTATGCAGCGTCTCCCTCTGGGCCGAGGTTTCTAATCATTTTATAGGTTATTTTGTCGGCTCCAGGGGATGTATCCTTGGAGTGTTTCTTAGCCCGATTGAGCTCATCCAGTGTGAGGGGGGCATTAGTGTCAGAGACTTCTTCACATGCTGTAAGGATTCTGTGCCACCTTTCTTCCTCTAGTCCGGTCTGTACTGCTAATACATCTGGTGGAAGTTGATTGCTGGCTGCTCTCTTTGCAAACCTGGTTGCCAGTACTTCGGCTTCCTGTTGAGGATCCTTGGGGTGTGGAGCTTTAGGTGTTTTATTCCCTTTGGCTCGGTGAATTTTCTGCCACATCTCTCCAAGAGAGGTGTGTTCATTCAGGTGTGAACACCATTCCAGCCACTTTTGTTCTTTTATTTGTCTGGTCTCTCGATGCACATGTTCCTTGACCTCACAAAGTAAGATCCTGCTGCGATCACTTGGCTGCTTTTTGTATAGCTTTCTTGTTCTGTTGAGTCTATGGTTGAGTTCTTTGACACGTTCGCAATAGTACCAATGATCTTTATGGTGTCCGGTGGACTGTTTTTTCAGTGGGATTGAGTGGTTGGCTGCACTTTGAATCGCTTTGACAAATTCTTGTTTTGCCTGATTAATGTCTTCGGGAAGATCATAGTTTCTTTGCCACTCTGAAATGAGGTTTTGAAATCGGTCCCAGTTTGCTAAAGCAAAGTTCCAGGCTTCAGATGGAGGCGGAGGTTGGGTGAGTAGGTCTAACTTAAGATCAATTTGGACCCCATAGTGGTCGCTTGTGAGCGTGGGCTCAACTGACCATGTTACTGCATCTCTTAGGGAGGCTGAAACGAAGGTTAGGTCTAATCTGCCTCCTTGGATGTGGGTAGGTTCATTCTTGTTTAGGATTTGTATTTCTGGAAGCTGGTCTAGTAGATGTGTAATGTGAATGCCGGCTTCATTTGTTCTGTTCGAGCCCAGTGCCAATCGATAATGGGCATTAAAATCTCCACAAATGATTGTGTTTGTTGTTGTCGCGTGTCCAAATAACAGAGAGATCCATTTCGGCATGTGGAGACCTGTACACATTGAACACTTCAAGTTTGTCGTGTCTTAGCTCAATGGTAACTCCCATTACCTCTGTCCCTGCTCCACAATCGGGTGGGCTGGTTATGGACTTGGAGATCAGGTCACATTTTACATAGATTGCACATCCCCTGGATTGCCCATTGATCCATGGAAGGAAGAAGCCTCGATAGCCTGAGATTTTAGGTTCTAATCCGGCTCGAAGCAAGCTCTCCTGTAGTATCAGGATGTCTATGCCCTTGGTTGCTGCTATGCATTGCAAGTGTTGCAATTTAGTGCGCAGTCCTTGCGCATTCCATTGCAGGATCTTTAGACCTCTAGGTTCTTGGAATTTGCTGATAATTCCGTGGTATCCATGGAGTCTGATGAACACGCCATGGAAGTTGCAATTGGTGTATAGGTTCTTAGTGGACCTGAAATTGACTCATCAATGTCGCTTTCCGACGAGCTGGACATCTGTTTTTATGGGGGTGTCTCCTGCCCTGCTGTCTTGACGGTGTGGATATTACATCTTCGAATTTCTTGAGCTTGTGCTCAATTGTCTTCCGAGTCTCTGTGGTTTGCTTGATTCCATATGATGGCAGCAGACTTTCGATCAACTTAGTGACCAAAGTTTTGAGCATTGGCCAGAGAGCGTCCAGTTCTGTGGGAGTACTATTTAATGCTGTGCAGGTTTGGGGCCTAGTAGCTTTTAGACCCTTCTCGGTGGTAACTTTGACACTGGAATTGCTACTCCTATTGGCCCCAGTGTGCTTAGCACACTGGGGCCAATAGGCACCCAAATGCTTAGACTGGCCAATTGGCACCCAAATGCTTAGACTGGCCAATTGGCACCCAAATGCTTAGACTGCATCAGTAAAGAGGCAAAACAGATTGGGATCAAACTCAACCCCTCAAAGTCCAAGGCCATGCCCATAAAAATAGCGAAGCCCAACATCCAACTCACAGTACAGGGTCAACCAATTGAATGGGTTGACACCTATCAGTATCTTGGAATCATCCTGGACACACACATGAATGTTAATGCTGAGGTCACTTACTTGAGAGAGCGAACTGCGGCCCGGACGGCAATCCTCAGGTCGCTAACCTCCCTTTCTGGAGGAGCCAATCTGCAAGTCCTTCGCACATACTATGTACAGGCAGTCAGATCAGTGATCGATTATGCCGCACCTGCACTCACAAATCTATCACACCAACAGTGCAAAAAGCTTAAAGTTGCCCAAAACAATGCTATGAGAGCCGCACTGGGAGCCCCCATGTGGACCAGGCTTGAAACTCTTAGACTGGAGACGGGGTTGCCCTCTCTACAAGAAAGAATATCACAAAGGACAGCTACAATTGTCAGTTAGATAATTATTTCTTCTGATCCAATCCCAGTACGGCAGGCCCTGGTGGTTGGACTAGGCCAAAACAATGGAAACTCTTGGGTTGCAAGAGCAGGAAAAGTCCTAAACAGACTACATTTAAAAAACATGATTCTTGATAGAGAGGGTGATCATCCACACCCAAATTACACTCCTTCCGCGCCGTGGGAAGAGCCTACTTTCAAAATAGTAATAGAAAGTCTCCCAATGAAAAAGGCTGCCTATGATCCGACAATCCTAAGGCACATAATAGAAGAGCAAATGTATAGCATAGCAGTAGCAGGAGCCACCCACATCTTCACAGACGGATCGGTGGACACAGAATATGAGAGTGCTGGTGCTGCTCTTTGCACGGCCAGCGTACAGGCATATTGGAGACTGGGAGGACTAGTATCATCAACCCAAACTGAGCTGTTTGCCATACAACAGGCATTCGCATATGTGATTGCACAAAACACTCAAAATGCAATCATACACACAGAATCAAAAGCTGCACTTCAAATACTAGGACAAAAACAGTGGAAAGATAACGTGGAAATAATTACCACCATTTTGTATCTTGGAGCAGTCGCTAAAGGCAAAGGACTCAACATAACCTTAAACTGGATCCCATCCCATATTGGAATCCCATTAAATGAAAAAGCTGATGAAATTGCTAAATTGGCAACTCGTCATCCAGTGATACATAAAACAATTCAACCCAGCCTAGAGAACATAAAAAACATCATCACCAAAAAACTCTCACATCTCAACAAAGCCTACCTTCACCAGAGAATAGCTGAAGGTTCGCCATCTGCAACATGGTATCTTCAGGCAACCAAATTAGAAAGGTTAAATATCCCAAAAGGAATCCACAGGGAAATAGCAGTTAGGTTATATAGACTACGTCTAGGTTACAGATGCAACTGGGAGATTGGTGAACCCCGACAGAGAGAGTGCATCTTCTGTCAAACTGTCACAGAAAAGCCATTACTTCACTATCTTCTGGAATGTGAAGCAACCAATGACCTTAGAAGAGCTTTAAGAGTTCCTGAATCATGCAGTGGCCACCCTGAAGCCATCAACACAGCCACTCTCCTGGTCAACAAAGGTGTCCAGCAGCTGGACACCCTCATAAAGACTGTGAAGCAGTGTCCTCCCCCGCGATAACAGCTTGATGGTTAAATGCAACCTCAAAATACTGAGAAAAAAATTGTACCACTTACGGGCTATTCATGCCCGTGCCACCTCTTGGGTGGCTTAATCTTAATCAATCAATCAATCTCCTCATCACAATCAACTTGAGAATGGTCCAGGACGGACCGAAACGTTGTCGTCCCTTCAACTTCTAGTGTGTGGTCTGGTCAACAATTCTCATTTTACCAGTCAGATCACTCAGTCTTCTTCATGGTAGTACATGTGTTTGCGTGAAGGGAAGAACACCCAATACAAGTATTCTGTAACGTCTACGTATATACTGATCTCGTTCTCTACGTTTCCCCTAAAAATTAAAAAAATATATATTGCCATTAATGCTGCTATCCCAAGGAGCATAGACTATAACAATCTCTACCTTCTCTTTTTTTTCTAACTTCTTTTTCATACAAACTTAAACTGCAATAACAACATTATTTGCAATTTGCAGCAAGAACATATGTGCACTGAGGAGGAGTTCGAGTGTGTGTCAGACAGTGAGTGTATCGAGTCCTGGTGGAGGTGTGACCTGGAGAAGGACTGTGATGATGGCAGTGATGAGCTCAACTGTCCGGTAAG